>NC_137154.1:95202459-95802459 GCF_951394435.1 Stenella coeruleoalba | reverse complement strand
AAAAATCCAAAGGAAGCCATTAAACCAAGTTGGTAATCGCTGTGACTCACGATAAGTTTTCCTCTGTAGAAAATGAGTCAGAATGACTTTCCAGGAAGCTTGGTTACTTTAATTAGCTGCCTCTTTTTTTCTTGCCCTTAAAAACATGCAGTAATTTGACAGTCACCTAAGTAAGGATGCTACCAGCCACCAAGCTGAGCCGCTAGAAGTGAAGGATCTGGGAATGGAGGCGTTCTGACAGATGAACTAAAGGGACTCTTTGGAGTTGAGGAGGACCCACACAGACTCTTTCCCTGAATGGTGGAAGGAACAAAATCAACCTGTAGGGTTGATCCACTTGGCCTGAGTGAAGGGGAGAAGGGCACCCCAGCTACCTGCAGCCCCAGAACACTTAGCATCAAGTCTCGTTGTGTATATTACAGAATCTTAATGATGCCATTAGAGGAAATGATGACCGCAGCTGTCAATGTGCCAAGCACTGTGCTGAGGGCTTTAAATATCTCAGCTAACCCTCAACCCACTCTCTACGATGGACATTAATTGTCCTCTTTAGAAGAGATCAGGCTAAACTAACTCATCAGATCACATAAACCAGTCAGCAGCAGAGCTGTGATTCTTACCCCAGGTCTGTTTGATTCTAAACCCACACTCTTCAAAGGTCATCTGTTCCTGCCTCCTAGGGAAGCAAAGCGGCTGGTCCAAGGTCACATTCTGAACTGGCAGACACTGAGATGACACTCGTATTCTGAAAGTCCCAGTTTATGTTCAGACTCTTTCTCCTTCAACCTTTCTCCTTCAAGCTCCCACAGTCCCAGACAGGAGGCCAGAGCTTGCTGAGACTGCCTGTAACGCCTTAACCTTCCTAATCCCCAGGTTCTGAACTCCCTCTGTCTCCTGGATCGCTTTTCAGGGTCTCATGTAGGTCCTTCTCACTCCTGACACAGTTGTCTTGACTTGGTCCCGTAACTAATAACAGAGCACCAGAGCTATCCTGTTAAGTGTGGACTTCCACCCTCATGGACACTCTCTTAGCTGTGTCACCACATACCTGGGGCAATATACCTGGCCCAGGTGAACAGGGTCAGCTCTAGCCAGCCTGCTACTGGGAAAGGGTGACTCAACTTCTGAATCAAGGCTTCTGGACTCTGGTTTTTCTCTAGGGAAGAGTTCAGAGCAGAGATGTACCTATTACTACTCATCAGGTGAACTGATATGAAAGCCTTGCTGGAGTTCTGGAGATGAAAGGGAATTTTCTTCACAACTGGGGAGAACAGATACCCCACTCTACAGACCTTTAAACATACTCAGCTAATAAATCAACTGACAAATGGTTGCAATTGGCCCACTCTCTCCAAGCTTAACTGTTCCCAGACACAAAGCAAAGTATAAAACATGTACCACTACCCGTGTAAACAGACAGTTTCAAGACTAAATTGAGGGCGGAGGGGCAGAAACGTTTATGGTAAATGTATGCTGCAGATGCCTCCACAAGACCCCCAATTATCGTGTCCCTGATCCTGAGTCTTTTAGCTTCAAGAATGGAACTAGACTGCACCTGAAGACTTGGGAAAAGATTTCAGCTCTGGGGGACATCGATTCTCTTCCACTTCTAATTTCTATGCCTCTAATGATCCAGATGAAAGACTAATTGAGGTCTTGTTGGGATACTATTAAAGTTATTTGGTGGTGTTACAACTTATGCTCATCTTTCTTCAAGTTCTTTTTAATTATATGGAGTTTTCAAAGCAAGGTTTGGACTATGGAGTTAAAAGAGAGAGCTAGGGGCTTCCCTGGTGGCGCAGTGGTTGAGAGTCCGCCTGCCGATGCAGGGGACACGGGTTTGCGCCCCAGTCCGGGAAGATCCCACATGCCGTGGAGCGGCTGGGCCCGTGAGCCATGGCCACTGAACTTGCGCGTCTGGAGCCTGTGCTCCGCAATGGGAGAGGCCACAACAGTGAGAGGCCCGCGTACCGCAAAAAAAAAAAAAAAAAAAGAGAGAGAGAGAGAGAGCTATGAAACTTTCTTCTCAACTCTTCCCTCTCCTTTTCCTTTTATTCACAAAGCAAAGACATCTAAAGGCACCAAGCCCTCCTTTCTGGGTCTGTTTGCCACCCACATGCATGTAATTTGGAAGAGGAACACTTGTCCATGGGCCTCTTTGATTAGTTCCTTGAGTAGGATTATTGAGAAATCTGGGGTTAAAAGGCCTTAGTTCCCATCTACCAGAGACACATTCTGACTTCCGTCAGTCAGTAGCAGCTGGGAACACAGCCTGCTGCTTCTAGGGGCCTTGAAAAAAAAATGGTACTGATGAACCTTGTTGCAGGGCAGGAATAAAGATGTAGTCATAGAGCATGGACTTGAGGACATGGGGTGGGAGGGGGAAGCTAGGGCGAAGTGAGAGTAGCATCGACATATATACACTATCGAATGTAAAATAGTTGGCTGGTGGGAAGCAGCAGCATAGCACAGGGAGATCAGCTCGGTGCTTTGCGATGACCTAGAGGGGTGGGATAGGGAGGGCGGGAGGGAGGCTCAAGAGGGTGGGGATATGGGGACGTGTACGCATATGGCTGATTCGCTTTGTTGTGCAACAGAAACTAACAGGGTATTGTGAAGCAATTATACTGCAATAAAGATCTATTAAAAAAATAGTAAAAAAAGCTAAAAGCAAAAAAACAAATGTTACTTAAAAATGAAAAAAAAAAAGTGAATCTCCTCCCTGACTTCTTGTTTGTTTCTAAGGATCTGGCCCTTTCCTAGCCTAGTTTCAGAGGCTTTGTTCCGTTGTATACCGATGTCTACTGTTCAAAGGCTCCAGGGTCATACCCCCTGTCTCTAGGGAATCCCTTCATTTCCTAAGACCCAGCCTTTGGGTCTGATTGGCTGAAAGACCAAGCCGGAAGAGGTACCACGTTATTCCATTATTCGATGAATTCCAGTAACTCTGTCCTACCCTTGCTTTTCTGTTTCATTTCCCAGAAGAGAAGACCCTTACCTGTCTCCACCTGGCTGAGAGCACTTCGAGCAACTGTAGAATCTGCTACATCCCCACTCATCTTGATATCTGCAGGGAGAACACAACTGATTTTAGTAACAGGTCACAATTTTTCTCGCTATGACATATGTGGCTTTAACTAAACAGCGAAGATGAATGGGTAATTACAACAAGCATCAGACTTTCAAATTCCTGATTCCTAAACATACAACTATTAGAATATTCATAAGCTTGGAGCACATATCCCCTCGTCCCAGGCTTGCCTCCTTTCCCCCTTTCTCCAGTGCTACTGCAGGGTCTCTCCCCTTTGCATCATTCACGGCCACTTCCTTCTATCACCAGGCTCAGTTGGTAAAAATTTAACAAGGGGAAGGGTACAGCGGAGGGAGGGGAATGGGGGAGAAGGCTCCTCATTCTCCATCCTCATTTCCTTTGGGATTTGGGGGATGTCTGTTATTTTTTAAAGTAGCACAAGAAATATCCATCTCCCGTCCTCCCCCTCATAATAACTCTACCTTGAGAGGTAAGAGCACCCTTGAACCAAGGCTTGCCCTTCTCATCTTTTTTAGCCAATCCTGCCTCTATTCTCTGCCTGATTCTCAGAGGTCAACCCACTGTCTGGTGATCAAACCCTAGTTCCTGTGTGGCCCTCCTTGGGAACCCTTACCTTCTCTCCTACTCCTTCAACGTTCTCAGTAAGAAAGGGATGGCAGGCGGGTCAGCGTCCCGCGGAGAGAGAAGACCTACACAAGGCCCCCTGTCTCAGCCCCCAAGTGCTGCGGGTCTGGCCTCTCTGCCCTGCTTCATTTCAGTAAATTAAACATTTACCCACAACAGACAGCTGCCGCTGCCTAAGAGGCCCCTAAGTCTCCTCAAGGGTCAGCAAAGAGAAGGAAAGAGACAACTTTGAGCTAACTCACTCTCAGCTCCTCTCCTTATGAAACCACCCCAATACTGAAGCCGTTAAAGACAGAAGAATATTTTATTCAAATCATGTTGACCCCCCCCCCCTTCTCTGGGGCAGCACTTTAACTCTTTCAAACCAGATAAAGTCTTGGTGAGCCAATTTGCATACCCGGCCCCCCAGCCAATCCCGGGTAAGCAGCCCGTCTTAATTTGGGCCACATAATTGGGCAGTTGACAGTCTGGATGTCTGAGGTCTGGAGATGACCAGGACGAGGGAGAAGGGTGGACCTCCGCCCCAGGAAAAGCAGGAAGAAACCGACTTTTATTTCTTCTTCTTCTTCTACTTTTTTTTTTTTTTTTAGGGCAATGATGTGTGTGGCTCTGGCAGAGGTTTAAAGTGTGGTCCCAGGGGATGCAGTGACTGCAGTGCAGGAGGGGTGACTGTTATGCCAAGCAAGACAGAGATGGGGAGTCCCGAGGTTCTACAGCCCTTGGAACACCCCAGGAGCAGGGGAGGGAGTAAGCAACCTTGGGAGCCACTGTAGTTTGAGGAATAGTTTTGAGACCGGTCAAAGTGATGACTCCCAGGTAAACACTTGGAGCTCCGTACAGCCCTCCCCAGACATCCACACTGTCCTGCGTGGTTACAGACCTCTAGGGGAAACCCTGCAGCCACACTTGCCACCCCTCTCAGTGCACTACATTTAAGAAGGCATTTCTCCAGCCTAACCAAAGTCCTTCCTGCTGCAGTTTGAAACTTTTTGTACAGTCTGTCATGCATGAATATGCAGAGTAACTAGTGTGGGCCACCCGGACAGGTCTGCAAAGGGCTTCTGCTACTCCACGCTTTCTGCTCCAGGGGGGAAATGGGCTTAGCTTCGTCCCACCCATGAAGGGCCACGCTGGAGCTGGGCATTGCCTATTATAGATCGGCTCAGTTACACTTCCCCATAGGGATCCTTCAACAGTGCAGAGAAAACGTCAGAGACTGCTGGGAGGGGGCGGGAGGGGGTGAGTGCTCACCACCTCTCCCGTTGCTGAGCACAGGCTCTGGAAGCGCAGGCTCAGCGGCCATGGCTCACGGGCCCAGCCACTCCGTGGCATGTGGGATCCTCCGAGACCGGGGCACGAACCCATGTCCCCTGCATCGGCAGGAGGACTCTCAACCACTGGGAAGCCCTCTCAGTGGGCTTTTAAACCTGCTTCAGTGGCGCTGGGAATTCAGAGCATGGGTTTTGACAGCAGACAGACCTGGATTTAATCCCAGTGCCATCCTAACTAGCACAGGGGGACCCTGGCCACATATTTGAACCTCAGTTTTCTCAGCTAAAAAAAAAAAAAAATGAGAAAAATGATACTTCCCAGAGTTATAGTGAGGAGCAAATAAGATACTGAATGAAAACCGCCTGGCACAGTTCCTGGCACAAAGGAAGCACGTGATAAATGAATTAACTAAACAGATACTTAGGCTTCGATCGGAGTCCCCTTCTTCCATTACAGTTAACGGCTTTGGTTTTTCTGTCTAAGCAGTATCGTAATTTGTCCTTTATCTGGGAAGCCATCTGCATTCTCCCAATTCTGACTTCATGGGAAAAACGCTCATGGGGACAAGAAGAGTTTAAGAGGTAGTGAGGGTGGGATGATGACCAGGTATTCTGAATCAACTTATTTCAAACATCTGACGTTTAAGAAGGGTGACATTTTAGCTAAACCGTAATTCTATGCCTGTAACCCAAACACTCCTCCAACACCCATTCCCTGCACCACCTTTAACTCTACCCAAAAGCCATCTCTCTGATCTTTTAAATTAGCATAAAAGGTAGTCCTAATCATGTCTAAAATTAACTTTTGAAGGAGTCAAAGGCTCCACACTCTTCCAGGACATCTACTCATTGGATGTACCCATTATGGGAGCAACATTGTGACACTTCGGGATTGGACAGGGATTTGAGTCTGAATGGAGGGTCAGGCTGAGATGATCTGTAAAACCTCTTAATGCCCATAGGATGTTAAGACACTGAGAACCTGTTCCTGTTGGGTAGGAGGCCGAGGCTGATGGGTGCGACGAACTCGTGGGTCTCAGCCTAAAAATGGGCCAACACCGAAACTCGCCGAGACGCCACAACCCTTCGCCTGTCGGACAGCACATGCCGGAGGTGAGTGAGAGAGGTGTGGGGTGCGGTCAGGCTTCTCTGCTGTTCTAATCTCAGCTGGCAACTGAGGAGGCTCCTTGCCATCACTCCCTTCCCTGGGGAGGCTCAGCTGGTCTGTGTAAGAACCCAGATACCAGACGCAGCCCCTCATCTGCTTCACCGGCGCTGTCACCCGCTGAAGCTGGAGCGAAATGTTGGCCGCTGGCCTTGACCTCCCTGTGCCTTGGCATGACCCAGCAGCAGCCCCTCCTTACACATCTGTGAACCAGGATGTGTGTGTGAACCTGCAGGAGCAAAGTCCAAGGGGCAGCACTTCCCCAGGCTGCAGGCCGAGTGTCCACGGTGTCCTGGACCTCCTGGGTCCAGGCTACGCCAGGAAAACAAAAGGCCCACTCCTCTCTCTCCTACTGTCCATCTTCATCTCTTCGGAAGGAACTGGAGCTCCCTCCTGACTTCTCCCTCCCACACCCACTGCTTCAGGCACTTCTACCAGAGGGAATTCAAGGGGCCACCGGTCCTACTTCTGAGCGAGCCAGGGCTCCAACTCTCCCCTGGAGGAGATGCTTCTCGCCTCTTCTTCAAGAGAAATGCACTTCCTCTCAAGAGACCTTCCAACCCAATGGTCCTGAGCTGGAACTGGTATCAGTCTGTGAGACTCGATCCTCCTTTCCCAACGCTGATAGAGAACAGCTCACTGTGAGGAAAAGGGCAAAAAAGAGATGCTCTGGGACTAACCAGGTGTCCCCCTCCAGCTGGTTTCCCACTGTTTCCTCCATCTCTTCTCTCCCTCCTGAGCTTTCTGTCTGACTCTTGTCTACCTGCATTGGGCCTGGGAGGGAGGAGCCCCTCCTTAGCCTGGGTGCCCCTGTGTCTGGTGACGTCATGCCTGCTCAGGTGTTTGTGTTCCACGTGAGAGGTGTGCTACAAAATACAAAGTGCTGAGGTCCCAGGCCAACCTGAATCACGGCTGGTACCCAGGTTATCAGAGCAAAAAGATGGGCTGACTCAGGGGCCGCAGTGCTTGCGGAGCTGCTGAGTGGGGGACCTTACGCATTACTTTGTGTGCCCCTGCTCCCCCTCCAACCCCCCCCAAACTGTTGCAGTAGATCCACGGAGGGGGAATCCCCAAGGGCCTAGGACTGGGGATTTACAGGGCAAGTGCTGCTTATAACGCATCCGCAGGACACAGGATCACTGGGAGGGGAAAAGTAGGGCTCAGAAGAGACCAGATTTCCACAGAGAGGATCCTGGACTGAGACACCCTAGAGAGGGGCCCCCAGGGAGACACTCCATAGACGGATCCTCCCTCAGAGACCCCACAGCAGGGCCCTCGATGAAAGACCTTACAAAGATGATCCCGGACTAAAAAGCCCACTGAGAAGACCCAGCAAAGGGAGCCCTCAAATGGAGACCTAGTTAGAGAGGCCCCACAGAAAGTCCCAAATTGAGCGATCCCTTTGAGGTCTCCAAAGGGGAACCAGACACCACAGAGAGGCCAGGAAACCTCACAGGGAGGCCAGGCAGCCCTGAGGGGAGATGGACTACAGAAGCGGGCTGGGGAGCAGTGGCAAGCAAATGTAGAGAGATGACTCAGGTCACCCACCCGAGGTAAGCAGGTGGACGGAGAACCCGCCTGAGGAGTCAGCGCACCCTGGGTTTAGCTCAATCACCCCCTTTGTGTCTGCCTGCAGGGGACAGGGCTGGGGGAGGTGCCCGGGCTTCTGAAAAGCGTCAGCCTGGAGCTTCCTCCCAGGCCAGGCATGGAGGGCTTGGCCTCCTCACCTCAACCTCACCCTCTCTTTCCTGCTCTGGGCTAGATCCTCTTAGCCCCCAGGCGGCCTCCCTGCTGGGTCCCAGCTGCCCCCCCTCCTCCCACTTCCCCCAGAGCAGGAGCCCCTAGTAGACAATGAGGTGGAAAACCCCCAGGAAGTCTCTGATCTTGGTCCTAAACAACTTCCCACTGGGGGGTGTGCCTTCAGGTTTTGCTCCCATGCACACCTAGGCCTTCTTGGTGGAAAGTGGAGAAAGGAGAACCCGGGATCTGCCCCCAGCTATGTCCAGCTCCATGCTGGTGCTACGAGGTCTGAAAATGGACTTTCCCCAACCATTGGATGATACCCAGTTGGATGATTCTTTCCGCCACACCGAGCCCTCCCTGGCATGTCCTGGCACCTGGGGATCCACTCAGAGCTAACACCTCACCGTCTGCTGGTTTTCACTCAGCCCCACCAGGACTGCGTCTGGGAAACTGGGTTTCCCCCGTGCACCCACTGCTGCTTGATTTCAAGGATTGGCGGCTCCAGGAAGGGCCAAAGCCTCCAGCCTGCCCTGCTCCTTGGGGTAGGTCATGAGAATTGACTCCCTCACTCTTCCTCCAGAAAGGAGAGCAGGTAACAAAATTCCCGTCAACAGCCCTGAAGTCCTTAATGAAGGTCATTCATTGGGTGTTGCTCCCTGTAAGAGGCAAGTTGCTGGTTTGAAATGGCCAAATCAGGCTCAGCTTTCTCCACGTCAGTCCGTCTCTGCTCAGGCCCTCAGACCTCCAGAAGGCCCACCCCGACACCAAGTCCGACCTCCAGGATTAGTAGCTCCAGTCCTTGCCTGGCTGTGGAAGGAGGGATCAGCAGGGTGAATGGAGGGGTCTTGGTTCACTCCATGCCCATAGACCTTTCACGCAGGGGAAACTGACTCCCAGAAAAGCATTTCCATGGCCTAGGTTCCCACCCCTGAGGAGAGGAGGGCTTGGTATCTAAATCCATGGGACATAGAACACAGAGGATGTATCTCTCACTGCCCCCCTCACCCCCCAGACACAGAGATGGAAGCGCTTTCCCACAGGGTCCTGTGCAGGCTTCTCCTCCTGTGCGTCCCAAAGAGCTCCGGCTCAGCCCCCGCACGCGGACTCCCCAGCCCCGCCGCGCACCAGCCTACGGCACTGCCTAGGCTCACGGAGCAGGGGAGCAGGTACACCTTCACGGGTGGGGTCTGCTCCACCTCCTCTCCCAACACACATGGGCACAGGTAGACTCACCTCTGACACACACGGACACATGCTTCCCTAGGCCCTGATCAATACGTGTGCACCGTGGCACCTGCCCCAGGTGTGCCTCTGTAAATGCCCAGCTCCACTCACTTTTCCTAGGCACCCCCTAGACCTTACCAATATCCACTCTCCCCATACTTCACGTAAATGCCTGGGACACCAAACACGCAACATGTGGATACACGTATTTCTCTCACTTCTGCACTCCAAGGTCCACACCCCTGGCTGAGCCAGTGAGCCACCCTTCTGCAACCAGTGAACAGGGCAACTTCCCCGAGACTACCACAGCTCAGCACGCCCAGGTCCCACAGGGCTGCCGCTCTCCAGATGCCAGCGCTCTCCGGATGCGAGGCTTCAGAAGCCCTCCCACCCTCCACCGCAGTCCCTACCTTCATTCTTCCCCAAAGTCCCCCAGACGGACCCTGCGCCCGCCAGCTCGGGGCGACCCGCTATCCACACTGCCCTCTCCTGGCCGCTGGGGAACAAGACCCCCCGAGAGCGGCGCCCCTGTCATTCGCCCCTGCCCGAGCACAGTGACACCTGTCAGAGCGCGCGCCCTCCGCCCCTCACCTGGGTGCATGGGTTCCAGATTCACCATCCTGCCCCAGGCGGGGCCAAAGCCAGCTTCCCCCCAGGCCCCTCGCGGCTGCCCCAGCCGGGCCTCCGGGGAAGCCAGGGTCTCCTTCCTCCCGCCCCCGGCCGCCGCCGCCGCCGCGGGAGCCGCCGCCGGAGCCGTCGCCGCAGCCGTAGCGCGCTCCGCTGCTCCCTCCCGCCCACCCGGGCAGCACTCGGCGCGGCGGGATTGCCACACGCCCCAGGTGAGCACGCGGCGCGGCGGGGCGGGGGCCTCGGGCCACGCCCCCTGGCAGGGCCCCCGCGCCTGGCCCCCGGCCCAGGCAAAGCAGCGATTTGCATTCGGGGAGCCGGGGGCCGGGGGAGGGGGCAGGCGGTGCTGCCGGGGCGGGTCCTGACCCTGCGGAACACCTGTCCACCTCGGACCCGCCAATGGCCTCTCCCCACCGCGCCCGGCCCAACAGCTTGCCCTACTGAGGAACCCCTGGCAGATTAACCAGCGGGGCGGCGGGGGGACGGGCTGAGCTTCCCTCTGGACAGACACCCCAGCTCTGCGAGGAGCTCTGGAAGTGTTTGGAGAAGCCGCGGGAGTGCGCTGGGAAGAATCTGGTGTTGGAATCCTACCTCTCTGCCGCTTACCGGGCTGTGTGACATGAGACAAGGCTCATCACCTCCCTGAACTCAGTTTACTCATCCGTAAAACGGGGGCAGGTGTTAATCTTAATTGGCATCTATCTATCTGAAGTTAGCAGGTGGTCAAGCTCACCTAGGCCCCCCGTGCATCCTCACCACAACCTGGGACCTAGATGGGGCCCAGCTAATTACCACATTTTCTGGGTGAAGATAGTGTCTCTTGCCTGCCCTACCAGGTCCCAGGTTGCTGCGAGGCTCTATGAGAGTATGATGTGAAAGCTATTTACTAGTGTCAGGGGCTGTGGGAACAGCCACCTCCTCATTTACAGAACTGGGAAGTGACTTGTCCAAAGGCACACAATTCCCTAGTGGTGGAAGGAAGCTGGCTGGGATCAGGTCTCTGGACTCCCACTCCAGTGCTCTCTGCAGCACCCATCATAGACTCGTCACCTGAGCTTCCCCCACCCTTCTCCTCCACTCTTCAGGTCCCAGGAAGAGGTGGCAAGGCGAAGAGACCACCTGTGTATAAGCCTTGAAAGCCGTGTGCCCACAGCAGGCAAGACCTCGCCTTTCTTTCCAGACAGGTCTCCCTGTCAACCTGCTTACAGAACAAGTCCTGGGCTTTTCTGCCTCTATGCCTTGTTTGCACTGTTCTTTCCAGTTGGTGTGTCCACCCACCATCCACCCCAATAATCCCCATTAGAATATCCAGCATTTATTGAGCTTTCAGTGCATTAGGCACTGTGCTAACCAACACTTGAGAGGCACCTGATCTTGTTTAGTCCTCATAACAACTCGAAGACGGGACTGTTATTATTTCCATTTTACAGATGGGAAAAATGAGGCTTAGAGAGTTTAGTGTGCCCACAGTTACCCTTCCAGTAAGTATCAGGGCTCCTATTCTAAAACTCTGCACTCTTCTCCCTTCGTGCCCAATTCAAATGCCACCTCCTTCTGAAGCTGGAAGTGATCTGATCTGTTATTAAATTACCATAATGTTTCAATGTTCTTACTAGCCCTGTGGCTCGCTCTGCAGGACTTTTCTTATCCTATCTCCTGGCCGTTAACTGATTGGCTGCCCCCACAGCACCAAACACCGTGCAGGGTACACAGCAGGTGTCAGAAAGGGCCCAGTGGGTGCCACAGTGGCCCTGGAGGGAAAGTGTTTAACAAGTGCTTCTTCGGGTCCACACAAACCACTCTCCCCCAATCGCACCAACCTTTCTTCCTCCCACTCTTGGCAAGAAGGGAGGAGACTTTCTTCCTGTTTCTTCTGGCTGAGGAAAGAGATCAGTAGCTTTTCAGAGGCCTAGTGAACCCAGAGACACGCCCCCCACACCTTGGCACACTGCCAGACTGTCCCTTCCTTCCCTCCTCTTTCCTCTACTTTCCCTCCCTTCCTCCACTTCAGGTTTGGCCCCAAGCCTGAGGCCATTTCTTATCTACAACTGCACTTCACCTACCATCATCCTAGAAAAATGCCTGCACATAGTTTATATACCCCTGTGCGCTTGTGATTTCCATATCTCTATTTACATAGCATTTGTGTAGCCATGTTCCCCAAGGGTCTGATTCTCTGACCACCAGTATCTGGAACCTGTTTCTCTTTTCCATGTGCAAAGTTACATTTCTTTTCTGGGCTTTAGTTTTCCAGAAGCCAGAGGAGCATGTACCTAATGATTTCTAAGGGTCTTCCAGCTCTAGCAGCCTAGGATACTGGGGTCCTGGGGATGCGGGTGGGGGTGGAACCCTTGGAGATGGGGCCCATTGGGGAAGAGATGGGGCGTTATAGCTTCAGAGTTGGAAGGACAGTTTTGGGTTCCGGACCAGGAGAGGGGGTGATTGGGGGAAGGATGGGAAGGTGAGAGGGGTGGGGGAGAGGTAGCAGACAGGACCTCACCTTCATTCACTTACTCATTCATTCAATCCATATTGATTGAATGCTTTCTATAGGCCAAGAAAGTGCTACGTGCTGGGCATGGACCTTTTTATTCAGTCATCACACCTTTAGGAGGAACATACAATTTTTAAGTTCCTTTTATAGATGAGGAAACTGAGGTTCAGGGAGGTTAATGCAGCTAGTAGATGGCAGAGTTGAAATTTAGACCAGGCCTGCCTGACTCCAAAGCTGGTACTTTTAATCCTGGCCTCCAGTGTCTGAGCCCGAGTCTCCTCTTCTCTGCTCTTCCCTTCTATGCGCATACAACTCCAGGTGGAAGGAACCTAGATAATCATATGAGGGACCAGAGGTCCACAGGGGGTGGGACTTGCCCAAGGTCACACGACAGCAAGCAAAGGCAGAGCAGAGACCCTCTGTTCTCTCTGCTCCTCCTTCTTCTGTTCTTTCTGGGCCTTTGAAGGGTGGGTGGGGCAAGGGGCAGGGTTCGATGATTTTTATTCCTTCCCTCTGTGACTTGCTTGATGACCATTTCAACTAGATGAACTGGAACAGGAGTGCACAAGACTCCTTTGTCCCTCCCTCCTTCGTGGAGACCATGAGTGCTTCTGTGGAACACTCATGGTCTCCATGAAATCAGCTCTTTGAGTTCTGGGCAGGTGGGAGGTGGGGAAGGTGCCACCTCTGTGGCCTAATACTCCATTTCTCTGTTTAGCCAGGAAGAGAAAAAGCCGTGGGGGAGAGGAGAGAGATAGGGAGTTGCCTGGAGGTTAGAAAGGAACAGAGGAAAGAAAGGGAAAAAGAAGCAAAGACAGGAAATTTCAGTGCCTTTGGACATCAAAAGAGCACCATGCAAATCACATACAAATGATATGCAAATGACCCAGCACTTCCTCCTTTACCCCCTACCCTCTCAACAGCTGGAGGGCTTTTTCAGAGAGCAGCCAAAGCCTAACTCCAGGATCCTGTTGTCCCCAAACTGTGATCAACGTGGATCCCTCCTGGGGGTCCTTCTGGTCCTCCTGGGATTACGTCTGATCCCCTCGGCTGCACCTCTAGGAAGTTACGAGCCCCCCCCCCCCCCACCCCGGCCCCATTTCTATGTGAGCATGCTAGCAGCTTCTTTTGCTTCAAGGACGGAAGGCTCTAGGAGCTAAGCCTCCCCGTCCAGACACATTGCTGGAAACAGGCTGTAGCCCTGGAGGAGGTGCTCGGGGAGCTAGGTGGGCCCGCACCCTGTTCCCTACCTCAGCAAAGTGGATTTCTTGGCCGCAGGCCTTTCTGCTCACCCTCATTTCCTGTCATGTCAGCTGGTGTGAGTTGTCAGGATTGGGAGAAGGGTGGAGAGCCAGGTGTCCTGGAAGGCCACCAAGTAGCAAGTCCTTTCTAGCTCTTTCTGTCTGCCAGATGGGCTGTAGGGCCCAGGGCGGGGGGATGTGGGGCGGGGGTCAGCTCCCTGCCTTGGGGTGACCTCAGGGACTGAATCCGTGCTCAGGCTTCCTAAAAGAGCGGATGGAAGGAAGATAGAGGCCTTTTAAAACCACACCTCAGAGTCAATCTCATGGCACATTTGCCAGGAGGAGTATTGCAGGATGGGGGTGGAGGGGGTTCGTGTCAGGGTGACAGAGTGAGAGGTGCGCTGGGAACCAGAATAAAGCAACTTTCCAGGGAAGTGGATGGGAGAGGACACAGCTGTTTCCTGCCCCTGATATCCCTAACGCTGAGCCTCAACCATGGACATCCCACCCCACCCATCTAGAGGGAGTACACACAAACTCATTGCCCATTTTGCTCTTGAAGGTTTTGAATAATAGATACTAATATATGTATTTAATTTTAAAACAGCATAACAATCCTGTCCTCCGATGAACTCTTTTGACCTCGGGGCCAGCATTGGGTCTGGGTCCGGCCACTCTAATCACACCTTGGGGCAGAGCCCTGCCTCAAGACCAGCCTCTCCCCGCCTGGTCCCCCTGCACGCTCAGGGCAAGTCTAAGCCCAGGGCGCCCTCTTGTGGTGATAGGCGTGTATGATCCTGGCTTGAGTCCCCACGCCCACCCCCACCTCCACCCCGCCCCGCAACCTCTCCTTCCAAGCGGTCTCGCCGCCACTGTCTCCTGTGGTGAGTGGCGGTCCATGTCTGGGGGAACCCCAGGCAAGGGCCCCAGTTCCAGGCCAGCTGGAGATATTGAGTGTTAGTTTCAGGCTGCTGTTGGGTCTTCTGGTCCGTGCTCCCCATCCAAGGCCAGACTTTACCATGGAAGCCCAGTTTTGGAGTCACCCAGTCACCGCCTTGACGGGCTGTCAGTCCTGTTGCCGGACAGCTCTGCTGGTTAAAACGTCCTACATCCCACACTGCCCTCCGGAGCTTCTGAGCTCCACGCCAATCCTACACCCGCACACATAGGAGGACAGTGTCATCGGTCCATTCATCCATCTGGAGCTGGGAATTGAGTACCCATCGGAGCTGTGCATTGGGCTAGGGGCAGGGAACGGAACAGAGACCAGGCAGTGTCCCTGCCCTCAGGAAGCTCACAGGCTGGCAATGCTTGCGGACCAGCGAACAGTAAGTCCGTCATCCTGGGGCCTGTGCTGTACCAGGGAAATAGGGGGGACTATGGGGGCCCACAGTAGGGCACGTCTTACCTGAGTCTGGGGGTGGGCATCAGGAAAGGCTTCTTAGAGGCAGGGACATCTAAGCAGAAATCCCCAGGGAAGAGGTAGTAGGAGGAAGGGAGCCTAAGCCGTACAAGCAAAGGGAACGGCCTATGCCAGGAGGGTGCGTGGCACACTGGGGGGAGCCCACACAGTACAAGGCGGCTAGATCACAGAGTACAAGACGTGGAAAACCACGAGTGAGTGAAGGTGATGGTATTTGCACAGGGAGGACCTTGAATCTGGCCTAACTTAGGTGGAAATGATTCACCAGTTTCAGGAGCAGGTGACTTTTCCTGACTGCATCACAGCATAGGTTTGAGTGCCATGGCATGGGGGAGGGGGAGAGAGGAGGGGGAGTCTGGCAAGAGGTTTGACTGTGAGGACACAAGGAGAAATAGGGCAGAGGTGGAGTGGGACTTGGGTTTGAGGTGCGTTTGACTGCACTTTTTAAATGGGAAAGATTTAAACACTCTCAGCACAGATGGGCAGGAGGCAGGAAAGAGCGAGATGCCAGGGGAAGAGCGGAGAACACTTCTCCAGAGAGGAAGGGGAAGGGCTGGGATTCAAAGCCCTGGAGTCGGGCAGAAGGGACACTTCCCCACCATCAGGACGGGCGGGAATCCTGAAAGGCAGGTATGGATGCAGGGGGTAGAGAGGTTTCTGCTCCTGGCATGCAGGAAAGGAGGGCACTGTGGGTGCAGTGTCCCTTCATCCCGCCCCCCGCTCCCCTAGGAGTCAGGACATTCTCCCAGCGGGAGACCCACAGCGGGAGCCAGGACCACTAATTCGCCACCCCTGAGAGGCTCTGCAGGCCTGGGTCCTGAGGTAGCTTGTGACCCGCCTTCTCTCTCCTTTGTTTGACCGGAAGCCCCCTGAGGTCTGGACCTTCTCCCAGGGAGAAGCATGTGGGCCTCTGTCCACCTCACTTTGGCCCTCTTCCCGTCCACCGTCCATCCTTCTGGGTCCCCATCTGGGACGGCTGTCGTCATCAGGATCTCTACGGGAAAACAATCAGCTGAACTCAGAAGGCCTTTGATGAAGTATTGCTTATTTACAGAGGGGCCAGCAGGGTTACGGGACATTGAGAAGCTAGGGCTGAAGAGGAATGAGTAGTTGTCCAGGAGTGCAAGGAGGTCTGGAGCCTTGGAGGAAGGAAGCCAGGGCCAGACCCGTGGTGCTGAGGAAGTAAGGGGCGGGGAATCCAAGCCCCAGAGTCTCTCTCATCCTGCCCTCTGACGTCTGGCGCTTTTCCTGGCTGAGCCAGAGGTGAGAGAGCCCAGGGGAGACCAATCCAGAGGTCGGAGTCCTGGGGCGCAGAGCAGGGCAGAGGGAGGTGGAGAATGCAGGGGGCGAGGGGCAAACAGGGAAACAGCGCGGCCAGTCACCTCTCTATGGTCACTTGTTCGTATCGGAGGATAAACCCTAGAACGCGTTGATGCTTCTCACAGTCAAGATGACCAACGCTTGGTGATAATATAAAGTGATGGCAGGTGTGGTAGTTAATGTTCTCTGTCAGCTTGGCTAGGCCATGATGCTAGTTTCTGGTCTAACACTAGACTAGGTGTTGCTGTGAAGGTATTTTGTAGAAATGATTAACATCTACAGTCAGTTGCCTTTAAGTAAAGGAGATGACCCTTGCTAATGTGAGTGGGGCTCATCCAATCAGCTGCAGGCCTTAAGAGCAAAAGCAGCCTTCCTGAAGAAGGAATTCTGCCTCAAGACTTAACACAGAAATTGAATCTGAGTTCCCAGCTGCTGACCTGCCCTACAGATTTCAGGCTTAAGGCTGCCACATCAACTTCTGCCTAGCCTGCCAGCTGCCAGCCCTTAGCTGCCCAGATCCCCAGTCACGTGAGCTAAAATCAATCAGTGTGTGTGCGTGCGCGTGCGTGTGCGTGTGTGTGTGGTTGACCCTTGAACAACATGGGTTTGAACTGCCTGGGTTCACGTATCGGGGGATTTTTTTCAATAGTAAATACTATCGTATTACACGATCCACAGTTGCATCTGTGGAGGCAGAAGTGCGGATGCTGAGGAACCACAGATACGGAGGACCAGCTATAGATCATGTCAGAGGTTTGATTCCTGCTCCCCTAGTCCTTGCCTTGTTCAAGGGTCAACTGTATATGTATGGATACAGTTGTGTATATGTATGTATGTATGTATATATATGTGTGTGTGTGTGTGTGTGTGTGTGTATTCTGTTCTGTTTCTCTGGAGAACCCTGACTGATACAGCAGGAATGTGTGGAAACAGGGCCTCTCACACACTGCTAGTGAGAATGTAAATTTGGACAGCACCATTTGGAGGTGAGTCGACAGTATCGACCAAATACTGGCCGTAGGAGCCAGTCCATTGCCATCAGTAGCCAAATGGCTACTAGCCTGCAGTAGGATGCCAGGCAGCAGTTACACGGTGAGTGCCAGTGTCGGGGAGGACAGTCTAGACAAGCCCTCTCTCTTAGGGGATGATGGAATTGGGGGCTTGGAAGGGGAGGTGACCCACCCAAGGTCACCCAGAGGTGGGACTAGGCCGGTGCCCACGTTCCTCACGTGAATTTTTAGCCTCAAGTTTTGCTCCTGGGGAGTGGCCCCTGCCCCACTTTTTGCCAGATTCCTTGACAGCTCCACGCACCCTATCCAGGTCCCACGAAGGCCCTGGGCAGAGATGCTCCAACTGTAGGGCTCCACAGTTTCCCCACCGAAGACATCCAGTGGTTAACAAGACCGCAGGGAGAGGAGCCTGAAGAAAACCCACAGAAAGTACAGGCCCGGCCACGCTCGGCGGATCCCGCCGGGGAGGCCTGGTACCACTTGTAGCTCCTCTGGCTTGAAGAGGCACTGCTGAGATCTGGTCTCCTGGGCTCCCACCCGAGGGCCTTGCTTACCTTGGCCAAGGGAACCAATCAGAAGCCTGTTCCTGCCAACATCAGTCCCAGGGGAGCTTTGGGAACCCCCCCCCACCCACCCACCCAGTCCTCAGTGATGGCTACTGCAGGGCTGGCCCTGCTCACCCTCCCCCGGTGCGCCGTGCTGAGGTTCCGGTGGGCCCATCCGATAAACCCATTTGGGTTGTAAGTGTGCGTGGCGTAAGAAGGCTGGGTTTGGATTCCTCACTACTCTCTGACCTTGGGCAAGTCCCATCGTTTCATAGGTGAGCCGCATTCATGAAATGTCACAGAAGCGCTGAAAGAGGCCAAGTGAGCTCATTCGTAAGAAGGCGCTTCGTCAACCCTGAAGAAATGAGAACTATTGTAGGTATATGACCTCTCGCAGGTGTTTTCTCACATCCACAAAGGACTGCTGAGGAAAGTAAAGCCTTATCTCTCGAATAGCGGACCATCTACATCTAGGTAACAAGCTCCGAGTCTGATAAACACAAACACGACACTTCCAATTGGAGGCACGTCGCAGAGCCAGAGCTTGGCTGGGGAGGTTGGGAGGGTTCCTTGGAATGATGGGAGGCGTGGACTCCGTCTGAGCATAGGGTCGGGCCAAAGTCACAGGGAATCTTCATCCTCATCTCCATGCCCTGAGACCGACAAGGGTGGTCTGTAGTAACAGTGTCCAGCAGGCCCCTCCCCGCAGGACACAGGCAGGCTTGGAGGTGCTCATCCCCCCCTTCCCAAGGAAGATCAGAAAAATACTCCAAGTCTTGAAAACATTACTTTTTTCAAAAGTATTATTCTTGGCTATTTGGAAGTGAGTAGGGAAGGCATATGGTGTGGGGACCACCACCCCCAGCAATGAAGACACACCCACAGAGTTAAGAGGGGTGGGAGATGCCTTCTCCAAGTAATTCCCTCCCTCACCCGGAGCAGGGGCTGGGCAGGAGGTGAAGGAGAAAAACGCTTGGGGAGGAAGGCCTCCCCAAATTGCTCCCCAGCACGGGTGAAGCTGGTTCTTGAAAACAGGTTCAGAGAGAGGCAAGCCCACTTGAAAAGGATGTCTCCCCACTCCCCTACCACTAACTCGACCATCAGGCAAGCCCAGCACAGTTCCATGGGCAACAGCAGCCTGTTCTGGGGGTGCTGGGGGGCAGAGTAAGGGGGACAGCCCTGCCAGCCCCTTTTCTTCTCCAAGGCCTGTGAGGAAGGCTCTGACTCCCAGCCTCCTCCCTCCTAAGGAGTTGGGACCCCTGGGACTTGCCCAACGCCTGAAAGACTCCAGTCTCTGCCCTGTGCTCACACAGTCCCCTCCACCTTGCCAAATCCCTACCAGCCTGCAGCCTCAACCCACGTCCCATCTTGTCCAGGAAACCTTCCCCAATCAACTCAGCCTGCACATCCCTCCTTCTTGAAAGTCCTCAGTGCCCAGCCCAGCACTTCATGTTACAGCCTCTTTATACTAGAAGATACTCTTGAAGCGAAGAGGCCTTCGGGATGTCTGGCTCCATTGTGTCGGGTTTATAAATGAGGAAACGTCTGCTCTTTTCACTAACGGTAACAATATTAAGAGCAGCTAACACAGTGAGCACTCACTATGTGCTGGGCACTTGACACGTATAAATTCACTTCAGTCTCACAATTAAGCCCATTTTATAGCTGAGAGAGCTGAGGCACAGAGAGGTAAAGTAACTCAAGATTGCACAGCAAATAAGAATCATGGCCAGCAACAGGGCCATGAAAAGATGCTCAACCTCGCTCACAGAGAAATGCAGATCAAAACTACAATGAGGTATCACCTTGCTCTGGTCAGAATGGCCATCATTAAAAAGTCTACAGGTAACAAATGCAGGAGAGAGTGTGGAGAAAAGGGAACCCTCTTGCACTGTTGGTGGGAATGCAAATTGGTGCAGCCACTATGGAGAACTGTATGGAGGTTCCTCCAAAAACTAGAGTTGCCGTATGATCCAGCAACCCCACTCCTGGGCATATATCTGGACAAAACTCCAAATCAAAAAGATATTTACATGCACCCTTATGTTCACAGCAGCACTATTTACAATAGCCAAGGCATGGAAACAACCTAAATGTCCACCGACAGGTGAATGGATAAAAAAAGATGTGGTGCATATACACAATGGAATACTACTCAGCCGTAAAAACGAATGAAACAATGCCATTTGCAGCAACATGGACAGACCTAGAGATTATCATGGTAAGTGAAGTCAGAAAGAGAAAGACAAATACCATACGATATCACTTACATGTGGAATCTAAAATATGACACAAATGAACTTATCTACAATACAGAAACAGCCTCACATAGAGAACAGACTTGTGGTTGCCAAGGGGGAGGGGAGGAAGGGGGTGGGGGAAGGATGGACTGGGAGTTTGGGACTAACAAATGCAAACTATTGTATATATGTATAACTGAATCACTTTGCTATACATCAGAAACTGACACAACATTGTAAACCAACTATACCTCAATAAAATAAATTAAAAAAAAAAATCATGCCCAGGATTTGACCCCTGGAAGTCTGGTTCCAGAGTTTTCACCATATCTCACATCTCAGTCTATGTCACGGGGTCTTTTACTGCCTGGCTTGCCCATCTATGTATGTCTCATCTTCTTAAGCGCAGAAATTTTGTCATATCTTTTCCTAATAATACCCATCCCCATCTACATCCTCTCCCCCCAACACAAGGCTGAGCACACAGTAGGTGCTTTAGGAGTTGTTGTCCCAAGATGGGTCACCAAGAGCACAGGGACACTTCTCCTGACGCCAGGTGGCAGCATTGGCCAAAAGTTCTCTCAGAACTCCGAGTCTAGAGCTATCAGCCAAGTAAAAATTTAAACTTTTATTTCTGGTACAAACGATAAATACTTTGCATTAAAAATCTGGGATTCAAGTTTTCCTCATACTTCATGCTCCCTCCCTGCCCCAAAACCTTACAAAAATATTTCTGCTTCGAGGGTGCAAGCCGGCTCCAGCTCCCTCGGCAAAGTCCAGGTCTGCGGAAAGGCACCTGTGGTCTGTCTCGGGATGGGGGGCCCCCAGCTGGCCCCCGGGCAGCCTCAGAGGCCAGTAGTGAGAGGAACGTGTTGAGATCCGCTGTCGGCGCTGCCCCCTCCCTGGGGCAAGGATCCCCTCCCTGTTGGGCAGCGGGAAGGTGCACAGGGGCCAGCTCCTTCTGGAGGGTGGGGCAGGGGGCTGGGCGTGGGGAGGCGGGTGTCACAGGCATCGACGCCTTCCAGGGTCTAAACCTGCAAAGAGTTAAATAGAGTCACGCGGTCCTATTTTGGTTGCTTGAAAGCGAACATTTCAGGGGAGATGCGGGGGTCAAGCTTGGAGAACCGCCTTCTCCCTCCGTCCCCATGGGAGTGGGGGGCTGCCTTCATGAGTTAACCCCTGCCGTGCCACACCCCTTTTCACAGTGACAAATCAGGGGCCAGAGGCTCCGGGATTAGGAGGGAAGGAACAGCAATATGGCCTCGGTTGGGGGTGGCCACGCCCTCTGGCGGCTGGGGGAGGAGCAGTGGGCCCCCGCAGCTGCCTCCGGGACCAGCCCTCATCCCGAGCCGGCTAGGGGTCCTCATCCCAGAGGCACAGCTGCCTCTGAGGCACGTAGAAGTCGAAGCTGTAGCTCTTCTGGCAACTGCGGATGCCACACTTGTAGGGCGTTGGGCGGTCACGGCCGCGGCAATACTTGACCATGCAGGGGTACCAGGCCAGGCTCAGGCCGTAGCGGCAGACGCACGGCTTCCCGCGGTCCCCCACCTGCCCACAGCGAGGCAGCAACATCGGCTCTGAGGCCTTGGGCAGGGCCTCGAACACGAAGCTGTCCACACCTGGGGGAGAAGGCGGCGGTCAGGGATGAGGGAGGGGAGGGGACCTCCTGGCATGGCCCCTTCAGGCATCCCGGCACCCCTATGGGCTAAGTGTTATCATCCCTGTTTTACAGATGGGAAAACCGGCCCAGAGAGGTTTAACCATCTGGCTGAGGTCACACAGTAGGTAGGGGAGTCAGGACTGAATCCCAGGTCTGTCTGACTTCAGGACAGTCCTGGGGAAGTTGACCCAGAGATGGGCCAGCAGTGAGGTCCCATAGGCCGGAAAGGCAGGGACCGTGCAAAGATGGGAGGCGTTCTCAAGGATCCTGGGAAGGTGTGAAGGGAAAGAGAGGAGCTGATCTCTGAGAGGTGACAGAAGAGGTGGCAGCTGGGAATGGGCATCTTTGGGCCCCATCCAGACCCTGGTTCCTGTTCCCGTGTCCCACGACAGAAGGTTCCATCTGTGTTCTCACTAAGGGCAGGGCTGATGGGGGCTTTGCCTGGGCATTCCCTCCCCGGGGCCTAGCAGAGTCACAGTTCTCCACGTCCCTACCTGGAATTGGTTCCTTTCATCTGCTGACTCCTCTCAGTAAAGAGCCACACAGGCATCACTTCCTCCAGGAAGCCTTCCCTGACCAGTCCCAGCTGGGTTTAGACCTCCCATATCTCGTCATTGCTTCCCATCATATCTGAGACGATACGGCAGCGGGCAGCACCCAGCTGACCTTGCTCCAGCCAGAACCGGACGTCCTCCTGGCGGGTATAGATGGCATCCGCGGCCTCGGCACACACGTTGCGGAGATGGGGGCTCAGCAGGCCCCCCTGGCTGAAGTTCACGGTGACGTCCATGTGCATCTGCTCCAGGCCCCGCACCTCCTCAGCCTGCCGCACTGCCCGTGGATTTTTCTGCGTGGAGGAGAAGAGCTGTTCCCACCCGGCCTCAGAAGGCCCCCTGCCCACTCTTTCCCTGGTCGCTGAGAGTCAGACAAGCCCACGCCGGCTGTCTTCGGATCCTTGGGGCCACCGGCAGGGTGGCAGTCAAGGGGCACCCATTCCCCTTCCAACTGGCGGAGAAACTGATACCCAGGGCACAGTCGAGCCTTTTCAGCCAGCGGCCGCCCGGGCTGACCTCTGGGGCCTGAGGGAGAATTCTGACCCGTTGCTGGGGGGTGGTGTTGGAGGTGGGCAGGCGAGGCGAACTGTCCCAGGGTCAGTGACCTCTGGGGCCCCGTATTCTCCAACATCCAGGCAACTGAGTCACTCTGGGAAAGGCAGGTAAAAGGGAGGGGCCTCGGACAGCTCCTGCTGGGTAGTTCAGGGAAATTAAATGAGGCCGGGGAGAGGCCCGGGGTCCAGGAAGGGACCGGGAGAAGGGCAACAGGCTGAGGGTTTCAAAGGCCGCACTGAACACTTAACATGCACTCTCCCACTTAATTCTCACCATAACCCATCTCTCAGTAAGAAAACAGGGGTTTTGAAGGCGAGGTGACTTGTCCAGCGTCACCGGGACGATGAGTGGTGGCCCTCGGCCTGGAGGCAGATCCGACCTGCCTCCATCATAAACGGGGAGGAGCTGAGATTAGGGGACTGGCAGAAGCTGGGAGATGGTGGTTCAGGGCAGATTAGGGATCTGGGGTTATGGGGTCAGGTTTGGCATATTTAAGGGGTTCAGGACTAGAGGGTAAGAGTGGGGTGCCGGCAATCAGGTGGGAGACTGAGGCTGGGGTAGGGTCCAGGCCAGGAGTCAGCTGCAGGGGTGAGGGCTCTGGGTCAGGTCCAGGGTGGGCACTCACCTGTCGGAGCTTGGCCATGGCCTCGCTGGGAATGATCTCATTGTGGTGCAGCCGGGTGGCAAAGCAGAGGGCCTGGAACTGGCTCTGCCCCTTCTCCAGCTCCCCTAGGATCAGGGCCCGGAAGATCTTCACATCCTGATGGAGAAGAGCAGAAGAATGGGAACCGGCCAGAGGGGGCGGGGCCTCCTCACCAGCCCACCCAGTGCTCAGCTCAGACCCTGCAGAGGACACAGGCCTGGACGCTGCCCTGCAATAGACGCCTCCCTCTTGCCGGCATGGAAAATTTTCTCTTTCCCGTTTAAACCTGTGACTTAAAAGAAAGAACATGCCCCAGATGTTCCAAAGCCTCCTGGAAAATTCACACAGGGAACTGCTGGAAAGCTTTCCAAAACAAAATTGTTTAAAAGTACAGAACGTCACCTTAAAGGAAACAGCACCCTTTTCGGCTCCTGGTTCATTCATAGCTGATGCTTCCCCTTGGTGGTACCCCCATATCACCCTGATCAGGGTGAGTCAGGGCCCCTACAACCACCTGACTACGGCATCATGGGAGAGGGCTGCATTTTTACAAGTACAGATTCTAGAGTTTCTCTCGCTGACTTTCCCATTCAGTAGGTTTGGGGAGAATGCCCCCGGTGCTTCTGGTCAGCCAGGCTCCTAGCCACCTGCATCTCAGATGGAGGTAGTGGGGTCAGGGTGGGGTTAAGGGCAAGACACAGCAGCAGCTATTGCGGCCTTCTGGCCTGAGGGAGCTGGGCTGGCTCACCTTTCCCCTTCCCTCTCCACTTCCCCTTTCCCCTCGGGGTTACTAATGGCATTACCAGCAGGCCAAGGGCTCTTTCCTGTCACTGATTCACTGCATGAATCAGAGAGGCTGGGGGAGGGGGGGCAGAAGGAGAAGGGAGAAGGGCGGTGGGATCGGGTCCCCTTCCCAATCTGGCTGCTGGAACCCTGGGTACCTGAGGTGTCCCTTGCTCTCACCCATCTCTGTGCCTTGGCTAACAGCTCGCGGTGAGAAGTCAGCAGGTCCCAGTCAGAAGTGGTCTGAATACGTCAAGAGCCCCCCTGCGAGAGACCCAAGCCACAACGATGGCTCTCCTCCAGGAACCCCAATGGCCCTGCACCAGCACGGAGGGTATATAGCCCCGTGTAGCTATGCATCCTTCAGTGTCCGTGCCCTGGCCTCGCCCACTGAGAGCCCCCATTCACTGAGCACTTACTGTCCATGTGCCAGAGTGAGATGCTCTGAGAACAGGGCCTGAGGGTCCCCCTTGGATTCCAGTAGAGGCAGCGAGGGGCCCAGGGTTCCACTCCAAGTCTACACTGTATTAGCCGGCATACAGGTCTATCTCCCACCTTCTCTAAGCCTCGTTTGTGAAATGGGGATGATGCCACTTTTTTTTTTTTTTTTTTTTTTGTGGTACGCGGACCTCTCACTGCTGTGGCCTCTCCCGTTGCAGAGCACAGGCTCCGGATGCGCAGGCTCAGCGGCTATGGCTCACGGGCCCAGCCACTCCGCGAGATGTGGGATCTTCCCAGACCGGGGCACGAACCCGTGTCCCCTGCATCGGTGGGCGGACTCTCAACCAGTGCGCCACCAGGGAAGCCCAAGGGGATGATGCCACTTTTACCTGGAGGCTTTATGGTGATGACTAAATGAGTTAGTGTGGAGGGAAAGCACAGCAGAATGTCCGCCCGGAGTATGTGCTCAGCGGTGCTAACCGGGGCCACTGTCATCACTGCAGGTGACCAGCAAGTGTCCCAGGTGATCTGAAACTAGTCAGTGCTGTCCTCACACAAACCCCCATGCCCTTTGGAAGTCCTCTGACTCTACAAGGACATTTCCCTACTTCTTTTCACTGTAAATGATCTCTGGAACATTGAGGGGTGGGAGTGTCCGGGGAGATTTTCCGCCAAGATTGCAGCAAGGGAAACTGAGACCCAGCTGGTGAGAAAGGTTCCATAAGGTTCCTCATGGTCCCAGACTTGCAGGCAAGGTGAATCAGAGCTCGGATAACCTCAGCTTCCTCTCCACAGGAAATCCACTCTTGGGCCACGAGGCTGGGATCTGCTTGCCCCGCCAGCCTGGGCCATCCAATCTTCCACCCCCTCAGGTCGTTTGAGGAGAGACTGGAGGCTGGTACACTTGTGCATTTTCTGTTCTGGGCTCAGTTCCTGCCAGGTGAGACTTGATACCAGACTTTCCCTCCCAGGGCTGAGTCAGGCGGATGTCCCTGGCAGGACCCCCAGGCAGGATCCAAGTTCCACCTCCGGGGTAATTTCAGCAATGACCCTTTAAAAGAACTCATCTGGTATATTCACAGCATCTTCTCCAATACCACAGGCACGTGTCACCGCCTGTGGTCTGAGGGATGCCCCAAGTGGCCTCGTTGCTTGGATATCACCCGTCTACCATTAGCAGGAGAAAGAATTTGAACTTTTAGACCAGACCAGGGGGCGAACAAAATCTGTTAGAGTATTTTCCCTGCTTCTGTATTAAACAACAACGTCAACGACAACAACAAAATGCTACCAAAATGGGAACTTGACTGGGGGTGAAGCGAGGGGATGAGAATTATTTTGTTGAGATAGATTTCCTCTATATCTCCTATTTATTTGTGTAGGACAAAGCTGTATTGAAGTTTATAACTGGAAGGGACAAGTCATTGTTACCATGAGTCAAAAAGGATGTATCGTCCGGTTTAAAATCTTTATAGCAAGAGGAGATAGGAACTATGATTATTACCGAGTTTGGAATGGATAACTTGCTCAAGGTCATGGGACCAAGAGGAAATGTAGTCAGAATTTTAACCCAGGCGGTCTGACTCCAAAACCCAAGCTCTCACAGCCACAGTGCACAGCTGCGTCCTAAATCAACGAGTTCGATTTCTTTGATGCCCAGTTAAAGAAACTAAAGCTCAGGCCCAGAGAGAAAGTGTGGTCTGCCCTAAGCCACACAGCTGGCGAGCGGCAGAGCCAGGATGAGAAGGCAGTGCCCTCTTCTAGCTGTGCCCGTCGGCGGTGGTCTGTATGTCCTCTGCAGACCTGCCCTGGGAACGTGGCGGCTCCTATCCAGGGCTCTGTGTGACTAGCAGACAACAGCATCCGACGCAAACATCAGGGTAAGATGATGCAGGATCGCCCTTCTAAGCCCTCTGCCTGCCCTGCCCAGAGCCTCTTTAAACCCTGAATTCTCCAGCCTTCTTAATCCTATGTCTCCGGGAAACCATACTCCATGCGCTGAGCCCCGGGAGGGAGACAAGCGGCCCAAGCATCTGGATCTCCGGCTCCGTCATCATGACCAGTGTCCCTCCTACCTTCTACTCCCCACACCTCAGACTCACTGCTAAGGTTCCAGGGCCCCCTTTCCCTCCAGCACAGAGGGCAGGGCAGGGGGAGAGGTCTCCCTGCTCCAAGGAACATCTGGCCAAACGCTAAGCCCAGGCCAGATGGGTGCCTGGCTCCCAGGTTCCCTGCTCGCCCGAGAGTCCCCTGGGATGGTCCACCCAGAGGTGCCCTAACCCCCAAGGCGAGACCACACAGCTGGGGAAGAGCCCATGGCAGGCTCCCCAGGCCCAGGACGCAGGCTAGGGTTCCCAAGATGGGCAGTTTCTATAAGGCTTCTTCTCCCACGAGCTCCCAGGAAACTCCAGCCCACCAGGAGCCAGGCCACCAGGAAGAAGTGGAGTGGCCAGTACTAGGGCTGAAACTGGGCCACACAGAGCGTATGGCCATGGAGAGAGCATTTGCTGAAGTCCTTTGGGGGTGGTTTTAAGGTTCCCAAAGAGCACGGTAGTTAAGAGCAAAGGCTCTGGAGCCAGTGCTGGCCGCGTCCAAATCCTGGCTTTGCTGATATGAGTCCTGTAACCCTGAGGGATTTACTTAACCTCTCTGTATCTTAGTTTCCACATGTGTAAAATGAGTACAACTAACAATACCTACACCTCAAGGGATTACTGTGAGGAAAAATGAGTGAAAGGTCTCAGAACAGAGTGGGCCGGATTCCTTAAGTTTCTCTATTATTGCTGCAATCCCTGGCCTTGCTCCAGCTGTGATCTACTCCAGACCTGCAGAGGCAGGACAAAAAATTTTTCTCCCAGAGATGTACCTGAGGCCCAGAGAAGTCAGGTGGCTGCTGGATCTCGCAGGTAATCTGTGGGAGGGCACTGATTACACAGGGCAGAGCCTTCACGGGCGCCAGGGCGGGGCAGGGGAGTGGGCACGACCAAGGCCAAGGCTCCTGTCTTAAGGGGCTCAGAGGAGAGGCTGACCTCCAACTGATGTCGTGCACTATGATAAGGCTTAGGGTGAGGTTTATGCAAAATGCTATAGGGCAAAGGATGGAGGAGGGAGCGTTTCTGTCCCCTTAGGGATGGGCCTGGGAGGGGTGGAGGGAGGAAAGGCTTCCTAGAGCGGAGGACATTTCAGTGGTTCTGGACAGTCAAAGGATGGGTGGCTTTCTAGCAAAGAGAGAGGCATGTACAGAAGATGGGAAGGTACCAAGGCCTCTTAATGCCCCCACCCCATCCCTCCCTCCACGCTACTGTCACACAATCTGGCCCAGTGCCCTTCCAAGGCTCCTTTTGTCCTCACCATAAAGTGTACCCCCCAGAGGCTGAACCAAAGAGATGGCGGTTCCCAGAATGAGCGAGGCCATGAGCTGATGCCTCTGCCAGGGATGAGCTGTCCCCTTCTGCCCATCATCCTTCAGGACTCAGTTCAAATGCATCCGTCACCCCTGCCCTCACCAACCCTCCAGCAGAGTTGGCCAGGCCCAACCCCTAGCCTCCAGAGCACGAATCCCACTGTGTCTGCAATGATCTCTTTCCTTCCAGACTCAACTCCTTGAGGCTGGGAGAGTATCTTATTTGCAGTGTATCCCTGACCCCTGAATACAGCAGGCGCTCAGTACCTATCTGGAAATGAATAAATGAAGCGCTGAGTGGGCAAACAAGAGCAGGCCAGGGTGCTGAGGAAAGGGAGGGGGGTACCGGGGAGGGGAGGGCTGGGTGTGGAAGGAGGAGGCTGGCCGGCAGGAGGGCAGGGCACAGTGTCCGAGAGCCCAGCCAAAGAAGTCTGAGCTTCATCTAGCAGATCACTGGGCGTCACCTCTGGGTTTTGAGCCAGGGTAGGACGTGAATGGATCTCTGGCTTAGAGCTGAATCAGAAACTCGAGCTGTGCTGGGCCAGTGTGCATCTGACCTAAACGCCTTGGCAGAGGGCCCCGTCCTCATGTAGCGTCTTCTGCCTGGGTAACACGTGCCCCGGGCCCTTCGTGTTGCGCCCCAGCCCCAGACGGGGCTCCACTTATTTATGCAGCGTCCTCAGGGTCTGGCACGGAGCTGAGAGAATGGACCGGTGCTCCGGGGCCTCCATCAACCCCCTCGCCTCCAAAAAGAAGACGGCTCTCTCTTCTTGGGCTTCCTCGTAACTGGGCTTCTGCAGGCTGGTCGTCCTACAGCTGTAATTTGGGCCTCTAGAAGATTTAGGGGATCATTTAGTTCATGCTCCAGTGAGGTTCCAGCAGGGGACGTGACCTTCAAGGTCACACAGCTGCAGAGCCAGGCCCAGGAGCCCAGATCTCCTGACTCAATCCAGTGATCCTTCTGCTCTTCCGAGCTCCCCCTGCCCCGAGCCCCTTCCCAAATATTCTATTCTTCTTTGCGTCCACTCCCTGCCACGCTGTATCTCACAGAGAGAAGGCTGTTCTGGGAAGAGCAGGGGGCAGCTCTCTGCACTTCCCAGAGCAGACAGTCCATGCCAGGCCTCTGCTGCTGCCTTCCTGGGGAGAAGCTCCAGGGAAACCTCAGTGTTGAGGATGGGTGGCAACCCCACAGACGGAGCCCACCGGAGCGCTGACGGCTGTGATGCGGTCACATCAGCCCAGCTGCCGGCTTCCAGCCTTAGATGAGACTGAAAGGGGGAAACAAACCTCTCTCTTGCTCCGGCTGCTGGGGGGTTTTATGTTACTCACAGCCAAGTTGAATCGTAACTGGACGCACAGACACTTGCTTTCCCCCATTCATGGGTCCCACGGCCATAATCTTTCACCCAGACGTGCTGATCCTCCCACCACCTCCCACCCCTCACCCAGCGGCACCCAGGCCCCCCAGGCCCCTCCCGCCAGGGCCCACGCCGTGGCTCGGCTGTACGGCCCCTTCTCCCTCACACCGTTGCTCCTGGGAGCACGTTTCCTCCCTCACAGCCTCTCCCGGGAGACTCCCCACCTCCCCCTTTCTCTCAGTCACACGTGGCAGCCCTCACAGATTGTCTCACAGGCCCACCTCCTTCCGACAGTCTCTCCCACACCCTCCCTCCCTCCTTGAATTCCCCCAAAGTCTCACACGTCATGTCTCACACCCCATCTCACACACGAGCCTCTGCACACATGCTGTTACACTCCCCTGCCTTGCATACCCCCTCATGGGCATCCTCTCCTACGTTCGTTCGCTGCCCCAGCCTCAGCCTGGCCGACCTCCCCTCCTCCTCTGCCTTCCTGTCACCCTCCCAGGGGCCTTCCTCAGCCCCCCAGTGGGGAGCAGTGGGGGGGGGGGGCTGTCCTATCTCAGACCTTGCTGTCAGCCCAGCCTTGCACCACAGGGGACCTGAAAACTAAGAGGGCCTGACGGCGGAGCTGCCCTTCCCTCAAAGCCCCTCTCCCAGCCCACCTCTGTGCCACGGCGGCTGCACAGCCCAGGCTGAAGGCCACCTCTCCAGGGTCTCCACAAAGCACCAACTCCCCTTTCCTCTTTGCCCTTGGACGGCTGATGCTGTCTCCTGGGAGTTTCCTCTACCATCTTGGTCTCCTTCCCGTCGTCACACCGGACTGTGTGATTCTGAGGCCCGGGCTGAGCCAACCCAAGTATTTATGGCGCTGCTCCTGGCTGGGGCTGCTTTATGGCTAGAGAGGAGCGAACTTCACTGCACTGGGGAGGTGAGGGGTCGCCCTGGAGGGGCAGCCAGGAACCAACACCCTCTTCTCCCCATGCTGGCTGCCCCGGGGCACACTCAGGGGCACCTTGGCCCCTCTGCCCTGTCTCTCCAAGCAGGTACAGAGGCGAATGGACTCAACCCAAAGCCAGGCCGAGCACGTTCCCTGGCTGGTGCCCGGGACGTAGGCCGCCCCTATTACGAGATGCCTGCAGACCCTCAAGGCTAGGCCCGGACAGAGGCTTCTTGTTACGGGTGCCACGACCAGCTGGGGGCAGTGCCGCCTGCCCCCTCCCAGTGCCCCCAGTGCTCTGTCAGCCAAATCCCAGAGGCCGCCAGTGTCCCGACTGCCCCTGGAACAACGTGTGGCTGTATGTGGATCAACTGCGCCCCAATGTCCTGCTGACTCAGGGCTCCCGAGGCGGGTGCCACGCTTCCCTCTCACCTGCATTCCCAGCCCCAGCCCCGCCCCCAGCCCTTCGTGGGAACCTCGGTGGCAGCCACTTCAGCGCTTGCCAGCTGAAAGGACGGGAATCCTAATAATGCTCTGGTCCCCAGAGCAGGAACCATCTGCTTAACGGCCTGAGGAAGCAGGGCTGGGGCCCCGGCTAGAACTGCTACTTCTCTTCTCACGTGCCCTCGCTGGCCTCTGCTTCGCTGAGGCCTCTTACTCACTTCTCACAACACGCCTGCCAGCATCACACTGTGTTTGTGTCATGTCTGAACCTGGGGCTCAGAGAGGTTACGTGATTTGTCAAGTCACACAGCTGGGAAAGGGCAGAAAAATGTCTAGTGAGTGCTCAGTAGTATCTGTGAGATGTTTTAAAAATGGTCCCCTCACCCCCACCCGCCATCTCTCCAGAGGCCATGGCGGGAGGGGAACGGGGAGTGTCTCAGGCACAGTGAAGGGGTCAAAACTTAAAATTCGTGGGAGGGGTGGGGTGGGGGAATTGCGATGAGCCTGGGGGAGGGGTGCAGCCCAAATCTGTACAGAGGAGGTTTTCTCTGTAGATCTGTTCCTCTGCACCGAGGCTCTTTCCAGCCTCCTTCTTCCCTCCCCCCTCCCCTATTCAGGTTTCTTCAGCCTTCTAGAAGGAGCCCGCTTATATGCCGCAGTAGCACAGGCGGTCAGAATGTAGTGGAAGGCTCCCTGGGTCCCAACCTTGGGTCATTAGCTACTGATCTCGTGCAAGTCACTTCATAGCTCTGAGCCTCAGTCTGCACGTCTGCAAGATGGAAGCCATACCTGCTGCACGGTGTCGTGGTGAGGATCGAATGAGGCCAGGCGTGTGAAAGCAACTGTCAGTGTGTGACCTGACAGCTCAGACATATGTGATTCTTACCTCAAAGCTGGCCTCTGCTGCTCCACCATCACCACCTCTGTGTACCCTGGGAAGCCTCGTAGGAAGAACCTCACTTCTGCCTCTCCCCGTCATCCCAACAGGCCACTTACTTGTCCCAGGTGGCAGTCCTCACTGCCTGACCCGGGATCTTCTGCCAGGACTCCATCTGGACATAGGCATTCGGGGGATGGGAGATGCCTGCCAGACGCCAGGAGCTGGGCTGAACCTCGGGGCAGGGCTGCTGATCCCTGATGCGGGGAGGACTTCCTCAGACATGGCAGAGGGACTGCTGTTAGACCAGAGGGTTCCATGGACACAAGCCAGATCATTCTTTCTGGTGACTTCTCATGAACCGCCAGGGTGGGGAAATACCCTGGATACCAAAAAACTCTGGGCCTCTCCTGTAAGCACCTCGACTGCCCTCTGTTCCCCCAAAAGACATCCTCTCCAACAAATACCCCTACTACGAATCACCAAACTGCAGGGTAGGGGGAGACTGGACTCTAAGAGTTTGTCCTGCCTGACAGTCCCGTGATGTGATATCCCGTTAGAATAAACAGCCTCCGGCAGCAACATGGCCATTTGCACATTCCACATCTTTGCTGACTACCTCTCACAGGCTGAAGCTGCTCCCCGCACCAAGGCGGGGAGCCCCAGGGCAGGGACGCTGGTGCTCTCTGGACCATCGGGGCCCAGAGCAGGGCGCAAGTTTCCCATCTCTCTGGGTCCCTCAGAGTGACCTCGAGCTCACCCACCCTGTTATACGGCTTCCCCTATCTTGGCGCCAGCCCGAGGCCCCTCTTGACCCCCTCCCTCTACACATTGGATATGGCTCCTTCCTCCCATTGCAGCCTTGACCCCCCCAACCCCCACGCAGCTGCTCATGACTTTCTCTTATCTTTCAGCCCCACCCTCCCCGTCCAGTCAGCACCAAACCGCTTGAGCATGACTCATCCCCTCCCACAGCTTTTAGACAGTCACACTGGGAGACAGAGGGGAAAGAGATACTTGGACGGGCACAGCAGCCTGGGGGACGGGGACCAACAGGGCTGTCAGACCAAAAGCCGGGATGGTGCCACGCCCGCTATTAATATGCCCAGTAAGTCTGTACATCCGGGTATAATTACATACCTGGGCTTTGGATTCTCAAGAAGAGCACTGCCTGTTGACAGTGTGTGATGAATTTTAGTTCCTGCACTGAGGACACGGAGAATTAAGCCTCGATATGCTGTTGAAACACATTAGGGACTATTGCGGGTAGAATGACAGGTTTCAACGAAGTGACCGAGTTTGGGATCTACCTTCATTTACCAGTCTAACCTGAAACCTCCTGCAAGCCCCTTCTTCCCTGGAGCAGCTATGCCAATGCTTCCCAAACTTTGCTGCTCATTGGAATCACCAGGGGCTCTTTAAAATTCTGGCTGCCTGGCTCCTAGCCTCAGATAGTCGGACTTAATTAGTCTGGCTTCGGGGTTTTCCAAAGCTCCCTCCCCAGGCGATTCAAATGTGCAGCGAAGCCTGGGAGTCGCTGAGCTCTAGCACTTCTTTGAGAGCGGCAGCCTGATCTGCTTGACGGGCAGCAGCCTGTGGGCAGGGCTTACAGTAACTCACGATGGTGATTCGGTAGCTCCAGGCTGCTTGTGGAGTTCCTCATCCTTGCCCGGGCTCCAGGCTACATACGTGTCCTAGAGCAGGTTGACTACTGTTACAGCTTTACTGGCTTCAGGTCGTGTGGCTGTGTGGGGAGGGCCAGGCCATGTTAGAGACCCATCCCGGCAGACGTAAACAGGGAGGGTGGAAGGGGTGGGGGGTGGGGTGTGTGGGTGTGGGTGTGGGTGTGGGTGTGGGTGTGGGTGTGTGGTGAGATCATCCAGACAGAGGGCTGCATGGCATCCAGCACAAGGGGCCTCGCTGCTGCCCTGAGTAGACTGACAGGACAGGGATGGCTGCTCCCTGCTGGGGGGCTGGCCAGCAATTTTGGAGTGTGATGGTTAACTTTATGTTTCCACTTCACTGGGCTAAGAGATGCCCACATAGGTGGCAAAATATTATTTCTGGGTGTGTCTGTGAGGCTGTCTCGGAAAGATATGAGCATTTGAAGTAGCAGGCTGAGTAGAAGGTGGCCCTCACCAGGGTGGGTGGGCATCATTCAATCTGTTGAGGGTGTGAATAGAACAACAAAGGTGGAGGAAGGGCAAATTTGCTCTCTCTGTGTGAGCTGGACATCCATCTTCTCCTTCCCTCAGACATCAGTGCGCTTGGTTCCCAGGCCTGTGGACTTAGACTGGGACTACACGGGCTTTCCTGGACCTCCAGCTTACAGACAGCAGACCATGGGACTCAGCCTCCGTAACCGTATGAGCCAACCCCTCATAATAAAATCTCTTTCTGTAGATCTGTATTTCTACCCTATTATTTCTGTTTTTCGGGAGAACTCTGACTAATAAATGGAGCTTCAAAGAGAAGCTTACGATGAAGGATTAAGGCTCTCCCAGGCTCAGTGCTGACCTTCTGTGTGACTTTGGGTCGGTCATTCAACCCCTTTGCACCCAGGCTTAGCAGGGAAGGTCCATGTTGAGATGCAACGTGAACTATGATTATGAAAGTTACTGGCTTCTACTTCTGGAGCACTGAGTACAGCCGCTGACACACAGTGAGTATTTCATATGCATTGCCCTGTTTAGTTCTCACAATGGCCATGGGATCGGTACCATTATTATCCCCATTTTACAGATGAAGAAATGAAGGCTTGGACAGATCAGGTAGCTTGCCCAGGGTTAAACCAGGTCTGTCTCATTTCAGTCTGGACTGTCTCCCAAATGTGCAAAATGGCCAACGTCACTATTGCCAAGTGGACTAGGGACTGTTTCCAAACCACCCCAAATGGATTTGGTACATGAAACAAAAGAAACACCACATCCAGGACTTTTTCCTACAGGAAAATCATTACTTCTAGATAGAAGCTTCTCGTGGAAAGCTGCCAGAGATCTTGAGGACTGGGCGGGCAACAAGAGAGGTGACCCACCCCAGAAGGATCCCGTATAAAAGCTGCTCTGGCCAATGCAGACAGTGGACTGGGGTGGAGATAAACCCCACTCCCAGCCTTCCCCAACTCCACCCTGCTCCAGGCCATCTGAGACACCCAGAGTTAGAGGGGACCTTGGAAAGCTGGTTCCCTTTCCATACTTTCCACTCCCAGTTCCCTCCCTTGCTGATGAAACTGGAGATGCCAGGGGTGGGTGTGAAATGCCAGCTTCTGGGTCAGAGGCTAACCTGAAAAGCACACTCTGGAAACCTGGGTGGTGGTTTGGACCGCTGTGGGGATTAAAATGTGGCTCTTAATGCCATTTGCGGCATGGATGGACCTACAGATTGTCAGACTGAGTGAAGTAAGTCAGAGAAAGAGAAATAATGCTTGTATGCGGAATCTAAAAAAAAAAAATGCTGTAAGTGAACTTATTTAGAAAACAGAAACAGACTCACAGACTTAGAGAAGGAACTTACGGTTACCAGGGGGTAAGGTTTGGGGGGAGGGATAGTTAGGGAGTTTGGGATTGACATGTACACACTGCTATATTTAAAATAACTAACAAGGAAAAAATAAAATAATAAAAAAATAGCAAAAATGAGGCTCTTACAATCAGCTCTGAATCGATTCTCTAACTGGGCAGTCAGCCCCCTACTCCACCCTCAGCCCCAATCCCCAGGCCTTCACCCCACTGCCACCCCGCCTCTCCCCTCCCCTCACCCTCAGGGTAGAGCAATAAAATCTTTCATGCTGCAGCTAGAGGCTATAAAAGCTGAGCGCTACCCCTTGACTCTTTCAACCAGTGTCCTAGCCACAGCCTTGGCTGCCAGAGAGGTGGCAGGGTCGGGGAAGTCTCTCTAGGGCTTCAGCACAGCCGTAGAACAATGTGCAGTGGGCAGGAAGGTGGGAGACTCATAGGCTGGCCTGACGCTCACTCACAAGGACAAAGGGCTTCAGTGGAAGGTCAGAAGGGAAGATCAGATCCCTGTCTCCTGGGGAGGGTCCAGCCACTATTTGGGTTTTCAAGGAAAAGAAGAGACTTGACAAAATTCCCCTGGAGTTTAAGTGGGGACTCTGGGGGTGTTCTGGCCCTGTCAGCTTCCTCTCTCCGCACACAAACTCACCTGCCCCTACCTGAACTGAGAACCTAGCTTGGGCCTGCTGAGTGAGGAAGGGTCGCAAAGTCCTCCCCATTGTGACACTCAACCGCCCCTCCCCCCACAACCTGCCACCCGCCACTGGTCTCCCTACATCCCTTGTCAGTGAAAACTCAGTAGTCCAGGGACAGATCTCCGTCAAGCCCCACCTCCACCGTCCACAGAATCACCACCCACCCACCCACCTGGTACTATCTTCGGGTGATTCTGCTGGGTCCCTAGCTGACACTCCAAACTCTACCCTTTCCCCGCCACCCCAGCTCCCAGTCTCTAAGAGGAAGGAGAGAGAGATAGCTCAGGCAACAGTCCCACCGCCCCGGGCTTCCCCAGCTGCTGCCTATGTCATGGGCCTCACCTCTCCACTCCCCCAGAGACAGAGCCTCACAGGGCTTCTTTACCAGGAGAGGGACTTGGGGAGGGGACTTTAGGTGATCAGGAGACTCCCTTTGTGTACCTACACCTTACCCACTTTCCTCCCCTCCAGGATTCCTGCTGCTGGGTCACCGTTAGTCACTCACCGCCCTTCCAGGCCCACTTCCTGATAAGCCCAGCACCTCCACTCTCTACCCCAGCCCCAATCCTGGGGGTCCAGGCCCACCTACTGGTTCCCTCCACCACACACACACACACACACACACACACACACACACACACACACTCAGGAGAGGCTGTCTCTACCCACTTCCCCACAATCTAGGCCAAAACTGGGGGTTGGCCAGCCCTCCTGCCAAGCAGGGTGAGAGGCGGCACCTCTCCCATAGCCTGGGGACCTCATCTGGGGCCTCTCCCCAGGTCTTCCGCTACAAGTTTCCCAGACTTTTGGACCAAAGAGGAGAAGTGGCTTGGGAGGGACATGGGACAAGCAGCTCTTCCCAGGAACCCCCTCCCCCAGCCCAGGAAAGTGAAACAAGGAGAAGTGGTACACAGCCTCCAAGATGTCAGGGCTGGGAGGCCTGGCGCCACCGGCTTGCTCTGTACAGAGGTGAGAAAGGAGGCCCGGAGAAGGAAAGGAACTTGCCCTAGGTCACACAGCGAGAACCCAGGACCTCTGATGCCTGGCCCAGGATTCTTCCCTGATAGAGCCTGAGAAAATGACTCCAAAAAGGGAGACGGGGTTATTAACATTGACTCCCTTGAAGTAAGGTCTGCACCTAGAGGGCTCTCGGAGAGTGGAGAGTTGAAAGACGAAGTGGGGAGTTGGTCTGGTGGCCTGGGCAGCCAGAGAGAAGTGAAAGGCTGGAGGGGAGAATCGGAAAGGCAGCAGAGCAGTTCGTGGGGGAGAATGAAGGGCCGGGTCTAGGCGCTGGGGAACAGGGCAAAGAGGTGTGGATAAGAGCCCGGCGTGACCTTGGCTAAGTCGCGTCCTTCTCCTGGCCCAGTCTTCCGTCTGCTGGCCTCGGTGCAACTGGGACCCCGGAGCGCTCAGGCACGCAGGTCCCCCCGGGGCGAGCGAGGGTGCCTCACCTTCTTGAAGTCGGCGGTGAAGGAGATGAGGGTGCCGTCGGGCTTGCGCAGCTCCAGGCTGATGCTGTCGGCGTCGCTGTCCGCCTGCAGGCTCTCCTCGGTCACCTGGCCGTCGGGCAGCCGCACGCGGACCCGCAGCTCAGACGGCGCGCCAGCCCCGGTCCCTGCGCCCTCGCCGCGCGGCGCCCCCAGCAGCTGCATAAGCACCGGCAGCAGCAGGAACAGCAGCGCAGGGGACGCCGGGGGGACCCCGCCGCGGCCGGGTGGGCGCATCCCCGGGGACCGCCGCCGCCCTCGCGGTCCCGGCGCGCCGCGGGCGGGCGGGGAACGGCTCGGCCAAACTTCGCCCTAACTTGGAGGCTAGTTCGCGGCGCCGGGGCGCGGCTCCCCTAGGGGCTCAGCCGTGGGGCGCCCGCGACGCGGCGCCGACGCACGTGGGCTGCGCTCCGTCGCGCGTCCCCCGGCGGCTCCGAGGCGGACACCGCGCTCCCAGGGCCCGTCTGCCCCCTCGGCCCAGTGCCTTGGCTCCCACGGCCCCCGACTCCGGCGCTCCGAGACTCTGTTTTGCACTTTTCATTCAATCCCACCCGTCACTTCCTTCAGAAAACAGAAACCACCAGGACCTGCCTTAAAGAGACCGCGCACCTCTCGGCCCTTAAAGGGCCCGCGGAGGCTCCCCGCGCTCGGCGGCGGCCACGGACGGGGGCGGCGCGGGCCGAGGGGACCGGTGCAAGGCGGCCTTGTGGGAACAGGGCTTTCTCAATCGCCCTCCCTCCCCGCCGCGCCCGGCAGCGACCGGGCTGGCCCAGGAGTTGACTCTCCCAGCAGGGGCGGGACGGGTGACTCTTCCCCCGCCTCCCTTTTTTTGGCTTGTTCTTGTGCCACGTGGATGAGAGAATCGGGCTTGGTGTTTTAGGGGTTTTGTTTGGTCTTTCAGTTTCTCTGACGCAGCGAATTTCTACAAAGCTTCTGCAAAATCAGACCTCGCCTCGCATTCAGCCTTTTGACTGCCCTGGGTCGGGAGAGAGGGGCTGGGGTTCTGCTGGCGTTGACATCCGTCAGGTGTGAAATCTTGATCAGTCGGGGCACCTCTCTGACGTGGTGGCCCTGAAAGCGCCCGCATTCTGTGAACCCCTGTGCAGTTTCTTTTCTGTCTCGTTGCCCTCACTTCCCCCATTCACGACCTTTCCCCAGTCCTGCCCACCTCCCCAGACCCCCATTCTCTCTCCCAGTAATAGGCCAAGCAGATTCAGGGAAATGTTACATTCCAGGCCACTCTGGAGAATGTCTGGGGATTCAAGATGCTCTTGACCATCAGAGGCTGTCCCACAAGCCCCAAGAAAGTAAGACTGCCCTGCCATGCACCCCAACAATGAACTGGGCGAAGGCAGGAGGGATCTGGATTCCTGCTTTCTCTCATTAACTGTGTGCTTCCGACACATTTTAAAAATTCTTCGGGCCTAGGTGTCCCGCTGGGTATAGTGGGAGTTGCTGAGACATACAAAGTCCTGCCAATCCCGGAAGAGACAACCCCAGGGGGATGCTCTGAACCTGGGGTTCCTTGATGTCCATTTCACTTCTGTTTATTCTAGGGCCCCCTATTCTTTCCAAGATCTTGATCACAGATGGTGAACACCCTCCTCTGCTCTGCAGCCGCCTTCCCTTCTAGGTTTTCCCCAGCACAGGGTTCTTATTAGTACCGAAGATGACAACAGGTACTCCGGCACCCAGGGACCTTGAAGACACCAGCAGACCAGATGCCCCTGAACTGCAGGGTGGGGCCCAGAACCCACCTCCTTACTGCTAACCCAGGGCTCTTCTTACTACACTTTGCTGCCTAAATTTAAGACTGAAAGTGATTCAAGAGGTTATCTAACTTGATGTTTTTCAAATTTGCCTTATCAAAAGAATCACCTAGGTGCTTGTTAAAAACACAGATAGCTGGATTCCTAAATCTAGTCCATCAGACTCCTTAGGAAAAAGAACTGAAAATTTGCATTTTAAACAAACGCTCAGCGATGCTTGATATCAGGGATGGATAGCTGGTACTTGACAGAGGGTTAAGCTTAGAGGATCTAAAACAAACAGCATCTTTCCTGGGGAAACATCCTGGTCCCAAAGGAGTTTATCTCTCCATTATGGAGATAAGGCAGGCAGGCAGAGAACAGTGGATTAGCATAAAGACTGCTCCCCTAGGGCTTCCCACTCTGGGCTGGCAGGGCTGGAGAGGTGCCCAGGGTCTCAAAACTGGCCTCCTGCCTGACAGGACACTCATCGCAATCCAGCCTTAGAGATAGGTCTTCTCACGTGAGTCATTAGGGCCTCACCCACATTTCCTAACTTCCTCTGTTTCAGATCCTGTCCCCCATCCATCATCAACTCTGCCCCCAGCCATATTCCTAGGCCCCTTCCTCTTCGCCCCAATGAGATCCCAGAAGAAGTAAACAAAGAATCCCTGTGTTTGGTTTCTTTTCTAGGTGTAGGCTGTCTTTGTCTCTATTCAAATTCTGGGTTTGGAAACAAGGGTAGAAGACCTCATCTCTTCCTACCACCTCTTACCCATAATCAATGTCCTTGTTGAGTTCAACCACAGATCAAACTAAATTTTTCTTTTAGGATAGAGAATTTGTAGTCTCACTCCACTATGCAAGCCCTCCCTCTGTCCCTCTCCTTCCTTTTGATTTTACCTGACCAACTCTTCAAGATCCAGGACAAAACTTGAGTTTCCCAGGAAGACTTTCTCAGCTACTGACCTACAGCTCTGCACTATTCTCTCCTGGCTCTGAACTCCAACAATAACAATTATCATAGCAGCTACCATTCACCGTGTTCTTATTATGTCCACGTTCTGTGGCAAGCACTTTACATGTATCATCTTATTTAATTTTCGTGGCAACCCTCCAAAATATGTTCTATTCTTAGCCGCCTTTTACTGACTAGGAAACCGAGGCTTCCAGAAGTCACACAAGTAGGGGAGCCAGCAGGAATTCAAACACGAGGCCGCCTGACCACAACCCCCTTGCTTTTAACCACAATAACATCTGCCTGCCCGTGGCCCTTGCTTTCTTCCACCCCATTTGGACATGCATCCTGTGCTGTCTTCTTCTGTAATCTAATGGTTCCAAGTGTGGCAATCTTGTACCCCAGTGAGGCTGTCAGTTCAAACAGGACAGCTCTGTGCTGGGAACAGAGACTGCTTCCCTTAAACCAGCCAGGCACAGAAGCATCTATTCATCTTACACGTAAAGGCCCTCAGAAGAAGAGCTCTAACAAGCCCAGTTACTCTGACTACAACCAAACAGCCCTCATTGTCAGAACATTCTTAATGTCTAATCTCAAGCCCTCTGCCACACCATAAACCAATTTCCTTCCTTTCTGATCCCTAGTCCTAGGAAAGCAGTTGTGAGTCGTGGTTCAAAACAAGGGCATCAGCATCTCAATCCTGGAGCTTGGCCACTCAGGAGCTGTGTGATTCAGGGAGCCTGTTTCTTCATCTGTAAAATGGGTGCATAAATGCTTACCTCACTGGGTTGTTTTAAAAATTAAATGAAACATTATGTACAAAACACTTCACAACGTGTTTGGCATATAGTAGAGGCCCAAGAAATGGTGGCTATTATTACTTTAAACTGTTTACCCACTCCTTTTAATATCAACTATTAAGTCCCTGTTTGACCTACACGGGGTCCCCCCTCCCCGGCCCACACTCCATGCACACACACAACTCCCTCCGGAACACTTTTTCTATTTATTCTCTTTAGGTCTTCCAGTTTATGCTACCGAGACCACTGAAACTGGGAAGTGGGCAGCAACACCTGGGCAAGCACCTCCCCTTTGCTTTTCAATCTTAGGGTGCCTCAATTTGGCAGGAAGAGAAATGCCATGCCATCTCCCGATCCCTGTCCAAGAAAACAGGTGCTGACGGAGCCCTGCGGAAGGCTGAAAGGGAAACTGAACCAGTGACCTCTATCTGGAGGTGGGGAGAATGCGATAGGGAGCTTGACTTTGCAACAGTGGTAGGATTTTTCTTTTAATTTCTTTCTGTGGCTGGCGTCTGGGTTGGGTTACGGTACAGTTGCTCGGTGCTGGGCACTTGCCGATGGGACTGGTCATTCGTGCTTTGAGTCTGAGAGGGACCTGGGGATGGGGTGAGGTGCTCGCCTCTACCTCTCCAGGTCACTGCAAAGCTCCAGTCACTGCTCTGCCCAAGCAGAAGTGCAAATTAGTTTTACAGCATCACACAGCTACTTGGTTACATAAATCCAAGGGCGTGGTGGGAAAGTGAACTGGAGAGGCAGCGGCCAGGATAGAGAGCGGGAAGGGCAGAGGGGCCAGGACTGCTGGGTGAGCAGCCATTCTCCCCAGGCAGAAAATCGGGCTGAGGGGAAGTTTAGATGAAGTTGGGCTGAGTCAGTGACCTTTAGGAAGGAAAAGGAAGCCTGAATGATCGGAACTGCCAGAGAAGGTACATCTCAGCTCATCGATTCTAGACCAGGGACTCTTGAAGTTCTCAAACATAACCATCTTCTTCTCCATGCTAGTTCTTTCCGGGGGCCTTTCTTACTCTCCTACCTGGATACTTATCCATCCATCCATCCCTCCATCCATCCATCCATCCCGTCAGTCATCTAGTCACATACTCTGCTAGATGCTGTGGTCACAGCGGTGGAACAAAGCAGATGCAGCATTTCCTTATCCTGAGATGGAACCTCCAGCTGCAAGGCAACTAGACATTAAAAAAAGAAGTGCAGAAACAAATATTTAAATTATAATTGTAACTGGTACTGTGGAGAACTAGAGGAGACTCTAGCTTAGACCCACAATGTCTAGGTTGACTTAAAAGATGAATCAGGATTGATACGCAAAGATGATATTCCAGGCAAAGGGAATGGCTTAGGTATGGGCCTGAGCCTGGTGGGCTTCCCAGAAACTTCACCAAGTGCCTGAGGTGAGATGAGGGGAGGAGAGCTGCTGGAAATAATGCGGGGCCTTGCAGGCAATGTTAGGATGTGAGTATAGTTTTGTTTTGTTTTCCTAAGAACAGGGGGGCAGTCACTGAAAGGTATTATATAAGGGAGTGACATGAGCAGACTTGTATTTTGAAAAGGTCACTGTGGAAGTGGATTGCAGCAGTCCAGAGGAGAGGTCATGGTGGCTTGGACCACGGTGGCGGCAGCAGGTGAGAGAGGTGTTGGACTTCAGCTGCATTTTGGAACTAGGATTTGGAAATAGGATTTGATGTGTCTTTGGACTTGGGGTGGAGAGGGAGGGTCAAGGACATTTGGCTTGGGCCATTGGGCAGCACCACGCATGGGGATTGGGAAGCCTGGGGAAGAAGCCCTTACATTACTTTTTTGGTAGCTTTTCTGGTACTTTTCACCCTTTGCCTTTTGTTTTAATGATTCCACAGCATTTGTTCTTGAACCAGAAGGTATAAAAGAACTGAGGGGGAATTCCCTGGTGGTTAGGGCTCCGAGCTTCCACTGCAGGGCCACGGGTTCGATCCCTGGTTGGGGAACTAAGATCCTGCATGCCCTGCAGTGCGCCCCACCCCCCAACAAAATAAATTAAATAAATAAAAGAACTGAGGCCCGCTATTAGTGGCTCTGCTCAGATTAGAAGCCAGCTTTAGCCTCCTCTGTGATGCCTCACAGGGTTTCCCTTTCATGGCTGGGGCAGGGTGTACTGGCTCATCTTCGTATTCCCCTTGAGCCCAGCACAACACCCTGTGCACAGAGGGTTTCAATAATGAGGTTTCCTACAGCCCTGTGTACCTGGCACTGTGCCGTGCAGTGAGGACCTGAGGCATAGTCCTTGCTCTCAAGAATCTCACTGGTCATGTGAGAACAGGGCCCCCTCGGGTAGCAGGCTGGGCCACGTCATCAAAACGGAAGCCCTCAGGCCATCTGCAGAGGCCAGCACTGCTCCCTACTGCTGGAAAGCACAGATGGAGGGAGATACAGATGTGTGTCCCTGAGGGCATCCTGGCCCCTCACGCACCAGTAACTCCATCACCATGGGGCACCCTTGGAGACCTTGCAGAAGAGGGGCCTTGCTTCTGCTCTGCGGAGCCACACCTTCAGCTCCAGCAGAGACCTTAAGCAATGAACCTGCAGCAAAATGAGGGGACCTGGCAGGGTGTATGCCTTGCGTTTATTACATTTTTCATGGGTACATATCCTTTTCTTTATGCAAAGCCCTGAGGAAGTTTATTACTAAAAACTGGAGGGACTTCCCTGGTGGCGCGGTGTTTAAGAATCTGCCTGCCAATGCAGGGGACACGGGTTCGATCTCTGGTCTGGGAAGACCCCACATGCCGCGGAGCAACTAAGCCCATGCACAACTACTGAGCCTGAGCTCTAGAGCCGCGAGCCACAACTACTGAGCCCGCGTGCCACAACTACTGAAGCCCGCGCGCCTAGAGCCCGTGCTCCGCAACAAGAGAAGCCGCCGCAATGAGAAGCCCGCGCACCGCAACGAAGAGTAGCCCCCGCTTGCTGCAGCTAGAAAAAGCCCGTGCACAGCAACAAAGACCCAACGCAGCCAAAAATAAATACATTTATTTTTTAAAAATTAGAAAAATCAGATTTTTAGCCAGGTTTTTACTGCTTTTACAAAATGAATGTACCTGTTATGGCTTTGGGTGAGATCCTGCTTCTCATCAGGGAGCTGAGTATGAGTGAGTTGGGCCTGGACAGGGGCCGTATCTGACCAGAGTCATCAGCTTTCCCATCACAGGTGCTGCTAAGGGTCTTTAGCATCTGTTTCTCTGGCTCCGATTAGATTGAAAGAGGGAAGGTCAGGTCCTAGCTGGGGCCAGAAGGGTGGGGAGGATCACATCTCTTCCTTACATAATGGAAAAAAGAACATCCTCCTTCCCCAAACTGGGGATCTCAGAACCACCATCAGTGTCATGACTTTTTTTTTTTTTTGTGCTACGCGGGCCTCTTACTGTTGTGGCCTCTCCTGTTGTGGAGCACAGGCTCCGGACGCGCAGGCCCAGCGGCCATGGCTCATGGGTCCAACCGCTCCGAGGCATGTGGAATCTTCCCGGACCGGGGCACGAACCCGTGTCTCCTGCATCAGCAGGCAGACTCTCAACCACTGCGCCACCAGGGGAGCCCTGTGTCATGACTTTTTAAAAGAGGTTTATTTTATTTTTCTGAACAAATGGAAAAATACACCAAGGGCAAACAATATGGTAACGATACATACATTTAGTGCACTTTCAATGATCTCAATAGGACTTTAAAACATCTTTCCAGTAGACTATTTTTCCAGCGATTTTAGGTTCATAGCAAAACCGAGTAGAAAGTATGGAGCTCCTGTATTCTCCCCGCCCCATACACACAGTCTCCTTTACTGTCAGCCTTCTGTTCCAGAGTGGTACCTTTTTTACAATCCATGAACCTCCATTGACACATCTTTATCACCTCAAGTTTGTAGTTTACACTGGGGTTCATTCTTGGTGTTGTACATCCTATGGGCTTGCACAAATATGTAATGACATATATCCACCATTACGTATCATAATGGTGATATCATCATGTATCATACAGAGTATTTCACTGCCCTAAAAATCCTCTGTGCTCCACCGATTCATCACCCAGGGGAATATATGTATATATATATTCACCTATATATATATATATATATATATTTGTCTATATATTTTTAAATGCATACAATGGTCCTGATCAATATTTATTTCAAAGTATCTTCTGAGCTTTAGGGCTTTTATGAAGCTATCAGGGCAAGCTTTGTGTTTCCTGTTCTGCTTTTCTCAACATAATTTCATACCTGTATTTCCATATATTGACACCGTTCACATGTCATTCTTAATAGTTATGGGGCATGCCGTGTCTAAACAGTTGGTAGCTCTCACTAATCATTTGTTATCATTTTTCTCCTATGTGATATTGCAGAAAAGATTTAAAAGGAGATGTGAATATGATTGTAAGATGCATCACTAGAATATGAATAATAACAGCGCTCTTTGCAAAGGTTGACCCCCTGGACATAAGCATTAAATCATGCCTCCAGCCAGGGCATATACAGCAGCCTCTGAAACAGAGTGTTCCATCTCTGTTTTAATGTCTGTGAAGGGAAAGATCCCATTATGTCCTGAGGGGACTCATTTACTGCTGTGTAAATACAGGATCTTAGCCAGCTTTCAACTAGAATGTTCTTTCTAATGTACAACACGAATCTCTTTGACGTGATTTAAGCTTTCTACTCTTCCTCAGTGTGGACAGTTTCTCTGACCTGCGTATAGCATCCCTGTGCAAATCGGAAGAGTCTGATGAGTTATGGAATCACTTATATGGACTAATATTCTGCTGGGGGATGGCAGAGGCTTTTCATGAATTTTCATCAAATCCTGAACAATGCTTTGAGGTAGGTACTATTATGATTTCCATTTTACAGATGAGAAAAAAGACGATTCAATCAACTCCCAGCTTTAAAAAATTATGTCTCGGGGCTTCCCTGGTGGCACAGTGGTTGAGAGTCCACCTGCGGATGCAGGGGACGCGGGTTCGTGCCCCGGTCCGGGAAGATCCCACGTGCCGCGGAGCGGCTGGGCCCGTGAGCCATGGCCGCTGAGCCTGCACGTCCGCAGCCTGTGCTCCGCAACGGGAGAGGCCACAACAGTGAGAGGCCCGTGTACCGCAAAAAATAAAATAAATCAATAAAAATTATTTCTCATTTTACATGTCTCCCATTTGGAATTTCAATGTACTTCTCCCAAATACCCAACTTGTTAAAAACGAAGTGGTGAGAGGCCCTGTGACTACTCATGGATTGCTTACTGTGAGCCTGGGAACTTTGGATTCATTTTCTTACTTAATTCTTATGATATCTCTGGGAGGCAGGTATTATTACTCATTTAATAGGTGAGGAAATTGAAGCTCAGAGAAGTGAATGTACTTGCCCAAGGTCACACCAGAAAGGAATGGGACTCGACCTGGAACCAAAGTCCAGCTCCAAGGTCTTGGGCTTCCGGCTCTGCCTACTGTCTTCCTAAATGTCCCGGCATCTCTCTCATCTACACAGAGTCTAGCTCTTCATTTTATTTGTAACTTTTTGCCTCTTCCTGGAAATAGGGGATCTGAAAGTCCCTCTGTGTGTATGTGGTTGCCCTGCTGCCCCTGAACAAGTCAGAGGAGACCAAGCAAGCCTTCAAACCCAAGACCTTGCGTGGGTGGGGGTGGGGGACCTGGTCAGGGCCCTCAGGGTGAAGGCAGAGGGGAAGGAATCTCCTTCTCACTGTCTATTTGGAACCTCCTTCTCACTTCCTGCAAATAACCGAAGGGAAGCTCAGAAAGGGCTGGCAGTGGCACCAGAGGAGGACAGAGCAAAACTGTCCCTTGAGTATGCAGTTTGAGACTGTCCCAGTCCCATCGTTCAAGGACGATCGCGGCTTTGGTGTTTGTTAGGCCTGGTTTTGAAATCTTGGCTCTGCCTTTTCCGGGCTGTGTGAGGTTGAGCCAGTGATACCCCTCCCCCGCCCAGTGAGTCTCCGCGCCCTCTGTCACATGTGAAAAGGGGATAGGAATTCCTGCTAGTGGTTATATGGAGGACTAAATGTGATGAGATGCACAATTAGCCTGGCGCCTGCACCAGCTGCAGTTTAGAAAAACCTCTTTTCCTCTCCTTCCTTTACTGCCTTCCCTGGGACACTCTTGGGTCATCTCAGCTGCTTCCTGCCCCATGTCTGTCAGAACCCCAGCCCTGCCCCTGCTGCCCTAGCTGCCCCTCAGCTCTCCTGGAGAGATGGAGAAGGAAACAAAGAAACCCAGGCCAAACCTTGGCTTCCTGCCCACCCCTCTCCCCAGGTGGGGGCAGAGCCCCGAATGCCTCTCCCTCTGTCCAGACACTCCTCTGGGCCCTCCCCTCCGCTTGCCCACCTCCCAGCAGTTAACAATGACTCACAGATCAAAGGATGCCCCAGCAGGGATCCTTAACCACCGAGAGCTTCAGGGTCCAGAGCTCTGGATATTACAGGCAAATCTTTGCATGTATTTGCATTTTTCTGGAAATAGAATCTTCAGGGATCCCTGACCTCTCTGGTTAGATTGGAGGTGGGGAAAAGGACTCTGTGTGTTTCTTCTGCATGGACTAGAACTTTCCTTAGAACTTAGACAGCCACTTGCAACTTCAGCGGAAGAAATCTGGTCCCACCCACAAAAGGGAGTGAGCCAGAGAGGAGGGGCCCACTTTTCCGCGAGGGAGGGCATTCCTAGAGGAAGGCAGATCTTCGGTTATAGACCCTACAGATACTCAGTCTCCTTCTATTCTGCCCACTCACTCACTCACTCATTCATTTTATTCTTCAATCAGCATTTATTATTGTTGCCTACTGTGTGCCTGGCTTTGCACTAAGTAATATTGGACATACAAACATCAGACCGGCGTTCTCTAAAGTGTGGCGCTGCAGACCAACCTCATCAGAATCCCCTGGGTGCTTGTTAAAAACACAGGTCCCATGCTTGGTGTCAGTTGATTTATCTCTTGTAAAAATAAAATACAGTGTGCGTGTGTGAAAAAAAAAAAAAAAAAAAAAGAGTGAACTTCCAGGAGTGAGATTAACAAATTAAAGGAAATAACTTTTTGTGGCACTACTCATAAATGCTTTCCAAAAGTGTTATTCGTATATACAGATGCCTTATAATACTATCAGCTTTGGATGCTATGTTCTCGTAATTTTGTTACTATAATAATGTTACATAGTATCTCCGGATTTTAAAAATTTATCTTTTCTAATGATTAAAAATAAATAAATATGTTATTTTTCATAAATAATTGTCATTAAAATGAATATCCCTCAATAGCAAAAAAAACAAACAAACAACAAAACAGGTCCCCGGACCTCAACTACTGAGGGCATTGCCTGGGACTCTGCATTTCAAACAGGCTCCCCGGGCTCATTAAATTAGTTGAGAGCCATCGCCAGAGACTGGCGTCTCTCACAGCCCTTGGCGTTCATAGCACGAAGTGTGTTAGCTGGCCTGAGAACATGGTCCCGACCCTTTCATAGGAGAGGTAGTCCCATCCCTGCCTCTCCCCTGGCTCGTCCCTGCCCTTCTCCATGCTGGGCCCTGTGAAGAGGAGGGAGGGGAGAAGCTGCCCGCCCATCCACCCACCACAGCCACTCTGGGGGTAGAGTCTTGGGCAGATGGTGAATCTCAAGGGCAGAGAGGCTGTTGCAGCCTGCACCACTCCATCCTGACTAGGCAAAGACCTGATAGCCTCAGTTAATGCCAGCAAGGCTCCCTCACGGCCTGGGCCTGTCCCGAGGCTTTGCTAATTAATACCTCTACGGTCCCTTGGGTCCCTGGGATGAAAGGTTTGGGAAGACCTGGGGAAACTGAATGGTTCATCTAAAAGGATCTTTCTACCTATAATAAGTGTAAGGAAACTGAAGCTGGAATCAGCAGTGGCATGGGAAGTGGAATCTAGAAACGTACCAGGTAACACTTCTGGAGCTCACTACAAAAGCTTTAAATACAGCATCCCATCAATACCCACTTGCACTCCAGGTGGCAGAAACTACGACGCCCCCCACTTTGTAGGGGGTCACAGTGAGACACGGTGTTCTGTCCAAGGTCACGCAGTTAGTGCAGCAGAACTAGGGCCACACCCAGGCCATCTGACTCCGAAGTCTGGGCTCCCACTTAGATTCTCCAGGGGCTTCTGTGCTACACAGCCCTGGGTCCCACCCAAGCCGTAGCCTCTTGCCCAGGGCCAGATGTGCCCTGTGTGCTCGGCCCCAGATGGGGAGGGCAGGGGTGATGTCCCCGCTGCTGCAGCCCTTGGCTCCCACTCCCAGCTGAGCCTTTGGACCTGATCATGGACTTCCTGTTCCTGGGGAGGATGAGGCAACAGGGAGTGGGGGAGGGCGGGGACAGGTCCTTCCCCTCTCCAGGGTCAAGGGCCTCTAGGGGAATCTACACCCTGGGCCTTCCTGGACCGTGCAACTTCCCTCTCTAAGGCCACTGGAGAGCAGACTCCACCTCCCAGGAGGGCACGGGGGAGGGCGAAGTGGGCTGGAGCATTATAAACACATGGCCAAGGTCTTGCCCCAGGGAGCCTGTCTTCAGCATGACTTTGGGGCAACTTTGAGCCAACTTCAGATTTCTAAGAAACGTTGGGTCTTGGGCAAATGCCGTGGTTCCAAAGTGGGTGGTAGAGCATGGGCAGTGGAATCAGACAGCCGCAAGTCTGAACTGTGGTTCTGCCACTTTCCAGCTGTACGGCCTTGGATGTGTAGCTAAGCCTCTGAGACAGAGAGCCTCAAAAGTAATCATTCCTATCTCATCGGGTTGTTGTGATAATTTTTAAAAATATTTATTTATTTATTTGGCTGCGCCAAGTCTTAGTTGCAGCATGAGGGATGTTCGTTGCCACGTGTGGGATCTTTTAGCTGCGGCACGCAGGATCTTTAGTTGTGGCACGTGGGATCTAGCTCCCTGACCAGGGACCGAACCCGGACCCCCTGCATTGGGAGCGCAGAGTCTTAACCACTGGACCACCAGGGAAGTCCCGGGTTGTTGTGATAATGTAAGGAAGTGTTGTATTCTATGTCCAGGCATTCACCTCTGCATTTGGGCCTGTAGCAGAGGTGCTGGGCAGAGGGCAAGTCCACACAGCTGGAGGTCTGGGCTGCGTAGCAAGAGGTACCTGATAGTCCTCTACACACGGCAGCAGGTTTTCCATAGGTGCTTAGCCATTGGCAATGTCGCCTCCTATCTATTAACTGGAGACAATGGAGGCCAATTTGGGGTGACACTTTTAGACCCCAATCAGAAGGCACTGAAATCCAGAAATAATTCCAGGGCATCTCGGGCACTCCTGCCTGGCGTTCTGCTTTCCCAGTTCCCCTCCGCCTTTCCCCTCCTCCCTCCCCCCTCTCCCTCCCCCCTCCCACCATCCACATCTGGATTCAACTAGAGAACAATAGGCTTTCTGTGAATGCCTCTACCTTCCTCTGCCCTGGGTCCTCCAGTTCAGAACTATGGTTCTCACAGGCGTGGAAGGGGGAGAAGTGGCCAGAAAATCTGAGGGATCTTGTTTCCCAAACCTATAGTGCACGCCCTCCCCGGGCCCCATTCTTAATGTTCCCTGTCGTCCCAGTTCCAGCCTGGAGCCCTAGTTCCAAGCTGGGGCCGGCTGTCCCCAGGCACGAGGAGGAGATTGCAGTCCTCCACCCTTCACCCCCATCCCAGGCCACCCCTCCTGCCAGGGAGAAGTCCTGCTGTACTCCTGGAGGCCAGGCCATAAATTGGAATGCCGCAGTCACAGTTGAAGGCGGCTGTAACTCTCATTAAAGTGACATCAACCCCACCGCAGGAGGATGCTGTAAATCCAGGGAAAGGGGGCACTCATCCAGGGAGAACCGCAGGAGCAAAGAAAAAACCCATAAATAGAGGAGACATGGTGTCTGGAATTAATGGTGGAGCCCTGCCCAAGGCCATGCTGAACTGGGGGTGGGGAGGGGCTCCCCGGCCGAGGAGGGCTGAGGGTCCTGAGGCGGGGGCTCAGTCTCAGTGAAGTTAAAGGGCGCAGCCAAAGCCCCTCCCCATAATGATTCTCCGCTGCCCTTTCTGTCCATTCTCGGGCTGGCGCTGGGAACAGAGCTGGCTTGTGTCCCCGGGAGAACTGCTGGGGACATGGGCTTTCTCAGGGACAAGAGGAGCTGTTGGCATTGGCCATTAGGACTTTTTTCATGGGAAAGATCAGTCATGGGTCAAGCTCTGGGCTTGTAGCTGGCCGTGGGGTTCTAATCTGACTCTGCTGCTTGCTTCCAAGCTGTGGAACTTGGGAGAGTAACTTCGCCCTTGGAAGCCTCGATTTCCCTCCATCAGAAAAATGGAAACGGTCACCTCTACCACACAGGCTTGGGTGTAGATGAGCTTGTACCGAGTCAGGCAGGCTGTAGGTGCTGTTTGTTGAATGACTGAATGAACTGACAAATCCCTGTAGCCTCAGAAGCTGGGATTAGCATTCAGATCAATTTTCCTTCTGCCTGAGTTTGGGTTCAGCCACTAACTTTCTGAAAGACTTTGGGCAAGCGACCTAACTTTCCAAGACTTCGGGTGTTTCCTGGGAAATGAAGGGGTTTTAAGATGTTGACTCTGGCGGGGAGGGGATGGTGCTGCCTTGGGGATCTGTGGAATGGCCCAGGTCTCCAGGTCCCTAGGAATGTTGGGCTGCATTCCAGAACCTTCCCCTCGACTCCCTCCTCACCACTACACCAGGAACCTCAGACACTCTGCTGGGAGGCCCCACCCCCCTTTGCTCTCCAGTGCCGGTGGCAGTGGCGCTAATGGTTGGCCTGTTCTGAGGTAGGGTCAAGGCCAGCCGTGCTCTCCTGAGGTTGACGAAGGGGGCTTCCTGCGTGGTCTTCTTCGGAGGGCATCAGAGTCACCTGGAGGGCCTGTTCAACGACAGGTGGTGGGGTCCCCCTACCCAAGTTCTGTTTCAGCAGTTTTCAGGTGAGGCCCAGGAATCCTGACAAGTTCTCAGGTGACGCTGCTGTTGCTGACTGGAGTGGTCTTGCCAGATTCAGGCTTCCTTTCCTCTCTTACTGCAGACCTGCAGCTGAAGCAAATGGGCAGCTGAGGCGGACTCCAGAGGCCAGTGTGCAGACTTCCGAGTCACCTGGGTCCCTCCGAGGCCAGCCTTCACAGATGCGCAAAGAGCTGGTGTTGGAGGCCTTAGCAGAACACAGATCCTGAACCTTTCACAAGCTCCTCGGCCACAGAGGCACTGGCATTGGAAATTCAGTGTCCTTTGAGGGTCCCCCTCCCTTCTCCCCACCACAAAGACTTAGAGAAAAAGGGGGTGAGGAGAGAAAAGAAGCAGGAACTCAAATGGGTAAAAGGGCTTAGATGGAGCAGTCCAGGCACAATCAGTGGAAAGGAAAAGCATTATAACCAGGCTTCTGAAACACCTAGAAATGATGCCCAAAGCTGGGCTTGGGGCAGAGAATGTGACTCACCTCTGTCGAGGGCCAGACAGACACGGTGTGGCTAGAAGCAGCCTGCTGATTTAAAGGATGTTTCTGGGTGCATCTCACTCCCAGGGAGGGCAGCTGATGACGGATGCAGGTGGTGGCTGAGACTTCCCAGCGGTCAGGAGCCGACCAGGAGGGCCACTTGCTCCACCTTCAGGACCAAGAAACGAGGCACTCCGAGCAAGCGCCCCAGTGCACGGCATCTGCTGCCTCCTGTCCGGGCACCGCAACACTGTTCTTCAGCCTCTTGGAAAAGCCAGGCCTGAGCCCAGCAAAGGACAGTGTCCAGGGGCTCAGGGCCCTGCTGTCCGCACACCCAAACCAATTCGGGTCCTGCAAGCAACACCTTTGTCATTCCGCTGCCCTCTGGGTGGGCCGTGGCTGGGGTGATCCATGCTCCACGCCTCAGAGAAGGACACACAGCCCGACAGGAAGGCATGAGCTTATGGGCGCACAAGTAAGCGTAACTGGAATTAGGACTGACTCTGAATTTATGGTCTGTGTGGGCACCATGCTGCAAAAATCCCACCGGCTTCAGAGCACTTCACAATTTGCACGATGGCCTTTTAAGCTCCCCACAGCCCCCTAGGAAAGGCAGAGAGGTGAGCAGAGCCTATTTAAAGATGAGCAAACTGAGGGTAAAGAAATTGTCCAAAGCCCCACATTTAAGAGTTTGGGCCCAAAGAGGAATGGCGCCCTTCTCATTCCCAGCCTGTGTTCGTACTAGAGTGAATTTAACTCACTTCTTGGAAACTGGTATTAGGTTTGGGGCAGGAGGAGAGAGCTGAGAGGCTGTAGGGCGAGGTGTTGCGGTGCGCAGCCCAGCGCCCCCTTTAGGAAGGAGGCGCTCATTGCTGCCCAGAGTCACGTCCCTGCAGAATTGCCCTCAGCCCGAGGGGGCTGCACTGCCCAAGGTCATGCCCCTTCCTAGGTTGAGGGATACCTTGCATCCAACGACCAGCTGCCGTCGGGTACAAGGCTTAGCCTTCTTGCCTCAAGGTGGGTCATCTCTGCAGGGCCACCCCAGCTCCAAAGCTCCCAGTGGGGTCGGCCGAGGCCTTGGATGCCACTGCATCACAGACCAACTTCTCCCTCTACCCAGCCCTGCTTCCTTCACTCGCCCACCAGCCTCATCCCAAGAGCACGTCAGTAAGTGTGTACCAATCTCTTAGAGTCTGTTTCCTAGGACCTTAAGGCAGAAGAAGAAGGGGGCGACAACAACTGGGTGCTGGGTTTTTTTAGACTGTCTTCTTTAATATAAATCTGTAAAATAATATTTTTGCTGTTTTATTGTTGTAATGACCCAATAGTTCATATCTGGCAAAGCTGGGACTCTGAGCCAGATCCGCTTCGACACTGAAAGTGCCCAGGGACCCTGACCTGTGGGATCTCTAGTGGAAAGAGCTGGCCAACCAAAGACCTGCCTAACATGCTCAGCAGGGATGTAAACACCCACGAGAGGGGCGTTCACACCTTGGGTACAAACTGGGGGGAAGCAAGGGAGGAAGATCAGTGGCCGCACGTGGCAGTCTCTGATGGCTATGGGGGCAGCAGGAAGCTCAGACGGAGGAAGACCTCAGGCTGACCGTGGGTCCCGGAGCTGAGCCACAATCAACGCTAAGCCGCTGCCAATGGCAAACCCCAAACCTGCTCCCCACAGGTCAGGCATGGTGGGGACTGCTGGCTCTGCATCTGCTCTGGGGTTACAAAGAGGGGTCACCCATGCCCACGCTGGATGGCAAGACCCAGGCCCGATCCTGTCCCAGTGGAGGACGGGGGCTCCCTGGGCTTCTCTGCGGGTACGATGCTCTCTCCCCTGTCTCCACACAGCCAAGGGCTCACCCGTGCCTGGACTCTGGGGCTGATCTGATGGTAGTCAGGGGCGGAAGAGGGAGTTCCCGGTTGCCTTGCTGCTGCAGCAACAGGCCTGTCTTATAAATTTTCCCTTGGGCTCCAGCCCCCAAGCATCTGGAGACAGTGGGAAGAGGATCCTTCCTGAACTTTTGTCTCTTGAGGCCTAGACCAGACTCTAGAGGGAGGCTTAAAGCTAGAGCCATCCCCCTGAGCGGCAATGGCCCTGGAATCGCACCTGGGGAAGAGAGCAGGCACGTTGGTTCTGGCTCATTTTCTTGGCGCTAATTGCAGCCCCTGTCAGCTTTGGCATCAAACTGGAGAGAGGCTCATTGGGCCGGTACTATCGCCTGGAGATTCCGAACTTTTTTTTACAGTTCATACAAGTAGAAACAAAAATAGCTTATCTCCTCCTATGAACCAGGTCCTTCTGCTGTGACCATGAACTGCAGACAATGCAAGCCTTCCCCTGAAAGTGGGACCCCAGGCATCCAGATGTGACACCGGCTGAATACTCCCTCGGGAATTAACAATCTCTAATTTCCCTAGGATGCTTGACCAGCGTGGGCAGAACTCCCCTCGCCTCAGTGATGGATGAGTGCCTTGAAAGGGGAAGGCAGCCTGGGTCAGGAGCTGCGGTGCGGGCTTCGGGTGCTGGCCAGCCTTCACCCAGGAAAGAGTGGCGGCCCGGCCCTGCCCTGCCCAGCGCCAGGCCTTGGTTTTCTCACCTGGCAGGGAATGTCCTTTCAGCCACTGGAGGAGGTATGTCTGTGACTGCTTTTTCTTTTCTTCTATTTTTTTAATTTTTGTGAGAAAACCCCTGTGGTTCCACTTGTTTTCTTGGAGCTGTTTTGTTAGTTGAGGTGTTTCCATGCTGAGCAACACACACTCATAATTTCCTCCTTAGCAAAACATTAATTATCCCACCCGGTAACCTTTCTCGCTGGCATTTTTTTTTACCACCCCCTAAGCTGTTGGGCACCAAGCAGTTTCTGTATTTTCCCATCACTGCAGCAAGCCGACTGCGTGTCTGGGTAAGAGCTGTCCCATGTGGCCCGGGGCAGGCCCCCCCTGTGCCCCAGGCACCCGGCTGCTCTCCCAGCCCTCCTCACACCAGCCGGGAACCATCTGTTTACATCTCGTGTGGTCTCCTCATGAGGCTGTGAGCGGACTCACTTCTGTATTCCCCACGCCCAGGATGGTACCTGGCATGTTGTATAAATGTTTGCTGCAGAAGCAGGTGAATGAATGAACATGAAAGATGGAAGAAAGAAAGGATGCTCAGCACAAGGTGCCGGGGTAACAAATGGGGCTCCCCTTTGGCACCACCAGCCCCCCATCTTTTGCCTATCTGCATGAGGAGCGCTGGAAGGCTCACTTCTGGTCCTTTGCTGTCCCATCCCCTGTGCTATCTGCAGCCGTTCTCAGCTGCCAGCCAGCCGGCACCTTCACTGGAAGCCCAGTTTCCTCTTCCGCAGGCTCCCCTGGGCTGAGAGCAAGATAGGTCCTCCTCAAGGGCTATAGATGACAGAAGGGAGAATTCTGGAGTCTGGGATGGAGGGACTGGGGGACAAAGGCAGGGCTTAGCAGTCATCTGGCACCAGCTCCTCCTCTCCCTGGTCAAAGAAAAGGCCCAGAGCGCCGAGCTGTCTGGTTCAAGGTTCCCTGGCTGGTGAGTGGTGGTGCTGGGACTCAGACTCCAGGCACGTGTTGAGAAACAAGAGCGTCCTAATTAATTCTGGGTGGAGGGCCTTCTAGTCTGTCCTGCTACCATGTGCAGTGCAGAAGAGGCGAGGGAGCAGCCTGATCGGCCCCGTGTGTGCAGCACAAATGCCTTTCTTCTCCTGTCTCCTTTGACCTACACAGCATCCCTCTGCAGCAGGCAGGTGGTGATGGTTGTCTCCATGTCACAGGCGAGGAAACAGGGGTGCAGAAAGCAGAACTGACCTGACCAAGACAGCAGAGCTGGTCGGGGTTAGAGTTGGGGCTGAAGTTCCGTTTATCTGACAAGTCCAGAGCCTGTGCCCTCACCCACTCTGTCTCTCCTGTCTGGTCTGTTCTGCTGCTCTGCCCCTTCTCTCCAGGACCCTGGGTTCTCTGACTTGCCCTGGCTCCGATGAGAGCGATGAGAGATGCCCTGCTTCAGAGGGGAGTCCTGGGGGTCAAGATAAGAACCCAGGATCCCTCCTCCTGGCTCCGGGCCTGGACGCTGTAGACAGTGCAGCCTCCCCGTGCAGTGCTGGACTTCTCGGCTCTAGGACGGGAAGCAGGAGGGCTGGGGAGTCTTCAGTACACAGGACAGCAGACTAACGTGCTGAAGTTGCCAAAGCCCCCCTCCTGCATCTCCAGGCCTTCCTGGGTGATGTTTGCTGAGATAAAACCTCCCTCCAATGGGAGAAAGTTTAGAGTGAAACCTCCCCAGAGCATTTGTCCTGCCCCGCTTGGGAAAGTGGGCAGGTGGCTCACAAAAGGATTCTCTCTCAGCTCCCACCTACCTTTCTGGTTCTAGAATCGAGCGAGCTGTTCCCCAGCGAGAGTGAGACCCTGGGTGCTGGCTTGGTCCACACTCTAAAGGGTGGAAAGGGGCGCCTAGGACAGGATGAGTGACTAAGCCACTCTCCTCTCGGAGAATGCCCGAATGCCTCCTGTGCTCTAGATGCAGACAATGATACGGCTGCTCCGTAGAAATGTGTTTTCTCCAACACAGGACTTTTGCATCATAACCCATCTCCACCTAGGACTGATTTCTGTTGGCTGGTCTGAGGGAGAAGCTAAGGAGAGAAGACTTATCTGAGTTTATCTTATTATTTTTTAATTTTTTGACCACACTGCATGGCATGCAGGGTCCTAATTCCCTGACTAGGGATCGAACCCGCACCCCCCACCCTGGCATGGGAAATGTGGAGTCCTAACTGCTGGACCACCAGGGAAGTCCTGAGTTTATCTTGTTTATTTGATAATCTGTTTTGGTCTGTCCTACCCCTATAATGTAAATTGTAACGCTGTAATAGGTTTATATAGAACCCTGTAACGCTAAAGGTCATACACGTGAATCCTGCTACTGTATGGAGTTTCCGTGTCAACTGGCTCCCTCTGAGACCCAGATGCCCCGCAGTCAAAATCATTTTGCACTGTCCATAGCTGGCCCAGGTGAAACAGAGCAGGACCCTGTGGTCCTTGCCCCCCATGTCCTCAGCCTGCCTTTTGTCTGTGGAAGAACTTTAGCTGAAGAATAAGTTTACTCGGAGAAGTGAGAAAATGCAGAAACAAAGGAAAACAGTCCAACAAGATTAACTAATATTAGTTTAGTCATTAAGCAAAGTCAAGGACCTTTAGGTCCTCCTCAAGGGCTATAGATGATATTCTGAGCCACATCCTGTGAGCTGTCTTATAGATACTGAAACCCCCATCAGGTGGAAGAAGTTAACTACATGATGAGCAGACTGTAGTCATGACATAAGCTGCCACAATTCTGAGAACTGGCCTCAAAGAAATGGGAACAAACCGACCCTGGAACTGAAGACTAACTGTACTTAAAAAACGATCCAGATGACGCTGATCAGATGATCACACGACCAATCTCAAGATGACTGTCAGAGCCGACCCTGCCGTTTCTGCACGTAGCCCCCTCCCTCCGCCTATAAAAGCTCTTGCCCACTGATTGTCAGTGGCGGGGTGCGGGGGGGAGTCGGCCTTTGTACAGGCGTCCGCCCTCCCCCTGAGGTTGCCAGCCTCTGAAATAAAGCAAACTTTCCTTTCCTCCAGCCTTGCCTTTTTATTGGCTGTTGAGTGGCGAGCAGCTGGACGCCACTTTCTGTAACACGTGGGCTCACTGGTCTGTTCACGTCAGTGCCCTGCTCCAGACCTAATGGCTTCCTCAGCCTGGCCTTCAAGGCCCAGCACCATCTTCCTCCTGTCACACCATGCGTTCCGTGTCCTTGTGCGCTGGCATGAGTCTCTTACCCTCTCTTTCTTTTTTATTTGTTTTTGAATTTTATTTTATTTACTTTTTTATACAGCAGGTTCTTATTAGTTATCCATTTTATATGTATTAGTGTATATATGTCAGTTCCAATCTCCCAATTTCTCTCCCTCCCTTTCTATCTTCCTTCCATGTTTTAAGGAGCACCAGACCCCTTTTGAAGTGCAATGGACTTGCTTTCCCTTACATTACAGGGGTGGACAGATAAAAATAGATATCCAAATACACAAAGTAAATTTAGAGAAGCGCTATATGCATACACCACAACAGGGTGATGTGCGAGTTCTGTGGGGTGGGAGTGAGGCCACACGTCTTGACCTACTCCTACGCGGGCAGAGGGACATGCCCATGGGTAGAGGCTGCCCGCAAGCCACTCCCCCGGGAAGTCCATCTGCTTTGGGGGGCTGGCAGTGTTCTCTCCCACCTGTGGAGTTTATCCCTGTTTCTGACACAGTGTCTTGTGGCTTCATTACAGTCCATGCCCCATCTGCTGCTGAGCTGTAAGCTCCCTACGGGTAGAGAAAGCAGCTCTTCCGGTCCTGTGCCTCTCACCTGCCCCACACGTGCAAGGCACAGAGTAACTGCTCCAGGAGAGTTTGCTGGGTAAGATGTGCAAGGATGTCTCCCACCTCAGAGGGCAAAGGCAGAGGGGGCCCAGCTCAGGATCGATGCCTAGAAGAGAGCCACTTCTGTGCCCTGGAGAGGGACGACGGAGGGGTATAGTTGAATGGGAGAATTCATCCCTGGGGGAGGGGGTTTAAAGCAGCGCAGGTAATTGTGGGACAGGAACTAGTCAAATTCTTGTAAAGCTTTAAATGGTTTGCTCTGATGAAGAGCCTGAGAACAGTATCAGGCCTATTCCTTGGCTTGGAAAGGTCTGGAACTGCGTATGGGGGCAGACTTTGATGAAGGCTGGGGAGTGGGTGTGCAGGATCACTGCCTGTGGAGGTGGGCGTGTATGGTTTGGAGTGTGGTCTGGCGTTAGTGTGCAGTGGGGCAGTTGTGTGGTGTCTGTGATTGTGGTTCTGAAATATTGGCATAGGATGTGAGGGAGGATGTGTGTGTGTGTACGTGTGTGTGTGGTCAGGTGTGTGGGTGGCGGTGCCGTGGTGGCTGGGTGCATGTATATGCGAGGTGCATCCCTGACACACAGCCCATGGTGTGGAGGGGATGGAGGTATGCTGGTGTGTTCTCCCAGAAGACAGTGGGGCACTTGCCCAGGGCCCTGCGGGGGACCCTGCTCCCTCACGGAGAGGCGTCAGGAGAGGCGGAGTGGCAGTGGGCTGGGAGCTGGGGGCCAGCATCCCTGGTGGCTGGAGACATCGCTCTCCCAGGTGGTACCTGGGGCCCTACAGCTGAAAGCCATCAGAGACTCCTGCCTTGCCCCCAGGCCCCACACTGGCCTTTGGGGGATGGTCTTTCTTCTTCAGTTTCCCTGTGACCTGCAGTCCCTCCTTTTTGAACCTTATCCTCGAGCCCCATCCCCATTCTCTATCCTACTATCCAGAACAGACACCAAAATATTTCTGCGTTTCCTCTGGAAAAATCCCGGGAGGTCTGCTTATGACTGCAGCAGAGCAGCCCACATCTGTGCACAGTTCAGCTGGGACAGCTGGAAACCCAGGCACTGGAGTTGGCCGAAGCTCGGAGCACATCAGTGCTTCCCCATCTCTGCACGACGGGCACAGCAGAGTGAATTCATGTGCCTATAGCTAGCCCTTCACGGGTCCCTGTATGCGCACACCCGCGTAGGCAGACACACTTGCACACAACAGATTTCCGTAAGACATACGGAGGCTGGACAAGGACACACATGAGCACACAGGTGAGCCAGAACATTCTGAGAACCACCTCAAGATATAGAGGCCCGGTGCCCTGGGGCCTGTCCCACACGTGCAACACCTCCCTCCCTCCCTGGACGTGCAGGACAAGGCACACTGATTCAGCACGCCCAGAGGCGGACGTGCAATGCACATGGGGGTGTGATTCACTTTCAGCCCCCTGGAAAGCCCTCCACACCCAACCTCAGGCAACACCTGCCCTTTCAGGTGGACAGGCCTGCCCTCCCCTGGGAGAGCTGGGTACTCCCGACCCGGCGAGTGTCCCTGTCCTTCCCCATCTTCTGCCCTTTCCCCGACAGAGGCTGCCCGCATCTCCTCTTGGGCCCTTTGCACCCTGGATCTCCTCCTCACCAGGCGATCAGGAGCTGCCCCTGTGTGGCTCTGGGCCTCAGTTTCCTCCCTGCAAAGGAGGGGCTGGACTGGAGGACTGCTAAGTCCTGTCCATTCTAACCCTGGACTCTACGCCAGTTTCTCGAGGCCCGACTGGGCTGGAAACAGGCCACCTTCCCAGGCCAAGTGCTCAGGCCATCTGGGGAGACAGGACTGCCAGCCTCTCTGGGAGGACTGGAATCAGGGACCTGCCCGTGTGGAGGAAACTGGGGACAGGGAAGGGGGCAGCCTCTAGGAGCTGGCTGGGCAGGCCGCGGAAGGCCACCATGTGCCAGGATGCTAGGAAGTGTGCGAGGGAGGGGGCTGAAACAGGAGGAAGCCGCCCAGCTGTGCAAGGGTTAACCTGGGCTGGCGGAGGGGGAAGCCAGCCAGCCCTGCTGATGGGGCTTCAGAGTGTTGTTAGACACAGGCCTGGAGAGGGTGAGGGCCCCGAGTGAGCACCCCGAGTCAGAGCAGCTGCCGTGCCTGGCAAGGCCCAAGGCTGCCGGTTTGCCACTGACGTTTTGGTCTCCCCTGGGCTGGGCCCCTCTTCTTGACTTTTGCTATCCATGGCAGCCTAGACCAGACGCCCTGGGGGCGCTGAGCGGGACTGGAGGCTGGCGGAGGCGGGAGTGCCTCCCCAGCTGCCCCCCACTGCCATGGTCCCCACTGGAGGGCAGGGCAGGGAACCTGAGAACCCCCTATCCTCCACTCCGCATCTCTCCGGAAGCCAGGTGGGTTCCGGGGCCAGTCGTCCCACCAGCCCCCCTCCCCCTGCCGGGAGCGCCCCTCTCCCCATTGCTATGACCCCTCCTTCCTTCAGTCCTGCTCTCGGAGCTGCAGCCACGACTGCCTCTTCTCCCTTAGCCAAACCAGGCCTCCCAGATTCCAGCAAAGCTTCTCGGTCAGGATAGGAATTTGCTCTTTAGGGCAGATGGGGGGAGGGGGGAGCAGGCCAAGGAAGGGGGAACGGGGAGAGGGCAAATGGGAAATAAAAGTGGAAGGAGACGAAAAGAACTGACATTTGCTTGGGTCTCAGAAGGAAGGAGGGGCGAGTTAAGTGTGGCTGCAGGATGCCCGGTGTGGGCGTGGCCAGGCAGCAGGTGTGGAGGGAAGCAGGGACCGAGCTCTTCAAGTTCCCTTGTTCTGCTGGGGACCCATTTTAAGGCACTGCCTGCTCCACATGGGGACAAAACCTGTGTCCTTGGTCTCTCCAGCAATGTATCCCAAAGACCTGATCTTCTCAGGCCAGAGCAGGATTCTCCGGGACCCTTGGAGGTGTGTCCTGGGCTTGGGGTGCACTTTAACGCCCTTCATCCATATACAAGGCCATCTTGGTGGCTTCCGGGTCCAAAAGAATATCCAACCTCTTGGACCTTCCCGGTTCCCCTTGGGACCCTCCCTCTGCATACGAGCCCAGGCTGCACACAGACCCTCACTCATCCTTCTGAGCTGGAACACCACAGCTATACTCAGCTTTCTGTCCACACTCTATGAATAATTCTGGAATGTTTTAACTCAGTAATGAATTAACCCCCCCTCCCCCCACAAAAGTCTACTGGAAGCCTTGAGGCATTCTCCACCCTTCATTTCATATTTGTGAGGTCTGGGGCAAGTTTCTTCAAGGCTTTGCACCTCAGCTTCTTACAGGCAAAATAGGGACCCCCCCCCCACCATCCCCCAGTAGGACAGTTGGGCTGTCAGTGTCTCCTGGGCACCCAGCCCAGTGCCTGATAATAGCAGGAGGCCCTTGATCAGCGTTAGTTCCCCTCTCCTTCCTCCCCACCCCCTTTTAGTATTCTGACACCATTTAAGCCCAGGAGGAGCAAGCTGACCCCACTGCCCTGGGACAAAGGAACGATGGCCTCCATTCAAGGGCAAAGTACAGGAGTTTTTGATTAACTCAGGAACACCACTGGCTTCCAGCAGCCCAGCTGCTGTGGGATGGGGTGGGGAAGGGAGGGGATGTTGTTGAGGGAAAAAATTCAGAAATCCTCAGAGGACAGGAGGGCTGAAAGGCTGTGCCAACGCCCTCTCCCATCTCTCCTCTGCAGCCCCGGAAGGCCACAGCCCAGGGGCAGAGGCTGGGGCCCTGCACTGACTCCACCGGGAGCCTTAGTGAGAAGGTGGATTCCTGTGGGACTGAAACGGCTCCTATGCTCCCGTCCTCTGCCCCAGGCTCCCTGCCCCCAACCCTGAGTGCGTCAGATGTGTTTCTTTCTGGACTTGGCTGGGGTGAGGTCACTCTGGCTTTGGAGGGGAGGAGCTATGCAGCCTCTAGGTCAGTGCCCCTGTGGAGCAGGGACTTGGCCAGAGGGCACTAGGTGCGGAGGGCGGAGGTGTTGGTGGGGCCCAGAGCACAGAGGGCACAGTGCTCCCTGAAGAGCCCCGGTGTGCTCCCATCAGAGGGTCTCCCAGGGTCAGGGGGCCCCTCCACTGCCTCCAGGCCAAAGGACTCCCCACCTACCCCAGGAAGCAGGCCAACTCTGTCCTCCAGAGAGAACATTCCACATGGAGGCTGTCCTGGTCTGCACAGTCTTCCTGATTTGTAACCTAAATCTTTCCTGCCAATCTGATAGAATTCTTTAGGTTTCAGGATATCAGTTTGGTTTTCCCCCCGTAGATAAACAAAATTTGGGGAAGATTCTAAATATCTTCACCCTCTTTCATCCAGCTCACACCCTCCCAGCTTCCTCCCCACCCAAGGACATGGGAAAATCTCCAGTTAGCCCTCCCAGTCATGCGAATGAGACCACGAGTCAGAGGCAGTGGGCAAGACGGAGGCCACCCAGAGCAGCCCGAAAGAACCAGCCCTTTGTGCCGGACTGGGGTCCTTGGGGGATGAGTGCATTTTTGGCGTATTTGGAAAGATTTCTTTTTTATAATGAGGAGCAGAGTGGGAGAGCCAAGGGAGAGACAGAGAGGCCAAAGGCAGGACTTGGGAAAAGAGGAGGGAGGAGGAGGGGGGAGGGCCGGAGCGGGGAGGGCCAGGGAGGGAGGTTGTAAGAGCACATGGAGAAATGTAAAAGGAAGCACAGCTCAGGAAACGGGAGACGGGGCCCAGCAGGGCAATTCTTAGGACAGATGGAAATTGCCCCGTTGCCGAAACAGAGAGCTTCTGAAGAGAAAGGGTGTTTGTGTCTGGGGGCAGAGGGGTGGAGGAAATGCAGGTGCCCAGAGAGGGCTTTACCTCCACTTTACACGTGGGAAAATCAGGCCTCCAAAGGGATGCAGGAGTTGGTAGCCAAGCTGACCGAGCCTTCGCACCACACGGGGCATAGGGCATCGTGCCGAGGGCTTCACAAGCAGTGGCTCATTTAATCCTCACGGCAGCCACACGTGGTCCGGGGTCTGTCATCACCCCCACTGTGCAGGAAGGTTGAGAACCTGGGCACCTTACTAACACCTAATGTGACGTCAGCCAGGCAAGAAGCCATGGTGCTGGTGCTGAGCCTGCAGAGCTCCTGGGTGCCTCATGCCGCTGGGTGGGGCGTGGTGCCATCAGGGGTGACAGAGACACAGAAGCAGGGGCGGTGAGCACGCTTGAGGTGCCCCCTGGCCGGAGACGATACATAAATTCCAGCTGTAGACTCCACGCCTGGTCCTTCCTCAGGTGAGTTCAGAAGGTCTCACGTAGCTTTTGACACGATGCGTCATCTCCCTCCTGCCCGCGAGCATGTCCCTCCACCATCTGACTCCCTTTGAGAAAAAACTGTTTTTCTTTTTCTTGAAATGCTCTGTGCTATGGGGGGCCTAGGAAACACCTTTCCTCCTTAGCTCTTTGTAGAGCAGACGTCATGAGGCCTCCTGCCTCGTGAGCCCATCCTCTCCCGCCCATGTTTTCCACTTGGCCTGCCTCATTGCCAGTCCTCTGTTCACATATTGTTTTCCCCAGGGACTGCCTTTACTGAAAGCCCGACGCCTGGCCCTGCGCCGACACAGCCGAATGACAAATGACGGTGCGGGCATTCCACTAATGCTCAGGTTCCTGCACTCACACACATTTCTAGAGCATCCACTCTGCGCTTGGAGAGTGCAAGCAGTTGGGGAATGAGACATAGTCCTTGTTGTAGGGGCACCAGACCAGAGCTGGGGAGAGAGATGAGCGAATCAGTGACTACACAGCCTGGAGATGGACATGATGGCAGAGGCCCTAGTGTGTGAGGAGCCTGGGATGGGGTGGGGTGGAGGGAGGAGGGCAAGTCCCTGAGGGCTTCCTGGACGAGGTGTGGACAGAAAAGAGTCTTGAAGAAAGAGAGATCCTCACCTCCATCAAATTCTGGAGGATTCTGATTCTCTATTCCCCTTTCCCCACTCTTACCATCCATTAAAAAAAAATAGCAATAGTTCATTCATTGGTTAATTCATTTGAAAAATACTGCCGGCCCGATGTGTGTCAGGCCCTGTGTTAGTCTTGGGAACTCAGCAATGACTAAGAGCTGGTCACCACCTGGCCAGAAGCTCCCAGATAAGTGAGAGCCAACAAGCAGGGAAGCAGTGACCCCCACGGGGCCCACCGTGGAGTCCAAGCCAGGGCAGCCCTTTCACTTGTCCCTCCCTCCCACTGCCATTCACGTGGGCTGGTGGCTTGCCCAAGGTCACGGGGCAAATAAGTAGGGGATCTGTGTGTGACCCTTCCTCAGTTCTCAGGCTCCAGGACCCTGTTCTTGGCTCTTACCAGTCTGGTCCCTGCAGGAGCAAGGGGCTGAAGGTGGGCTGGCTACCTGGGGGTGACCGCTCTTGGGGTTGGGCTGCTGGGTCTCCCCTGAGAAAGTGGAATAGTGCCCCTTTCCTCCTGGGCGACCTGTGGAAGGTCTGGTGCTGGGTTGCGAAGGCAAAAGCTCTAGGGGGTGTCCCTGGGGGCGTGGCTGAGCTGGCAGGTCAGGACGCCCCTCCTGTACCTCTGCTCCTTCTTCCTGCCCCTCCCCATCTTCCCCCTCCCCTCCCCCATATTCCCCTCCCCCTCCCCATCTTCCCCTTCCCCTCTCCATCTTCCCCCTCCCCTCCTCCATCTTCCCCTCCCCCTCCTCCATCTTCCCCCTCCCCTCCCCATCTTCCCCCCTCCCCCTCCCCATCTTCCCCTCTCCTCCCCCATCTTCCCCTCCCCCTCCCCATCTTCCCCCCTCCCCCCTCCCCTGCTCCAGTAAGTCCCCCTCCTCCTCCTCTCTCCTTCCCTTCCTGCCTGTTTTCTCCCCCCACCATCCCCTCCTCTTCTTCCTCCTCTTCCTTCTGCTTTTCTCCTTCAAACTAATTGCTTAAGGGGTGAAGACCAGGTCGGCTTGTGAAAACTCTGATCCATCGCCATGGTGATGCTAATTCAAGCTGAGTTCAAAGGAAATTGTTCCAGTTAAAACTAACAAGCTGGAGCTGGGGCCCCAGGAAGGACCAGTGCCAGGAGGCGCGAGCCCCGGGCCCAGAGAAATAGGAAAAACAAAGCCAGAGCTGGATCCTCACACACCAGCTCTGTTCTGTTCCGAGCCCTCCCTGGGCCTTCAGATCTACCCGAGATGAGAAGGAACCTGAGAGGTCATGGCAGGGAGTCCCCTGCCTCCAGCCAGACTCCACCCAAACCACCGCACGCAAGCCAGTGCATCGAAGCCCTCCCTTGAAGGCCTGACAGGGTCGCCCTCACTCTGTGGTTCTGGGTTGTAACCACCTTTGCTTCTGGGGAGCTCTCCACAGTTCACACGATGCTTCCCAGCACTTTCTAATAAACGTGGATTTGAAAGCAACCGGAGTAAAGCAGCCAGTACTCCAGGAGTGTCTGCTCTGGGCTGGGCTGGTCCTATTACCACTCTTATCAATACTTTTTGGGTTTCCAGGCATGAGAAAGCTCCCAGCGGAAGCACCTGCTTCATTTGAGCTTAGCCAGGTCTGGCTAGTTCAAGGGATGGACCCTGAACTGGGGGGAGATGCCTGACCGGTGGACAGGGGCAGGTCTTGAATCCCAAGTACAGCGAGCAGCCTCTGTGCTTTGAACTGACCAGCCCTCCCCTTCCACCTCCAGTCTGCACAGCACGTTGCCTGGACCTTCCTGCATCCCGGCTCGTGTCCCTTTCGGTCTGGGTGGCTGCACGCGTTCTTCTTGACTCTGAGGGCAGGAACCGTGTCTTCTTTGTCTGGGGCCCGTGAGCGGCCAGGCTGGGGCCAGGTTAACCGTTGTCTACCCATTGGAATGCTGAATGGGCCCCTAGTCCCTCTGGAGGGGGATGCTTTGAGGCCCGCCAGGTGAAGGAGGTTTGGGGAGCCCCCTCTCATGGAGGCCAACTGAAGACCAGCAGGAGACTTTCTGGGAGGACTTGGTGGTTCTAATCCGCCGGCAGAGGCCAGCACTGGAGCGCATCCCTTGGCAGCCCTCGCCTCTCCACTCTGACCTTCCAGGAGACCTCACTCTCTTGCTCAATCTCCTGTTCTTTTTCTTAACCCTGAAGTATCCAGTGATTTTCCAGGCGCTGAAGAGGTACTGGTTGAGCACGAGAAGACATTCCTTCAGGCCGTGCCCGTGCGGTGCCTCTGTCACAGCGCCGGCAATACAAAGCACAGGGCGGGAAGCTCCTAGGAGAGCCTCAGGTTTAAAAGAATGAGTAACCGGGGTCTGGCTGCCCTCTGCGGGGAGGACGCCAGGGGGCAGAAGGCCTCAGATCTGCTCTCCCCTCAGATGTGCCCCGAGACCTTGAGAAACCTCTCCAGCTCTTTGTTCCTCACTTTCTTCAGTGACCCACCGCCCTCTCCCAACCACATTCAGAGGGCGGCACGAAGCTGTAACTGCGTGGTAGCGTCCCCACTAGCATCAAGGCCAGAGCACCTCCCTCCCCTCCCAGTGAATGGAGGGTCATGCCTGGCCTGTGTGCCGCACACACTCTCTGGGAACGCCCCATCCCCCCCTCCCCCCTCCCCGAGCTGTCCTGAAAGGGGAGTTTGGTGTCTCTGGATTACAGAGGCGAAATCCAACCAGGATGGAGGAAGTGACTCAGCACAGGGGCTGGGGAAGGCCCAGGGCCAGGTCTCCCACTCCCAGGACAACTCGCACTGTGCTTTGTACTCAACCCAGTGCCTTTCATCCCAGCATCTCAAAGCCCCTTTCAAGCTGCAGCAGTCCTGGGAGTTGGGTCATGATCTCAACCAACACCGCTGGCTTGGGTTGCTGACTCAGGCCATTGGGTTGATGTCCAAGGACGCCTGTGGCTGCAGACCATCCACCTCATCAATGCCGAGCTTCTCTCTCTGGCCCTTGTTGCCTTCCTGGCCTCAGACACCACCTCCCTCTCCCTTTGTCTTTGAACGTGGCTCTGGACGTAGCCAGGCATATCTGCTCAATAACCTCAGTAGCTGACCCTCAGTCTTGCCCTTGACCTTTGTGTAAGCCCGTAAGGTGAAGGGAGCGGGCCTGGCCCTTTCCCCACGTGGACCTTTTTCAAAGCTTTGTTCCAGATTTAGTCCTCCGAGTCCTGCCATCAGCTTCCCTGCCTGTGAGCCTGATTCGTCCCGCGGCTGCTGTAACAGGGCAGTGTGTTGCAGAGAGGCCAGCTGTGGCCAGGAGGCCCAGGTGCGCCTCGGGTTTGCACGTGGGTTGGCTTTTGTTCTGGGCCGGGAGTGGGGGGTAGGTGAGGAGGACAGGCAGTTGGGAGCGTCTCCCGCCAAGGCAGGAGGACGCGTGAGGGTGGGATGGATGGAAAGGGTTCCGAAGAGGGAGGGAAGCTGGGCTTGGTATCAAATCATAAGGAGAAAAGAATTTGAACTTTCTTCTGGGGTTTGAATTCTAGAGTGTGGTTTCTTCAGCATGACCTCTTCGATCCTTATCCGAGGCTCTCAAACAGCTTCCCATCCCGGCCTCCCTGACCCCCTCTGATCCAAGTCCCCTATTACACTCACTTCTAGCCTCAGGCTCAACATTTTTCTGGAGCTCTTTGCAGTCTTTGGATGGGTATAAATTCCTGCATTTTGCAGATGGAAAAACGGAGACTTAGAGAGATCTGGTGATTTACTTACAGACCCACAGCCAACAATGTTAGAGCTGGAAAAATGACCAGGTCCACCTGGCTCCGAAGTTGTGCTCCTTCCATTACACCCTCCTACAGATGTGCAGGGTGTGTGTGTTATGTGTTCATGTGCATGTGATTTCCCAGAAGTCCTTGGAAGATTGTGTACTGACCTCTCTCCCCTCCCTCCCTCCCTCCCGCCTTCCTTTTTTCCCTTTCCTCTTCTCTCTCTCCCTTCTGGATGATGTAATGGGCTGTCTGTGTTCATGACATGTTTTCTTTCCACGTCTACAAGGATCAGAAATGCTGGCGTTGGTCTCTCCGCACCTTCGGGACACCCAGCATCTAGCCCTGCCTTGGGAAGAGGCAGGTGGTTTCGTTACTCTTCCCTGGCATAGCGGCAGTCTTGGCACCAGTCTTGGCTTCTAGGTGGAAATATAAAATTAAAAAAAAATGTAAAGTGGAGAAAGCAGGAGGGTCAGGGAACCTGTGTGCTAGGTTTGACTTGGCCTTTTACAGATTGTGTGACCCTCTGAGCTTCAGTTTCCTTAACTGTATGATGCTATCAGCCTCCCAGGAGTTGGATTAGAAGACATACTGTGTGTCATCATGCTTGGTAAACTGTAAAGGGTCAGGTCCACTAATGTCAACCCAGAGAATCAGGGATGTTTGGACACGCTCCCCCCGTGTCATTCTGACGGTGACATCAGGAGACCAGCATCCTCTCCACACCCTTGTCAGAGACAGGACCTACTTGGATGGACACTCCTTGATGATAATTCTTATTATGGTGGAATGAACTACTTGGTGGCCTCTCCCCCTTTCATCAAGGGGGTGTTAGGAGTTAGGACGAATCTAATTAGAGTCATTCCAGATGCTGAGAACACTTAACAGCTGACGTGGTGACGCTTCTACTGTGAGCCAAGCTCAGGGATGAGTGATGCTTTCTTAGATGAATTAATGCTGGGGTTATTGTTTTATAAAGGGCAGGGTCAAAGTCAGACGAAGAGGAGAAATAGCCCTTCCCAGGAGGAGACCAGGCTGTGTTGGCTCTGGGGAAACGTGCGTGCTCCCCATGACTGGAGGCAGGCTTGCTTCTTGACTAATGAGGACACTCAGCCAGTAGGAGGCGGAGTGGAGTCAGGGAGCCCACCGCTGCTCTCCTGAACTCACCACTGCTGCCAAGAGCAGAGGCTCCGTGAGCATCTGGCCAAGCTCTAGGCCATAAATAAGGGGACTTTCTGTGGGGAGGGAAAGAGTAGGGACACTGGTCCAGGGAACTTGAAAGAAGGGACTTTTAGCAGAAGGTTGGGGAATTGAGGAGACAAAGAGCTAAGAGCATGATCACTGCCCAGAGGAGCAATTGTTTGCTGAGGGTTCATCGCAGCTGGCAAAGGGCAGGCCCCGGAATTCATAGTCATCAGCCACGAAACCTTTTGCAAAGGAGCAGGTGAGCAAGCCTGCCCTTCTTTGCCTCTGTCTGAACCTGCTCCCTGCCCTTCCCTTGGGTTCCCACTCCCCTCCTCTCGGGTCCTCTCAGCTTCCACACCTTCTTATAGAAGTGAAGGGAGGAAGAAGTGGGCTGAGCAGTGGGACAGAAATACCCCTTGAACTCGGAGCCTCTCTTGATTCATCAGAGGGGGGCTATCTGGTTGCTGGAAGGAGTGGGGAAGGAGAAGGGAGGGAGAGCGCTCTTCAGGCTGGGAAAGATCCAATCCAGAGCTCCCATTAATGTCTGACACCTCCAATAAAAGCTGCATATTCCCCAAAAGCAAGTTTGGAAAATCCTAGACTCTTTGAAGCTTGGTGTTTAACTGCCACTCCTTCCACACTTAATAGGAAACCAAGCCCCTTGGCTTGCGCGCAGGGCTCCCATCTGGGGCGGTTTCCCTCCTCCAAGCATTTGAGGCCCTTGTGTTCTTCTTGCAGCTGGGCATGAAAGGGACGCCTTGATCCTCACAGAGTGAAGAGTAGCCACCCCGGGGGCAGTGGCTGTAGTGCAGACAGGCTTGGAGGCTGGAGTGGGTCAGGGCTGGGTGGGAAGGAAGCACGGCTAAGACTTTGGAAGTTGGAAGGCGAATGGAGTTGAGAAATGGGACTGAGCCCAAGCAGTTATTTTTCTAGACTCTTTTTCTCCCCTTCATTTAACTGAAAAAATTAGCACATGTATAAATGCTAAAATAGGAAGATACTGAAAAGCAAGTCCCCATTTATGCAGACGACCTGCCTCTTAGATGGCCTCTTACACTACAATGAACAGCTTTTTGTGTATCATTCAGGAATTTTCTATGCTTAAATGCATTTACTTCTTTTTTTTTTTTTTGCCATCAGCAGGAACATATGATACCCACTCTTCCATATATGACTTGCTCTTTTATTTTTTAATTTTAAAGTTTTATTTTTAATGTTTTATATTCATATTTATATTGCCATATATGACTTGCTCTTAATATATCTTACAGATCGTCATATAAATCTACTTCATTTATATGCGCATATATTTCTTTATATACACACATATCTACTTCATTCTTTGGCTGGTATTGTATAGCGTAGATGGACCATAATTTATTTACCCCACCCTCTAGTGATAGATACTTAAGTTCTTTTTAGTTTTTAGTTATCATGAGCAAAACTGCAGTGGACAGCCTTATACATACACGTCTGTGCAAATATAACTGAGGGGTACATTTCTAGGAGAGGAATTGCCGTGTCAGAGGCATGTCCTTTAAGCTGACAGATGTCGTTCGGGTTGCTTTCTGGCCAAGATTGCATCCAAAGTGCGGGGAGAATTGGTTGTCAACCCTCCATCTCTCCCCCACCTCATCTGGGAATAAGGTGACCCCCAGGGTGGGTTAATGCCCTAGGGGATGATTGAGAAATCATCTCTGTTTGGCTTTGGGATGCAGGAAGAGAGGTGTTTTCTGTTCGGTTTTTTGTTTGTCTGTTTGGAATAGTCTGTCCTCTTCATGATGTTTGCCTGGTGGAGGGCTTCTTGCTTTCCCTGAGCAGCGCTGCACTGCAGAGGGACTGCCAGACTCAGGGGGTGTCAGCTGGGCTCCCTACAGAGTAGAGGGGCCAGCTGGTCTGCCCCCAGGGAACTCCCCGGGCTTCCCAGCCTGTTCACCAAACTGCAATAATGTTGCAATCATTTGCCTGATGGATTTAACTTTTCAAAGACTTTTGTAGCCAATGTTTCATTGCATTTCAGCTGTGAGGGAGGCCAAACAAATACTCTTAGGTCAGGTGAGGAAATAGACCCAGAGAGGCTGCCGTGATGGGAGTGTGGTCATGAAAAGGTACTGGGTTGTGAGCTGGGACCCCCGGGTTCAAGTTCAGCACTGTGGTGTTAGCGGGGTGACCCTCTGTGGAAGCAGTTGGATGGGATGGTCTTCCAGCCCCTCCCCATCAAGGACGTGGTTTGATGACTGTCTAAGGGCCTGCAGTTAGCTTGGGGGCAAGCTGGCCCTTCATGATTTGTGAAGCCCATCCCACAGCGGCTCCAGGCTGGTACCGCATCCTGATGTGGCTTCTACAGAGGAAGCAGAGGGTCTCTCTCCTTTGGGTGATGGTACATCCTCCAAGACTCCTCAGGGGTGGGTTTGGTGGGGCGCGTGGAGAGGGGGCAGGAAGCACAGCAGTGGCTGGAGCTGATGTAACTGGGCCAGGCTGCTAGAGAAGAGGCCCTGCACCAACACCTTCCAAAGGCACTGTGGGTAGAGCTCTGCTGCCCCATTAAAGCCCCTATAATTCATGCCATCTGCCCCCCGTAAAACCAACCAGTCTCCGGAGTCTGACCCTGCAGATAGCTTTGGGACCTAATCAAAGCCAGACGTCCCTGGTCTCCTCCGCTTCCACTGGCCTGTGAATAGCCTTCAGCCATCCTGGCTCCACGCCCCCTTAACCCCTTCATCCCTGGCTTCCTTTCTCTCCCCCAGGATCTCTGTTCTGCTGCCCTTTCACCCCCTTGGACTAGGGTCACACAGAGGAGCCCATTCCAAAGCCAAGTGTGATGTCTTGAAAGAATCTAGGTTGGGATCAGGAGGCCAGGGCTCCTCCCCTCGGGCCACCACTGACTTGCTGTGTGGCTTCCAGAAAGTCATTTAACCTTGTGGGGCCTCAGTTGCCCTGTCTTTGGCAACCAACATTTATATTTTAATAAAGAGCTTTCAAAATGTTTTTCACCTACATAGCCCCATTTAATGTTTCAAAAGGAGACAATTATGCCTCTTCTAATTACCATCACAGGGAGAAGTTCGTGAGAAGGTGGGTTGTGGAGGTTAGGAAGCAATACCTAGGTCACCAGTTCCCCTGCCAGACTGCGGAGGGGTCTCCACAGAAGACGGCACAAGCCTCTCTGTAGCCGGTCAAGGCCTTCTGTGGGAGGGGCCAGGATTTCCTAAACACCACCCAGGGGACCACAGCACGTGGGTCCACAAGGGAAGCAATTCCTGCTCCAGGCCACTCAGCTTAACCCAGTGAGGCGGAGGTGTGGGTAGTGACAGGCCTTGCACTTGCCAACAGTCAGGGCCTGTCTCCCCTGAAGGCAAAACAGGAGGAAACACGCTAATAGTAGGGGAAGGATTGAGGACAGACCCATGAAGGGCTGTGTCAAAGGGAGCCGCGGCCTGGGTGGCTGGTTGAGCCGGGGTGTGGAGACACCCTGTGGTGGGAATGAGGAACCACAGTCTGGTTCCCTCGGAAAGGTGATGGGGCAAACGCGGGATGCGGCTTACTTGAGTTTACACCTGTGCTGGGCAGGTGCTTTCCCCAGCTGACCCTTGAGTCCCCAAACTGCCCTCTCCTCTGTGTTCACGCTGGTGTTCAAGAACACCTCCTCTCTCCTCAGCTTTCAGACAAACTTCCCTGGGCCCAGGGCAGGGAGGAGAGTGAGGATCCAGCCTTCACCACCCTTCAGGCCAGAGCTCAATGAGTGAGCTAACGACAGCAGGAGGGACTGTAGTCGGATACCAGAAGGGACTTACTGGGTGGAAGATTGTTCCATGGTGGCACAGAAATCCTTCTGCCCAGGCCAAGTTCAGTGACAGAAGGTAAAGGAAGGGGAGAGACTGTTTCCCAGGGTGCTCAGATGACCACTTCAGAGGCTGGTCCCATTGCCAGTGACCTGACATTGTTGTTCTGATGGACAAAGTGGACACAGCAGGTCACGTGGGCATTGCTTAGTCCTCGGCTCTTAAATGTCTAGGCCAAACCCCAGCCATCCTTGGCACCAACTTGGTGTAGCCAGTGAGACTCCTCCGGGGTCCCTGCACCATGGGCTTGCTGAGGACACTGACTCAGGCTGGGAGCTGACTGTTAGGGGCGACTGGGCATCTCATGTTGGGTGAGGGTATGGCTCCTGAGCCATGTGGGTTATGGGGGGGGGTGGGTCATAGTAACAAGAGCTAAGACTCACCATGCATCTTCCTTGTGCCAGCAGCTGTGTGTCCACAGTCCCTCCCAGCGACCCTATGCGGTAGATCCGTCATTTTCTCCATTTTACAGGTGAGGAAAGTGAGACACAGAGAAATTAAGGAACTGGCACAGAGCCACACAGCTGGGAGCCAGTGGAGCCAGGATCTTAATGCAGGCGACTGGACTCCACAGCCCGCTCTCGTCACCATTACACCTGCCTAAGGGGTAGGATGGTCGGGCTGGACCGAAAGTGGGCTGCGAGGTCAGTGGGGGTAGAGTTGGAGCAGGAAAGGGGGCTCCAGATCCTGGGGGCTGTGAGGGCTTAGGGAGATGGGGGCAGGCTGTGAGGAGGGGAAACCCAGCCGTGTCATTGGACCACCCTGTGAGAGGCTGAGCATGCTTGCTCAGAAGGGCTAGAGGTTGTACAGTTCCACCTGCCCAAGAGCAGAGTTCCCATCTGTGGGCAGGGCACACTGATGTGCTGGGAATGAGTTACAGGTGTTCTAAGACCGAGATCTCCTCCATCCGATCCTCCAGATGGTCCCAGGTTCCCGGGGCATCTGCCACCCCCTCCCCCAGCTGTAGCCTCTGGCTGAAAGCAGCCCCTCACTTTACTTCAGTGGGTCGTGCCATGCCATGTCGTCGTTTTTCTCATGTGCCGTGCTGTGACAAAGTTTGGGAAGCTCTGTCTCAGACAGGAGCTCACACGGCCTCTGAATCGTTCTAGGAGCTCAGAACATGAGATGCTGCTTCAACAGCTGCTAGTACTGCTTGTCCGGGGTCAAGCACAGAGAGCTATCCCTACACTGGAGTGCTTGGGGAGCTGTTGGTGGGGTGGCATGGGCCTGGCTGCCAGGCTGGGCTCTGTGACCTGGAGCTGGCTGGCGGAAGCCCACGAAGCTCAGGGAATCTCCCGTGGGAACTCATGCGTCCATCCAGTGCCTCTGCGCCTACTTGCTTCTAGCTGCATGGTCCTGGGCAGGTGACCTCCCTGAGCCCCAGATTCCTCATCAGGAAAATGAAAATAATAAACGCCTCTTCCCCCTGCCCCCCAGAGGGTACTTGTGCCTATTCAGCAAGCCTTTCCAATCTTGCTCTGGGCCTGGCAGTGGCTGGTGTCAGGGATGGGAAGTGAGTTAGTACACCGCAGCGTCTCTGGGCAGAGAGAGGAGGGGACCCAGGGGCAGGGAAACAGACCCAGAGACAGAAACCCAGATACTTAATAAATGGGGCTGCGCACAGAGCCCATACAAAACGCGCCACCAGTAAATAACCTGCTGGACTTCCCTTTAGAACAAGAATGATCGGCATCGTCCCGGTGACCCGCTGGACGTTGGACTTCAGAAGCGCCCTCTGCCTCCCTGCTCAGTTTGGTCCCTCCCTTCACTCACCCCAACCCCTGGGGGGCCAGAGAGAACGTCCTGGAGCCCGGGTCCCTGCCACCCTCAGAGGCTCACTGGGCAGCAAACTCAGGTCCCCGATTCTCCGGTCGCGGGGAACCCGCGGGCAGACACAAAACCCATTCCATCGTTGGGCATGAAACAGGCCTTTGTGCCTGGCGAGAGCAGCCATCCAAGCCGAGCGAGCGAGCGAGCGAGCGGGGCCAGCCCGGAGCGCTGAGAACCTGGGCGCCGCTGGTTCCCACCGCGGCCACCGCTCCCACGGGCGCCGCCGCACCGCCGCGCCTCTCCAGACACGCGTCCTCGCCCCTCTGCCTCCTCCGTTTCCATCCTCCCACTTTTAACTTCAGTGATGAGGCCGCTCTTACTTGCGTTGCACGTTTACAGCTTTGGGGAGCACCTTTCACTCCAGTTGAGTCATTTGCTCTGCATCACAAACTGAGGAGGCATAAGGGGGCCACTCAGAGCTGTCAAGTGGCTCCTTTGTTCAGTAAGCACCTGCTGTGTGCTAAGTTCTGAGGATACAAGGGCAGGGCTGGACTTTGCAGGGCGTTGGGCCATCTTAAGGACGGGGGTCTTATTCTTGAGAGCTGTGGGGTGCCACTGGAAGAATTTAGGTAGGGCCAGCATGTGAAGAAGGGAGGAGATGGCAAGTTCACATTTATGTTTCAGAAAGACTCCCCCCTGGCTGCTGCATGGATAATGCCCTGAAGTGAGCCAGAGGCATTGTGGGGAGAGCAGCGGGCAGCTCCTGAGAAGGCCAGGGTGGTGATGGGGACAGGGTCACACAAGTGCAGAATTCAGTGAATGACAAGTGTTGTGGGATTCAGCCCTTCATCCAGCCCCTCACACGAAATTCAGGGTAAAGCTGTTTGTAGGGTGAGAAGAGGGAGGGGTATGGGGACATTTCAAACTAGAAAGATTCAGGGGAGGCTCCCCGTCAGTCGACTGTGGTAAGACTTGGGTATTGAAGTTGATTATTAGCCACAAGACTTTGGGCCAGTCACATAATTTCTCAGTGCCTCAGTTTCCTACTGTGTGAAAAGGGATAATACAGTTCTGGTTTCTAATAATGGAAGAATAGCTTTGTGGGACTTACCCATCCACCCCCCCCCCCCCCAAACAGTCACCGGCAACAGATAACAATTATAAAATCTGGGAAAGTATTAAAAAAAAGTTATTTGAAGACACTGGGGAATGACTAAAAGCAGGCATAAATTGAAAGGGTGTCTACCCTTGAAAAAATGTAAACTGCAAGGAGTGAGTTTGTAGCCATTTTCTAATGAAAACTCTGATACCCACGTGGATCTAGTGGTAGAATCTGCAGCCTCACTAATTTGGTAAGGGCAGAGCAACCAGAAAACTGAGGGGGGCCTGAAAAGGAGGGAACTGTAGCAGGGGTGAACCCCCAAATCTACATGGAAAATCTGTTCATATTCTCTGTTGATTTTAAGTTATTAAGCTAAACTGTCAAGCATTAAGGAGATTCCAGGCAGCCTGGAAAAAAAGCAGTGGCTGGAAGCTGAAGGAACCGAGCAAAGATGTCAGATGTTACTCACCATAGTGGAGACAGAGCTTGGAGTTTCAGTCCAGCTAAGTTAACTGACAGCTTGAATCAAATTTACCCTTCAAAGAAATACAACACAATCCAGAGTCCATACCATATCATTCATAATGTCTAGTATCTAATCAGAACTCAGTAGACATTCAAAGAAACAGGAAAACATGACCCATTTTCAATTAAAAAAAGCAGTCAGTCAACCCACAACCCCCATCCTGAGATGATCCAGATGTTGCAGTTAGTAGACAATGATTTTAAAGCAGCTGTTATAATGTTTTCTTAAATTAATTAATTTATTTAATTTTTGGCTGCATTGGATCTTTGCTGCCGCACGTGGGTTTTCTCTAGTTGCTGAGAGCGGGGGCTACTCTTTGTTGTGGTGCGTGGGCTTCTCATTGTGGTGGCTTCTCTTGTTGTGGAGCACAGGCTCTAGGCGCTCGGGCTTCAGTAGTTGTGGCATGCAGGCTCAGTAGTTGTGGCTCGTGCGCGGGCTTAGTTGCTCCGCAGCATGTGGGATCTTCCCTGACCAGGGCTTGAATGTGTGTCCCCTGCATTGGTAGGCAGATTCTTAACCACTGCACCACCAGGGAAGCCCTTTTATAATATGTTTGAAAACTTAAAGGAAAACAATTGGGTTATGAATTAACGGATAGGGAATCTTGGCAGAAAAAAATACTATAATAAAAGAACCAAACGGAAATTCTAGAACTGAAAGTTACAAAAAATGAAATAAAATGTTTACTGGGTGGGCTTACAGCAGAGTGGAGAAGGCAGGAAATAGAGTTAGTGAACTTGTACACAGACCAATAGAAGTTATCCTATATGAAGGAAAAAGAGGAAAAATATTAAAGAAAAATGAAGAGCACCTCAGAGTCCTGTAGGACAACACCAAGCAATCTAACATGAATGTATCTGGAGCCCAGGAAGGAAAGGAGAGAGAGAGAATGGGTAAGAAAATTATTTAAAGAAATAATAGCTCAAGTCTTCACAAATTTAGTGAAAGACATCAATTTAGAGATCTTAGAAGCCCAGTGAACCCCAAGCAAAGTAAACATATAGAAAACCACACCTAGGCACAGATGGTCAAACTGCAGAGGTAAAGAGAACATACTGAAAGCTTCCAGAGAGGAACAATTGTACAATGATGGCCAACTTCACAGCAATGATGGAGGCCAGGACACAACTGAGCAGCATCTTCAAAATGCAAAAGAAAAAAAATCCCTGTGAACTCAGAATTAAAAAAATTTTTTTGGTCTTTGTTTTTCAGAATTCTATATTTAGCAAAATTATCTTCAAAAATGAAGATAAATTAATTTTAAGAAAAACGAGGTGAATTCATTAGCCATCACACTTAACACTACAAAAAATGTTAAAGGAAATTTTTCAGACTGAAGGGAAATGATACCAGATGTTAACCCAGATTTATAGGAAAAGTGAACATCATCAGACATGATAAATATGTGGGTAAATATAAAAGACTATACATATTTTGTCTTTTCTTCAATTCTTTAAAAGACATGACTATTTAAAGCAAAAATTACAACACTGTAGTGAGGGGTCTATTACATATGTAGATTAATATATATGACATGCAGTGAAAACTATGATGGCAAGTGTAAATGGAACTGTCTTGCTGCAAGATTCTTATATTTTATGTGAAGCAGTACAATATTAACTCTAAGTAGATCGTGGTAAGTCGAAGATGTACATTATAATACCTGGAACAACTCCTACAGATGCAAAAATATATAGCTATAAAACTAATTGAGGAATCACAATAAAATATTTTAGAATATTTTATTAATTCCAAACAAATCAGGAAAGGAAGAACAAATGAACAAGGAAACAGAGGAAATCAATATAAAACAAATAGGAAGTGGCAGACCTAAACCCAAATTTATCAATAATTACATCAAATGTAGTTTTATGAATTATTGACGAAATTGATGAATTAAACATTTTAATGAAAAGGTATAGATTGTCTGACTGGACCCAGATATGTGTTGACTCTAAGAGGTGTACTTTGAATCCAAAGAGACAAAGTGAAAGTAAAAGGATGGAAAAATATATACCATTTGTGATAATTAGTTTTATGTGTCAATTTGAGTAGTGCCCAGTTATTTAATTAAACACTAATCCAGGTGTTGCTGTGAAGGTATTTTGTAGATGTGATTAACATCCACAATGAGTTGACTTCAAGTAAGGGAGATTATCCTCTGTCATCTGGGTGGGCTTCATCCAATCAGTCGAAAGGCCTTAAGAGCAAAATTAAGGTTTCCTAAAGAAAGAAGAAAATTTGCCAATGAACTACAGCTTCAGCCTCTGTCTGAAAGTTTCGAGCCTTCCAGCCTGCCCTACCCTACAGATTTCGGACTTACCAGCCCCCACAAGCACATCAACCAACTGCTTGAAATAAATCTCTCTCTATCCATCTCTCTTTTTCTTTTTACACATAAGAAAACATGGATAGATAAAGAAATATTGTTATAGATCTCCAGTAGGTTCTATTTCTATTAGGTCTCTAAGGCAGCATTTAAACAACACATAGGAAAGCTGGAGTAACTACATTAATCTCAGACAAAATACACTTCAAGTCAAAGATTATTACTGGAAATAAAAGGAATATTTCATAATGATAAAATGGTCAAAACATTAAGAAAGCATAATAATTATAAATCTGTACTAAGATATAATAATACTTAAAATAATTGTTTGTAATCTGTACTAAATCTAGTAACAGAGCTTCAAAATACATGAAGCAAACACTAACAGAAGAGAGAAATAGACAAATTCACAATCATAGTTGCAAATTTTATCACCCTTCTCTCAGAATAACCGGACAAAAATTTAGTTAGAATATAGAAGATCTGAAGGACACAATAGACTCCCTCAGTTGAATTGACATTTATAGAATACTACCCATAACAATTGCTATACACATTTTCCCCCCAAATGTCCATGGAACATTCACTAAAATGGATTATATGCTAGATAAAATAGCATCTCAATAAATTCCATAAGACTGAAATAAGATTGAGGATGTTTTCTGACCAAAATGGGATTAATTTAAAAATCAGTAAGATATTTAGAAAAATTCCAAATATTTGAAAATTTAAAAATACAGCTTTAAATAACTTGTGGGTCAAAGAAAAAACTAAAAGGGAAATTTAAAAGTATTTTGAACTAAATAATAATGAAAATACAACATATCAAAATTTGTAGCATGGTATTTGGAAGAAACTTTACAGTTTTAAATTCTTCTATTAGCTAAGAATAATGGCTTAAAATCAATCATCTAAATTTTTACCTTCAAAAACTGGAGAGGAGGAAATTAAACTGAAAATAAGTAGAAGAAAGGAAATAATAAAGGGCAGAATCAATAAAATAGAAAACAGATGATAGAGAAAAACAATGAAACCAAAAGTTTTTTCTGGAAAAATTAATAACATTGATAAACCTCTATCAAGACTGACCAAGAAAAAGAGAGAAAATATCAAGTACCAGTATCTAGAATAATAGAGGAATATCCCCACAGATCCTATAGGACATCAAAAGGATAATAAGGGACTATTATGAACAACTTTATGCCAATAAATTTGACCACCTAGATGGAATAGGCAAATTCTTTGAAAAAAGCCAACAGACCAAAACGGACGTAAAAGAAATAGAAAATCAAAATAGTCCTATACCTATCCAGTACATTGAATTTGTTATATAAAACTGCTCTACAAAGGAAATTCCAAGCCCAAGTAGTTTTACTGTTGAGTTCATTACATATGTAAGGAAGAAATAGTACCTGTGGTCTTTCAGAAAATGTAGAAGAAGGAACACTTCTCAGTTCCTTTCATGGGTCCAACATAACCTTGAGCCCAAATTTGACAAAGACAAGAAAATTATAGGCCAGTATCTTGCATAAACATATATACAAAAACCTTTAACAAAATATTCACAAATTGAATCCAACAATATTTAAAAAGGATCATATATCTGACTATATGAGGTTTATCCATTTCATACTTGTAAATCTGTTATTATAATCCACCTCATTTATAGAATAAAGGAGAAAATTCATATGATTATCTTAATAAATGTACAAAAAGCATTTGACAAAATTCCACTCAGTCATGATAAAAACTCTCAGAAAACTAGGAAAACAAGAGACTTTGCCAGTCTAATAAAGGGCACTATATGAAACCTACAGCTAAAATCACCCTTATTAGTGAAAGACTGAACACTTTCCCTGTAAGATCAGGATGTCTACTTTTATTACTTCTACTTAACATTGTACTGAAGATCATAGTCACTGCAACAAGGCAAGAAAAAGAAATAAAAGACACAAATATTGGAAAAGAAGAAGTAAAATAATGTTTTCACAAATGACAAGATAGTTTATGTGGATAAACACCTTACCAGAACTAATGAATGAATTTAGCAAAGTTGCTAGATACAAGGTCAATATATACACATAAACTATATTTCTACGTACAAGCAGCAAACAACTTGAAAAATTCCACTTAGTATTATAAATAACAAGATACTTAGGAAAGTCTTTAACAAAAACTAGGCAAGAACTGTGCACTGAAAATTACAAAATATTCCTGAGTGAAATTTAAAAACACCTAAATAAATGGAGAGCTATATAACATTTATAATTGAAAGACTCAATCTGGATAAGATGTAATTTTTGCCAAGTTAATATGGAGATTTAATGTAGTTCCATTCATAATCCCAGAAGGGTTTGCTAATAGCATTTTATAGGCTATTCTGAAATATATATGGAAGTTCAAAGGACCAAAATAATCCTAAAAAAGAAAAACAAAGATGAAGAGTTTATGGTAGATTACTTTAAGATTTATTATAAAGCTGCAGCAGGGACTTCCCTGGTGCTCCAGTGGTTAAGAATCTGCCTTCCCATGCAGGGGACGTGGGTTGCACCCCCGGTAGGGAACTAAGATCCCACATGCCGCAGGGCAACTAAGCCCGTGTGCCGCAACTACTGAGCATGTGAGCCACAACTAGAGAGAAGCCTGCGTACTGCAACAAAGAGCCAGCATGTCACAATGAAAGATCCCACACGCTGCAGCGAAGATCCCATGTGCTGCAACTAAGGCCCGAAGCAGCCAAAAATAAATAAATATTTTTTAAAAAGCTGCGGCAATCAAGACAGTGTTGTATTGACATAAGGATAGACAAACTGATCAACAAAATACAATAGAGATTCTAGAAATAGACTTGCACTCACACAGTTAACTAATTTGGAACACAGGTGTCAAAGCAATTCTATGGAGAAAAGAAAATATTTCAACAAATGGTCCTGAAACAACTGTACATGTTTATCCAGAAAGAATAAGCCTTGACACCTGAACTTTATATCATATATCAAAAAATTAGAGTTGGATCATAGACCTAAATGTAGCAGCTAACACTACAAAGTGTTTTGTTAAAGCAAGCACGGGAGAGAATATTTTTGAGACCCAGAAGTAGGCAAAGAGGTCTTGAATAAGACCCAAAAGTCAATAACCAAAAAAGAAAAAAAATGATAAAGTAGGCTTCATTAAAATTAAAAAAAAACGAACAAACTTTTGCTCATCAGTGAACACTTCTGTTTTCATCATGATGGAGTAATGGGGAGCAGATCTACCCTGTCACCTTAAATAAGTAGAAAATTGGAAAAAATATATGGAACAATGCTTTTCAGTTATTAGATAATAGCACAGGGCTGTGATCCTTGAGAGAATGGAAAAAATGAAGTGAACCCTACAAATACCTTACTTTATTGCCTGGAGACATTTTCTAGGTCACAGAACAGGGAGAGAGAAGCCAAGCGGTGCCTGGTGATCTCATTGAATTGAGGAGAAAGTGACTGGAGGTCAGGGAAGCCAAGGAACCGAACTTGCAGGGCAGGGTACCAAAGAGGAGGGAGCCACAGAGGAGAGAGAGCTCTGGAGATCTTCAGAGGTGTCCCTTGCGTCTTTGACTGGTTATTGATTTACAATGTGTGAGAGGAAATGACCCAAAGCTAGGGAAAGGATTCCCAGAACGGAGTGGGCAAAACAATTTCTAGAGCCCACATAGAATTGGAACTTGTGTTATTACCAACCAGAGTTGAGAAACCTTATAATGCGTGGGACATTGGGTTAAATGCTCAGAAAGGTATTGCCTTAGGAGTGGAGCTAAATCAATTCTGGTCTAAAGGTTGCTGTGGACCCACTTTAAAGAAGCTTAGACACAAGTCTTGAAAGGCTTCAACTGATTACAAATCACTTACCTGTGCATCAGGATAAAGTCCAGCACTTAAAGGAATGCAACAAAATTCAGCACCCAGCAGATAAAATTTACAATGCCCAGCATTTAATAAAAATTTCCAAGCATGAAATGAATTAAGAAAAACATGACTCATAATCAGGAGATAAATTGGCCAATAGAAAAACAGAGAAAATAAAATGAACAAACAAGAGTGTTAAAAGCATATTATAAATATGCTTCATAGATTCAAGAAGGTAGAGGAAAACTAACGTAATGTGAGAAAAATGGATTATATAATAAACCCAGATGGAACTGCTACAGATGAAAATATAATATCTGAAATAAAAAATACTTTGGAAGGAACTAAATGCAGGTTAGACACTGTGGAAAAAAGGAGTAATGAACTTGAAGATCCAGCAATATAAATCATACAGAATGAAACACAGAGAAAACTATTGGGGGAAAAATGAACAGAGCTTCAATGATCTGCAGAATAATGCCAGGCAATCTAATATTCATGTACTTGGAATCTCATAAGGAGAGAGTGGGGCAGGGCAGAAAAAGTTTAAACCCAATGCAAGAAATAAGAAAAACGAGAGCAGAAATTCCTGAAATAAAAAGAAAAAAATCCGAGAAACCTAAAGCTTACTCTTTGAAAAATGTTTTGATTTCCCCCTATTCACCCAGTTGGTGAGACAGGGATTCTTGCCCATGAGTTAGGAAAATGGTGGAACACGTAACACCTGACACCAGACAGATGCAACTGGCAGGAGTTTATTAGTCACATATACTCACAGTCAGGGGGAGGAGGACACTGCATGCCATTCAGGGCTGCATAGGGGTTGCGCTTGGGAACAGAGTGAACACCAGGGGCTGTTGGGAGGCAAGCTTTGTCGTACCAAGAGGTTGAGGTGCCCCATCATTCCTAGGATGTGATTGGTGTGTTTGAATAATTCTGCCGGCTGTCAGGGAACTGAAAATTACTATTCAGGGACAAATAGGCAGTGCACCTGGTCTTCTTGATAGGGTGGGTTGTTTGGCTAGAGGATCTTATTCACAGGAACAGAGTGGGAAGGGGAAGTTGAGGTTGGGCCAGATGAGGCCCTCCTGATTTCACTAGGTGTCAAGGCAGCACATAATATTGGACCTGAATTTTAGGCCTTACACCATAGAAAGATCAACATAATTGATAAAACTCTAGCCTGACTGATCAGGAGAAAAGAGAGAAGACCCAAATGACCAGTATCAGGAGTGAAAATCTCTATAGATTCTACAGACATTTAAAAAACCTAAGGGAATATCATGAACAACTGTATGCCAATAAATTCAGCAACTTAGATGAAGTGGACATATTCCTTGAAACACAAGCTACACAAGTCACACAATAAGAAATAAATAATTTGACTATCCCTATATCTATTAAATAAATTAAATTAATAGTTAAAAAACCCAAACCTTTCTATAAAGAAAACTCCAGGAATGGCTTCACTAGTGAATTCTACCCATTGGTGTGCTGGTAAATGTTTCACCTGTGATTTTCCAAAGGGAAAAAAATTCCCTGGTTTGTAGCATTTGCCAGTTTCCATGGTGTAAATATTCCCACCATGACCAATTTCAGGTTACCAATGTGATGTCACTGATCATGGAGCTGGGGAGAGATGTGCAGTAGGGCACCACACAGATAAAATAGTCATAAATGTCCTCAAGAGCACTGCTACTAATAAAATGTAGCAAAAATAATTAAGAAGTGATGCACAGTCATTCAGGATTTATTACCTTTGTTTTTAATATAATTTATTTAATTTTTAATAATGGCTGTGTTTAACAACGGTTCACAAAATTCCTAAAAATTTAACAGTCGGCTATCATGAGCCAGTACAAGCCAGTTCTGGTACACCGATGATTCTACTAAACATTTAAGGTAAAAATAACACCAATTCTATAAATACTGTTATAGAAAATAAAAGAGGAACAAACATTTCCAAACTTACTTTAGGAGGCCAGCATTACCTGGATACCAAAACCATACAAAGACATTATAAGGAGAAAAAAAAACCTTAAACTACAAACCACCGTCACTCAAGAACATAGATACAGAAATACTTAACAAAATTTTGGCAAAGAAATTTCAGCAATATGTAAAAAGGATAACAAATCATGACCAAAATGGCCTTTTTCCCAGGAATTCAAGGTTGTTTTAATATTCAAAAGTCAATCTATGCTTTATCATATGTGATAGACAGAATATCCATTTCTTAATCCCAGAACCTGTGAATATGCTGCTTTCTGTAGCTTAAGAGATTTTGCAGATGTGATTAATTTAAGGATTTTGAGATGGAGTGGGATTCTCTCCTAGAGCCTCCACAAGGAAGATAGCCCTGCCGACATCTTGACTTTAGCCCAGTAGGATCCATTTTGAACTTCAAACCTCCACATTGGTAAAATAATAAATCTGTATTGTTGTTAAGCCAGTTTTTAAGCAGCGGTAGGAAACGAAGTAGAAAACTAACGCATCATTTAAACAGTCTTAAAAGAAACAACATACAATCATGTCAATTGATGCAAAGGAAGTTTTTGACAAAATTCTACATAGAATAAATAAACATTTATTTTACATAAAATTTTACATAAAATTTACATAAAATTTTAGCAAACTAGGAATAGAAGAGAACTTACACAACCTGAAAAGAAAGGATGTCTATAAAAAAACCTAAATAAAGATGTTTAAAATTTTTTTTAAAACCAAAAAAAACAAAAACAAACAAAAAAAACACACCTACAGCTAACATCATAGTTAGTGGTGAAAGACTGAATGTTTTCCCTCTCAGATCTGAAACAAGGCAAGGAAATCTGTAAAAACGATTCCCCCCTCCAGTTTTATTGAGATATACTTAGCACATAAGATTGTACTAGTTTAAGATGTATGACATAATGATTTGATGTATATATTGCAAAATGATCACCACAATAAATTGAGTTAATTTATCCGTCACCTCACATAGTTACATTTTTTGCTTGTGATAAGAATTTTAAGATCTACTCTCTTAGTGACTTTCAAATATACAATACATTATTGTTAACTATGATTACTATGCTGTGTATTACATCCCCAGAACTTATTAATACTATAATTGGACATCTTGGTCACCTTCACCCATTTTTCCCATGTCCACCCCCCTTTTATAAATATTTCTATTCAACAGTGTACTGACGATCCTAGGCAATGCAATAATTCAAGAAAAAGAAATAAAAGGCTTGTTGTTTTGAAGGGAAGATTCAATATTGTCTTTGTTTACAGTCAACATGATTGTCTATCTAGAGAATATTAAGGAATCTACAGAAAAGCTAGGGTACTAGAACTAATAAGTAAGTTTGGCAAGATTTCAAGATACAAGTTCAATATACAAAATGAATTGTATTTCTATAGACTAGAAACTAACAACTGGATATTTACATTAAAAATAACATTTATAATAGCATAAAAACATGAAACATTTAGGGGAAAATTAGCAAAATTTATACAGTACACTGAAAACTACAAAATATTGCTGGGAGAAATTAAAGAAGACTAAATAAATAGAGAGATAGACCATTTTCATGAACCAGAACCATTGATATTGTTAAGATCTCAATTCTGCCCCAGATTAATCTATAATGTATTCCCAGTCAAAATCCCAGCAGGTTTTTGGAGAATTTCACAAGCTGATTCTAAAATTCATGTGGAAATGGAAAGGACAATAATAGCTAAAAAAATTTTATGAAAAACAAAGAACAAGGTTGGAAGAATTATTACCTGATTTCAAGACTTACGATAAAATTACAGTAATTAAGACAGTGTATTATGGTGTAGAATAGAGATTTGGATCAGTGGAACAGAATAGAGCATCTAGAAATACTTACACATATACAGTTAATTGACTTTTCACAAAGGTGCCAAGCTAATTCAATGAGGGAAATGGCAGTCTTTTCAACAAATGGTGCTGGAATAATTGGATGTCTACATACAAGAAAAAACAATGACCCTTGTCTCACACCGTAAACAACAACTTGAAATGGTGGGGCAAAGACCTAAAATCTTTGTGATCTTGAGTTAGCCAAGATTTCTTAGATTGGACACAGAAAGCACAACCTCTCTCTAATGAGAAAAAAAAAAAATCAGTATATTAGACTTCATCAAAATGAAAACCTTTTGCTTTTTAAAAAAGACATTGTTAAGAAAGTGAAAAGGCAAGCCACAATGGGGGAGAAAATATTGCAAATCATATATCATCTAATAAAGGACTTGGATCCAGAAAATACATGGAAAACTTTTCCCACTCAGTAGAAAGACAAATAACCTGGTTAAAAAGTGAGCAAATCGGGCTTCCCTGGTGGTGCAGTGGTTGAGAGTCCACCTGCCAATGCAGGGGATACGGGTTCGTGCCCCAGTCGGGAAAGATCCCACATGCCGTGGAGTGGCTGGGCCCGTGAGCCATGGCCGCTGAGCCTGCGCATCCGGAGCCTGTGCTCTGCAACGAGAGAGGCCACAGCAGTGAGAGGCCCGCGTACCACAAAAAAAAAAAAAAAAAAAAAAAAAAGTGAGCAAATGATTTGGAGAGACATTTCACCAATAAAGGTAAACAGAGCAAATGAGCATGTGAAAAGAAGCTCAACATCATTTGTCACTAGATAAACACAAATTAAAATTACACTGAGATACCACTTAACAACCAGTGGAATGGCTAGGACTTCAGGAGACTGATTTTACCACGTGTTGGCAGGGTGAGGAGAAGCTGGAAGTCGTGTGAGTTGGTGGGAATGAGAAATGGCATGGCAGTTTTGAAAAACATTTTGATAGTTACTTATAAAGTTAAACATCCTCTTATTACATGACTCCACAAACTCACGCCTAAGCATTTTCCCAGGGGAAATAAAAAAAAGAAACACATAAAGACATTTATGTAAATACTCATAGCAACTTTATCTATAACAGCTGCAAACAGAAACACCCAAAAGTCCATCAAGTGGTAAACGGATAAATTGTAGAATGTCCATACAATGGAATACTATTCATCAATAAAAAGGAATTATTTATATAGGCAACAATGTTAATGAATCTCAAAAACGTTATGCTAAGTGAAAGAAGCCAGACAGGAAAGATTACAAACTGAGAGACTCAATTTGTAGAAATTCTGGAACAGGCGAAACCATGGTGCCAGGAAGCATGTCAGGGATTTCCAGAGCCTAGGGGGAGTCGCTATAGAGGAGCACAAGGGATCTTCAGAATGATGGAGTTACTCTAGATTATGCTTCTCACGCTGGTTATATGACTGTACACATTTGTCAAAATCCTTTGAGTCGTATACTGAAAACGGGTGAATCTTATCTAAATTATGCCTTGATAAATCTGATAAGAGGACACCATTAAGAAAATTAATAGGCAGGCCACCGATTTGGAGAAAATATTCAGAAAACATATAACAGACAGAGGACTGAGTACAAGAATAAACAAAGAACTCCTATGATTCTATAATGAAAAGACAAGCAAGTCCATTGAAAATGGGCAAGAGGCTTGAACAGATACTTCACAAAAGATGTAGGAATGCCAGTAGCACATGAAACATTGCTTGACATCATTAGAATAATGCAAATTACAAGCAGTACATACCAGCCAGTATGGCTAAATTTTAAAAGCCTGACAACCACCAAATGTTGACGAGACCATAGAGCAACTGGAACACACACTCGTTGCCGGTGGGAATGCAAACCAGTACAACTGCTCTGGAAAAGGGTTTGACAGTTTCTCATAAACTTAAACATACACCTGTACACCTACTCTTTGACTCAGTAATTCCCCTGGTAGGTATTTATCCAAGAGAAGTGAAAACATATGCCCACAGAAACAAATGTTCACAGAAGTTTTATTCACAGTAGTAACATACTGGAAACAGCCCAAATGCTCATCAACAGGAGAATCGCTAGACAAATTCTGACACATTCCTACAGTGGAGTACTAGTCAGCAATGGAAAAGAAACCAACTACTGATGTATGCATCAGGATATAAGAGTCTCAGAAATAATATGCCGTGAGAAAGGAGCAACGCACTCAGGAGTACATATGGTATGATTCCACTTATGTGAAGTTCTAGATTAGGCAAAACTATTGTTAGCTACCAATTAGATCAGTTTGGGGTGGAGGTAGGTGGTGGGATTGACTGAGAATGAACATGGAGAATTTGCCCGTGAGATGGTAATGTCATATTATGACAGGGACGCGGGTTACTTGGATATAAACATTTATCAACATTATACAGCTATATTTGTACATTTTAACGTATGTAAATTTTCCTAAAAGTAGTCATGTCAAAAAATAATAAAAATTGAGTGGGTGAAAATATAGTGAAAGGAAGAATGGCACAGTGAGATAATTGTTACAGCGAGGCGATGTGTGCATAGGGATTTAAATTATACCATTATGTCTACTCTGTGTACTTTTGAAGTTTTCCGTAATGAAAAGTAAAATAAAATAAAAGGAAAGAACAGGATAATGATACCTCCTGGAGCTGTTGTGCGTTCATTGAAGCCGTGCCGGGGAAAGGGTTTTGGAGTCTGGGAAGTATGTTTTGACACAAGCTTTCTCCACCAGATCTGCCTTCCCCTCCCTCTCATTTACTCACTCTAGTTCTTGCTGTCTGCTGCACTCTTGTTCTGTTTTGTCCTTCTTGCCGCTCTGCTTTCTTTTTCTTTTCTTTCTTTTTTTTTTTTTTACATCTTTATTGGAGTATAATTGCTTTACAATGGTGTGTTAGTTTCTGCTTTATAACAAAGTGAATCAGTTATACATATACATATATCCCCATATCTCCTCCCTCTTGCATCTCCCTCCCTCCCACCCTCCCTATCTCACCCCTCTAGGTGGTCACAAAGCACTGAGCTGATCTCCCTGTGCTATGCGGCTGCTTCCCACTAGCTATCTACTTTACGTTTCGTAGTGTATAGATGTCCATGCCACTCTCTCACTTTGTCCCAGCTTACCCTTCCCCCTCCCCATATCCTCAAGTCCATTCTCTAGTAGGTCTGCGTCTTTATGCCCGTCTTACCCCCTAGGTTCTTCATGACATTTTTTCCCCTTAAATTCCATATATATGTGTTAGCATACGGTATTTGTCTTTCTCTTTCTGACTTACTTCACTCTGTATGACAGACTCTAGGTCCATCCACCTCACTGCTTTCTTTTTCATTTCCCACCTGCCTAGCTCCCTCCCTTCCCCTGCCTGCCCATCGCCCTCTGTCGACTGATGCCTCCAGATCTGCCGCGTTGGGGCTCTGGTGGCTGCAGACTGGGTGAGGGCGGTGTCTTGAAGATGTGGCCGCACAGCAGCAGCCGGCTTGGGGAGGTCAGGGAAGGTGCTACTTCTTGCTTTCTCCTCTTGCAGCCCGCAAGCTCGGCCACCCTGTGTCTCCCAGGCTGCTCCGCTTGCCTTGCAGCCTGAGAGCCAGCACTCTAACCAGACGGACAGGCTGCCATTGCCCTGACAACGTCTCCTCTACTTGGCTTCCCTGAAAAGTGTCAGATTTGAGGGAATTTTTTTTTTTTTTTTGGTGGTACACGGGCCTCTCACTGTTGTGGCCTCTCCCGTTGCGGAGCACAGGCTCCGGACGCGCAGGCTCAGCGGCCATGGCTCACGGGCCCAGCCGCTGCGCGGCACGTGGGATCTTCCCGGACTGGGGCATGAACCCGTGTCCCCTGCATTGGCAGGCGGACTCTCAACCACTGCGCCACCAGGGAAGCCCCTGAGGGAAATTTGAGCCAGTTTCCCAAGCCCTAAACCCCAGCTCATCTCCTTTCTGGAGCCGCCCTGCCCTACTCCGACCTCCTCGGGGTAACTGCCTTCCGGCTGCCGTCATCTCAGCCCTTGTACCTTGATCTGTTCTTGCCGAGCCCCAGCTGAGTGCCTGGCGATGCTCCGGAAACTGTGGGCTTCGGGGCAGGATCCACAAGATGCCTGCAGTCTGCTCTTTCTTTTGTTCTGTTTTAATCATCCGTTAACTCAACAGATATTTATCAGGCCCCCACTGTGTGCTGGGCACCGAGTGAGACGCTGATGGCTGTAGAGCTGGCCTGGTGGTGGGAGGAACGGAAGGTTACAAGGCAGCGAGCGTGACCGGGTCAGCCACTAGGGAACTCGGAGGAGGGGGGTTGGGGGTTGGGGGGAGCGGGAAGGGAGGGGTCGCTCGGCCTGGATTGGGGTGACGGGGTGTCAAGAAGCAGTTCTTGGAGGAAATGCCAACTAAGCGAAGACCCAGAGTGGGTGGAGCGGCAAAGAGGCAGCGTGTGAAACAGCCCCAGGGTGAGTGCTCTGTGCAGGGCCTTCCGGGAGCTGCAGAAAGTTCAGTCTGGTTAGACTTTGGGTGTGAGGGGGTTCCAGCCCGCACGTGAGGACTGGAGGGCCCCCTGCTCCCCGGTCAGAGCTGCCGACCAGCCTCCTCGGGCGTCCCTCCCCGGGCGGTGGTGCTTCTGCCTGGGCCAGGAGGACTCCAAGGTGGCTGGCGCCGGCCTCCCCTGAGCAGCACAGGACGTGAGTGGGGCGGTGCCAAACAGGGGCCTGGGTGCTCCGCAGCTGCTCCCCCTCTTCCTCAGCGGTCCTCGCCCCCTGAAGCCCTCAGTGACTCAGGCCGAGCTGGCCTCGCCTCCTTCCATGTGACGCACACCTTGTGCCTCTGTGGGGTCAGGCAGCCTCCTCTGTCCTCTTTGCCTTTCAGGAAATGCTCTGGCTTCCCTTCCAGTTCCGGTTCCAATTCTTGTTCAGGTTCTGGCTCTGGTGCTGGGCTCAGCTGTACCCACAGGTGAGGCCATACACAGAAGCCAGGCCTTGCCAGGGCCAGGAGAGCCGATTCTGACCTCAGAGCCTCCTCCTGGGGAGGGGCCTCCCCCATCCCTGAGCCAGGATGGGGGCAAGGGCGGCCATGGGGTGATGAGACAGACTGTGGATGAACTTCCCAGAAGTGGAGGCTGGAAAAACATGGAAGATATGGAAGGAATTTTTAGGGACATCACAAAGGTAGCCGTTAGACTCTAAAATCAGTTCGCATGCTTGGCTCAGAAGAAAAAAATTTAGCAGTATAGTTTAAGGGATTAGGAGGAGAGCTCTGGAGTCAGAATTCAAAACTCAGTTCTGCTACTTATTAACCTTGTGACCTTGGGCAAGTTACTTAACCTCTCTGTGTCTCAATTTCCTCCACCGTAACATGGGAAGAATGACAGTACCCACCTGGTAAGATTATGGGGGGGCTGAATCAGATAATTCATATTAAGGATTTGGCCTAGTGCCTGTTACATGGTGAAGGCTTCATAAATAATAATAATAATAAAAAATAATGCTATTTACTGGTATTATTCTCCTCAACCCCTCTGATAGGTGGGTGAGTGACCTTGGCCTGGCACCCACTGAGGGCTTCACAAGGGTTTACTCCCCCCTCCCCCCACCATGGGATGAGAGAGTGGCAGAATGGGGGTTCTGCTGGGATGTATGCCATCACTGGTTAACAGCTGAGTGACGGAGGGCGAGTTGCTCAACTTCCTGGTCTTAATTGGTCTTAATTTCCTCATCAGTGAGATGGGGATAATGCTATCTCACTTGTGAGTAGTAAAGTTTGTATGGTATGGATGGATGGCACAGAGCTGAGTGTCAGCTCTGCTGTGTGAACTTGGGCAAGTTGCTTCACCTCTCTGGACCTCTGTTTCTTGGTACTACGTACCAGGGAGAGTTGTGAAAGTGGGGATAATCTATGTAATGTGCCTGGCAGAGAGTATGACTTCAGTAAAAACTAGTCACTAGTATTGTTATCCTGATGGTGAAGGTGGGGAAGAAGTTCAGGGCTCTGGGAGGGAACTGGTTGCCTCTGGGAGGGAACTGGTTGGATCTAGGTGTTCCTTGGGAGAGAGAGCTACTTGTCGCAGCCTTAGAATGAGATGTGCGTCTTGTTTTCCTTCATGTCTTCCTGAGATGTAAGCACTGCCTGCACCTGGGCAGGTTCACGTTCAAGCTGTGTGGAAGGGATGGGGAAGGAAGGTGACCTTGGAGGTCTTAGGAGCAAACCCAAAGCAGAGGCTTCTCTGTGGCCGACCCCCCACCTCACTTTGTGGGGCTTGTGCTGACCGACCCCCTCATCCCCTCCAGGCCTCCCCGGCTGACAGTCCATGCAGGGCAGCCGAGTGATGCTGGACCAGCCCTGCCACACCTGTTCCGTCTGCTCTCCTGTTTGTTTTTTTCCTTTCCTCCTATCTTACAATTCTGGGGAAATTAGTTTCTAGAATTCAAACAGCCGGGAGGAAAGCCGGAGATTATCCAACACATTTCCTACCACAAGGCAGGTCTGCAGCAATCCCATCCCCCCATCCCCCCCAACCCCGCGCCCCCCCAAGTCCTCTAAAGGAGACGGTATCTTGGGCGAGGCAGACAGCCTGTGGTCTGTCTGACCTCAGTCCCTCTAGCTGGGCTGTTAGCCTGTGCCCTCTTGTTTGGCCCTCTAGAGAGGTGGAAAGAAGCTGGCCGGCCTACATCCAAATAACCCTCCCGAGGTTAAGAAGGATGTTATTAAGGCATCCCTTCTCCAGGCTAAATAATCCTAGTGCCTTTAACCCTTTCGTCTCAGGTTCTGTTTTCCAAGTCTTTAATTATTTTCATCGCCCTCTCTGTAATTTAGGATGCCACCCTATAATCATAGAATTTCAGAGCTGGAAGGTTCCTAGGAGAGGTGTGGAGGAGAGCCAGATGCAGAGGGTTCAGGCCTCTTCTTGCCCAGTCGCCGGAATGGGAAGGAAGCCCAGTAGGCTCCCTTTCACAACGCCCTTCCCCATCCCTCTTCCAGCAGGGGAGAGCCCTGCTCATTTGTCCTTAAAGCAAAAATTGATTGAGCCATTCTGGTGAGCTGTGCGCTGTCTAGGCATTTTCAAAATTGTGACCTCCTTAATCCCTCCACTGTCCTGCCGGGGAGCCTCATTTTGTAGGCAAGAAAACTGGCTCTGAGAGATTAAGTAACTTAAACAAATTCACACACGAAGAAAGTCGCAGGCCCCTCCACCCAAACTCCCTTCTCCTGCTACGCTCACCCCAATCCCAGTGGCGCCCACAGAGTCAATTCCCACAGGCCTTTATGGAAGCATCTCTCTCCTGGAGAGGCTGTCAGGCTCCAGGGAGGCCAGAGCTGGGCTGCGGCAGGAATTGTCAGGATTCTCTCTCTCTCTCTCTCTCTCTCTCTCTCTCTCTCTATATATATATATATATATATATCTTTATATATCTATATATATTTATCTAAAGAGGTTCATTTATATATCTTGGACTTGGCCCGTGCAGTTGGGAGCTGCTAAGTGCGAAGCCCAGAGGCCAGGCCGGCGGGTTGCAAATCAAGCGGGATCTGATGGTACAGTTTTCGAGGCAGAATTTCTTCCACAGGAAACCTCAGTTTCTACTGTTAAAGCCTTTCCACTGATTCGAAGAGGCCCAACCACATTAAAGAGGGTTGTCTCCTTCACTTAAAGTCAACTGACTGTAATGTAACCACATCTACAAAATACCTTCGCAGCAATACCTGGATTAGTGTTTGATTAAATAACTGGGTATTATAGCTTAGGCAAGTTGACACAAAAAGCTACCTATCACACGCTCCTTTATGGGTGTCGATGGGGAGAAGTTGGCTTGATCCAGTGGGCCTTTTCCCCAGAGTCCCAGGCAAGTGCTGGGAAGGTGTGGACCTCCCCATTATGAGGGTGCTAGGTCCCAAGGTCAGGGTTGTCCCACCAGATCCACACCAGAACGCTTTCCCCTGGGGATATGCTGCCTTCGTCTGCTTGAGAGCTGCATTTAAGACCCAGGGACTTTTCAGGGGGCAGAAGGCTTAGAAGGAGCAAAGGGCAATCCTCGGAGTAGGAGCAAGAGGACTGTTGCCTGAGTCCGAGGGGCCAGGTAGGCCAAGAGCCCTTGAGGGTGCGGACCGTGTCTTATCTCTCTTTATCCCAGGGTTGGGACCATGGCCCACGGGAGACGTGCTACAAATATCTGTTCCTTTCCCTTCATCAGCCTCCCTGGTTGGTGCCTAAAACATTCTAGGCAGGTAGAAATCAGACCTGTTTTTACAGTTCTTCCAATAAGAGCATTTACTGATAACATAAACAGTATTTCCCAGTCTAGAGAGTTCTCCTCCCCCTCCCCTCCCCTCCCCTCCCCCTCCCTTCCCCTCCCCTCCCCCTCGCCTCCCCTCCCCCTCGCCTCCCCTCCCCCTCCCCTCCCCCCTCCCCTCCCCCTCCCCTCCCCCTCCCCTCCCCTCCCCCTCCCCCTCCCCTCCCCCTCCCCTCCCCCTCCCCTCCCCCCTCCCCTCCCCCTCCCCTCCCCTCCCCCTCCCCTCCCCTCCCCCTCCTCCTCCCCCTCCCCTCCCCCTCCTCCTCCCCTCCCCCTCCTCCTCCTCTCCCTCCCCTCCCCCTCCTCCTCCTCCCCCTCCCCTCCCCCCTCCTCCTCCCCCCCTTCCTTCTCCTCCTCCTCCTCCTCCTTCTTCTTCTTCTTCTTGTTCTTCTTCTTCTGGTCAAAGGGTATAACCTTTTCTTTTTAAAATAAATAAGTCCTGGGGCTGTAAGGTACAGCATGGTGCCGATAGTTGATAATGCTGTATCGTGTATTTGAAAGCTGTTAAGAGAGCAGACCTTGAAAGTTCTCATCACAAGAAAAAAAAGGAGAGAGTGCTTCTCCATATAAAATCAAACCCCCCCAGTTTCAGGTCAAACTCTGTGGGACTAGGACAGCAGAAATGAGTAAATTAGACTTCAGAGATTTTATTGTTGCTCTAAAGTTTGAAGCAGCACAGCCTTCTGGCTGCTGTTTACAACTAGAGGCACACCAAAGGACAGAGGTACCAGCAATTCAGAAGACCCATGCAAGCACTAAGGTCGGACCAGAGCCCTCCTCTCACAGACACAATTGCGCCTCATCTCGTCTTTCGCAGGGCTTGAGGCTCAGAAGGACTCAAGGAAGAAGTTCCTGCAGCAAACAGTCCTACAGCTTGAAGTCACATGGCTAAGGGATCCTGTGAAGTCTCTTTCTTTGCAGGTCTTTTAGAGGACGTTTCTAGATACAGCGTTTCTTAGAGGCAGGGAGTGGACCAGCTGGCCGCTCCCTCTCAACCCTGGGATTCCAAGGGAACAGGAGGAGTTTTCTCCTTTTAAGGGGTTTCCTCTTTCATCTGGAGGTGGTTGGTGAGAGAATCAGGTGTTGCCAGGGCACGGCAGTGGGTGGGTGAGGCTGCCCCACCCGCTGAATCCAGGGAGGCTTCCGGGAGGGGAATGGCTTGGAGGTGCCTCATGAAACAAGCCTGGGAGGAGGCTTGGGGTTGGCTGATAGGTGGGTATGGGAGGAAGGGACTTGGTGGGGGCTGGCTGGAAGGGCAGGCCTAGTCTGAACAGGCAGGATCCTCCCCAGCTTCACGGGAGTCCTTCTCTGGAAGCCATACCTGTCAGCTCTTCTTACCTCCTAAACCTTGCGAGGGATGGGGATGGCAGCCAGTGACATTCCACCATCGCTTGGTATAGGGAGAAATGTTGCAGCAGGAAGGCTTTAAGCTAGACCAGAGGGGGAACTGGATAAGATGGGAGATGAGTGACTGAGGGGCTCCAGGGGCCCCTTTCTTTCAAGGCCTTTAAAAACAAAGAGGTTTCTTCTGCTCCCAGCACCCCCTCACCTCCAAGCCACAGTGATGGCTATGACAGCCTTTGGGGGCTTTTCGCCAGTTTGCACGTAACACGCAGGTTCTGTGAGCCATCAGGAAATGCCCTTTCGTGGAAACTGTGCAACTAGCTTTGGGACTGAAGAGCAGGCAGACCCCCGCAGATAGTGTAGAGTGTAGTTTTGGGGGGCACAATGGCAGAACTGGAGTGAGGGGTTCGGGGGAGCTCTGGGAGCAATCATTCACCCATGGATGGCCCACAGTGTCCACACCAGACCTCAGTACTCCAGAGGCTAGAAATCCTTGTCTCTCTAGTTCAGCCCTGGGACTGGTGGGCATGGAGTCATGGGGTCCCTGGAAGGACCATCATTTCTTTGGCTTCTTCCCTTTTTCAGCCCTTGGATTCTGGAGGTTGCCAGGAGACTCTACCTAGAGTCCACCGTGCCTTTGGAAGGAGCACCCACACCAAGGGAAGGAAGGGCCTGAGGCCCTTATCTGGGAGGGTAAACCAGTGCCGGTAAACCAGCACTGACACAATTCAACTGAATAAATCTGCCGAGTCAAATTAAATGCTGCCTCTGTCTGGCCAGGGAGGATGCTTCTGTGCATGGGAAGTGAGCCATGCTCAGCCTGGTGGGAGGGACCAGCCTCTCTCCGCAAGGCCTGGGCCCTCCCTCCCCACCCAGGGCAGGCCAAAACTCTCACATGATTTCTCTCATTCACGGACATGCTGGATTCAAATGACTGACTCACTGGTTTGTTTTCCCACTGGACTGTGAGCTCCCCAGCCACGGGATCTGGGACTCATTTATGCCTGTGTGATCAGTCTCTTGTTTAGAGCCTGGCATATGGTAGGAGGCTGGAGAAATATCAATGGGAATGAGTGAGTAATTAACCCCATTGGGTGGTCTGAGCTAAATACCTCTGAGTAGGACAGACAGCGATGTAACAGGGTTTCAGAGGAGGGAACCATCACTGTGGGCCTGGGTCAGAGGGAAAGCCTCGTGGAAGAGATAAAGTAGCCTTATCTTCTATTGCCTTAAAATCACTTGAGCCCATTTTGCTCCCTCAGGACAACTGAGAGTTGAATTCTCCAGCATCCCTTTTTCTGTCCTCCTTCCTACATTAATTCGTCTACCCCAGTCACCCGCTGACCCTCCGTGATGTGCCGGAGTGACTCACAGTGGCCTGGGGGAGCTGACTGTGTTCATCTCTTCCCAGCACACCTCACGCTGGTAGCTCGAAACTGGCCAGGGAGGGAGAAATTGGCAAACAGTATAAACCAGTGCTAGAAGAGTTAGCTGCTAAACGTTTACCAGCACATTTGCCTACCTACTACCTGTCCATTTACTACCTGTCCATCTCCTTCCTTCCTTTCTCTTCCCTCCTCTTCCCTCTCTCCTTCCCACGAATCTTCCTTCCTTCCCTTTCCCCTTCCTTTTTTATCAATTCTTTTATCCAGTTCCCCACCTACCTACTCATCCGTCCAACCACCATCCATCCACCATCCATCCATCCATCCATCCATCCTCCATCCTGCCACCATCCATCCATCCATCCATCCATCCACCATCCATCCATCAGTCCACCATCCATCCATCCATCCTCCATCCTGCCACCATCCATCATCCATCCATCAGTCCACCATCCATCCATCCATCCTCCATCCTGCCACCATCCATCATCCATCCATCCATCCACCATCCATCCATCAGTCCACCATCCTGCCACCCACTCACCTATCATCCACACATCTACTCTCCATCCACCCATCCATTTCCCACTTGGATCCATCTAACTTTTATTTCCTTTATTCATCCATCCATCCATCCATCCATCCACCCACAAATGCTTTCTGAGCATCTTCTCTGTGTCGGCCTATTCCCCAGGCTCAGAATCTTTCCCAGACTCCTGGAACATAGGCGCATGAAGGACTAGTCCTTACAAGGACTAGCAGAGGTCTCCCAGTGCAGCACCCCAGGGTCAGCCGGCACTGATGTTGGGTTCATAACCAGAACACTCTGGTTTTCCCTTCTGCTGCTCTTTGCCCCTCATAGCCTGTTCTCACAGGGTCCAGGAGACACTAGCAGGGGAAGGAGAGGCATGTCGCCATCTCTCACTCCCTCCACACCTCAGGCAAGAGCCCAGTGGAATTGGGCCTGACTTTGAGAAAGGGTTTCCTGCCCCCAAAGTCCCCACGAGCTCTTAGACAACTTACCAGTGAGTTCAAACAAGATGGGACTCCCCTGGGGCCTGAGAACAGAGACGTGAGGTGAGAGGGAAGCCCCGTCATGAAGCAGCACCCTCTGCCCCCAGCACCCCCCCCCCCCGCCCCTTAAAGCTCTGGCTGCTCTGTGAACCAAGCTTGTCTCTCGTTCCCAGAGGCTGTTATTGCAAAGGGTTTGCTGTTCAGCCTGGTGAGCCAAAGGGGCTGTAGGGCTCCCAGAGCCCAACCCGGAGTCGAGGGGAAGGGAGGGGAACCCACTGCCCTGCACGCAGTCCAGAACCTGCCACCTCAGCCACGCCCATCTCCTGTGCTGCCCCGCCCAGCCTGGGAGAGGCACAGCCCTTTACTCTGTGCGGGGGTGTTGGCTTCCCTGGACCATGGCAGAGGGTCGTAGCCCAGAGGGGACCACGTGGCATGTCCTGGCAGGAGTGGAGGGTCCCCAGAGTTCCTGCAGGAGGTCAGAGAGAGGAAGTGGCTAGAGTTGTTTTTTCTCACTTCTTCCCCTGAGGTCTGTGTTTATATGACAGTCGTACCCAAACGTCTCACTTCTGAGGGTATCTGAGTCCACACTTCACTGGCTTCTTTTTGGAGGGTATTGCCCGTGGCCTGGAACAGAGAGGGCGGGCAGATTTTGTTCTGGGTCACACAGCATACCTACTGTGGAGACAGATGAGAGTGAAGTGTGTGGGCCCCGAGGATGCAGCCCCCTGTCCTGGCACTGCGTGCATTCCTGTCCCTCACTACTATTTGTCTGTCCTTTGGATCCAAGCAGTTTATTTCTACCTGCTCTGAGAGAAATAACATAAGGCTGTATGCATCTTGTTCGTGCTTCTGGGACAGACGTGACTTTCCGAAGCTGTCTTCCATTGCAATAGTCAGGTGGCTGACGGGACCTTAGCATCTCAAAGGCCTTGGGTTCAAATCTCAGCTCCACCCGGACTCAGCTGACTTAGGCCAGCAAGTTACCTTCTTAGAGCTTCAGTTTTCTCATCTATTAAATGGGGATCATTGAACAGGTTGCTGTAAGGTTTAAGTGAGCTCATACAGGTAATGTAGCTAACACAGTGCCTGGAAGTTGGCATACAGGATTAAATGATCAGTAGCTACTTCCCTCCAAATCCTAAAATCCAAATCCAACTGAACCCATCATTCCCTTCAAGATGAGAAGCAGCTCCGTTGTCTCAGGGCGGCGGGGGATCTTCCTCTGAAACCTGGGCCCTCAAATGACAAGGTTATTTGGCTTGTGTGACCCAATTAAGAGCCCTCTGTCCTGTGGGCCTCGCGGGCGCCTCGCCTTCTGTCCCGGGGACTGCTCACCTCAGTGAAACCTGTGAGGACAGAGGCTCCCATTTCCTGATGAGAAGAAAGTGAGTCAGGAGGAAGCAGCCCGACTTGTTGCTGAGCCGTGGAAAATAGTTAAACTGGGGGAGAGAAAAAGCACTTATTTAAAAAAGCAGGCTAGGTATGAACGTGTAGGGTGTGGCCCCCTGTATAATTAGCTGCTCTGCTGGCTCTGGGAGCTGCCTGCCTCTCCGGGCCCGGACCGCTGAGTCAGGCTCGCCTGCGGCCCCTCCTCTCCACTCCTTCTCCCCTCTCCCCGTAGGTGTGTCTCGGGCTCTGCGGCTGCCTGTCCCACTCCTGCCGAGACGCTGCGCGAGAGGTCACCCACCGCACCTCCAGCGAGCCCGACACAGACCAGCCAGGCAGCCCACAATGGAAGCTACAGATGCCTCCAGGAGCGGTGGGACCAGCCCGGAAGCCAGGGGTGCCCGCAGCTTGCTGGGCCCCAAAGGCAGCCTGGAGACTGGGGCCAAGGCCGAAGGCAAAGAGGCCAGGATCACCAACGGCCACGGCAGGGAAGTGGCCGAGGGCAAGAGCCTAGGTGGCTCCCTGAAGCCAGGCGAGGGAAAGGGCTCCCTGTTCTTGGGCAACAAGGGGCGGGGCGCCATCATCCAGTATGTTGAGTCTGTGGATGACAAGGGCTCCAACTACTTCAGCATGGACTCTGGAGAAGGCAAGATGTCCCCCTACGCCAGGCTCCAGCTGGGGGCCACCAAGAAGCCACCTGTCACCTTTGCTGAGAAGGGGGAGCCGCGCAGGCCCATCTTCTCGGAGCCCCGCAAGCCCACGGTGGCCGTCATGGAGCCCGGGGACCTCCAGCGGAACATCTCCCCCCGGGCCGCCTCGAGCACCCTCCTGCACTCCAAGTTGGGCTCCGAGGAGGTCCTGTGCGACTCGTGCATTGGCAACAAGCAGAAGGCCGTCAAGTCCTGCCTGGTGTGCCAGGCCTCCTTCTGCGAGCTGCACCTCAAGCCCCACCTGGAGGGCGCCGCCTTCCGTGACCACCAGCTGCTCGAGCCCATCCGGGACTTCGAGGCCCGCAAGTGCCCCCTGCATGGCAAGACCATGGAACTCTTCTGCCAGACGGACCAGACCTGCATCTGCTACCTCTGCATGTTCCAGGAGCACAAGAACCACAGCACCGTGACCGTGGAAGAGGCCAAAGCCGAGAAGGAGGTAACAGCGGGCCCCTCCGGTCTCTCCTCCCTCAACGCGTCCTCCCACCTCATCTTCTCCACTGGGGGTTCCCAGGGTCTGGGGCTCAAGTCTCTTGCTGTCCCTTGTCCTTTCAGAAAACAGTTCTTTCCCCTCCCGCCCCCAGGCTGGGCGTCAGAGACGGTTCCCCAATCCTCCAAGGCCTCAGGAGACCAGGCATCTCCTAGATGAGCAAATGGGGGCTCAGCAAAGATGCGGGGCTTGGCCAAGGTCATAGGATAAATTCAAGTCAGGTTAGGGAATCAGCACGCAGTCCTGGGCTCTGTGTCTAGCTGGGTCTTTTCCTTCTTCCTTCCTTCCTTCCTTCCTTCCTTCCTTCCTTCCCTCCCTCCCTTCCTCCCTCCCTCCTTCCTTTCTTTTCTTTTCTTTCTTTCTCTTTTACTTAAGGGAGAGAGAATTCTTCCCACGTGAGCAGGGCTGGCTCCTGGGATGAGTCACGGGTGAGGAGAAGGGAATTTGAGGACCGCTTCAAGGCCCTTTTTTTCTAGCTTCAGAGTTGGCTTTTGCAGTCCAGTGGCTCCTTCTTGTTCTATCTGATCCCCCAGCCAGTCTCTTGACTCTCCCAGCGGCCTCCTTTATCCTTCCCTCTGCTGGGCCCCGTGTGTTTTGTGTGTGGAACAGAGTATGTGTAGACGTACCTCTGCCTGTAGGTGGACACTCCTGGTGAGGGTTGGAGTGGGGGGGGAGGGGTGTGATGTATTCATATGTGGATGTTTGCATATGACTGTGTATGTGATACATTAAGTGTGTTTGTGTTCTGTGTACGTGATCCCGCATGTGCTCCTGTGGGGAGGAGCGGGGGCGTGTGGAAGCCTGTGAACGTGGACACCTTACACCTGGAGAGGGTGCGCTGGACCAAAGGCTCAGCTGTGGCTGCCGCTCCTGACTCCACAGATGCTGGGCTGGTGCCCCCGCGGCCACACAGCTCTGTGACATGGCCGGTCTCCAGCCGGTGGTCAAGGCAGGGCACCTGACTTTCTGCACCCCGCAGAACGGGGCAGCACAGGACACCCTCTGGGCCCAGCCTTCCTAACCGGGAGTCTGTAGGTTACTCTCTCCTACCCATACCCCTGGGCAGGAAGGATGAGTCAGAGATGAGAAGAGACTTGAAGATCCTTTGCAGAAGCCTCATGTGGCCCAGGAAAAAGGTGACCCCAGTTTCCCTAACTCCCTGACCCCAGTCTGGGTTCAAGCTTCAGATAGGGAGATGGAGATGGGGCAGGGGCCATGGTCCCCGCCTCCAGGACCTCACCTAGGAGATCGAAACAGAACGAGGGCCAATCACCCTCAGCCCCCGCAACCAGGAAATTGCAGAGCCCCAGGCTGTGTTTTAGGAGACCTGACTTCTAGTCCTGGTTTTTGCCTCTAACCAGCTGTGAGATGGTGGACAAGTCCCTCCCATTCTCTCAGGCTTGGTTTCCCTTCATGTGAAACTAAGGGATTGGACTAGATTGGAAGTTTTCAAATGACCCCTGGAGCCCTAGGCTTCTTGGGAATGTCTTTGAGGCATCAGGGATGAGGCGGGGGGCTAATTGGTGCCAAGAAGTCAGGGGACCCCTGTTCCCACCCCCAGTGCAAGCAGTGCATGCGCTTATTTATCTATAGGTTTGGCCCCAAATTTCATCTGAAACGAGGGTATCTCCACTTAAGAAAAGCCTGAGTGCCCCTGGAGGACAGGACGGTCTTGGGCAGTTTTCTCTGGTGGCACCTGGGACTAGGACTTCATGTTCTAGTACTGGGACAGGACTCAAAGACACAGTTCTCACCCTTGAAGGCTCATGATGTAGGTCAAGAGGCAGAGCTCAGATGCACAAACCAGTCTGGGGCGCATCCCCCCAGTTATACAGCAGTGGCTGTAAGTAAACATCAACTTGCAGAGGACAGAACGTCAGACTGGAGCGTTAGCAATCTTGTCAGTCCACCTTGCATGGGGACACAGGCCCAGAGAAAGGAAGAGACCTGTCCAAGCTCACTGTTTGAGGAAGAAGTTCCCTGAGTCCTCAACCAATGTTGGGGAGCAACTTAGGGGAAGGGTTAGGGTTCCTTTGAGGGGGATGGGATTACAGGGACTCAGGGGAAAATGTCTGATTCACTGGAGTGACCTTAGGGGTGGGAGCTTCAGACTGTATGTGTGTGTGTGTGTGTGTGTGTGTGTGTGTGTGCACCAGCAGTGTAGGTAGGCGGGGGGGTGGTGGTGCCGAGCTGCTGAGTGGAGATGGAGCTGGAGTGGGGTACTTCGTCCCGGTCTGGCTCAGCTGGAATGTCAGACGTGAGGGATGTTGGCACAGAGCAGTGTTAGACGGGTTGACAGATCAAAGTGGACTGGCGTGTCAATCCTGGCATCCTTTGGAGGCAGCCCCTGCAGACTCAAACATTAGGGCCCCACACAGCTTTTTGCAAGGAGCCCCGTCCAGAACCTGTTCTGCAGCCTGGTTGGTGAGGCCCAGGTGAGGTGATCGCTGACCTATCTTGGTTACTTGCACAAAAGTGTAGACAACACCCAGGGCTGCGGTGCTCATCTCTCGGGCCTCAGATCTCGCTACAGACTCCGAGCAGAGGTAGTGCTGGAGAAAGGCCACTTGGGGTGCCAACATGACAATCCTTCCTCTGCTGACCCAAGATCAGAAGGTCTCCGGTTCCACTCCGAATGTCACAAGGACGGTGCACAGATGTCCTGTGGTCCACCCCTCTGCCTCTGGGCATTTCCCAGGCTGCATTAGACTGATGAGATGTACATAACATCCTTTCCTGTGTCTCGTGGCCCTTCCTTCTGCCTATCCCGAGTGCCTCTGCCGCACCGGGTCAGGGGGGAGGATTCCTGGCCATGGCTGCGTGCGGCAGGGCGGCCTGCCTGTCGTGGGTCCCCTTGGGCTCTGGGTTGGCAGCCTGGCAAGGCGCCGGGAGGAGTGCTCAGGCCAAGCATTGCTCTGGAGGGCGAGGTCCTAGCTCGTCAGCGCGGCTCAGATTCCGTGCCTCGGTCGTTCTCCTGACGCCATCATTTGGCTCGGTTCCTCTCTGTCACCGTGGCCTGTGGCTTTGCTTCTGGCCTCATTGCCCAATTCTTCCTTGAAGGCTGAACCGCCGGGCTGCTGGGCATGGGCCGTCACTGCTCATTGAGTTTTGGGAGCTGTGCTGGTCTGGGCTTTTGGGGCTCTTTGGGTGGACAGCCATGACCGGGGTTTGGGAGGATGAGCCAGGCGAAAGGCCTAGGGTGCAGTGGCAGGTGCTGGGACCCTCCTCCCCAGAGATCCTAGGGGAAAGCTTCTGCTCTAGGACAGGGTGGGTGAGACAGGAGGTGGGATGAACTCTGTGGGTGCTGGGGAGGAAAGGACAAAATAAAAAGAGGTACAGAGATAGGAGGCAGGGAAGGAGAGTGCCAGGGAGGCAGGCAGGAGACACCCCTGTCTTTATGGAGTACATCTATGTGCCAGGCGCTAGCCTGAGCCTTTACACGGTTAGTTCTGACGACGGTCCCACGGGGTGAGAGTAACTGCATCTATTTTATAGGTGAAGAAATGGGCTCAAAGTTGCCAAGAAACTTACCCGACGTTACAGCACTGGGAGGCGGCAGAGCTGGGATTCAGATTCACTGTGGCCGTAGCCCAGCCTGTTTTCTCGCCACCATTTTAAATGTTGTTTTTATAGGGGTGGCATGGCTCCTTGGGGTCACCTGGGAGGTTCTGATTCAGGGGGTCAGGGCCTGGGATCTGTACTTTTAAGTTACCCTCAGGGATTCGAATACGTAGTCAGATGGAGGAGTGTGGGAGAAGGGAACAAAGCAGGCATTTAGGGACAGGCCTGGGCAGGGTGTAGGGAGTGAGCTGGGGAGAAGGAGGAAGTCGGGAGGGAGGTGTAGACAGGGGTGGAGCTGAGGGGAGCTGAGGCCCTGTCAGACATCAGGAGATTTAATCAGATTTCAAGGCAGGAGGGAAAGAAGGAGAAAGTGGGGCCTCAGGGGGTGATGGGAAGGGTGTGGGGAGGAGAGGAAAAGAGGCAGAATTGATGAATTGTCCCGTCCGTGAGGTGGGGGAGCTTGGGCAGGGGTGAAGGGCACGGATGATGTCCTGGAAGGTACAGAGAATAGCCCAGAGGTTGAGGCCATGTAACAGAGCTGAGTCCTGTTGCTGTGTCGTGGTCTTCCCACTTCCTCCCTGGGAGAACTCAGGCAAGTTCCTCAATGTTTCTGGGCCTCGGTTTCTGCATCTGTAAAATGGGGATAACATGGCTTGCCTCCCCAGGAGGCTTTTGCAGATGAAAGGAGAAATGCAGGCACATAATAGATGCTCAGTAAAGCAGTTAGGGTCCTTCCTTCTAAGGTTGCAGGAGAACCCAGTATATTGGAGCCTTCCTATGTTTTATTGTTTCCTATATCCTGCCTTTTCTGGCTTTTATGTAACCCTGCCAGCAGGGAAAAATGGCCAAGGGCTAAACAGATGCTGGACATATCCCCAGAGGGCTCACCCCAAACCCTCTTCTCCTGACAGGGTAGCACTCATCCCAGAGGTGAGAGCAGACCTTTCTAGTAGCACAGAGTTCGCAGCCCAAGGTCCCTGGTGCCCTGCAAGTCTGGCCTTGCAAGGCCCCCTCCCAGCGGATGTTGACTTCCCTGGTGCCCCAAAGAAACCAGTAGACTAGTTTCTCCTCCGCCCTGACTGATATTTCTGCCTACTGCTGCAGACAGGGCGGCTCCGCTTTGACCCTTCTCTCGCCTGTTTCCAGATCGGCTGCCTCTCCCTCCGGCCCTCCCAGGTCACTGGCCGACACCTCTGGCTCTGCTCTGTGCACCGCCCGCTAGCCTCCCTCTTCCCTGCCTCTCTTGCTCAGGATGGACCCCAGGGGCTGACTCCCGCCACCCTTGGCCGAGGCCCTTCATTGTTCTAGAGCCCCTGGACTCTCCCTCCTCTGTACTCAGTGCCTCTTCCTCCCTCTTGGCCAGGGAGTCTGTGCTCTGCGGGTAAGACCTTTCCTCACCTTAATGCCCCATGCCCCGCAGCTGCCAGCAGGTCCCCCGAGCGCCTCTGCTCCCTCTGCTGCTTCCTTACCTTCACCTTCTCTAGGCAAACCTTCTCCCCTCGCGCAGGGGCTTAGCCTGCCTGCACCACCCCCTTTATCCCACCTCCTTCCCGCTTTCCCCAGTATCCTCCAATCTTCAGTTCCCCACCATCTAAGCCTCCACTTTGCATCTGCAGCCCGATGTCTTGCCCTCCCTCCCCTCACCCCCGGACGATTCACTCTGTATCCCGACTGTGTACGCACCACCCCTGGGCCCCAGCACAACGGCACCCTCCAGCCCCACCGCTTGCCCCTGCCCACTCCCCTCACCCGTGCCCTGTGGGCCTGCCCGCCACCCTGTCCTCTCCCCTCCGAGCTCGGGTCCCGGTCCATGGAAGGTGCCCCACCCAGCAGTGGGGATGGGACCGCTCAGCAGCGCTTTCTCTGTGCCAGGTGCTCTCTGAGAGCCTCACCTGCCTGGTCCCAGTTCATCCCACACCTGGCGGGGAGATGACCTTCATACTACCTCCACGAAAAATGGAGTCACCGGGGCACCAAGTTTGGTAACTTGTGAAGGCCACCTGCCTAGAGGTGGTGGTAACTGGATTCAAAGCCTTGGAGCCCCAGTCCTGGGCTCTGGGTGGGCTCCCTCCTGGATCCCCCAGGCTCATTTCATGGAAGAACTGCCCTGCGCCTGCCCCCCGGCCCCCCAGACCTGGGGGTGGCAGTGAATGTACTTCTGTTCTCTGCTTTCCTTGTGCTGGGTGCAGAGGTCAGGTGAGAAGCCCCAACGCCAGCCGCTCTATCGCTGAGCTGGTGAGGACATCTCAGCTGCGGGGGGAGGCGGCTTCCGGCGTCCCATCCCCTTGGGGCCTTGCTTGCTGGGGGTGAGGGGCTCTCCAGGGACGGGAAAGTTGCCCAGCACAGACCCACTGTCCGGCCTTTAGGCTTCTTCCTCACAACTCAGACCCACCTACCAGTCCCAGGCTTCTCAGGAACCCTCTAGGCCACCGGCTCCGCCAACCTCGGAGTTCGGGGCTCTCGGCTCTGCCCCCGCAGAGTCTCCACTGCCCATGTGGGGTCTGGGTCCCTTGACTCTCCAACCTCCCACCGCTGTGTCTATTGACAGCTGGCTTCTCCCAGCCTTTGTCCAGAGACCAGGCCAAACCCTCATCTTCATCCGCGTCTACTCCTCTGCTTAAACGTTTTCCATCCCTGGCGATGGCATTTTCCGTGTTGTGAGATTTCCAGCACGTAGCTCGTGGGGCACATGCTTTCTGAGAAGAGCTTAGAGTCTCTGGCCTGGGGAGCCCAGGGGTGTGGGCAGAGCGGGCGGGGTTGGAATCCCGGGCTGTCTGGCTGGGGGCTCTGCACCTCCTGCTCTAGGCCTTCCCACCTTCTCCACCAGCTTCTTGGCCCTCTGAGCACTTTTTCAAGAAAGCCAGGACACTCTCTCCTCCATCGATCCACTTCCCTGGGTGTCTGCACAGGGACCCACCAGCAGCCCCCTGGCCTGGGAGAGTATCCAGGAGCTGTGACGTGTGCTCCCAGCCGCTCAGGACTTCTTGCCAAGAGAGCTCACGTTCCTGGTGGTTTGTGGCTTCCACATGTTGGCTCTTCTTCTGCTTCCTCAAGGAGATGGCTGGAAATGGGTGGGACTCTGTGTTCAAAACCCAGTGTGGTGGGGAGACCGGTGAGTGCTCCGGGGTGTTCTCAGATGGCTTGGTCTTCCTGCCTTCAGGTGGAGATCACCCACCTGTCTTCCAAGCTGGCGGGTGCTTTGGGAGCACTAGTGGGGAACCCACAGAACCAAAGAACCAGCCGACCAAAGTTGGCTGACCTGGATTGACCTTAGCTTCACGCCTCCACTTTTGTCTCTGTGGTAGCTGCTTTTCAGAGAAGGACATTCCTCCGCTGGAAGGAAACTATTATCCATACTTTCCGTATCCATCAGAGCTCATGTTCCAGCTCATTCCTGATAGATCCTCTTCCCAACCCACCCCAGACCCTGCCAGCCCATGTTCTCTTCCTGAGCAGGGGTGCCTAGAACCTCTCCTTCTCTTGTCCCATCCACCCTCACTGCCTCACTTGCTGGCCTCTCTCCTCCCCCAGGGACCCTGAATAAAGTCTCGATCTTGCCCAAACTGCAGACGGCACTCCCTTTCCCATAAACAGGTTTATAGCTGTGCCTGCCCAAACAGTCCCCGCTGGCGGCAACCCAGGCTCCTGCTTGCAACACAAGCCTCACGTCATATCATAGAAACGCTGCACACTGCTACTGCCACGGGACACTCCCTGGGCTGGGCTCTGCTGAGCTGGGCTGCGTGCCCTTTCTCCCCTAAGCTGCTCCCCGATGGCCCCAGATCCATTGAAAGGAGTGGGAACCCCATAAATGAGCTTCCTTCCTGCTCGCGTTGGGTGGAAGGCCTGGCAGAGGGTCAGCCTTATGAAGACATGGCTGGGCTGCCCAGCCCCAGAGCCCTGAGTTTACAATGAGATGGCGTTTGTCTTGTTGCTGGATCCTCGGTGACTGCTTTGGTGCCTGGCATATCCGACGGCCTGATGAGTGTTTGCTGAATGAACGGCTGAAGGGCTGAGTGGTGGACCCTGCTCGAGTTTGCCCCCTGGGTGGGCCCACTCCTTGACTCTCTGGTTCTCTTCCACCTCTTCCCCCTGACTTCTCCTCCAACCCCGGCTCCTTCCCTGCAGACAGAGCTGTCACTGCAAAAGGAGCAGCTGCAGCTCAAGATCATCGAGATCGAAGATGAAGCTGAGAAGTGGCAGAAGGAGAAGGACCGCATCAAGGTAAGCCGCCTCCAGGGCTCTCCCCAACCTGTGCTGCCCGGAAGAGGCAGGCCTGTGCTCCAGCTCGAGGTCTCAGGCCCACAGTTACAACCCACACTCGTTTCTTCTGGGTTCTCTTGCCCCCTTCTAAGTGTGGGCCAGACATCCATGTTGCCCAGCATCTAATGCTCATTTTACATCATCCCAGCAAATAAAGACCCTGGACCAACTTGTCCTCCAGTGTGGCTTCCAATGTCCACCGATGTCTGTTCTGCCCACCAGGCTACCCAGCCACCAAATGCGTGCTATTTTCCCTTTACTTGTGTCAGTGTGGCTAGATGTATGTCTGCCATGGTTTGAATGCTTGTAAACTACAACCTGAAATCGCTGACTCTTGACCCTGGCTGCATAAACAGCTCATTAATTCACTTTCTGAATGATGTTTGGGTCTGGTTGAAGTTTCAGTGGACACACCCTGACTCATCTGGGAACTTCTGGGCCCATGGAGTTACCCAAGGGTAGAATGATGGTTCATGTCAACCCACCAAGGGGGAGGAGCTGCTGATAGATAAGGAAAAGTGGGCTGTTAAAAAAAACCCTGGCCATCTCTATCAAGAGACGGCATCCCTCGGTGATGCCTTTGAATGAGATTCTTGGTTGAACGGGCTTGCAGGGTCAGGGCAGTAGAAGTGCCCTGACTCTATGTTGGGGACCTGAAGATGCACCCTCTAGGGAGATTTCTAATTACTGAAACCGTCCTTCCTCTCTCCCCTCACTCTGGACGCAGAGCTTCACCACCAATGAGAAGGCCGCCCTGGAGCAGAACTTCCGAGACCTGATGCAGGACCTGGAGAAGCAAAAGGAGGAAGTGAAGGCTGCCCTGGAGCAGCGGGAGCAGGATGCTGCAGACCAAGTGGAGGTGATCGTGGATGCTCTGGATGAGAGGGCCAAGGTGCTGCAGGACGACAAGCAGACCAGGGAGCAGCTCCACAACATCAGCGACTCGGTGCTGTTTCTGCAGGTGACAAGCAGCTCCTCTGTCATTCAGTCCCTCACTCCTTCTATCCACTCCCCCAGACCCTCATCCAGTGTCCATCTGTCCATCCAACCATCTATCCACCATCCATCATCCATCCATCTATCCATCCATTCGTCCCTCTAAGCTCCATTCCATCTGTCTATTTAATTTCTCCATCCAAGCCATTTCCTTACCTACTTTAAAGATGGCACACAATATCGCTTTGTCCCAACTTCAATTGATAAGTACACATAGTGCTCCAGGCTCAGTAGGAAACCGTTCTGTGATCGATTAGTGATGCCTGCACGGGGTATGGGGGTGTGTGACATATGAGTGCTGCATATTTGTTATCCTTCCTCTTGTCTGTCTGTCAGTTCCTCCATCCATCCTTCCACCTGCTAGACTGTGTTGGGTACTGCATGCCCAGTACTCTATTAGGTGCTGTGGAGAATAGAAAGGTATAAGACATGGTTATTGCCCTCAAGGAGCTGCAATCTGGCTGGGAACATAAGACACGTACAATTAGAGAACAATATAGAAGAGAGTGTAATTAAGTGATAAAGCCTATGGTTCAGGAGATAAGAGCCTGTGGAAGCTCTGGGATGGGCAAACAGGCTGGAGACAGCTTTGTGGAGGCGGTGGAATTTGAACTGGGTCTTGAAGGCCCATTAGGATTTGAGATGAAGGGATTCTCCAGTGAGAGCGAAGGGAGGTGAGAAGAGCCAAAGCGTAGAGGCAGTGAGTGGGCATGTGCAGGGAGAGAAGCCACCGTGACCGACCCGTACGCTCGGAATGCCTTGCCTTTCTTTGGTGCTTTCACGCCCAAAGACTTCACAGCTTGTGTCACACCCATAAACCCCTGTGAGGTGACGGGAACCACGGAGTCACAGGTCTCGGTGCTAGTGCCGTTAGGGATATTAGCATCTAGTGGATTTTAGTTGAACCCTTTCATTTTACAGAAGAATAAGAAACAAGTGCCTAGTGGGAAAAAGTGGGACTAGTTAGTAGCAGAGCTAGATCTGGAACCCAGCTCCTCTGCCTCCTGTGCTGAGTCTTCCAGCTGGACCATGAAAGCCCCGTGCAGAGAAAGGTCCCCATAGCTCCCAAAGACCCAGAAAGTTAATGGCTTCTTTCCTTTCCTGGTAGGAATTTGATGCCTTGATGAGCAGTTACTCCCTCCCCCCGCCCCTGCCCACCTACCATGTTCTATTGGAGGGGGAGGGCCTGGGGCAGTCGCTGAACAACTTCAAGGACGACCTGCTTAATGTGTGCATGCGTCACGTTGAGAAGATGTGCAAGGGGGACCTGAGCCACAACTTCATCGAGAGGAACCACATGGAGAATGGTGAGCCCCCTCTTGTGGGCAGGCCCCAAGGCTGTGGGTGTTTCCTCCCAGGTCAGTTCCTGCTGCCTGGGGCAGGCCGACATCGAGCCAGCTGGCCCCTCACTGTTCCCAGCCCCCCATCCCACTTAAGGGTGTTTGGACTAGGATTCAGGGATGGCACCCCCCTCCCTTGAAGTTGCTGCCACGGTTGTGCAGCTATTTACAAGGGGCCTCCAGGGCAGGAAGCATCCCAGGCACTGGCTGCACAAATGTCCTCTCTGTGGGTTGTCCATCAAACTCAGGGATTGGTTTCATTCAGCTCTGCGTCTGCTTGGCGGACCCAATCCAGCAGCTGTGTAGATGCTGCAGCTGGTAAGGGCCAGACTCCAACCTGGTGGCTTTGCAGGTTCCAGTGCACATGACCTAGAACTGCATGTGTGCTTGGAGGGAGAACTTGCCTGTCACCGTGGCCGTGCTCAGCAGTGTTGAGCCCAGAGGTGGACTTGGCCTGGTGGCCCGGCTGGAGATGGTTGGACACAGCGTGTCTCAGTGACTCACCAGCTCCCCTGAAGTCAGCTTCTCTACTGAATCACTCTGTCCTCTGCAGAGGCGACTGAATCACCTCACAGCGTCCTAACATGAGAAACTGCCCCACTAAGTGCTTTTCCACCAGTCCCAGCCCAGTCCCTTTAGGGCCTGAAGCTGGACACTTTGCCCAAGCCCCACCCAGTGGCCCAGGCCTTGAGGTTGCAGCCTAACTAATGACTTCTAGCCCCAGCACCCCGAAGGCAGCGACCCTGGTCTTTGGTCTCCAAAGGGAGCATGTGATTCTTTGGGGGATGAGAAGGGGGTGATAGTGCGCAGAAGGGCTGGGACTCAGGGGGCAGCGTCTGTATGTCTTGGGGATGGTGATGTCGCATAGTGTCCCCGTGAGATGTGAGGGACATTCAGTCACACCTGAGGACAGATAAGCCATTTCAGCAAGACCATCATTGGGCTTCAAGTGGCACCTTGGTCCTGAAATCCTCCTAATGGCCATGGCGACCATCCTGAGGGGACGGCTCACAGCGATTGGGTGCTCCCTGGACTCTGGCTTTGTGTGAACGCCTCCCTTACATTATCTTAGTCTCCCCGTGGGATGAATTGCACGTCACAGATGAGAAGGCTGAGGCTTAGAGAAGAAGCTTTTCAAGGGGCACACGGCTAAGCAGGGGGCGAGCTGGGTTTCACGCTCCGCTGTTCAACGCCTCCACCCGGTGTCCTCTCATCTGAGAAGCAGCTACTGCTGGTGGCCGTGCACAGGAGCTGGGAGTGTGACGGTCATGAGCCCTGGGGTACACACCTGGTACAGGAGCCCCTCTGCTGAGGTCTGGTCGGACCGATGAGGACAGCCCCGAGCGGGTTGGGGTGCCCACTGTGGCATTTCTAGGTCATGATAGTGCTGGCCATGGCCTCTGTGCAAGTGGGGCCCTGTGCCCTGTCCAAGGTGTGCCGGGAAGCGGCTGCCAGGAGAGGATGGGTGCTACTGATGTCAGCAGCCCTGCACCTGTGCCTGGGGCCCCGGGCTTCCCTGTTGGCGTTTTGGCACTGCTGTGTGCTTGCGAGTGTGTCTGGCTGTAGGAGGTGGGGCGTGGGTGGCCGGTGAGTCAGACCCTGGAGGGACCGTCTTCTCTCCCTTGATTGCAGTCTGCCCACCGGACAGACCAGGGACTCAATCCCCACCATCAAAGGTGTGGGGTCTGAGACGCACCGGAGCGTCTTCATCCTGGGCTTGGTGGGGACGGGGCGGGGCCGACATCAAGAAGGGTTTCTGTTTGTCGTGAAGCGCCTACTGCGCGCCGGGACCCTGCTTGGCACACGTGATGGCGATGAAGGATGAGCACCCTCACTCCTCCTCTTGCCCGGGAGAGAGGGAGACGGAAGGGCAGAGGGAATGTAGGCGATGGGGAAGTAGCGGGAGAATGGACGGGGGCAGAAGGCAGCTGGGGAAAGGCAAACTTGGAGTCACAGATTTGTTTGGGTTCAAGGGGGTCTGCCGGTGGGTGTCGGGGGGAGTCAGCTAGAGTTAGCTCCCCCTCCTGAGTAGCTCACTCTCCCCTGCACGGCTCCGCAGCTGGATCCCTGGCTATGGAGGCCAGTGCTGGGACTTCATTCCATCTCCTTCCTGGGCTGCCAGCAGCGGCTGAGACAGAGCCAGGAGACAGGGGTGAAGGCTCGAGCCCCACGTCTGCCCTTATCGGCCATGTGACAGGGGGCAGTGGCTTCACTCACCTCCTGAGCCTAGGTTTCCTTATCTGTCACCTGGGCGTCTTCATATCAGCCCAGGGCTTGACGCACACATCAAACAAGAGATGAAACTCGGTAGCACCTTGGAAACTGCAAAGCGCCTTGCACACGTCTTCCTCACGGGGCCCAGTCCCAGGGAGGGTGGATGACCCACCACACAGACCCTCTCTCGGCCCCCAGGAGCTCAGGGCCAGAGGGGATGCTGGGCAGGGAGCCCCCTTCTCCATGGTTGGGGACCTCGCCTCTCCCTGGGACAGAGGGGCTCTAGGCTGCCTCGGCGACACCCTCAGTGGCTGAGTTCATCCCCCCCCACCTACCCCTCTGCTGACCCGACCTCTCTGCTTCCCAGGGGGTGACCAGCGCTACGTGAACAGCTACAATAACAGCTACACCAGCGACTGGGGTGCTCCAGACACCGTGAAGAAGTACTCCATGTACCTCGCATCCAAGGGTAAGGGAAGGGAGCAGATCCTCTGCTGAGGGGATGGTCCAGGAGAGACGCAGCCAGGTTCCCCTGGGGAGTGACCCTCGCGGACAGGCCTGGGAAGGTCCTGGTGCCTACCTGGTTCCCAGTGTAAGTAGCAGCACCTCCTCTCGCCCTCCGTCTGGCACCTGCCCCTCAGCTTCCCTGCCCTGTGCCCACCTCTCCCACCCCTGCGCCTCCAGCCCACACCCTCCTTCTCTTTCCTTCCGGAGGGGCTCCTGGCTGCTGGCCTCAGCCACTCCCATCCACCGGGCTGAGCTGGGTTTTGCTTCTGCTGAGGTTTCTGTGGTCCTGAGGGAGGGCCGGCTTCTCCAGAGCCATCCCGCTTGTCCAGGCAGGGGGACTGATGGCTGCGCTTTTAAATTCCTCACCACCCCCCCACGCATGCCAGCCCCTCAGCCCTCCTTCCCAGGCCCTGGCGAGGCGCCGCCTGAGGGGCGGCAGCCCAGCTGGGCGTGGGTAGAGACCAGCGCCTGGCTGTCCTTGCCCTGTGGTAGCCCATCACATTCTTTGGCACCAGCAACAAGCCACAGCGATGCCCGTGACGTAAGGGTGGGTGTGCCCGGTGGACAGAGGGGTGTGTGCATGTGTGTGTGTTGTGAGGGGCCGGGGTCAGGACAGGAGAGGGTGTGCAGAGAAGGGGGAGAAAGGAGACGTGGGGAAGACGCCAGGGCCTGGAGCGGGGAGCCTCGAGGCCCTGGGCACTAATCCACATGCCTCAGACGTGCGCACACACACCGACCCGGTGGGAGGGGCCCAGGGGAGATGCGCTCAGCAGAGAGGAACCTTGGCCGCCCCACCCAACTTGAAAACAACACCTGGGCTTCCGGCAAGGAAGCTGGACCTGAGTACCCGGACCTACGTTCCTGGTGGGGGCCTGGGCCCGGCGGGTCCTGCTCGCTTCCCTCCCCCAGGGCGCTCTCCTTTGGGTCTAGTCCTGTGAGAGGGTGAGCTGCGTTAACCAGCCCCATTCCAGCATTACTGGCCCTGACCCAGACCCTTCTGGCTCCCCAGCTTCTGAGGATCAGACCCTGGGGTGGTATCAAGTCCCCCGACTGGCCCCTGCTTGACTGGCCTGTTCTGTAGAAGGCGGAGGGGAGCGGAGCAATAATGGGGGATTGAGGAAAGACCATGGACCCGCCCAGATGTCACCCGAGAGCCCGGGCCTGGTGACCTTGGGCTGGTCACTGCCCCCTCAGTATCCTCATCTGAGAAGAAGGAGCTTGGACTCAGCTGTTAGGAGAGCTTCCTGCTCTGTTACCGTGAGTCAGGCTGTGACATTTGTAGGGAGAAGAAACAGGTTCCTCCAGTGTCTCTGCCCCTTCACTGGGGACCGGAGGGAGGAAATCTGGGAGCCCCGGGCTCAGGGTAGAGGCAGGGGAGGGGCCAAGGGAGTCAGCAAGGAGATCAGGAAGCAAGGCCACCAAGGGACAGTGGCCTGAGTCTGGGAGCTTTGGGGCAGTGGGACTGGGCAGTGAGACTTCCAGGAGAGATTAGTTTCCAGGCTCCCTGCAAGAGGGGCCAGGGGCTCGGTAGAGAGGACGTGGCTGTGATGGACAGAGGGCGCAGGGTGAGAGGGATGGACTGCAGGGGTGCGGGTTTAGAGAAGGACCAGCTGGTGCTCGGCCAGAACGGGAGTGGGGCTGGTTAGGCGGGAGGGCAGAAGCCGATGGAGGACTCTGACCCACGCAGACGCACGTGGGGGACGCGTTGTCTGCATCTGTGAAGCAGCCGCGTGTGGAGCCCGTTCTGTCTGCCTTCCTCCCAAGACTGTGTGGAGCCCGAATGGGGGAGGGAGGGAAACACCTGTGCCATGTAGAGCTCACCCCTGGGGAAAGCATCCCTGTAGTGGGGGAGGTATTTTTGGCACAAGCTCATCAGGCCCTGCAGGTGGCCGCCCTCATTCGGTCAAGGGCCCTACACCTCTGTCCCACGGTGGCCATGGCCCAACTTCCTCATGGGCACCCCATTTCCCAGCCTCTGGGGTCTCAGTCACACAGGGCCTGGCTCAGGAAGGCTCTGGTGACCCTCAAAGCCCCTAATTAGGGCAACCATACCTCTAGGACTCTCCAGGTATACACCTGGTCCTCTCAGCATAACTGTTCATAGCACACTTTCACGCGCAGAACCATTCTGATTGGAAGGGTGACTTACGTGGTCACCTTATCCTAGACCCAAGGGAGCTGTCTTGGTGGGGGAACAGGCCCTGGCACAGGCAGAGGCCGCTGTGTGGGGGCAAGGAATCCTGCAGTACACCCCTCAGGTCAGAGCCACAGGCCCCCGACTGAGCCAGGTCCCCCTTTCTGCGATGACAGCCCCTCCTCGTGTGCTTCACAGGTGGGTCGAGGACGTCGTACCAGCCGGTGTCCCCCAGCCGCCTCTCCAAGGACAAGACCTTCAACAACCTGTATGGTACCAAAGGTAGGAGGTGGCTCAGCTGGGGGGTGGGCAGGGCCTGTGTGGGAGCCACACAGGAGGGGCTGTGGGCTGGCTCATGGGCAGGGGGCCTGGGCTCCCCACGTGAGGTGAATGTGGGGTTGGGGACCCAGAGAGGGGTGACGAGGGGTCCTAGTGGGCTTAGGGCGTGTGCGCAGGTATGTGCGTGTACGGGCGTGTGTGTGCGTGTGTACGCGTGTGTGTGACGTCGTCAGGCCGAGGAAAGGCAGCCGGGCACCTCGGCATCCCTGGAAGTCCCTGAGTGCATAGGATCTTCTCCCTGAAGTCTGAGTCAGGGGGAAGTGAACACCGGGGTTAGGTGTGGGGACTTCCCTCCGCGGATGTCGGGGCAGGGGACCACAGAGGACCTCTCCTGATTTGTGTACTCCTGGGTCGGAAAGTCATGCAGTGGTTAAGACAGACTAGGGGAGCCGGAAACGAGAAGTCAGGCATGCTATGAAATGGGCCATCCCTGGAAACCCAGGAGGTGTTGTTGCCAGGGAGGTGTGTGGGCGACTCGTCCTTAAGACCCGGGAGGGGTGGGATGGGCGTGGAGACACGGCTTCCCCAGGGAGAGCTGCTGAGCGCAGGGTCCCCTCTGCCCACAGCGCTGAAGGCACCGCTGCGCCGAGGGCAGGGCCGACCTTCGATGAGCCCAGCTTCTGGGGGCTCCTGCGGGGGGGGTGCCACATGTGGTGGGGGGGAGGGGACCGGGCCAGCTCTGCTAGAGCCCCCCTCGGACACAGCACCGGGACGTCTGAAGAGACGTGGAAGGGAGTCGGGGCTCGGTAGTGAGGACGAGGCCCCCGGAGATCTGGAAGGTCAGGGGCACCGTGGGCAGGGCCGTGCCCAGGCCTCTAGGTGCAGGACTGGGTTCACCACCAAGCACAGGAGACTGTGAGCTCCGTGAGGGCAGACGCTGGGTCTGCCCTGTTCCCCGCTGCGACCCCAGGGTCCAGAAGAAGGCGGGGCTCAGCAAACATTTGTTGAATGAGAGGAAGAGGGGACCAATGAATGGGCGAAGGAAAGGGCGAGGCGGATGGCCCCTTGGAGCCTTGGCAGGCGTACTCAGTGAGGGCCTTGCTGCAGAGTCTGCCCGAGGTCCCTGTGGGAGGGGGTCCACGACGGGGCAGGCCACCCGCCCCAACCCCATGCGACCGCTGACCCGGCTCCACCCCGCAGGCAGGAGCAGGAGAAAATCGCCAGGGCTGGTGGGCTCCGCTGCGGAGTGAGCTCAACCCAGGGGGGGTCCCCCACGCTCCGGGCTGCTGAGAGGGTGCGCTGCCCACAGGGGCTCTTGAAGGCCCTCGCGGTGCCCCTGTTGTCCCTGCCACACCGTCCCCACGGCCTCTTTTCTGTCCACCTGCAAATGGACACTTGCAGCCTGTTCAACCTGACAGAGTTTCAGGACTTGTATCAGCTGCTTCCGCCTCCAAGTTTTAGCCTGTGTTTGTATTTATTTGCTCCTTTACTCATTCATCCATCCATCAGCTGTACAATGAGCACCTTCCAGGAAGCAGGCTGGGTGCCAGGCACTGGGTGTGATGCTGGGCCAGATGGGCCTCCCACCTGCCCCCTCAGAGCCCAGTGGGGGACGTGGACCATTAAACGTGGAGTTACAATGCGATACGGGGCATGGGGCTGAGACACAAGCAGACCTGGGGGAGGTGACACGGAAGCTGACCCCTGAATTTGCTAAGCATTCAGGTGGGGGAGCAGGTGGGCTATTCTAGGCGGAGGATCTGGTCTGTGCAAAGAGCCTGGGGCAAGCGAGAGCCTGGTGTGTGTCAAGAGCTCAGAGTGCAGCCTGGTTGGAACGCTGAGTGATGGAGGCCCAACTCCAGGCGAAGGCAGAAAGTGGAGACCGTGGGGAGGGAGGAGGGCCTCATGAAAGAGCTGAGGGCTGTGCTAAGGACTTTGTGCCTTAATCTGAGGGCAGCGGGCTGTTAGGTAGGGCAAAGACCTGACAACACTTGATAGTTGAAAAGGACAACTTGATGGCAGGAAGGATTGGCCAGAAGTGTGACGAGGGCCCAGCAGTATCCTGGCTGGAGACGTGCAGGGGCTGGAGAGATTCACAGAAATGGCCACGTCCCGGCCTCCGTCCCCCATGCTAAGCTGTCCAGGGCTGATGCCTCTTCCTTTCCCCACCAGGTAACTACACCTCCCGGGCCTGGGAATACTCCTCCCCCGTCCAGAGCTCCAATGACCTCCCTGCTGTGCAAGGCAGCTCTTCCTTCTCCCTGAAAGGTGAGCCCACCCCATCCAGAGTGCCTTGGACTCTACTCACAAGCTCTTACCTTGTAAGGATCAGAGCCCTGCCTCCACGTCTCTGCTGTCAGGAGGGCTGGGCCACCACACGCCAGTCCCTCAGGATGTGCTATGATACAGGCCTCGGTGTCAGGGAGGTGCGGACACACGACACCCTCTACACCCCCCACGCCAGACATCCCCAGGGTGCTTCCATCAGGCACCGGATCTTCCTACTGCGGAAAGTTTATTTAACTCAGTCAGCCAGTGACTCCCAGCCTTGGTTGACTCCAGAACCCTGTGACCACACAGCACCTGTGAGCAGCCCGTGGAGCCAGAGTCCTGCCGCGTCCCTGCTGGGAGAGGCAGATGAGAGGATCTCTAAGGCCTCCCAAGTCTGATTCTGCCCCCCAGAGCTCTTCGACAAGGCTGAGCAGCCGATGCCTCCTGTCCCCTGGGGATGGGGTCACCCTGAGGGGCAGGCCTGAGCCAGGCCCCAGCTCACAGTGGGGCCCGCGGCCCTCCCATCTCTTCCGAAAGGTGCATGGGGCAGCTGTGGTGGGCTGAGGTGGGAGCAGGCCTGTCTGCCTTCTGGCTTGGAGACCTCTGGCCTGGGAGACAGGATAAGCAGGTTGGGTGAGCTCAGGCGGAGGGGGTGGGAAAGGGGCAGGCGGACCTCCAGGCAGTGGCCTGGGATGGTGGCTTTATCATCCAGCATTCCCTTCCGGGCTGGATCCCAGCCTATACCCAGGGCTGGGATTCTTGGATCCACCAGCAAGGAGATATGACTAGAGGGTCCCAGCCTGCAGGACTCCCAGGCCTGGGGAGTTCTGGGACTCGCTTTGGCCTGTCTGGCTTCCAGCAGATCAGCCCTGCTCTCTGGTCGAGCTGGGATCAAAGGCCACCCGGCAGGGAAGACGGCCACCCTTGGGTGTGATTTGGAGCTCTCGCGCTCCCTAGCATCTCCCCGTTGGCCTGCAGTCTCCCCAGGCGAAGGCCTTGTCCTAGGAGAGCCTCTCCTCAAAAACACCAGGACCTCGAGACACCTGTTGTCACCTTCATGCAGACCAGCTCCCCAGATCTGCTGGGAATGGCCTGTATGGGGGTTCCGGGCAGGGCTGCCTGCCTGGGAGGACTGGCCCCACCTACTCTGGGGCGGGGGGAGGCAGGGAGTACACTCAGGCTGCCAGGGAGGACTGAGTGAGGGCTTTGAGAGCGGCCGTGCCCGTGGGACGTGTGACACCCTCTGGCCCCTCCTGGGACCAGTGCTAATGGCTCTCTCTCCCGGCAGGCACTGGAAAAGTCCCCTATCAGTTCACCACCTTGGGACAGGCTACCACAGAGTTTTCCAAACCACTGGACGGCAGTGGGCTGTTTAAATATCATCCTGGTACCCGCCTGTTTTACACCCCCCCCACCTGTTCCCTCCCACAGCAGGGCAAATGGGACACCCTATGGGGCTCTCTGCCACTTCTAGGGTATCCTGGTCCCTCCTCCCCAGAGCCGCCTGGAAGAGGATGCATGCCCCTCGCCCCCTGCCATCCCCAGCCCACCTGCCCTTGGATGCTGCCTGCTATACAGGCTGGTCTCCTGGACCACAGCCCTGCCGTACCACCATCCCCACTTCCCTCATGGCTGGCTTGGGATTTTCTTTCTGGGAACTGAGAAGTGAGACCTGAATTCCCCGCTCTCAACCTCCCACTCAGGACCTGAGGAACCCTCTCTTTCCAAGGCTGCCCCCATCCCCAGATGCAGGGAGACAGCCGGGTTCTATGCTCTGTTTCCACCCCCTTGCCAACGCGGGGAAGGGCCGGCCTCGCCGGCAGCCTGGCAGTGCTACAGGTGGTTTCTGGGCCTGACCAGCTCATCCGCCTTCGAGCAGGCCGGCCTGCCCAGGGCTCCAGCCTGCCCGGGCCAAAGACAGACCCTGTTTATTTCTTGAGCTCCTCCATGGCCGGGGCACAGCCTGTTCCTTGCCAGGCGCCACCGCCAGTCTCTGCAGGCTGAGGGCTGACACCGAGAGCACTTTTCACAGTTCTGTGGACTGGAGCTCCTTACAGACCCGCTGGGCTGAGGGGGAGGGGTGGGGAGGTGGGCTTGGGCAGCGCTGCCCCGGACCAGCGCCTCGAGGACCCCAGGCCCAGATGACGCCCATGTGCTCCAGGCCCCCTTGGGCTCGCTGTTTTAACCCTGGACCGCAGCCACATGGCTGCCCCTCTCTGGGCCCCAGCCTCCTGCTTGTGAAGCAGGGAAGGGGGAGCCAAACTAGGCAGACAGAACGCGAGGATGGGTTTTGGAGTCCAGCAAACCTGGGTTCTAATTCTGACCATTGATTATTAGCTGTGCAGCTCAGGGCAACAGAAACAGGGAAGACCTATGCGAGTCCCAGCACAGCGCCCGGCGCACGTGCAGCCAATACGTGGGGAGCCTGTGCACACGGTCGGCGGGCGTGGGGGGAGTTGGGAGGAGTGCCTAAGGGTGGAAATCCCGGCAGGTTGTGCTCATAGAGCGGCTTCCCTGGGCTTTGGGGAGGGGAGGGGTCTGTGGGGTGAGCCTTCAGGGTGGGTGGGGGAAATCCCAGCAAGTGGTGTGCTCCTGACCTGGATGTGGGGTGACCCTCCCCTGCCGCCTGGCCCAGCCCACCTGGCCCGTTGCTCCTCCTCCTGTCTGCCTTGGTGCCCCTCCCCTTGGCCCACCTCCTCAGGATTCTCCATTGCAGCCCTCCTGGACCCTACACGCCCCCTCAGGGTTGGCTGCACTTGGTCATGGGCTGGATGGAGCTTGGAAGTCACTTTGGAGATGGCGTCTGTGCTGCTCCGGCCCTGAGCCCCTGACCGCCAGCCCATGCTCCCTCTGACCAGAGCCTCTTGTCTCCCCAGGCTATCCTTCCCTCCTCAGGAGCCAGAGCCCCAAGGCCCAGCCCCAGACTTGGAAATCCAGCAAGCAGAATTATCTGGTGAGTGAGGAGAGCCTGCCTGGGCACGAGCGTGTGCAGAATGGGCACGGAATGGGGCTCCCAGGAGCAGGTGGTCAGGGCCTGTGGGAGGATGATGACGTGTCTGGGCCATGGGTTGGAGGTGGCAGTGGCCTGAATACCTGCGTACAGCAAAGGGTAGTAAAGAAAGACCCAGGGCTAATGGGCAGGGGGCCTGGGTAAAGATACACTTTTTGGGCCTCGGTTTTCTAATCTGTAAAGTGGGCAGCCCAGGATTTTTTTATGTGCAAATGGTTGTTTGCTGCCTGTGCTTGTTGAATGGTGGCCAAAATGCTGAGTCCAGGGGACGGGCATCCCAGAGGTGAGTCTCGCTTCCCTGGGGGCCAGCTCTGACAGCAGAGAAGCCTTTGGGCTGATAGCGTGGGCAAGGCAGAGGCTGCAAAGTTAGGAATAGATATATTTAGGGTTCGATACCTAATGACCCTGAGCTGGGGCATCAAAGAGCAGCACGAGAGGAAGCGTGGTCTTGGGGTCCAGCCACCTGCTGACTGTGGGGTCCTGAGTGAGTCAGAGCCCTCTCTGGGACTCTATAATGCGGTGCTGAGATGGGGTTGGACTCTAATACCTGTAGACCCGACATGCCTGAGCCCTGCCCGAGACCTCAGCGATCAGGCACTGTCCTTCATATGCTGTGCTTTCACTTCCCCGCACGCTCTCCTCCAAGGCCCGTGCCAGGCCCCGCTGAAGGCGTCGGCCAGCTGCCTTGGGATGGGGGTGGCATCTGCTGGGCCCAGGGGCTGGAGACCCCGGCTCCCTTCTGTCTTTGCATTTGGAGGTCAGAGCATGGAGAGGTGATTTGCTTCAGGTCGCAAAGAGTGACGGGGGCTGGTTTAATTGGAGAGAATCTTTAATTTGCTGGCGATGGAGCTAAGTGATGGTGTGTGTAATCTGAGCCAGGTCCAGGCCCACCGCAACAGCAGGGCTGCACAAAGCAGATATGGAGAGGAAAAGGAAGCTTTCTCTCCCCGGACTCGGTCCTTCTCCTCCCTCCCACTACTCTCCCTCCCTCCCAGAGCTCTGATCCCAGCAGAGACGGCTCATCATCGCCTTGGGATGTCTGGCATGATGGGTTCTGGGGTCCCCAGCTGGCACCCAGCGCTCGGGGAATGGAGGCAGGTGCTAGTGTAGGAAGAGGCTGGCCTGGCCCCAGTCCTCTCACCAGCTTGCCACGCAAGTCATTCTTCCCCTGTGCCTCAGTCTCCCCATCTGTAACATGAGGCAGATGGCCTGGATGCTTTCCTAGCTCTTCCAACTTTCATGTGCTGTGACCCTGAGCCAGGGAGGGAACGGGGCAGGGGATGGGGGTGTGTGTGCGCAGGGAGCACCCTGCCCAGGTGCTCTCTTTGTGCCCGCCTACCACCCTGGACTCTTGACAAGACAGCACCATTCACTGACCTGTGATCTATGTGATTGACCCAGCCTTCCTGTAAGAAAGGCTTCAGCCATTTTGGGGTCTATTCACTTTGCCTTACTGACTCCTTTGGGGGTCCAGGCTGGCACCTGGGGATTAGGAGACCTGGTCCAGGCCCTGCTCTGCCACGGAGTAACTTTGGCTGTGTCTTTCCCCGCCCTGGGTCTCCATCTCTTCCGTTGTTTAATAAGTGTTGTAACCAAGGCCTGAGCTAAGTTCCCTCAGCCCCCGCATTCCACAGGCCCCCAGTCCTGCTGTGGACCAGATGTAGGCAAGGAGCTACTGTAGATGCAGGTTTCCAGGCAGGCAGGGCCAGGGCAGGGACTGGGATCACCCTTGGGGTCTCCTGTACTGGGGTCATTGGGGTGTGAGGCGGGCCCAGGCTCTGACCCAGCTCAAGGGCAAAGCCACTTCTGGAGGCCCTCTGGGGGCCAAGGGTGCTCACAGGGGCAAGCAGCCGCTACAATGTGCTCTTCCCTGCAGGCTGGAGGGCGATTTCTCAGGGCCCTGATGAAGTGATTGGGAAGAGGAGGGAGTGCTGATTTTGTGAAATTGCTGTGGGATACAATACACAGGCTGGCAAGAAAGTTGTCGCCGGCTCTGTCCTGAGAGATGCGCCCTGAATCCCTGAGGGTTCCGGGATGAGAGAGGCGGAAGGTCTGGGATGGGAGGCTCCCAGTAGGTGTTGGGCTGGGGCGGTGGTTTGCCCTCTCTGCACCCCTTCTGTCAGGGAGAATTATGCAGAGAGAGCAGAGACCAAGTCTTGAGACTCAGAAGAGGTGCCTTGACACGGGTGGGGCTGGGGCTTGGGCTCTGGAGCCAGGTTGCTGGGTCTCGAGTCCCAGCTCCTCTGCTTGCCAGCTGGGTGACCTTGGGCAAGTTGCTTAGCCTCTCTGTGCCTTGGCTTGTTCATGTATAAAATGGGCATGGTAAGAGTAACCCACTTAATTGGGTACTTGTGAAAATTCATTGAGTCCATCTATGGAAAGCCCTCATACCACTTCTGTAGAGTAGAGAACACCGTAGTAACGGGAGCTACGCTGGTGCTGGGTGGGGCTTCCTGGGAGTGGAGAGACCGGTTGACCAGGCTGAAGTTCAAGCTCACCAGTCGACTGATGGAGTGAATTCTAATTAGGATGTGAACCCAGAGACTCTGATAATACTGGGGCCCAACTCCCATCCCAGGGTAGATGGAGCTTGTGGGTTAGGCCACAGGCCCCTAGAATTATCGGGGTTCAGACCACTGCTGCTTCCTGGCGGAGGTTAGGGGCTGGGCATCTGGCTGGTGAGCTCGAGTGCCCTCCGACCTCCCTAACGACTCCTGTTTCCCCCCGCAGTCACAGTACCGGCCCTTCTGCGTCAACAAAGGCAACGAGATCAGGCCCAGCGAGGCCCCGTGAGTGCCAGGCTGGCGGGAACGAGGCGCCGCCACCCCTGCCCGCCCCGGCGGCCCTGCTGCTCTTGCTGTTCTGCTCATCTGGGTGGGAGGGGGCCCGGCGCTCCCCCTGCCCCGCCCCGCCCTCCCCTGCTCTCTCAGGGCCGCCTGGCCTCCCCCTCCTCCCCATCAGCCGGCCCCATCCAGGACCCCTCCTGCTCTGTGACTAAGGATCACCATCTTCCCTGTGCTCAGAGGCCAACCCTCATGCGGGTGAGAGATGAGGCTTCTCCCCCCTGACACGCCACATTCCCCCTTTTGGGTGGGATCCTTGGGGCCGGTAGTGGGTGCCCACATGGTACCGGCCTGCTTCCCCGGCCCAGGCCCCTGCTGCCTTCAGGCCTGTTGGCCATTTCTCTCCAAGGTCCCTTACCCCGTGATGATGTCAGTAGGTGCCTGGCCATGACAGCTGCCCATCTCCCACCCACACGGGGCCACTTCTTCCCAGCAGCCTGGCCCCCTAGGAGAAGACTGGCCCCATGTGCCCTGCTCTGGTCCTACCTACCCAGGCTCAGCCTGGCGGGGCCTGCCACCCTCGGCCACCACAGAGGAAAAGCTCTCAGTGTCTTGGCATCACCCTGCCCGGCCTTGGGTCTCCCCACATCCACCGCAAGTCTGTGGTCCCTGAGGACGGGCTCTCCTGGCTTGGCAGGATAATCTTCACCAAGATATTCCTTTCTTCTACCTGCTGAGATAAGCGATTCCCTTGATGTGATACACTCCACCCGTGAAAATAGCTACCAGCCCAGCTGCTCCGAGGGAAGTGTTTCATTGGTTTCATAATTGTGATTCTCCCTGACAATGGGAAGTGAGCAGGCTGGCGGAAGTGTGGCTGGGCTGGTAGCCGCGGGTGCTTGTGCCTTACCCCCTGCCCGCACCCCATCTACTGCCCCCACTAGGGTCTCCCTCTTCCCTCTGACTACCCTCCATGTTACATGTTGTCATGGGGCCCAGGGCCTTGAGATGAGCTCACACCAGCAGCACAAATGTGGGGTCATCCCTCCTCTCGCTGTCCCCCTCCCAAGGGCCTGTGGGGGCTATGGGGAGGGGTGCCAGCTGGCAGGGGTGGGAGAGGGAGGGAGGGGGGAGGGAGGGAGGGAGGGAGGGGGGAGGGGGGAGGGGGGAGGGAGGGAGGGAGACACTCAGCTTGGGCTTTACCTTCCTGAATAAACCACTGATCACTCACTTCTTTGTATTGAACAAGCGTTTCCCTGAGGGTCACCGGAGGGGCTGGCTGCAGTTCTTCTGAACACACTTTCTCCACCTCTGATGAGTATGTGGTCATCTCCCCTCTTTCCTCCAGAAGACGTGGTTCCTTTGGGTCTCCCTCCCACCCCTCCCCACACCCACCTGAGTCCCTAGTGGGCAGTGCAGGACACTGGACCTTTCTGAAGCGGCCTCGGTTAACAGTGAGCAGAAGGGAGGATGGTGCAGGTGGGGTCCGGGGGATCACCTGAATACCCCGAGGGCTGTGAGAGCTCAGAGCCCCTGGCCAGCCTACCTCAGAGTCCCCAGAGGGGAGCCAGGCCCAGGAGTGGCTACCCACAGGCTGGGGTGGAGGCCAAGCAGAGGCTTCGGACCTGAGAGCCTTCTTAGTAGGGGGAGGGCTTCCTGGGCAGGGGAGCCCACAGCTGAGGCCTGGCAGGGGAGCCCCGCTCCCGAGGGCAGCGCCATCCTGAATTTGGGCCATGGGGAAAGGAGATGAGGCCTTGCAGTCCCTGGGAACCCAGAGAGGCCTGGAGAGGCAGTCAGGGAAGGCTCCCTGGAAGAGGCAAGCAAAACAGAAGGAAGTATGACTTGGGAGGGAGGGAAAGAGGGTGCAAGAAAATTACACCCCTGCCCCGGTATGGCTGGGACCCCCCCCCCAGTCCCCTCCATTCTCATGTCCTTCTTTGCTCCCCACCAGGGGCCAAATGATCCCAGGGGAGCAGCCCCACGCACCTCAGTAAAAGAACCTCAGTGAGCTCACTGCTGGTCCATCGTGGAGGGGCAACACCCTCCTCTTCCCCTCCCTGCCCTGCTGGGCTGGGCAGCAGCCAGACGTCCCAGAAGGGGGCTCCTGGGAATCAGGAGAGATGGATAAGAGGATGACCGGGAGGAAAGAGGGGAAGGAAGGAAGGGAAGGTGAAGGGAGAACCTTCTGCCGTCATCAGGAAGCAGAGCTGACTGCGCGTGGGATGCTCTGCCCCCTTGGTGCCCTCTCTTGAGGTCTGGGAGCAGGGTCCTCGGCCTTGGCTGCTCTCCCCACAGCCCTGGGTGCTGCTTCCATGAGCAATGCCCTCTGAGGAGTGTTCCCCTCCCAGCAGGTCCATCTCAGTGGCACCCAGTGCCCCGTGGCCTCCCCTACCTTCTTTAGGACCTGCAGTCCCTGTGGCTGTCATGGTAAAGAGGGCCACCACCCCCGCCCCCGGGGCTCCAGGGGCGCCCAGATGCTCTGAGAAAGGGCCTGTGTGCCCACATTTTGGGCCCTTCCCCAAGCCCGCCAGCTCGAGGAGGGGAAATGCACCCCGGTCCTGCTGAATTCTCTGGGCTTAGAGCCATGGGGGCGGCTGGGCCCCTGCCTGTCTGAGGCCTGGGCCTCCCCAGGAGCGGCCACCTGCAGCCTGGAGGCCCTGGGCCCTCTGCTGGGACCTGGGTGAGGACGTCCCCCAAGCACGGTGCTCCCACATCCATCCCCACCATTTCCATTACCGCCAGAGCTGTGATTATAAAGCAATCAAGGGAATCCTTTCTTCCCACTTCTTAGAAAGCCTCCCTCCTCAGCGTGAATGAAAACATTGGGACTATCGCAGGCCCCACGTGGCTCAGGGAATGGGAGGGGACATGTCCCTCCCCAGAACAGGAGAGAAAGGAGAGAAGCAAGACTCCATTTCTAGTCTAGTGTCTCTCAGATCCATGCTCCCCTGTGCCCTGTCCTCACAAGCTCTGTGCCTCAGGTGATTCCGGGGGTGCTGTGGGTAGCCTGCCGGCACAGGGGTGAGGACCTGTGGGGTCTGGGCTGGAGGAGGCAACGTGGCAGAGCTGGGGCTCAGCAGGGAGCTGGGCCAAGTAGTTGGGATTTCTTTTCCTGACTCCATCACTTTGGGCTGTGTGATCTGCTTGCCCTCTCTGGTCCCGACCTTCCCCATCTAAAAACTGAGGTGTTTTCACTGGATCGTTCCTGCGGTCCTTTCCCAGCTCTGTGCAGCAAAGATCATAGCGTGAGTGGTTGGATCGAAGGGACTGAAGAATGGAGCTTGGTACCAGGTTAGAGCTCTGATCAGGACCTGGTCGAGAGCCAGGTGGACTGGACTCCTGACTCCCCACGCCTCCCCTTACCCACCCGACTGCCCCCCCTCACCTTTAGACCCCGACAGTATGGGGCTTGGGCCTTCCCTGAAGAGATGCCTTTCCTGGTCAGGAGCGGGGAGGCGGGGGCCTCAGAAGCGTGGAGCTCTGCTCTGGACCTGCATCTTCAGGACCCACTGGAATATGGACTCCGTGATATCAGGGGTTACTCTGTTTTGTTCTCCTAGAGGAAAGTGGGCATGTGGACAGGACTTGGAGGCAGAGAAACAGCTATCTGGGGGGAGGGGTGGCAGCTGGGAGATGAAAGAAAAAAAAAAAGGGGAGTTGGGGAGAGGTCCAGTGAGGGGCTATCTGGGACATTCCATCGGGTGGGGAACCGAAACGTGGGCTTCGGAGTTTGGAGGACAGAGTCTGGAGCCAGACTGCCTGAGCGAGTCCCGACTGTACCGCTCAGCAGCTGTGTGACCTCGGTGAGCTCCCTGGCCTCTAGGAGGGTGAATTCCGTAAAGGCATCCTACAGGATTGTTGGGAATGTGTGAAAAGCACCTGGCACAGCAAGCGCCCAATCATTGATACACGATAATATGACTGTTGTGAAATCAACATCCAAACCTGAGAGCAAGCTCGGGTTTCTGGTCCTTTCAACCTTCTGCAGTTGGACAGGGGCTACTGGCAGGCTGCTGGGCAGTTTCTGGTCTCCTGACCAGCCCCAGGGCTCCATGCACTTCTGAGATATGGCCAGCAGGTGGCAGCATTTCACCACAAGTTAATGGGCACTAAGCCTCCCTCCCCTAGCCCTGCAGTCAGGAACAGCCCCTCAAAGGGAGCCCCTTTCTTCCCTCTTTCTGCGTTAGCTAAATAGACCCTGAGGTCCTAGGCTGTGGAATGCATCACGACAGCTGAGCAGGAAGGAGGGGCTTCCTGTTCACCCCATCAAACCCTGTCCAGCCTGGCATGAAGGTTGCAGCGTGGTGCATGGGGAGGGTCCCCTCCACGTGGGCGCTGCTGCCCTTGCGCTGTCTTTGTGGGCCTGAGGAAGGGGGCTGGGTGGGCTGTTGAGGGTCACTTCTGCAGCCCCCGAAGGCGGGACTCTGTACAAGGCAGACCCCCAAGTGAAGTGCGAGATGGAAAGTCAGAGCCCTTGAAATCCAAAGTGAGAAAAAGCCGAGGGGCTGCAAACTGCAGAGCCCACTGATGTCTGTCATCCTCAGACTTGCTGCTCACATGGAATGGGGGCGATCTTGTACATTCCTCCTGATCAGCTCTATGGGGAGGGCAGAGGCCTCAGGAATAACTCTGGGGAGGGGTGGCAGCTTGGAGGCAAAGGTGTGGGCTGAGTTCCTACCCTGTCCTCGTCTTCCCACCAAACCCTCACATCACCTCCCAGGAGTGACCCAGGCAGGTTTACCTTTCTGAGTGTTGACCATTAAGTTTGAAAATGAACTGTTGTCCAGGCACACGATCAAGAGAGATAAACGCTAATTGCTGGATGGATGTGCTAACTCCTGGCTCCTAATTCGTCACCTTGCCTAGGCTGAAGCTGAGAGAGGCAAGGGAAGGAGGAGGCACTGGGGCCAGGACCCTGGGAGCCACTAGACCCTCTTGCAAGAGGATGTGGGTGAGTGAGCCAGGACGCCCTCCCCAGGGGATGAGAAAGATGCCCTGGGTCCCTGAGGCTCTCCAGGGAGGACACGTAGCCAGGTGAGGGAGGGGGAGGTCTTCGGCTAGCTCATGTTTATTAGCAAATTAATCCCAAGTAGACTGATGATTTGTTTCCCCACTGGCCTTGTGGTTGGCCTTGGGGAGCAAACTATTTCTCTGAGGCTGGTTGCATCCTCATGTGAAGACGCTCAGTGGGCTGCAAAACCCATGATTGATTGGCAACTTGCTGAAGGCGGAGCTGGCAGTGGAAGGTGTGGAACTCACGATTATTCCTCGAGAGGTGAGGTTGTGGGTCTTTGGTGGGGACCTGCCTAGAGTAGGATCTGGACTAGATGACCTGGCGCAGATCCAGGTGAGAGCAGAGGGGCGGGAACGAGGATTCGTGTGGCAGCAGGACTGGTGGGAGCTCCTTCGCTCATTCCTAGGATCCGTGGCATCTCAAGAGCCTGGCCCTTAGTTTTCTCATCTGTGAAATGGGGCTAGTAATCACAACCACCCGTGTGTTTTGTGAGAATTAAATGAAAGGAAGTAAGTAAAGCGTTGCCACAGTTCCTGGCACCTTATCCCTCAAGAAATAAATGTTCAGTGAGTGGGTGTCGGGCTTCTCTTTCGGACCCTGCTTTTGCTGGCGGCAGAATCCAACCTCACCATTCCAGGGGAGGGCCTGCCCATCCCTTAAGACCACCCACTCTGGTTTCTGGGGACGAGACGAGTCTGGGCCCCTCCTTCCCCGCCTGGGCATGCAGCCACGGGTCCTCTGGCTGCATCTGGCAGGAGAGGCAACCGCGCACGGGAAGGATGGAGGCTAGTGCGTCTCCTCCCAGCATGCGGGGCCGGCCGCTACATGCATGAGTGGCCGGGGTAATTAATTTACACATTTCATCCTGCTTAAACTAATAAGCTTCTATATCCTCCTTCTCCACTGAGCCTGAGCCTCAGCCTTCGTGCTGGGCTGTCATCCTGGCCCCAGGGAAGCTGTCACATTCCCCGCTGCCGTCCCGTGGGCTGGGCCCAAGGCTTGGAGGCCCTGTGTCCACGCTTCTGAGCGTGCTGGTCCAGGTCAGCCTCAGAGGCCGTCTCAAGGTACCCAAGCAACCTCAGACCTGTCTGGGAGTAAAGGGAGACCTGGCAGTCCATCCTTGCAGCCCCCAGCCCCGCAGGCTCCCCTTCCTGGAGCTGCGGGGTCTGGTACAAAGATGGCGGGGGACATGAAGACATCCTCTGGGCAGGGATAAGAAACAGCCTCCAAGAAAGGTGGTGAAGTGAAGCTAGTGTGGGGGGATAACGTGTGTCCTATTCTGTTCTGTTAAGAAAGGGAGAGAAGCATGTGCGTGTTTGCTTGCAGGATAAAGCCTGGATGGGTACACAGGAGACTGGCTGCCCCCAGGGAGGAGCTGGGCTGCGAGGCAGGCGGAGGGAGACTTTCACCCTTATCCTTCTGTACCTCTTGAGCCTTGAGCACTGTGAACGCATCACATATTCAAAAAGCGTCAGCGGTTCGACGACAAATACAAATGTAACGTAAAAGCCCCGTTTGTCTCCAGCATGTTCTACGGATACTCCGGTGGGCCTGGTGGCGAGGCTGCAGGAGGGTAAGTCATGACGCTCCCTTCAAAGAAGGGGTGGGGAGCGAGGAAAGTCCTGGATGATAGTGACTGCGGTGAATGGAATGCCTGAAAGCCCTCGGGCTCATGGACGAACCCCAGTGGGTAATTCAGGAGCTGCCTGGAGGAGGGGGTCTTGGGCCATTTTGAAGGTAGTGTAGGAGTCCACCAGATGGAGAGGAGAGAGAAGGGCTGGACGGGCTTGAAGTGTGAGTTCCTATTCTGACGGCAAAACCCTGGGGTGCATTTGGGCCCTAGCGTTCTCATCTGTAACATGGGAAGAATCCACTGGGGGAGCCAGTAAGGAAAGCGATTCCAGCCCCTAAAACTTCAGTGATCACCATCCCCTTGTGGTCCTGGAGTGGAGGCTGTAGGATCCAGGTCTGTGCATCACAGAGAGGCTTTCTCCACCAGCTCCTTCTGACGGCTTCCTCCTAGTTAACAGATTCCACTTGTATGCTCCGATTCCGAATCCCGCGGGATTTAATATCCACTCTGTAATCTACTAGCACCAATAGGCATTATGTAACTAAACCTTACATTGAAAGTGCTAGGCTTCCATTTTCCCCACGCTGCCGGGAGAAGTCGGGGCTCTCCTCGTCCGACGTGACTGACTCTTGCACTAAGTAAAGTACTGTCCGTGCAGGCACACAGCCTGCTCCCGGCACACCCCACAGCACAGCCTGAGGTGACCAGCCAAGGTAGGGCCCTGGGCTGGCCATCCTAGTGGCTGCAAGATTGGCCCTGTGTCTACCCTAAATATCACTTGCTTTAAGCCCCTTTCGTTTCCAGCTCACTGGCTGCAATGGCCATTCACTCACTCACTCACTCACTCATGCATTTATTACGCACTCATGGCAGCCACAGAAGTAAAAGGTGTTAACACGTAGTCAGGCTCTTCTCAGCTCCTTCCCTCTTTTGCTGTGACAGCTTCATGCAATGCCGGTTCCCAGGCCATACCAGTTCATAGAGGAACCCAGAGGAACGGATAGCAAGAATGCCTAATGTTATAGACGCTATTCTTCTACAGGTATCTTCTTCACGAGGTAACTCTCTTTTCAAAAAAGTAAACTTTTAATTTTGAGATGCCTGTAGTTTCACATCCAGTTTTAAGAAATAACAGAGAGAGAACCGTGTATCCTGTGTCCAGTTCCCCCCATCTTGCACAACCTTAGTACAGTATCACACGCGGGATACTGACAGGGATACGGGCAACATACAGAGCATTTCCATCAGCAAGAGGATCTTTTCTGTTGCCCTTTATAGGCACCCTTACCTCCCCCTTCCTCCCTCTTTCCTGATCCCTGCCAACCACTGATCTGTTCTCCATTTCTATCATTTTGGTATCAAGAATGCCAAACGAATAGAATCGTAGAGTGTGTAATCTTGTGGGATTGGCTTGAAGGACTCATTTAATCCTCACAACACCTCAGCAACATAAGCATCCCTATTCCCATTTCATAGAAATGCAAGTTGAGGCCAGGGAAGTAACTTGCAGAGGCAGGATTCAAGCCAGCCTCTCAGCTAATACGGAGCTGCAGGAATTGTTGCAAACAAGAGCCCTCGGGTCTGCTCATGTCAGGGGAGCTCCCTCTGCATCCAGGACACAGCTGGGGGTCCTGGCCCTGCATGCTGGGGCTTATGGTCCTAGCCCGTCTAGCGCTGCCTGAATTCTCAAGAGCAGGCATAAGGGAACCCCACCCCAGGACCCCTGCTGTGGCGAAGAGACAGAGGTGGGGCTCCCTCCTTGTCTGGAGGGGCTGGCCGAGGGGCTCAGGTACGCTGTCCCGCCTGACGGTGCGACAGGCTGATTGCGCTTCTCGGGGGATTGTGGGGGGGGGCCCTGCACTGAAGTCCACCCCTGCTCCCCCCCAGGCCTCCCAGCCCACTGGTTGGGTCAGCCTTGGGGCCAGAACAGGTCAGCTCTGAAGCAACGTCACTCGCAGAGCTAACCAAGCGTGGGATTGCTCAGATCGCTGGAATGAGCAGCTCCCCGTGTACACCCCTCCCACCAGCCAGCCACAGGCTCGTCCGGCTCTCGCCTGGCTCTCGCTGCTGCCTTAACCCGACCTGGTCTCAAAGCCACATGGCTCCCACATCGCAGTTGACGAGGGCCTCATCTCCCCGTGGAGGGCTCAGGCCCTGGTTCCTGGGGAGGGGAATCTGGCTCTCTCTGTATCCAGTGGGAGGGCCGGATGGACCAGTGGGAGTGGTCACTCCCCAGACTCAACCCTGGAGCGTGGTCGGCAGGGCAGGGCTGGGGCTCGTGCATGAATGTGGGACACAGGGGACCTCTTCTGGACCAGGGTTGGAGTTAGCAGCAGTGACCCAAGCCCCTACACATCAGGAGTCTGCTAGAGGGCAGAACCAGGGCCAGTGGGAGAGGTTCTGATGAGGGAGGCAACTTTTACTCAATGAAAGAAAGAATTAGCAGTAACTAGGAATGTCCAAACGTAGAGCAGACGACTTTGTGAGTAGTGAGGTCCCCGTCAGGGAAGGCATGCATTCACTCATTCATTTAACCCCTGTCAATTGTCTGCCTCGGGAAGGCAATACACCGTTGTGGCTCTCAGCACTAGAGTCCCCCAGATGTGGGGTCTCCCCGCTCTGCCACTCCACAGTTTTTAGCAAGTTCTCTGTGCCTGTGTTGCCTCCCCTGCAAAACAGGAATAATAACAGTTCCTTACCTATCTCAGTGGGAAAACTGTAAAGACTCTCAGCCCCATGCGTAGCACCAGCTAAACACAAGCAGCGCGTGTTATTTCCCAGGTGCCGTTACCGCTATTCTATAGATGAGTTAAATAAATTCTCTGCGACTCAGTGCCTGAGTGGGGATTTGAACCCAAGCTGGTCTCATTTCAGAGCCCATGGTCCTCCCGCTCGACCATAAAGCTATGCCAGTTAGGTAGGTGTTAAAATCTGAGACGAAGGGACTTAAATCTAGAGCATATAAAGAACACTTACAAGTCCATAATAAAAAGACAACCCAATTAAAAAGTGGACAAAGTATCAGAATGCATATCTCTCCAAGGAACTACACATGGCTAATAAGCACATGAAAAGATGCTCAACACCGTTAGTCATCAGGGAAACGCAAATCAAACCCGCCATGAGACGCCACTTCACGTCCAGTAGGTTGGTGATAATCGAGAAGACAGATAATAGCAAGTGTTGTCAAGGATGTGGAGAAATTAGAACCTCATACACTGCTGGTAAGAGTGTGAAATGCCTCAAATGGTTAAACATAGTTACCGTATAACCCAGCACTTCCACTCTTAGGTATATACTCAGGAGAATAGAAAACATACATCCACACAGAACCTTGGATGCCAACGTTTACAGCAGCTTTCTTCATTAGAGCCAAAAGGTAGAAACAAGCCAGTTGTTCACCTAGTGATGACCAAGATGTGTGTATCCACACAATCTCATCCAGCCGTGAAAGGAATGGAATCCTGACACATGCTACCATGTGGATGGACATCGAAAACCTTAGGTGGAAGAAGCCAGTCCCAGAAGTCCACTAGTACGCAATTCTGTTCCTACAAAAGTCCAGAATAAGTAAATCTGTGGGGACAGAAAGTAGGTTAATGGTTGCTTAGGGACTTGAGTGGGGCTGGGGGGATGGAGGGGTGACGGCTGAAAGGTACGGGGTTTCTTTTTGAGATGATGAAAATGTTCTAAAGCGAACTGTGGTGGTGCTTGCACACGTTTGTGAATAAAGTAAAAACCATTCAATTAAATGGTGAATTATAGGCTATTTGGGTTGTAGCTCAATAAAGCTGTTCAAAAAAGAGAAATAAATCCATAGAAAAAAACTGAGGCTGAGGGGAGAGGTATGGGTGGAGACAGAGGCTGGGGAGTTGCTAATGGAGAGCTTGGTGGGGGGATGACCTTGCTCAGGAAGCATTTCCCAAGGGATGGATGATGGACCCTGAGGGAATGCCTTCATGGAGGAAGAGGTGTCACTCAGGCGGGTGAACCCCTGGGAAGTGCTGGGCAGAGGGCTGAACCGGTGACCTCTGGCGGCCCTCAAACCCTCCAGCAGGAGAGGGCTGGTCGGTATTGGGTAGGGGAGCTGGGGTTCTGCTGAGGTACCTGCAGCTCCAAGGAGCAGTGGCCCTGTCCACCCATCTACCTCCAGCTGGAGGTCACCACACCACTGATGTGACCTTGTGCAGAGGGACAGGACTTGACCCAGTCAGTGTCCCCATGGGTGAAGCACAAATGATGGGAGCTTGAGTTTGGAGGCAGAGGACCTCTCTGACCTCAGGCTCCTTATCAGTAGTCTGGGGTGGTCATTTCCCCCTCCATGGGTTGCCCTGCATGAAATTAGATGCTGTGTTGAAAGCACCCGGTAGGAGTTCCAGTGATGGGTGAAAACTGATCTCAGTTGGTCTTGGCATCAACCCTGTGAGTTGATGGGGCGGGTGTTACATGAGGTATCACAGAGGTCACGTGTCTTGGTGACCGAGCGGGAGGGCAGAACTGGACCCTGCCTCTGGGATGCCTTGCACCTGACAACGCAGCAGAGCTGACACCTCGCAAAGCACTGTGGGCAAATACTCTCATTTCACCTTCGGGACAAGCTTCTGTGTAAGTAGGATGGGCATCACTAGCCCCGTCTTACAGGTGAGAAAACTGAGAGTCAGGGATGTGTCTCCAAACGTTACTCAGAGCACCCGGACTCCTGCTGGCTTTAGAGCCGTCACACCCATGATCCTGGAGGCTTCTAGACTCCAAGATGCAGCAGGTTAAAGGCCTTGCAATGAAGGTGGAGCCGGGCGGGAGGTGCTGAGGCTGGAAGAGGCCGAGAGGTGGGTCTGTGCTAGGCCAAGTGTGGGTAGCTCTGGCAGCCCCTTCCGTGGACCCATCCGCCTCTCCCTGTTCCGGCGGGAGGGAGGAGACTGGGGGCTTCTGTGCACAGGGAAGGTGGCTGCATGTTCAACGGGAATCACACAAGCACTCTTGATAAACAGCAGGTAGCCCCGCTCCCGCTAGCTAACAGGATTAATCTAAATGCATACAGACGCAGCTGGGCAAAATCAAAACACAGAACCCAAGCTAAATTACACCACTCAGTGGCGGGGCCCTCAGAGCCTCCGAACGTGTCACCTGAGTTGCTCACCTGCTGCAGGAAGAGGCCACGAGTGATGCTCATGTGCGGCACAGGCGTCAGGGGGACCCTGGAGGAGGGCCGGGGGTCGGGGCACTCAGGCAGGGCCGTCTCCGAGGGCCCATAGCCTCAGGTGGGTGGTACATCCTGGAAGGCTGGGGCAGCTTCCAGGCCTGAAGAAAATGGAGAGGCCAGGATGCTCCTGTGACCAGCATCCCACCTGCTGGTCCTGCCTGATGAGAGTCCTGCCTCCCAGGGAACCTGGTCCCAGGATGTCCACACAGAGAGCGTCGGGTAGCTCTGCCCAGTGGTCTGGCATCCTAGGCTTTATTCTGGCCTCCACAGTGAGGGAAGGGAGAGGGAGGGGAACTCTTAACCACGGTAACCACATTCAATCCCCACTATGGCTATTATAACCCCACTTTACAGATAAGGAAACTGAGGCAGAGTTAGGTTTCAGATCTGTTGGGATCCAGAGTCCACGCTCTCGCACTGCCCCAAGCTTCTTCCCCAGTCATAGCTTTGATGAAGAACAAATCTATCCGGGGTCTGCCTTGGGCTCAGGTGGGCTCCAAGCCCAAGGTCAGGGCAGAAGCTGCTTAACTCCCCAGGGTCTAGAGCCCTGTTTCCTTCGCTTTAGCTTGGGACACCTTGGTAATGTCCTCTGGCTGTGGGCATCTAAGCCCCAAAAGCTGCACAGGCAGGGGACTCTAGGGGAAAATGAGAAAGGCTGTGAAAATGACTTTCTGGGCCCGTCACCCTGGGAGGGAACTGGGGGGTCATTATGTCCATCTCTTGGCCAATGAGTGGCAGGCAAACCATCAGGGCAAAACCCCTTCCCTTAAATCTTAGGAACGATAAATCCATTGCTCACGTCAATTGAGCACGTACTCTCTGCTAGGAGCTCTGCTAAGCCCTTTGAATCCATTCTCTCTCCTAATGTGCCCAGCAACACTAGGGGGTGGGTATTATCTTCATTATAACAAGGAAGTGGCACAGACCCCAACGTCCTGTGATCTCTCTCCTTCCCAGGATTCGGTCATGTTAACTGGGTTCTCCCGTGTGACCCACAGAAAGGGCAAGGTTGGGGTGTAGTTCCTGCTCCCCCCAGCTACCTGGTTCCATGGTCCCGGGCAGCCCGGGGCTTCTTTGAACTGGGAATTCCTGGCTTGTAAAACAAGAACACCCTCCACCCTACCTGCATTCCTACCTTATTGTGGGAATCACAGGAGAGAAATACACCCTGGTTTTCATGCTGTGAGGCACTACATAAACGTTAGTTATTGTTCCACACCCTAGAGCAGGCCTGTCCCAGAGCTCCGCATGAGGTTGTTTTTTTATAAAATTAATACTGTTAGGAATGAGAATTACTACTAATAAGCCCATTGCTTGTCCACGTACGTCTGCGTGGGGACCTCGATGTCCCCAGGACACAGTCTCTGCCCAGGGTCTAAGGAAGGGATCGTGCTCCCCATTCTGCAGTGGGGTAAGCGGAGGCCCCTGGCAAGAACAAAGGGCGGCCCCAGGTGCCCAGGACTCCAGGGGAACGGGGATTTCACACAGGATCTGGGATTTCCGGTGTTCTCCCTCCCGCTGTGAGGGCTCCCAGGCCTCTCCCAGAGTGATTTATGGCAGCAATGTGCACAGCCAGTGCTGTGTCAGCGCCTCCCTCCCCTCCTGCCTCCCACTCTGGTCTCTCCCCAACCCCCATTTCAGCTTCTCACCTGTTTCTCCCAATGCTGCCGCTCACCTCTCACTGGTTCTCCCCTCCCTGAGTGAGTTGCCCAAGGCTGAACTGGGCCTGCTTTCAACTCCTTTCTGGGCTGAGCTGTCCCTAGCAGCTGAGAGATCTGAGGGTGGGGGAAATGCTAAGGAGGAGCTCCCCCTGCCCTGCCCCACCCCTCCCGTGGTCCCAGGAGAGCTGCCCTGAGGCCCTTGGTGGAAAAGGAGGGAAGGGGGCCTGGAGCCTTCGCTTCCTGTCACCTGTCCAGTGGCAGGACCAGCTCTGAGCCTCGGTCTGTGGGACTCCCAGGCTTATGTTTTCCCCATCTCCAGGGCTGAAAAAGCCTGGACACTGGGACTGGGGGCATAACTGGCCCCTCAGGGCCATGCAGACCCCTGTGCGGAGGTCCTGGTGCTTTGCCACCAATTGCAAGGCACCGGCTGCCGCAATGCAGATTCTAGATCCTGCGGGGAAGGAAAATCCAGGGGGAGTGAGCTTCTAGACTGAGGAGTCAGGGGATGGAGGCCAGAAGCAGACACTGAATCCTTCTTTCCATGCTCCTATCAGAGCTAGTGAAGCAGGAGACCAAGGGCTTCTGGGAAGGCAAACAGGGCCCACGAGGGGGTACTGCCCAGAAAAACATCCAGATCATTAAATAGTTAAAAACAATAGAAAATGTATAAAAACCCAGAATTTAGTGTATTGTTAACTCATTTTCTAACATGGAGAAAATGGAAACTCAGAGAGGTTCTTTAACTTGCCCAAGGTCACACAGCTAATGGATTCAGAAAATACAGCTCTAGGCTGGTGGGCTCTCCGTCCTGTGCACAGAAGCTAGGGTGTGGGCCAAGCTCTGGCCAGTCCCTGGCTACACTCTCCCTGCTGCCCTTGCCCCTTCCAGTATCCCCAACTTCAGGAGGCCTGCTCTGCCCTCAGCTTCTGAGCTGGGTCAAATTCAGAGCGACCCCACCAAAAGCCTCCCTGGGGTTTAGGACTACACACTGCCCCTCCCTCCACGTCCAGGACCTGGGTGGGCCTGGGGAGGCTGGAGAGGGCCTGGCCTTGCTATCATAACTCTCACTTCTGGGACCCAGAGGGTCAAGTAGGCATTTTGGAGGCAGTGATTGGTAGAGAAGGAACTTGGGGAACAAAAACAGGATGCTGATGACTTAAGGGGGTAAAGGGGGCTGTCCTCCCAGGCGCAGCTGGTATCTTTGGGGGCTAGTTCCTGCCTCTCAACCCCTCCCTTGGCCCCTAGCTCATTTCTGGGACAATGAAACACTAGTGCATTGGGCCAGCAGGCCAGACACTCCACCTAATTCCCTTTGGCCTGAGATCCCCACATGCTGACTTCATGACGAGCCCAACCAAAGAGGCTGGCCCTGTCACGTCTCCCATCCTGTGGACAAACTTGTTATTTACGTTGATTGTTGCATGATTAACAGCTAATTTGTTAATCAACCACAGGCTATGCAACTTAGGTGCGGCTGTCTCTCCATGGAAATCCACCAAGGTCCCATCCTGAGAGGCTAGCCTGGCAGCTGGGGGAACAGGTGGTGGCAATGGGGGTGTGGGCTTGAGGGCCCCTCCCATCCACAGCCTCTATCGACCCTCCCTGCCCTTGTATGAAACTTCTTCTGGCTCCCTGGGGTTTCCACCGTCCTCCCCTCACCCCATACCCGACACCCAAGGCCACCCTCGCTCAAGGCCATCAACTGCCAGGTGCCTTGGGCAAATCATCTCACCCCTCTGAGCCTCAGTTTCCCCATTTTTGGTCTCCCAGTTGAGAAGATGGGTGATTTCTGTGAAAGCACCATACAGTCAGTAGGGTGCCAGAGCTGGCTGGTATCGACTCACAAGAGTCAGTTAAACTTTCAGTGATTTTTGCCAGCTGGTTGATAAACATGGCCATTATTAAAAATTAAACTATATAAACTTACAATTAAATAAGTTACATTGAACACAAAGGTAATAAATACTCAAAACTCATTACTTCTTAATTACTTTACTATTATCTGTGCTCTTGAGGTTATTTACGTTGGTTGTATCTGTCTGTTGGAAATGCTGTGCAATGACTCACTGCTAAGCATCTCTTTCCAACTCCACATTCAATGACATCACCTTGGTAGCTTGAAATCAGCCGGGGGGGGGGGGATTCGCAGCATGGAAATTGGCAAATGCCGTTAAGTCAGGACTTCATTTATTGTTTTATTATTTGTTTAGACTTAAAAACAGTGATGGAGAAAATCTTAATGATGCAGATTAAACCTAAAAGTACGTGGTGTGTGTAGCTATTACACTGTAAATAACACAAAAAAATTGAGGAAATATTCTTGCAGTAATTGAAAACTATTATCTGATGCAGCAAAGAAGCCACATCATTGACGGAGGAGGTTCCCACAAATGTCTTTGTCGTTTCACTTTCCTTTTACCCATTAATGTAAATGCAAATATTAACCAAAATTCATGTGAGAACTACACTCATTTGTCAATTGCAGCCATAGGTTGGCTACGGATAGAAGAGTTCTGCAAAAATCAGCAGAAGCATTCTGTGAAAACCAATTGGATATGTGGAATTTACAATAAAGAGTGTTGTACATTTTATTATTTTTTGTAAAATATATGCAGTGCACCCTTTATATCAGTAAAATCACAAACACCCATATTCACACACTTTTCTTTTTTCCTGGAGAGCCAGTTGTTAAACCTTTCCCAGCACACCACTGACGGTACTTATGGGAGAGACCCTCATCCCCTTCCTCTTCGCCCCTCACTCTGGCTCTAGGACTTGTATGGTGTCATCAGCCTTTAACGGCTGCACCAGATGTGGAGGAAGGAGCTAGAACTTGGCTGTCTCATCCTCCTCCACAGCCCCCTCCAAAGAAGGTGGATTCCTAGTTGCGCCCCAGGAGACACATCCCTGGGCAGAGAGAAGAAGGACCCAAGACCCTTAAACTTGCCTGCTCTGCTTTCAGGGGTGTCTCCACCTGTTGGCTGACTCCATCCAGAATCAGACCTCTGACACTACCTTGGGAGGGGCCACCATCCTCTTTGTCTGGATTTTGACAAGAGCCTCCTAACTGGTCTCCCCATTTCTATCCTTGCCCCCTTTACAGTCTGTTCTCAACAGCCAGCCAGAGGGATCTTGTTAAAAAACAAAATCAGATCATGTCCTCCTCTACCAGAAGCCCTGCCGTGGCTTCCCTTCAAATCTCGACAGCAGCCCTGTGTGACCCAGCCTCCTGTTACCTCATCCCTGTGTCCTGCCGCTCTGCCCTTCTTTACTGTCTCTCCGAGGCAGCCGAGCTAGCCTCTTTGTGGTTCCTTGTGCTCACAAGCACCTCGCCTCTTAGGGACTTCGCACTGGCTGTTTCCTGTTTGGAATGCTCTTCCTTCAAACATCTGCTTGGTTCGCTCCTTCACCTCCTTCAGATCCACTCAAATCTCACCTCCCCATCAAGGCCGTCCTTGATTCAACACTCTTGCTCCCACTCCAATGCACCTGATCCCCCCCCCCCGGCTTGATCAATTTTTAATTTTTTCATAGTGTTTCCCACCTTGTAATATACTAATTTCCTGATTACATCTGCAATGGAAACTGAGTGTCACGAGGGCAGGGATCTTTGCTTCATTCACTGACATACTCCCAAAACAGTGCCTGCCACAAGGTAGGGGTAAGTAAATATTTTTGAAGAAATTCTTTGTGGGAGGGAGGGCAGCTTCTCCAAGGAGTCTGTGCAAGAGCAGACAACCCTTCCTTTCTCGATTGATGTGGGGATGGGAGGCCTCCTGCCTCAGTCCAGCCCAGTTTTCTAGCTCATCTCCTAAATCAGAACCTGTCTGAAAGCAGTCAGGATTCTCCAGAGAAACAGAACCAAAAGATATATGCATAACTATAGCTATAGAGATATAGAAGAAGAGTTATTATAAGTAATTGGCTCATGTGATTATGGAGGCTGACAAGTCCCAAAGCCTGCAGTCGGCAAGCTGGGGACCCAGGGGAGCTGGTGGTGCAGTTCCAGTCTGAAAGCCAGCAGGCTTAAGACCTAGGAAGAGCCGATGTTTCCATTCAAGTTCAGAGGCAGGAAAAAAATGAATGTCCCAGTTCAACAGCCATGCAGCAGGGGTTCCCTCTTACTCAGCCTTTTTGTTCTATTCAGGTCTTCATCTGATTAGATGAGGCCCACCCACACCAGGGAGGGCAATCTGCTTTATTCAGTCTGCAGGTTCAGATGTTCATCTCATCCAGAATCATCCTCACAGACACACCCAGAATAATGTTCGGCCAAATATCTGGGCACTCCATGGCCCAGTCAAGTTGACCCATAAAATTAACCATCACAGGCCCTTCATCTCACAGAGCAGAAGGAGAACAGGATGCAGCAGACTGAGTAACACACAACCTTCTACCAGCTGGGCAATGCTGCAATTAACATGGCCTGTTAGTACCATGGTTTCTCTTCTCCTACTCTCCAGGGACCTAGAACCTGGGTAATGAGGAGAGGAAAGGAGGCTTAGAACAACATTTGTGGCCTTGGCCTAGCCTCTGTTTTCTCATCTGTAATATGGACTTATACTGTATTACGCATCTCATAGCTGTAAGGCTCAAATGAGAAAAAGCTTTGTCAAACATAAAGCCTTTTGCAAGCCCAAGGTATTCATCTTGCAAACTCACTCCTACTCATCTCTGACAAGTCCCTATCCCTGTCAAGGGAAGGGTTAAGCCCGCCTTCTTTTTTATTGTTTCCCGTGTCCTAAGAGGGAAGTGCACGGGACAAGGCATAAGTAGGGCCAGGGTCTTTGAAAACAGCAGCAGTAACAGCACATGTATTTGAGAGGCTAAGTTGAGGATTGGTGCTTTCTCCAACCTGTGGCAGGAGAGAATCATCAGACTGTTGGTTTTCTCCACTCCTGTGCCATTGCCCATTGGGAAGGTCTGCAGTTCTGAACGTGGCTGATGAGACATCAGAGGAGCTTTCTGTCTGGGGGCCGTGGAGGAACAGGTCTGTCCTGGGTGAGTTGTGTGCAGGCGAGCCTGGCAGCAAGGGGATGAATGGGGAGATCTGAGCTCCTATCTGCCCAAAGAATGTCTCCTCTTATTGGTGTTTCCCCACCGCCATTAGCACATCCCTTTCCCTTGGTCCTGTATGGTTGGGAATCAGAAATGAGAAGGCACCTTCCTTTGCCTAGATCTCCATTCTGGCTCCTCCATCCAGTCACTGGCAGAGCCAAAGTTCAGGTAGAAACTTGTCCGCCTGCATTGCCAAGATTGCCGCGGCCACCCACTGCCCGGCTCTGACAGCTGTTTGGCAAGATGGAGCATGGATGCCAGTGCTATGGTAATGGGTGCCGAGTGGCACAGGGCATTCCCAGCACAGGGGCCTATCAGGGAGACATGTGACTGTTGGGAAACTCATTGGGATGGGATAAAGTAAATATCCAAGAGACAGGAAGGCAGGCAGTCTTTGCTCTCCCATCCCCTGCTGACAGCAGAGAACATGGGCATACCTCACCCTTGCCCTCTGGGAGTGCCATGCCCCGATGCCCATCACTGGATACTCTCTGTGTTTGGGGCTTCAGGTCAGGGGGTGTATATGGAGCTGATTGCTTTCATGATACAGTTACGGTAGAGCTGATTCATTCATTCATTCAACCATTCACTTATTCCATAGATATTTATTGAGAGCCTCTTCTCTGCCTGTATGCTGGCACTGTTTTATTTATTTTTTTATTTTAAAAGATATTTGTTTTCTTTATCTTTTGGCTGCGTCAGGTGTTACTTCCGGCATGCGGGATCTTTCGTTGCAGCGCGGGTTCTTCGTTGCGGCGCGCGGGCTTCTCCCTGGTTGGGGTGTGCGGGTTTTCTCTCTCTAGTTACGGTGCACAGGCTCCAGAGCGCGTGGGCTCTGGAGTTTGCGGCACGTGGGCTCTTTCGGCGAGGCAGGCGAGTCCAGCAGTTGCAGTGCGCAGCCTTAGTTGCCCCAAGGCTGCGCCAAGGGGCTGCCCCAAGGTTGCCCCTGAGTTGACCCAATCTAAGAATGGCCGTGATTTTATCCAAGGCCCCGGGTGCTTTCTCTTTCACCAGTGAACTTTTGGCCTGATTTTGTCTTCATTTTATAACTGTTAAAAACATGTGATTGAGCGTGAAGACACACATACACACACAGAAGCCAAGCCAGCTCATGATTATCGCTGCTGAGCTGGGACCGAGAGAACCCGAACTTCATGTTTTGCCAACAGCTTTTACCTCTTCTCAGCCAGTTCTTTTCCACGGCACACGCCAGAGAGCCAAATGGCATAGTCTGAGCTTGGTCCCTTTCCTGCCAGTCACTGGGCGAGGCTCTGGCTGTTGGCACTCTACTCTGCTGTCCATCGTGAGGTCTCATCCACTCCGCCTGGCACGGGAAGGGGAGAGCTGGCATTGTCCAGCAGGTAGGTGCTTGAGGCAGGAGGCCGAGGAGGCTGGCTCCTGGCAGGCAAACCTGTTGCCACTAAAACTTGGCACGTCTGGACGGCTTTAGCAGTCCAGACAGAGAATTAGCACAGAGGAAGCGCCTGTTCCGCAACGCCGGTCTGGCTCCTTGGTACTCCCCGTGGAAAGCATGCTACCCATGCGCTCTTCCTTGGTCGCAAATTTATATGAAGTGGGGTAAAGAGAATCCCAGCATGACTATGACCCCAATCATCTGGGAGTTTCCTCCTGGGACATTTTGCCGAGTGCCTGGGGATCCTACATTTTTCTGAGCCTTTCCAGCAGAGGTAACGAATGCCATTTCTGAACTTTTGGAAATTGGCGGGCTGGTGATGTCTTAAGGATGTTTCTTGCCTGCTCCAGGAGTACTGTCTCCCACTGTCACCCCGAGCCCTTGATGGAGTCCTTGGCTGGGACACAGGCTGCTCAGCCAGGTGCCTTTCTTTCCACCTGCTGGCAGATGGAGGGCACTGCGTGTGGAGCCAGGAGACGGGTATCTCAGGGCAGCACTGCCTGGCGCACACCGTGTGGAATGTGGACAAGCTGCTTAACTTCCCCGGGCCTCAGTTTCCACAGGCCGTATCTATCGTCGTGAGGATTGAATGCGGTGATGCAGGTGAAGGCAAACTATACACTGAGAAACCTCAAACACAGGCAAGGCATAGATGATGGCTCTCCACATGCAGCCTCCCACCAGACCAGCGCCGTGTGATCATTTTTCTCATTCGATTTTGTTAGAAAGCTGCTTACTTGGATAAAACCTTCAGGAGGAGCAAGAAGTCCATCCCTGGGGAACCCTACTGCTTCCTGGCCTGTCTTGATTCATAGATTTCTGTGTACTCTGAAGCTCTCAGCCACCTCCAGAGCAGTCCCTGGGCAGGCACGGACTTGACGAGGGGAAGGCTGCGCGGGAACAGCCACAGAAACGAAAGATTACGGATTCTCTTTCTATTCCTTTCTTGATTTCCTGTTCTGAGATGGGCGAAGCAGGCTGATTTATTTTTGACAAACGTATCTGCATTATGAATTATATTGGGGATGGAATTGTTACATTAAATCAATGTTAATTTTTGACTTCTGTTCAAGGCGCCATAAATAATCAACTCCAGGGTGAGGTTATGGACTGAAGTCGCCCAAATTATGCTAATGAGGATGATTAAATTTTTGAATTCTAAGTTTCTGTAAGAATAACAATCAGTTAGCATTTACATTTCTGCCATGCCCTAGGATTTGCAGCTTTTTCTGAAGCTGCTATTAAATATAAATAACAATACCAGTTTTTAAAGCCAAGTTGGGCCCTTTGGGGCATATTCTATTCTCTTTCCTGATGCTCTGCTTCTGAGGCTATGGAGAGGGGCTTAGGTTCCATGTCTGAGGCTAGCAGAGATGGAAGGGAGGATTGCCACGGGAGTGCCACAGGAGCCGGGCAATTTGCATTTGACTTGGAACTGCAAAGGCACCTTCAAGTTCTAAAAGAGACAATAATTCAGTTTTGCATCGCTCCATTTGGTGAGGAATGCCGGGAAGCCCCAACAGGCTTTAGAAGTGCTACCCCCAGTGAGCAATGATTTCGGAGGGATCTGAACTTAGGATGGGGGACCAGAGCTTAGCCTCTCCTGCCTGTGTGCTGTGGGTCTTTGGGGCTACTCCATTAGCTTTCTGTGCTTTGTTGTCCCTCCACAGGCTCTAGGGACCTTTCCTAGGATGCCACTCGATCCCCTAGTTTAGCTCAAGAAAGGGCAAAAAGAGCTAGTTGATTTCCAGCGTTCTGTTTAGCCACCTGTTATGAAAGCTGCCCAGAGATGCTCATCCCCTGATGTCTGCGTGAGGCCCAGGTGGCTACCATCGTAATGACAGGTCAGCTCTTAGGTCAGGCTGCTGGCTGAGTGACTATTGTTTATCCCAGTTTCAATTTCATTGTCATGGCAACCCACACAAGTCACCGTCCGAACCGATGCCTCTCGCGAAGGTATGTGAGAAACGGTCCTCTGGCTCGCCCCGCCTGTGGACCAGGACCCATCTCTGCCCTCGGGGGGCGACTCCTTCCTTTCCTCCATGTACTCAGGGTGATCTTATTTTCTTCACCACTTACCCAGAAATTGTCTTTGAAAAGTGTCTCATTTCAACAGAATGTGGTCTAGAGTGATTGGGAACGCTGCTAGGCAGGGTTTGTTGCCCAACCCTCCACGTGAGCCTTCTCAACGGCATCCTTATTCCCACGGGTTTCTAGAACTGCTGTGGCCACTGGTGGGAGGGGTGTTGGCGGTGGGTGGGAAGTCTGCCCACTTGACACTCGTGGCATCAGAGGGAAGGCCTCTTGAAGGTTCTGTCCCATAACCTGGTGTGATGTATCTCAGACGCGAAACCCGCCTCAATGCATCTTCCTAGCTGAGGGGTGCCCCCTCCTTGATAATTTCAAGAGACAGATGGCTGGAGCTTCTGTTTTGCGCTATTGCTCTGAGAAAGCCTCATGTCTGTGTGGGGCTGTTTAGGCACCAGCTCTGGATGTTAACGTCAGGGAGGCTCGAAAGAACTGCCTTGGCGGAATGGGACTGTCTGGTGAATTTCTCTTCCGTGTCTACAAGTACTTTACGATTCTGAAAGCACACACGTCTTCGACTGAGTCTCAAAGAGGGGCTCTTCTTCGAGCTGGCTCTGTGGTGAGTGTGTGGGGAGGAGGCCTTGGCCAGGGCTGCCCACTGCGAGGGTTACGAGGGAGGCCCAGCACCAGGAGGAACGTTGCCTCCCCGTCAAGCCCTCTGCTGGGTGTGCCTCAGGATCACCTGTTTTGGCCAAACCAATGGCTTATTTCCCTAAATAAAATAACGAGGGATTTTCTCTCTTTCTTTCTCTCTCTTTCTCCCTTTCTTACTCTCTTTCTTTCTTTCTTTCTTTCTTTCTTTCTTTCTTTCTTTCTTTCTTTCTTTCTTTCTTTCTCTTTCTTTCTTTCTTTCTTTCTTTCTTTCTCTTTCTTTCTTTCTTTCTTTCTTTCTTTCTTTCTTTCTTTCTTTCTTTCTTTCTTTCTTTCTTTCTTTCTTTCTCCCTTCCTTCCTCCCTCTCTTCCTCGCTCCCTCCCCTTCCTTCCTTCCTTCCTTCTTTCCTTCCCTCCCTCCCTTCCTTCCTTCTTTCTCTCTCTCTCTCTCTCTCTTTCTTTCTCCCTCTCTCCCTCTTAGATATTGGGGTTTCTCTGCCTGAAACAGAGAAGCGATGAGGGACTGGAGAGCTAATTAAAAGTCTCCAAATCAAGGGAGATTGTTATAGACACAAGTGAATCCACTGCTCTGGGAAATGCTGAGGTTACTTCCACACGTCTTGGCCCCTCTGTTGCCATCGGCATGGGTCAAAGTTGAGCCGGGCAATGGGAGAGGCAGAAGGCAGGTAGGGAAGACAAGAGCCAGGGCTGAGGCAAGCAAGCCTAGGGCAGGAGTCCTGTTAGAAGGTGGTGGGATTTGGGGCCAATATTCTCCACCTTCTTCCCCTTCATTCATTCCACAAACCTATTTGGAGTATTTACTCCGTGTCTGGCTCTATTCTAGCTCCTCGTGAGCCAGTGGTGAGTGAAACAGACAAAAATGCCGACGCTGCTAGAGCTTTACTTTCTACTGGGGGCCCCAGATAGTAAGCAGATCATTGAAGCACCTGGTCAGATGGTAATAAGGGCTACATTAGGAGAGGGGCAGAGGGAGTGTGGAGGTGCTGCAGTGTAAGACAGGTGGGCAGGGCAGGCTTTTGATGATGCTTCAGTGAAAAAGTAAAGGAGTGAGGGCTGGAGCCATGGGGATGCTTGGGAGAGGAAGACCCAGGCAGAGGGAACAGCAAGCCCAGAGCCCATGGGCCTGGTGTGCTGGGAGAACAGGGGTGGGGGTCTGCATCACTGGAATGGGGTGAAGAAGGGGAGAACCGCAGAAGACAAGGTCCAAGAAGTAACCGGGAGCCTGATCGCCCTGGGCTTTGCGGCCACTGTAGGGGTTTTCTGGGTGCAATGGGAAGGCATGGGGAGGTTTGACAGGGGAGGGATATACTCTATAGGCTCTTACAGGATCCTTCTGGCTGCTGTGCTGAGAATATTTTAAATTTTAGACCTTGTCTCCTCAGATTAGGTCCTCACTCTGTCCTTGTCACTGGACTGGAGACGGTCTACATGATTATCAGATTAAACTCTACTAGGATTGGAATATTTCTAGGAAAACAGTGAATTGAATATGTCATAAATTTGTACCAATGAGCAAAGTTAAAGAGAGACCGATTTGGCCCAATCTGGATTGGCCATGTGGGTCTCAATGCTATGAGAGGGGCTGGGCCCACGTGACCCAGGATCCGTCCCCCTATAGCATTAAATGCATATGCATAATGTCACGCATTGGTGCCCAGTGAATGGGAACTCACTCTCCTGCTTTACAGGGACGGGTCCGGAGATGTATTTAGGGATGCTCCTAACTGCATTTCTTCCACACCACTGATGCCAAGGCTTTGTGAGTTACCGACTGAGGAGAGATCTGAGCTGGCAGAATCAAAGGCAGTGGGTTTAGGAAAGGGTCCAAATTACATTGAGGAAGATCTCACTGCTGTTCCAAGCGCTCTAATGCCGCCTTTTGATTGAATAGGCTTGTTATTAAAAATGCATTTTAAAAAATGAAATCGAAGCAAATCCCTTCAAATAAGATTTCAGCCTTGTCTCAAATCCAGGGGTTTATTTGGAAGCTCTATCTTCTCACACTCTGTACAGAGCTGTGTTGGAAAGATCATAGCCTCCGATGCCCTGAGTGTGATGAATCAGGAAGGTAGATATCCATCAGGTTTCCCGAGATGGCTGTGCAATGTCCCTTTGTTGCTTATTTTCTGTGCTACTTACATGGGGCAGGTGGTCACGTGAACTGTGTTAAATGTTGCTCCACCCAAATTCCTCATTTCCCTAGAGGACTGAACCTGAGTTGATTTGGAATCTGTGCACCCCCAGGAGGCTTCTGCTCCTCTGTCTACTCCCTCCCCTAAACTCGGGCCACATTGCTGCTTCCTGCATGTCGGCCAGATTGGGGACTTCCCCACTAAGCTACATTCATAGGAAGCTATTCTTTATTGTATTAGGAAAAACACCACACTGCTTCCCTATGACCTGTCCCCTCTCCTCATCTGCTACCCTGTGAAAGAAAGGGATGGGGCCAGGGAGGTATGGCAGCCAGGACAGCGTTAACTTTAATCCTATTTAATTCTAATTCCATGATGAAAGGCTCACTTTGAGACTTGATTGAGGTGAGTTTCGGTCAAATAAGAGGAGGTTTCATTCAGCTCCACAGTCAGTTATTCATCAAACAATCGGAGCCAGGCTCAGAGCTTGGGGCCGGGGGTCAGAGGAACCATACTTGGTCCCTGCCCTTTAGGGAGACAAACAGAAACAAATAGGAAATAACAAGATGTACCATCAGTTCTGAAGTAAATGTATGTACCAATGCTGCAGAGAACAGATGAGAGCCCGCTGGGACTCTGGAGCAGGGGATCAGGGACGAAACTGACTCTTACGGTGGGTTTTGAAGGCTGAGTAATAAACTCATGGAGATAGAATTATGGAACTCATTACCTCCTGGAGAGATTACTAGCAGGAATTGTACATGGATTCTGATAGATGGGAGAGCATATGTGGTTATTATGAGAGGGAAGCCTAGACTTGACACCTGCAGGTGAATGTCCGGGATGTGATACCTAGTAAGTTACTCAACATCCTTGTGCCTCAACTTCCTCATTTATAAAATGGGAAATGTAATAACGATGCCTGTCCTGCCAACCTCATGGGGCTGCTGGGAGGATCAAAAGTACCAGTGCATATGAACATGCTAGAAAACGGTCAAGTGCAAGGCAAATGGAAAGGCATTTTTAAGCATTTTATTTGGAAAGAATTGCAAACTCACAAAAAGTTGCAAAACTAAAAATCACACAAAGAACATCTGTATACACTGTACCCAGATTTATCTATTGTTTACAGTTTACCCCATCTACTTTATGATGTATTTTCTCTCTCATACACACAGTTATATATGTTTATACATAATTTTTTTCTGAACATTGCAATAAGTTATATACATCAGAGCTCTTTATCCCTAAACACTTCCGTGTATATTTCCTAAGAACAGGAATATTCTCTTACATACCACGGTAGAGTTATCAACTTGACTGATGTACATTATCTAAACTGTCAGCCATATTATAATTTTTTCACCTGATCTAATAAGAGAAGTTTTCGCTCGTGTAGGATCCAGTCTAGCGTCAGGTATAGCGTTTTGATTTCATGTCTCTTTAGCCTCCTTTAATCTGAAACATTCCCACAGCCTTTCCTTTGTCTTACACGATATTGATATTTTTGAAGAATACAGTGCTCCATTTTTAAAATAAGCTGTTTCTCATTTTGTGTTTGTGCGATGTTTCTTTGTGATTAGAGTGGGGTTATGCATTCTCAGTAACAATACAACGTGGGTGATGATGTATACTTCTTGGGGTATCACATCTGGAAGCAAGTAATGTCCATCTGTCCCTCGCAGGTGATCTTAATTTTGTTTGTCCAGTCAAGGTGTTACCTGCTTTCTCCACTATTAATTACCATTTCCTCCCTCTGCTGCAACTAGTAAGCAGTTTGTGGGGAGACAGCTTACCATTTGTCATCAAAATTTTCTGCTAGATTTAATATCCATTGATGATTCTTGACTGACCCAATCTTTACCATGATGCTAATCTCCCGACTCCAGCATTTACCAGTTTGCCTTCAGCATTCTACTAAGCAAGAGCCCTCCTTTCATATCTGTTTATCTATCTATCATCTATCTACCTATCTATCTATCTAAATATATATTTTTGCTATGGGCTCATAAATTCCTATTTTTTCAGTGGTTTATAATCCATTATTCTAGCTCATTCTTTTGTTGTTCAAATTATCCCAGATTTGGACATTGGGAACCCTTTCAATGTAGTTCCTCTGTTCTGTGACATGCCCCATTATTATTATCATTATTATTGGAGCAATCCTTTACTTTGTGGCATAAGATGTTTCAGGCTTGTCTTGTAGCTACTCTGCCCTCGTCCTGGAATCAGCTACTTCTTTGGGGAGTCATGGTTCCTTTTAGTGGAAAATAGTATTAGAGACCAATATCAGGGGGCTAGGTGTACTCATTGCTACAGGGGTATTTTTGCTTCTTGGCTATTTCAGTGGTTGAACTAGAAAATATATGCATGTGTATACGAATGCACATACACACGTATGCGTATACAAATGCATCTGTACACACATACCTAGATTATACACGTGCATGTGAACATTCATATACGTACGTACCTTAGAAATCATGAGTTCACACCAATACTTCCAATTCAAGTCTATTTCCACGGGGTTCTTGCCTTACCCTTTCCGTATTTGCACATCCCTTCTTCATCAGTAAGAAACATGCAGTTCATTCCACTACAATAAACAAACCTCCTCTAAAGAATCCAGGATTTGTCTGCACTTCCTCCCCTCCCACCCTTCCCCCCACCCCAATACACGCATACACATATACACTCCCTATCTTGCCCCAGACTGAGGGTATGTGGTCAAATACTACTTTTCTAAGTCACTTGGATTAGTTCTTTCCCTCCTCCACTTCTGTGTGGTTATAATCCTCACTTGAAATATATAGTTTCATTTGTTTCAGTTTACTTTCCATCTTTTCTCTGTCTCCAGTCTTACCAATTTAATTTGTTTTTAGAAGGTATAGAGTATTGACTTGCTTACAAAAGTCAAAATTATTTTAAAAAGATATACTCAGAGAAGTACCACTTCTTCACATATCCCTTCCACCCCATGTGTCCCTGTCTGTTCAGGTTACTATAACAAAATAGCATAGGCTGAGTTGTTTATAAACAATAGAAATTTATTTCTCACAATTCTAGAGGCTAGAAGTCCAAGATCAAGGCCCTGGCAGATTCAGTGTCTGCTGAGGGCTTGCTTCCTGGTTCACAGACAGCTTTCTTTTGGCTGTAATGTCACATGGCAGAAGGGGAAAGGTGAGCTCTGTAGGTCCTGTTATAAGGGCACTAACCCCATTCATGAGGGCTCCACCCTCATGACCTAATTACCGCCCCAGAGGCCCTCCACTTCCAAATACTACTCCGTTAGAGATTAGATTTCAACATATGAATTTGAGGGGACACAAATATTCAGTGTATACCAATTTACCCTTGACCCCCCAAATTCATTTCCTTCTCACATGCAAAATACATTCATTCCATCCCAACAGCCCCCAAAGTCTTAACTCCTTCCAGTATCAACTGTAAAGTCTGAGTCCAAAGTCTCACCTAAGTATCATCTAAGTCAGGTATGGGTGAGACTCGAGGTACAATTCATCCTGAGGCAAATTGCTCCCCAGCTGCGAAACTGTAAACCCGAACAGGTTATATCCTTCCAAAATACAATGGTGGGACAGGACAGACATTCCCATTCCAAAACGGAGAGATAGGAAAGAAGGAAGGAGTGACTGGTCCTCAGCAAGTCCAAAACCCAACAGGGAAAACCCCATTAGCCCTTAAGGCATGAGAACATTCTACTGCACACACAGGGGCAGGGGTCCTGCCTCTGTAGCTTTGCTAGACAGGGCTTCAGCACCTGATGTTCTGGGTAGCCCTGCCCCACCACTCCACTGGGCATTGCCCTTGTCCCTGCAGTGGTTCTGTCTGGACCCTGCTCCTGCAGGCTGGGGTCCCCAGCAGTGGCTCTCCTGGGGTGGGGTTCTGAACCTATGGCTCTGCCAGGTAACCTTAGAAATCTAGGTGGGGGAAGCCACGCCTCCATTGTTTGTGTACTCAGTGTGTAGGCCCCAGATGGTCCTGTAGGGAATCTGCCGAACTCTGTATCTAGTGCCCTCCAAGAAGGGCAGCCACCAAGGCTGAGCTGTACCAGGGCCTAAATCACCCTGGAGGTTAGGGGGTTCATTCTTCCACTATCCCGAGCTGACTAATCTCCTTATCAAATGGTCATTTGGCCACCTTCTTAGTGTTCTCTCCCTAACAGCCTTTCTCATTCTTTTCAGTATGGATAGGCTGAGAATATTACACATCTTTAAATTCTGCTTACATTTTGATTAACAAATCGATGTCTTTTTTCTTTCTTTTTTAAATTGAGATAGAATTGACATAGAACGGTGTATTAGTTTTAGGTGTATAACATAATAATTTGCTATATGTATATATTGTGAAACGATTACCGAAATAAGTTTAGTTAACATCCATCGCCACATATAGGTACAGTGTTTTTTTCTTGTGATGAGAACTTTTAAGATCTACTGTCTTAGCCACTTTCATATGGGCACCACAGTACTATCAACTATAGTCACTTCACATACATACATATGTTTGTAACATCCCCAGGACTTAAAACTGGAAGTTTGTACCTCTGGAAGCCACCAGTCTGTTCTTGGTATCTGTGGGTTTGGTTTTTGTTTTGTTTTTGTTTTTTAAGAATCCATATGTAAGTGAGGTCATACAGTACTTGTTTTTCTCTGTCTGACTTATTTCACTTTGCATAATGTCCTCAAGGTCCAACCATGTTGCAAATAGCAGGATTTCCTTCTTTTTTTATGCCTGAATAATGTCCCATTTGTGTGTGTATGTGTATAAATAATATAGATAATAATTTCTCTTTTCTTATATTTCACAGTAAGCGGTAACGAGGAACCAGGCTGTCCCTTCAGCATTTTGCTTAGATATTGCCTCAGCCAGATATCCAATTTTATCGCTCGCAAGTTCTACCTTCCACAGAACACAATTCAGCCAAGTTCTTTGCCACTTTATAACAAGGATCTCTTTTCCTCTATTGTGCAAGAACATGTTCCTCATTTCCTTCTGGGACCTCACGAGAATGGCCTTTACCGGCCGTGTTTCTACCAACACTCTGCTCGGGGTTACTTAGGTATTCTCTAGAAGATTGAGACTTTCTCTATAGCTCTCCTCTTTTCTTTCTGAGCTCCTGCCAGAATGAGTCTCTAATGGTCCATTTACGGCAATGCAGGCTTTTTTTCAGCATGTGCTTCAAACCCTCACAGCCTCTACCCTTTACCCAGTTCCAAAGCCACGTCAACATTTAAAAGTGTGTTTGTTACAGCAGCGCCCCCACATCTGGGTACGAATTTCCATCCCAGTCTGTTTGGGCTCCCATAACAGAGCACCATAGGCTGTGTGGCTTATAAACAACAGAAATTTATTTCTCACAGTTCTGGAGGCTGGGAAGTCCAAGTGCCCTGGCAGAGTTTGATGTCTGGAGAGAAGCCACTTCCTGGTTCATAGACTGCAATCTTTTTTCTCGTGTCTTCACATAACAGAGGGACGAGGGAGCTCTCTGGGGCCTCTATTATAAGGGCACTGATCCCAATCATGAGGGCTCCACCCTCGTGACCTAATTACCCAAAGGCCTTACTTCCCAGCACCATCACATTGGGTTTAAACATATGAATTCTGGGGGGATACAAATATTCCAGTCTAAAGCACCATTTCTTCCTACTCCTTGTAGATAACCGTCATTATTTTTTGCTTTATCTTTCCTGTGTTTCTATTTGTAATCACAAGCTGATATAGGTACATTTTATTATTTTCCCTTATTTCTTACACAAAAGATAGCATGCCATCTATGCTCTCTTGTACTTGCCTTTTTCACTTACTAACATCTGGAAATCATTCCATACCAGTTCACAGTGACTTCCTCTTTTTTTTTTTTTTTTTACAGTTGCATAGTGCTGTGTGTATGTACCAGAGTATACTGAAGCAATTGCTTCTAAAGATATTTTATTTTTCAAGATGTTGACACTTTCTCCACCTTTGCAAGCTAAGTGCACATTATGTGCCACAGGACGTTCTGAGCATCTTGGTATAAGCTAGGAGTCAGTCCCACCACCCCTCATATTAAGGTCGGGTGTTTCTGCCAATTGGAGTTGTTGAGCAGTACCTCTCCCAGTGTGTATGCTGATTTGCGTGAGGAACAGGGAGCTGTCTGGAATTATAAGACAAACCTTGGATACTGTTGGGGCATAGACACGTCTGATGGAGGGGGAGCTGGAGGGAGCAGTGGGTAGGATGAGAGCCAAAGGAAAGCAGATAACATGGGAGAACGACGAGGGCACACATAATGCACTCACCTAAGTGAGAAAGGTGTCTAGAATAGGAAACCTGGCCCAGTCACTGACTGCACTCTTCATAGGGGAGTGTTTGCACCCCATCTTCATGTCCCAGCCCCTTGGTGACTTGTGTGGTTTGAGATAAAGGGGCTTTGTGTGCCTGTGAACTGAAAAATCTGGAACATGTAGCTAATCAAAACTCCTTGCTGTGTGACACCCTTGTCTGCGTGAGATGAAGCATTCTCCTTGGTTGCAAAGTCAGAGTTTCCCTTGGGGTAGAAGCAGGGGCTGGTTCATTGGAGTCCGGACTGTGAAAGCTCCGTGGTGGAGGCCCATCCCCAGCCTGTTTGGGGGAGGAGAAGAGCTGTTGACCAACTGAATAGCATTTCAGGTACCAGCCTTTTTTCCACTCTCTGTGCTCTGAGCATTTCCCTTTTACTTTGCAAGAACGACAACACCAGTAGTGGCACACTCATAGACACAGCCTTCCCAGTCACTGACTTTGGGCTTCACTATAGAGTCATGGACCTGGCAGTGGCAAAGTACTGGCAGTGCAATGAGGTCCTAGAAGTGACACATCAGGGATGCTGTTGGGCCTGGGACTCGGTTGGTGGGAGTAAACAACAGGGCAGGGAGGCTTTGTGTCACCTGGGACCTCGCTGAAGCATCTCAGGAATAGACAGAAGTTACTCCCTAAAAAACTGGACTTCTTGCCACCACACAGCTGGGCACTTGCAGCACCAAGGTTTAGGCACAAAGGTTAGTGGGACCAGCTTTTCACCTTCCAGCTGGGGAAGCCTGGGACACGCAGGATGTACTTGTGATAGAACTGACGTGGAGACCACTGCTGCTCCCTCCGGCCCAGCAGCCTGCCTGACAGATGGTCAGTGGGCTTCACGCTAATTGTCATTTGTTGTTCTGTTGCTGTGTGCACGCCTCGTGCCCTTCCTAGTGTTCTCACCCCATCCCCCTGAAGGCAGTGGCTGTCTCTTCACTGTCCCTGTGTCCCCACACTGTGCCTCTAAACTAGGAGACAGGTCCTTTTTGCTCATCACTCCGAGTGACGGGTGCTCAGATCTGGCCTGACACCTGAGCTGGGGAGGTAGGAAATGGGGTACTTGGCAACTAGCTCCCTCCTTACAGAGACCTGCGCTGACCACCTCCATCGAAACAGCACCCCGATGCCATCCACCTTCTTAGCTGACTTAGGTTTCTCCATAGCACTTTTCACTCCCATATTTTCCTGTTTGTTTATGATCTCTCTCCCCCATTAGCACTGAGCTCTACAAAGCCAGGAGTTTCTGTTTTGTTCACTTCGAGTTGTCCATGCCCAGAACAGTGCCGGGCACATAACAGGCCCTCGACAGGTAGTTGTTGAATAAATAGAACACTGGTGCCGTAGATAAGGATGCTGTTGGTGAAAGATTCCTGAGTCGTTTTAGGCCCTTGCTGCCAGAAACAAAGAAGTACAGGCATTTGGTCTTCTCAGTCTTCAAAAAATCAATCCAAAAGTTTTTCTGTGATTTGAAATTCACTGGGAAGATGCCCCTCCTCCTGTTCTCGTCCAGGTCCGCCTCTCGGGGGGAGGGGCTTCTTAAGAGGCCATGTGGTTGTCACATCTGGGGCCTCACCTGGAACTCTGTGTGGTTCAGTGCTCTCAACAGTGTTCTTGAGAGAAGAGACCCAGTGCGACCTGGACGGGTCTGGCTCCAGGCCTCAGCGTCCCTCCAAGTCCTGACACAGCCCCGTCTCAGATGAATCTTGAGCCCAGCTGGAGGGAATTAATAGTTCCACCTTGGTGCCCAGGGATTCTGCTTCAAGTTATGCTGGCTGCCAATGAGGCCCTAGCCTGCCCCTCAGATCTGAGAACCAGGCACTTGCTGTGGCATGTGTTCAAATCTCATGCTTGGCATGGCACACGGAGTCATGCCAGTTTCACTCTTTCCATGACCCAGTCACGGTGCCTGGCCCCTGGAGGCCACCTCCGGGTCCCAGTGCCCGGGCTGGACTACAGGGTAGCATAGGAACTGGTGTTGGAGGCCCTGTGGTGAAGTGGCAAGACCATAAGTTCAAATCCCACCTCTCTAGCTGAGAGACCTTAGACAAATATTAATTAACTTCCTGAGCTCATCTTGAAGAGTTGTTAGGGACATAAAAAGAGAAACATTGAAAAAAAAAAGCTAAACAGTAGCTTTTGTTATTGACAATGGCTGGCTCCTTGACACTGGACTCCTTGCTTGTCCCACTTGTCTCCTGGGTGCCATGTCCCATCAAAGCCCCCTCCCCCACCCTCAGCCACCAACTCTTCTGTGTCTCCACTGCTCCTCACCCACCACTTTGGGCTCCTCAGCCCAAATCAGGGCTCTTGCCCTCCCGAGGCTCTTTTGATTTCTAACAAAAACTCACTCAAGCTCCTGCCAGAGTGTATACCGTCATTTCTAATGCACGTTGCTGTGGTTATTCACCTTGGCTAATAAAGAAGGGCAATTAACCATCAGCTCATACCTATAATGCGAGTATTACCATTTAAAACAAAGTACAAATACACATGTGTTTTGGTTGGCAAGACCTGAAAATTAGAGTGTTTTGGGTCCTTGTGTGCCCCAACTTTGTCTTCCAGAGGAAGATAAAGCAGTCGAGCCAAAAATAGTTAGGTCCTCACATCTAAAGAGGGGATTAAAGGGCAAAAAACTGTGGTGTGGTAAGGTGGGGCAGTGGTAGTGGTCATCCCAGACGCCGGCAATAGGATGCATGCTGTCTGCAGAGAATTTAGAAACACCAACACCGACTAAAAATCAGTCAGCTTTCTAGTACCATCATGCAGTGGAAATTCTAAACATTGGTGATAAAATACTCCCTGGGAAGTCTCCTGTTGGCCTAAGTTCTAAATAATTTCAACAGTTACTTTTGAGTGTTAATAATGTATATGTAAGCCTCAGAGTAGCCAAAGCCATCTTGAGAAAGAAGAACAAAGCTAGAGGCATCATGCTTTCTGATTTCAAACTATATTACAATGCTATAGTAATCAAAACAGTATGGTATTGGCATAAAAACAGACATATAGATCAATGAAACATCATAAAGGGCCCAGAAATAAACCCACGTGTATACGGTCAATTAATTTATGACAAAAAAAGCCAAGAATATACAATGGGGAAAAGATAGTCTCTTTAATAAATGGTGTTAGGGAAACTGGATAGTCATATGTAAAAGAATGAAACTGGGTCACTCTCTTAAACCATACACAAAATTTACTCAAAATGGGTTAAAGACTTGAACCTAAGATCTGAGACCATAAAACTCTTAGGAAAAAAACATATGGGGTAAGCTCTTTTTTTTTTTTTTGCAGTACGCGGGCCTCTCACTGTTGTGGCCTCTCCCGTTGTGGAGCACAGGCTCCGAACGCACAGGCTCAGCGGCCATGGCTCAGGGGCCCAGCCGCTCCGTGGCACGTGGGATCTTCCCGGACCGGGGCACGAACCGGTGTCCCCTGCATCGGCAGGTGGACTCTCAACCACTGCGCCACCAGGGAAGCCCAGGGTAAGCTCTTTGACATAGGTCTTGGCAATGATTTTGGGGGTTTGACACCAAAATAAAGGCAACAAAAGCAAAAATAAACAAGTGGGACTACACCAAACTGAAAAGCTTCTGCACAGCAAAGGGAGTCATCAACAAAATGAAAAGGCAACTATGGAATGGGAGAAAAAAATCTTCATTTCTCCAAAGAAGACATTCAAATGGCCAACAGGTACATGTAAAAGTGCTCAACATCACTAATCATCAGGGAAATGCAAATCAAAACCACAATGAGATATCACCTCACACCTGTTAGAATGGCCATTATTAAAAAGACAAGAAATAATAAGTGTTGGTGAGGATGTGGAGTAAAGGAAGCCCTTGTGCACTGTGGGTGGGAATATAAAACAGTATGGAGGTTCCTCAAAAAATTAAAAATAGAACTACCACATGATACAGCAATTCCATTTTTGGGTATTTATCTGATAGAAGTGAAATCACTATCTCAAAAAGATATCTGCACTCCTATGTTCATTGCAGCATTATTTACCACAGCTAGACATGGAAACAAGTGTTCATTGATGGATGATTGAATTTAAAATGTATAAACATGTATTATTCATATATATATATTATTCAGCCATTACAAAAGGAGAGAAATCCTGCCCTTTGTTACAACATGAATGGATCTTGAGAGCATTATGTTAAGTGAAATAAGTCAGACAGAAAAAGAGAAATACTGTATGATCTTACATATAAATGGAATCTGAAAAAAATGAACTCATAGAAATAGAGAACAGACTGGTGATTATCAGAGTCTTGGGGTTGGGGGGTTGGACAAAATGGGTGAAGGTGGTCAAAAAGTATGAACCTTCAGATATAAGATAAATAAATCTGGGGATGTAATGTGCAACATGGTGTCCATAATTAACAATATTGTATTGCATATTTGAAAGTTGCTAAGAGAGTAGATCTTAAAAGTTTCCCCAACAAGAAAAAAATTTACAACTATGTATGGTGATGGATGTTAATTCAACTTATTCTGATAATCATTTTGCAATATATATATATATATATATATATATATATACACATATATATACATCAATTCATTATGTTGTACACCTAAAACTAATACTCTGTTATATGTCAGTTATATCTAAATAAATAAATGAATGTAAGCTTCAAATTAGCACAATTTTATGACGTATTCTTTAATAAACACTGTATGCACATGGAAGTTAATTTGGAGAATTTCTAGTGTTCAGTCGCCTCTTGACACACATGGACTCAGTTTTACAGGTCAGTTCATAATTGTTTGGGATTGAGTTTGCTTCAGGTGGAGTTTGTCTCCAACCCCTGGGGTATGACATATTCCTGCACTTAAACAGTAGACTCTCAATCAACAGTGACAGCACAGCAATTTTACAGAAGAGCCCAGATCTTAGTTATTTCAGTTTATGTGACCACTTGGAATTTTTATTTGTGTTTAAAATTTAAAACAATGAAACAAAGTGCAAGTCATGAATTGTAACGTTTTCGTTTGGCAAAGTGCAAATTTTCGTTCACATGTGAAATATTTTGCTTAATTTAAATAATATCTTTAAAATTAAAATTTATTTTTCTTTTAAAAGTACTAATTGTTTTAACGCTAAAGAATGATTCCAAGATATAAAATATAATATCATTGGTGCAATTTAATATTGCCTAAATTGTGCCATTTGCAAATGCTTGGGTTTTATTAAAATTCAATTATTAATCATTAGAAAATTATTTACCTAAAATATTATTTTTTATTTTTTATTGGCATGCTTATATATATGAGGTTTAATAAAAGAACATTTTCACTGTGTTTCTTTTCTGGCCATTATTATTATTTGTTTATTTCATGATTATTACTGAAAATAACGTTGTTGAATAGAGGAAAGGACTTTTTAAAAAATGCACTCTGAGTGTGGAGTACGCTAGGATGCCACCGCATAAGCCAGTGGGAGTCAGCACCTGCTTCTGATGTCCTGCCCCTCAGAACAAGCACCTGTGAGGTGCAGGACCTGCTCTCATGGACAGAAGGGATGTGTGGGAATCTTCTAGAGGGGTGGGGTTGAGCCTTGCCATAAAGTAGGACAACTGTGCTGAACATACCGCTGGTTGAAAATTGCACTAAAACCCTACAGTTAAGATATGGATTCAGCTGCAGTAATGCTATAACAAAATCCAAAATAATAGTGGCTTATACAAAATAGTTTATTTCTCTCTCCTGCAACTGGACTGGAATAGTAGCTCCATGGTATAGGAACCCAGGCCCCTCTACTTTGCTGCTCTGGCATCGCTGGAGTTGCCCTTCATGATGGTTAATTTTATGTGTCAACTTGACTGGGCCATGGGGTGCCCAGATATTCGGTCAACAATATTCTCGGTGTTTCTGTGGCAGTGCTTTGCGTGAGTTCAGCATTTAAATCGACAGACTGAGTAAAGCCGATTGCTCTCTCAAATGTGTGTGGGCTTCATCTAACCGGTTGAAGGCTTGTCTAGAACAAAAGGGCTGGCCCTCCCCCAAATAAGAGGGAATTCCTCCTGCCTGACTGCCTTCAAGCTGGAACATTGGTCTTTTCCTACCTTCAGATTTGAACTGGGCCTTGAACTTGCTGGCCTTTGGACTAGAATTACACCATTGGCTCTCCTAGTTCTCAGGCCTTCAGATTCGAACCGGAACTGTACCATCAGGTCTCCTGGGTCTCCAGCTTGCCAACTACAGATCTTCAGACTTGTCAACATCCATAATAGTGTGTCAATTCCTTATATCTCTGTATATATAAAGGTGAGTATGTGAATATATAAAATAAATATATACATATCTCACACACACACACACACACACACACACACACACACACACACACATCCTATTGGTTCTGTTTCTCTGGAGAAACCTTGTTGATGTGGTCCAAGATGTCTCACCACCAGCTCTGCATTCCAACCAGTATAGAAAGGGAAAAAAGGGGCAGAAAGGGCACACGCCTTTTCCATAAGCCCTGATCTATAAGTTGTGTACATTACTTTTGCTCACATCCCATTGGTCACAACTTAGTCACATGGCCACATCTAGCTGCAAGGGAGGCTGCAGAATACATTCTTTATTTGGGGCTGCTATGTGTCCAGCTAAAAATTCTATTACCACAGAAGAAGAAAAAAATGAATATCTGGGAAGAGCCAGGGTTAATGCAGTGGTTTCTACCACTGAAGATGATAGCCCAGAGGAGCTAATTCAAGGTCCTGGAAGTGTCACTGATATCATATCCATCCTGAGGGAAACTGTTCCAACTGTTAGAATATCTTATCTTGGGGCTGGGATGAATGGAGGGGATAAGAAATTTGTGTAACTGCCTTTTTTGCCTGGCTGTACCCCAAAATGGGCATTTTCCCTCTTTTTTTCCAGCAATGTGGTGCTGCATATTCAATTCACCTGACTCACACAGAAGGAACAAGGAGGATGGGAGTAAACCAGGGTCTCCTTAACTTGCCATAAGTCCACCCTGGGTGTTTGTAAAAAGTGCATATCCTGGCCCACCCTGGAGATACAGATTCAGTGGTCTGGGAAGGAACCCAGGGGTCTGTAGGTTTAACTGCCTGTGTGATTTTTAATCAGGTAAATTTAGGACACACCGTGCTGTTTCCCCAGCCTCTCAGGAGCCTGTCCAGAGCATGGGGATTTATTGCAAGGATATTCATGATTACATCTCAGGACAGAAGCTGTGGCATGGGGCTTAGACAGGAAGATGGGGTGAGGTGGGAGTCCCAGGTAGCTCTCAGGATGTGGTTCTCCGAGGACCCGCAGGAGCCAGCGTTTGTGACTCTCCCCTCCAGACTCTACCACCGACGGGACTCATCTGCCTTCTCTTCTGTGGCTTCTTACTTCTCCTGTGCCTGCCAGTGGCTTTATTCTTTCCTTTTCCAAAAAGAGAGAGAGCCTGATTGGTTGAGCTAATTGCTTTCTGTACCTGGTCATTTCAGAGGCCTCCGGTCAGCCTATGAACTGGTTGCCCTTGTCTGGTGCCCAACCCCATGTTCAACCAGGTCATGTGGTTCTAAACAGGGGACAGCCTGAGGCCAAGCCCCAGCCCATTCTATCCTGACTCCAGTCCCCCAGCTTACCATTTTGCCTTCCAGACCCGTCAGCATCTCAGCTGCCCATCACATAGCCCTGGGGGGTGGGGGATAGGGGTGGGAGTTGCTCCCTCCTTTCTGAAGTCAGGCAGCTGGGGACACAGGCCACGAGGCAGCCCTCCGAGCACCCATGTCAATGCTGAGATTGGCAACAAGTAGCAGACCCTTCCTCTGGTCAGGATCTGTCTTTCCCAGTCCATTAACGTAGCACATGCAGAGCAAGGTTAATGGAACTGAGACGGAGCTGCCAGGAGAGGGACAGGCCTTGGCGACCATGCAGCCTACCTCCTGTCACTCAGTCTACTCTTTCCTCCTTCTCAGCTCTGGGCACATCCGGGGAATGTGTCCACCTGGGCACCTTTGCTTCAGAGAGACATAGGGGAGGAGGGGAAAGGGGCACAGAGGCGAGGGGGTCAACATTCTCCAGCACTCTTACCCACGGGGCCCTGAGGGAGGGCCGCCATCAGCTCAGTTAAGGGAGTCATTAGGAGAGAAAATCCATTTTGCTGCTCATAGGCAGGGTGGCGTGATTGAACTGTGGGTGCGTACAGAGGCAGGCTGCAAATCTCGGAGCTCTGGAGCCTCTGTGTGTGCTAGGTGAGGTCCTGAAAGGACGAGAGAGAAGGAGCACGACCCCACCCCCTCCCTGGGGTGAGTGTGCTGTTCCCATCAGCCCAGCTCCCTGGAGCCATCATTAACTCTTAAGTGGAAGGAAATGGCTCCAGGAGATGCAGATGGGTCTGAGGTCTGCCAGCATATAAGATGCACATTAAATTGGAGGGAGGAGGTGAGAAAGTTCCCCATCTTCAGAGAGGATATGAGGTCAGTGGGTGCAAATTTCACAGGTAAAAATGACACATTTCATAACCCAAGTTCTGGGTAGATTTTCACACCCATTGATTTGAAAAACAGTCAAAGCTGCTCAGATGACCTTCCTTCTGATGAGGAAACTGGAGAGACACTTCTGGCAGCCTGGCTCCACTCTGTGACTTTTGGGGTAACGGGGGTGCTCCCAGAATCCTGCCTTCCTCCACCTCACCAAGCTCAGGTCCACTTACAACTTAAACTGTAGCTGTTTCAGAAAGAATGCAGGTGGATGTAAGGAAGGACTTGGCAAGCAGCTGTGAGACAAGGGCAGCTGTTCCTGGGGAGAGCAGCAGGATTCTTTTTCCTGAAGACATTTGCAAATAGGACTATTACTGACACCATCTGAGAAGTTCCGCTATAGCTCACCTTTGCATAGGAACTGGCAGGTTAAAAGCATTTTCAATCCATTCCCATTTGTTCCAGTAAGGTATCAGATTCCATTATACTCGTTGTACAGGCAAGGGAATGAAGCTCATTGGTTAAGTGACTTGACCACGGTCACACAGCCAGTAACTGGGGAGTTGGAGCCACAGCTGAGCTCTCTGGACCCCATTTCTTCTCCATCTACCTCATGCTGTGTCTGGCATTGCACGTGAAAAGCTGCTGTGGATGCCTCTGGAAGGTTCTGCCCAGCAGAGAGGATGGGAGACCTGTCACAGAGCTCCCCCACCTCCTTTGGATCTATATTCTTAGCCCAGGGCCCTCCCACCAAAACCAAAATTAAACCCAAACTCAAGAGGTAGGCCTGGAGCCAGCTAAAGGAGGATGCTGCTGGCTTCCTAGGGCAGGAGTGGCACTTTGTCCCTGTCCTCCTGGTTCTGGCAAATTCTTCCTAGACTCCTTTTTGGGCCATTTCCCAGCAGATGCTAAATGGGGAAGGTGGAAAAGTGTTCCCTGACTCTTGATTCATGGGGGTATTTCAGTCTTCAGGGCTTGGAGGGGTATTGAAACCAGTGGGGTGTATGTATATGTGCATGTACGTATGTGTGTGGTTTAGGAACAAGCAACTTCTCCTTCATAATGAAAAAATAAAAGCTTGAAAGGAATTTGTTAAATCAATTAAAAGGGGGCCCTGGGATCTCTCTCTCTCTTACGCACAAACCCTTTCCCAATGTACAAATGAATCAGGACTACGTGGATCAGATTTCACTCAGAGACTGTGCTGGTTTATAAATTCCAGAGAGGAAAATCATCAAAGGCCACGTTTGTTTTCATCTCTCTGTCCACACGCTCCCAGAGGCTTGTTCTGGTCTCTCCACCCTCTGGGGAGATGGGATGTTTGCCTGTTTGGGTAGGAAGAGGATGGAGAGAGGTTCTCATCATGCATTTCTTGAGTCCAGACCAGGTGAGCTCCTGGAAAAACTGCAACTAGGGGCTGTGGGTCCTGCTTTTGAGACACAAAAATTCAGCCTGGAAAATGGAGGGGAACAGATGTTTACATCCTCGATGAAGGGGCTCAGCGAAGATGGGAGAGTATCTTTGTCCTCCTTTCTGTCTCTCCAGGTCTTTCTCTAAAGGCCTGCTTACGAAGGTGGTGTGCAGGATGGGGCTGGCCAGAAAACAGTGCTGTTTTATAGTTGCATGACCCTGAGCAAGCTACTTCTCACCTTATGCCTCGGTTTCCTCATCTGTAAAATAGGAATGATAATAGTACCTGCATCTTAGGGTTTTTGTGAGAATTAAATATGATAATTAATATGTGTAAAATGCTTAGAGCAGTGCCTGGTTCACAGTAAGCTCTGAATAAGTGTTGTCTTTTGTTACTCCCTCCTCTTTCTCACCCCAGAGTGCTGGGAAGAAACCACTGTGAAGCAAGGACTCTGTCCTTGGCATTGTTGTCACTGACTTACAGGGGGAGGTTGGGAGCTAGTGTAATGGGCTGGGGTCTGACTGGGCCTCTTCTTGGTCTGCAGGGACTGTAGGGGGAGGGCTAGCTCACCCCATGTAGCAAAGGGTCTCTGCCACCCAGGGGGAAACAAGCATACCGTCAGCTTAGTTTCCAGGTGTCCAGACCACCCTGCCCTGAGCAAACCTTCTGATTTGGGGGAGAGAAGCTTTGGTGACCATCTTCCCCTGTAGACTCCATCCCCGTTTCTCAAGCCCTATTCCAAGGGCTCCCAAATTGAAGCCCAGACAAGTCACGCAGCTTGCCCAAGATCACACAGCATATAGTGGCTGTTTCTGGGCACAGATGCAGGTCTCCTATTTCCTGGAAAAGTGTTGAAGCCAAAGGCCAGGCTGCTTCTCCCCTCTCTAGGGGAACATGGGTTGTCCTGGCGCCTCCACTGCTTCTCATTTCCCCAGCTGCTTGGGTGCCTGGGTCCTCTGAACTTTTCAAGGAATTACTTGGCCTCATGATGCCAAAAGAAAACTCCAAAATCAATAAATGTTTGATTACATGTCTGTAGAACATGTCAACTAGCCAAGTGCCACTTAATTTAACTCCTAGTTATATCTAAATTATAGTTAATGTAAAATGTGTATGCAATTTAAGATGATTGATGTTCTGTGTGGCCCTCAACTATCAGACTGAATAGAGTACGGTGATCATAGAGTGACGCCGTCCTTCCCCATCTCTGCTTGTGAATCAGAAAGCTGAAGAGGGACAGGAGACAGGGAGCTCCCGGGGCAGGAGCCCAGCTCTGCTCCTGACTCAGGGGCTCCTGGACCAAGGAGGGGAAATCTAGTTCATGGGCCTCCCTCTCCATTAAACTTTAAATAGCTCCCCATTTTCCATCTTCCTGGACAACAGAGCTATATAGTCAATTCAAAATGAAGGTCAATCCAAACAGCATTTGAGGTTGGCTTAGGGCAGTATCACACCAAATACCCCTGGGCTGGACCCCTAACTTTCTTAGACTCAGTCCACCTGCAAATGACCGGGGGTACCAGTGGGGTGGTGAATAGTCCATATTTATTCAAAACGTTCAATAAATTCTTGTCCCAGGCATTATGTCAAAAGCAGGGTGTGCAGAAGTGAGCAAAACAGACCCCAAAACAGACCCACAGACCTCTCATGGAGGTTAGCGTCTAACGGGTACCATTGCCAGTTTTGTACCATAACCTTTTCTTTTTCTTTCTTTTTTTTTTTTTGCATCTTTATTGGAGTATAATTGCTTTACAATGGTGTGTTCGTTTCCGCTCTATAACAAAGTGAATCAGCTATACATACACATACGTTCCCATATCTCTTCCCTCTTGCATCTCCCTGCCTCCCACCCTCCCTATCTCACCCCTCTAGGTGGTCACAAAGCACCCAGTTGATATCCCTGTGCTATGCGGCTGCTTCCCACTAGCTATCTATTTTATGTTTGGTAGTGTATATATGTCCATGCCACTCTCTCACTTTGTCCCAGCTTACCCTTCCTCCTCCCCATATCCTCAAGTCCATTATCTAGTAGGTCTGTGTCTTTATTCCTGTCTTACCCTTAGGTTCTTCATGACATTTTTTTTTCTTAGATTCCACATATATGTGTTAGCATACGGTATTTGTCTTTCTCTTTCTGACTTACTTCACTCTGTATGACAGACTCTAGGTCCATCCACCTCACTACAAATAACTCAATTTCGTTTCCTTTTATGGCTGAGTAATATTCCATTGTATATATGTGCCACATCTTCTTTATCCATTCATCCGATGATGGACATTTAGGTTGTTTCCATCTCTGGGCTATTGTAAATAGGGCTGCAATGAACATTTTGGTACATGACTCTTTGAATTATGGTTTTCTCAGGGTATATGCCCAGTAGTGGGATTGCTGGGTCATATGGTAGTTCTGTTTGTAGTTTTTTAAGGAACCTCCATACTGTTCTCCATAGTGGCTGTACCAATTCACATTCCCACCAGCAGTGCAAGAGTGTTCCCTTTTCTCCACACCCTCTCCAGTATTTATTTTTTCTAGATTTTTTGATGATGGCCATTCTGACTGGTGTGAGATGATATCTCATTGTAGTTTTGATTTGCATTTCTCTAATGATTAATGATGTTGAGCATTCTTTCATGTGTTTGTTGGCCATCTGTATATCTTCTTTGGAGAAATGTCTATTTAGGTCTTCTGCCCATTTTTGGATTGGGTTTTTGTTTTTTTGTTATTGAGCTGCATGAGCTGCTTGTAAATTTTGGAGATTAATCCTTTGTCAGTTGCTTCATTTGCAAATATTTTCTCCCATTCTAAGGGTTGTCTTTTGGTCTTGTTTATGGTTTTCTTTGCTGTACAAAAGCTTTGAAGTTTCATTAGGTCTCATTTGTTTATTTTTGTTTTTATTTCCATTTCTCTAGGAGGTGGGTCAAAAAGGATCTTGCTGTGATTTATGTCATAGAGTGTTCTGCCTATGTTTTCCTCGAAGAGTTTGATAGTTTCTGGCCTTACATTTAGGTCTTTAATCCATTTTGAGCTTATTTTTGTGTATGGTGTTAGGGAGTGTTCTAATCTCATACTTCTACATGTACCTGTCCAGTTTTCCCAGCACCACTTATTGAAGAGGCTGTCCTTTCTCCACTGTACATTCCTGCCTCCTTTATAAAAGATAAGGTGACCATATGTGCATGGGTTTATATCTGGGCTTTCTATCCTGTTCCATTGATCTATATTTGTTTTTGTGTCAGTACCATACTGTCTTGATTACTGTAGCTTTGTAGTATAGTCCGAAGTCAGGGAGCCTTCTTCCTCCAGCTCCGTTTTTCATTCTCAAGATTGCTTTGGCTATTCTGGGTCTTTTGTGTTTCCATACAAATTGTGAACTTTTTTGTTCTAGTTCTGTGAAAAATGTGAAAAAAAACCCTTTTCTCATTTGATTCTTGAAAAAGCCCTGGGACCAGTCAGGGTAGGATTAGTTTGGTTTTATCACCTTTTATAGTTGAGAAAACTGGCACTCAGAGAAGCCAATCAAGCTGTTTAAGGCGGCAGCGACAAAGCCTGGACTGAATCCCTCAGGGGCTGTTTCCAGATGCCTAGTTCTTTCCCTAATGCCACCAGGCCTCCCAGTGATGGCCATAGGGGCCGTCCAGACAGCTAAGGAGCAGCTGTAGTCTGCGCAGGCTGCTGTCTGAGGCTTCTGGCTTTGGGACTGACTCTGGGGCTGAGCCCGATGACACCCTGCACACGCGAGAGGGCTTGTCCAGTAGCGGCGAGGTGGCTGCGTGCCCGCCGCGCTGCTCCGCGCGCTCTCTGAGCTTCCGATGCTATTTGGAACCAATTAGCCATTTATTTCAGCAATTCATTATGTTCTCTTTGAACCACATTTCCTTTTCCCGGAGAAAAGCTGCCTTGAACTTTGAATGTTGCGGGCCAAATGTGCTCGCGGGCTTTCATTCCGGAGCCAGCTCCGCACGTCTCCACGCTGTTGCTGCGCCCTCGGCCGGGATGGATGGGCTCAGCCCCGCGGCTCCGTCCCCCGAAGCACCGGTCCTGCCGCTCCGGTTTTCCAAGGTGCTAAACCACCCCTGCGCCCCCGCCCCCGGGGCCGCAGCCGGCTATCTCCTGCATCGAAGTGTCCCCCGTGCTCCATCAGGCTCTGCAGCAAATCCTTCGTCTCTGGCTTCAATCCCTCCCGAGCCGCTCTCAGCGTCCGGCGTAGCGCTGCTCTAGCCCTCCCCGTGGGCTCTTTCACCCGCCCTCACCCTGCCCTGATCATGCCATCTGCTCCACCAGCCCCCCCTCTCCCACCGCAGCCATCCCAGGGGAACATCGACTGCCTGCTGTCACTCCCGCTGGTCTCTTTCCCCACCCGCCCGCTCTCACATCCGATTTTGCCACCCAGCGTGATTGGCTGGCCCATCCTAGCCACTTTCTGACTCTGGGTGAGGACAGGACGTCAGGGTTGTGGGAAGGTGGGAGGGATGGGCGGGGGGGCTTTCTTCCTTTCAGCTCCAGACTCTCCTCAGGTGCTGGTCACGGTGGGGTCAACTCAGCAAAGCAAGCTGGGAAAATCCCCAGGAGCCTTGGGTCACCGTGGCCTGCCGCTCCTCCCAGCTTCTCCCCAGCCTCAAACAGTCAAAACCCCAAAGAGTATGGTTTCACTCTAGGACACTGTCTCCTGGTGAATGCGATAGTCTCACCTTGGGGCTGTGCCACCTGGCCTTGGGAGAAACAGAGCCATCTTGAGAACGTATGTCATCAGCAGCTCCCCAAGATCACCGCTGGGGGCCCCCATGTGCCCTGCCAGGGAATCTGGTTGCTATGGCAACAGGAAGGCAGCCCCCACAGGTGCAGAGGGTAGGGGCCTGCAGAGTGCAGGGGGACATAACACTTGACCACTGTGGCTGTCTGTGTTGTGCTTTCCTCCCCCATCTCAAGGGAAGTGGCCCTGCAGGAGCACAAGTGGGCAAGTGTCCTGCGGGGGCTGGGAGTGGGGGGCGAAGGATGCTGCCTTGTGGCAGAACTGGCAAGGGAGCAGTAGAGGGGTACCACTGCAAATTCAGCCTGTCGTCCTGGGGGATACAGGGGACCCATGGGATGTGGAGCACAGAAATAGAAGAATTATCCTCTAAGTCCAAACCCGTGATACATCTGTCTGGCCAGAGCTCGCCTGTGACAGTTTTTCCCAGACCACTTCACGGGAAAGGCTTTATCCTAGAAGCTATCAACATCAGAGTCATGTCCCAACACCTGCCACTTCCCTAACAGCCCGTTGAGAGCTAGCGTTCATGAGTGTCCTAAACCCTTCCCTAACCTATTTGTATTTTCATACTGTGACACTTCTTAGGGAACTGAGCTCCCTGAATTTATTCCCAGCTGGTCTGAGGAGCGTTCCCCTCTGATCTGCCCTGTAACCATCTGACGTAGGTGTCAAAGGGATCTCCCAGGTTCAGGATTTGGAGATTTGGTGAATTACTCTTCATCCCACCCTTCCAACCCTGATGATATTATATACTTTAATTTCACAGATGAATATTTCGGAGTGCCTGCCGTGTTCCAGGTGACTTTAAAATATTACCTCATTTATCCCTCAAGACCTTATGAGGTAGGAATTATAATCCTCATTTCAAAGATGAGAAAACCAACGCAGAGACAAGAGTCGACTTGTCCACCAGTTAGCACAAGGCAGAGGTGGATTGGAACAGGTCTGACGACGCGCTCAGCGTTTTTCCCATGAGGACCCAGCTACTTTTGAGCCCATTGGTCCCGGAAGGGTGAATATAAATTAAACTAAGAGATTTAATCCTCTTAAGGGAATTAAGGGAGGAGAGAGACATCCTTCCCCCTCCTTTTAATTTCAGAATTTTTTTCTCTGTCCTTTCCAAATGTACATAAATCTTTATAATGGTTAAGTAAGTTTCTAACCAGTCTCACAATGCAGGTATTTCCCCAAGGACCCAAGACCATCTTTTTGAAATGCAAACAACCAGAGAGATAGCGCCCGCTGTCCCAGTTCCCATGGGAGGGTAGGCACCTAACTTTGGTGGGAGCCTTTCTCCCATTGGCAAAGCTTCCTCCTGTCATAGTTATGAGTTTGTTTTTCCTCTAGATAAAGCCAGTAAGCTAAAGCAGATGTCACCCCAGTTGCCAGGTAAAGGCAGGATGAACTATGTGTGACAAATGGTGCTGACAAGATCTCTCAGGCAGGGACTAGTTCTTGCTTATCTTGATGTACAAACAATGGCTATGCCTGTAATGGATTATATCCGCTTGGCTATCAAGGGCGGGGCCAGAATATGTCACCCCAAAATATGCCTTTTTGGCATACGGATCATTTTTGAGCTGAAAGCCTTCGAGGAACAACAGATGCAGGAAAAGCTCTAAAAACAGGGCATAGGTTTCCCTTTTGTCAAGGCAGCTTCCATTTGTAAACGTGTCTCCCTCCAGTAGCAAGGAAGAGGAGACTCTTGACAGCTCTTATCAAAGGAGAAGGCGCTGCCTTAAATCTGCATAACAAATCTTACTAAACAACCCTAGTTTACCCTACTTTCTTGTCACCTTCCCATAACTTTCACCTCCACGCCCCCAACCCCAAACCCCTTTTCCTTTTTCTGGCCTCAGATAATATATAAGCCCCTAAATTCTGGCTGCCTCTTTAAGCCACACTTTCTTGGTGAGTTTCTGTGCGTGTGTATGTCATTAAAGTTTTTTTCTCTTGTTAATCTGTCTCTTATCAGTTTGATTCTCAGGCCCCAGCCATTGAACCTAGGAGGGTAGAGGGAAGGAGGGTTATCTCCCGTCCTCTGTGTAAGGGGGTGAGATTTCATTCTGTCTGTGCCATCTCTTAGCGGATTGCCTATGATGCTCATCGCATTCTGGTTTAATGCTCATCCAATGAGAAAACTGTTTTCTGTCTCCACTACCTTTGTGGAGAGGTTTTCTGGGTTGGGAGAAGATCCCTTTTTCTAATTCTATTTTCCCAACAGTCCCCTTGCCTTGCCTGGTCTTTCCAATCATAGATTTCTGCCTTTTGACTCCATTCTTCTCACCCCTGACTCCTCCAAGACTCCAGACTCCCGCTGACCCCCACTTTCCCATTCTGTGCGGTGTGAACTCTGATTTGCATAAAGACTTGCTGGTGTGTTAATAGATGTCAGACCACAGCTAAGGGTGATCCCACCGGGCCTTCTTAGGGAACCGTTAGGCCAGTCCACATTTAAGGGAGGTTTCAGCAGCTATAGCTTTAGCCCCCAGAGCTGCCCCCACTGATGGTACTTAAAAACATTTGAGGTCTAGGAGGTAAAGTCACAGCTTAGTCATGTAGGGACCCCAGAGGCCGACTCAAGCCTACCTTTCCTGCCATACCTTCTGCTGCTCTTCCAGTTTTATCTCTCGGATCTTCTGCCCCGCAACCCCCATAGTCCACTCAACAATGCGCTCACTAAACTGACCTCGTTCCCTCTGGCCTGAAATGTTCCCTCTCTACTTTCCACCCAGGCAAAGTCTGTCTATTCTTCAAGGACCTCTACTGCACACCTCCCACTGCACCAAGCCCAGGGCCATACCTGGCTGCATGAATGAACTTCCAGGCAGCCCCAGCCTTGGTGGGTCCTACAATCTCAGGCCTTGGGCTGCACGGTGCAGGGTTTCCAAAGAGGAGTTGTTAAGGGAGTTACACTTGTTCTTCTGCAGTCTGAGGGTCACTGACTCTTTCTCAGCTAATCAGCGGGTGGCAATGTAGCCATCCCACCTGGGCCACCCAGCGCACAAGACCTTCTTGCTCCCCTTCTCTCTCCAGAGTAATAAACAGAGTCGTTACCAGGTGCCTCTTGCAGCCTCCTGTGTTGGCAGGTTATTTATATGTAAATTTGCCTGTCTGTGGTTGTGACGGTTCAGAAACACGATAACAGAAGCCTCTGTAGGAGCTGGGATGTGAGGGAGCCGGGGGGGAGAGGCCCTGTAGCTTCTTCGGGGAGAGTTAATATGAGATTAGCTACAACCAATTAGATGGTATCAAACCCAAAAGGATATAGCTGTTTAGCTAAACTGAAGATCCGCTGAAGGAGGGGGCTGTGGCTCTCAGGAAGGCATCCGGCATTGGCAGAGCCATCCCCCAGGAAGCCAGGCTTTGGGGCAGAGCCCAGGCCTCTTGGGAAGGGGCTAGGGGCGGAAGGGCATCACCTTGACCTTACACTGGTCCTGGCATCCACAGGTTGGGGGCGGGGTGTGGGAGGGGAAGCGTCCCTGCCCAGGAGGTGCAAAGGCATTCATTCAGCCCATTCAGGCTGCATGCTGTCACGCTCAGGTACCTTCACACACACTGACCCCTGCTCTGCCTGGTAGACTGCAACTCATCCTCTGGGACCCCCTGGGATGTCACTTCTCCTGGAAAGCCTTGCTTAGCCTGTCCCTGCTCTGAGGTCCTGTGAGACTTTGTACATGACTGGAGTACCACTCATCTCACTGTTCAGTTTATGTGTCTGTCTCCTGTCCATCCTGCAGGTGCTTGAAGGGCACACATAGCTTCGTTGTCTTTGACTCCCCAGGGACAGAACAGTGTTTGGCACAAAGTAGATGGTCAATAAATAGATTTTGAGAGACTGGAAGGGAAATACAAAGAAAGCCAAGGATATTTGGGCTTAAATGCTGACTTGTGGCTGAATATACCACCTCCTAATATGCCTCTTTGGCATAGGGTTTATTAAAGAGTTAAGATCCATTAAGAATCAGCAGACGCAGGAAAAACTCTAGAAACAGGGAACAAGTTTTCCTTTTGGAAAGGAAATTTCCACTTGTAAAAATGTCTCCCTCTCCTATAGCAGGAAGAGGAGACTTAACAGCTCTTATTATTCAGTGGAGAAGGCACTGACTTACTGCATCACTAACGTCACTAAACAACTCTGCTTACCATATTGTTGCTGGCCACCTTCCCATAACTTGCCTCCTCCCACTCCCCCTGAAGCCCGCTTTTCCTTTGTGTAACCTAAGATGGTATAGAAGCCCAAGTTCTAATCACCCCTGAGGGTTACTCATCACTGGGTGCTCCCATGTATGCATGCATATCGTACACATTAATTCACTTGTTTGTTTTTCTCTTGTCAATCTGTCTTTGGCCAGTCTAATTACGGGGACCCAGCAGCTGGAGAACTAATGGGTAGAGAAAAGTATCTTTTTTCTTTCCTACGTACTGCTTTTGTGATCTTGGGCAAGTTATTTCACTCTTTGAGACTCAGTTTCCTCATCTGTAAAATGGGGATGACAGTCCCTCATATGCTATCCTATGTATGGAGATTGTAAAGCCTGGCCCTTGAGAGTTTGCTCAAAAGTTAGTTACATTTCTCTTGCCATTAACTTCTTCCCTTCCCATCCCTCCAGGGCGTCAGACCACAGGTCAAATAGTCTCTTTTCTCTCAGGGGAGTTCAGTCCCTGGGGAAGGTAATCAGAAAAGAATTCAGCAATCAGGAAAACAAAGACTTGTGGATAATAGAGCAGGGAGGGAGAGGAGAACTGGTTGGGAAAGGGAACGGAAAATGAGCCACAGCCTCTGAAAGTGTCTTTTTATTGTAAGGGTATCCCTGAGAAGTGGCAGGAAGCATGGAAGAAGCTGTGGGCTCAGAGTAAGGGGTATTAACACTGGTCTGCTTTCTGGGCCAGTCAGCGAGCAGGAACTAGAGCCTGCCCCATGCCAGGCAGCCCTCCTACACCCAGCAGAGGAGATGAAGGAGGCAGTGGAGAGAACAGAGGCTGCCCTCAATTTACTTACAATCCAGGGACCCATGGCCAGGCTTCAAGCTCGCTCTCTAAGAATCCTTCCCTGCTGACCCTGGGAGCTGGGGGTGGGGGTGGAGGGTGTCTGGCCACATCCCCAGGCAGCTCCGTGCATTCTGCTCCGTGACGATGCATTCTGCTCCATCTGGCACTGGAGCATCCACACAGCCTCACAGAATGTGCTGGCCAGAAGGAGCTGCGTGGAACATCAGGTCCAAAGCACTTGTCTTACCAACGAGGAGAAGGAGGCCTGAGAGTCCATGGGATGTGCTCCATCTCACACTGCACCTGAGTCCCAGGTCAGAGCTCTCTCGGCTGTTTCCCATTGGTGCAGGGAGGGGTCAGCTCCCTTCAGCACTGGCTTTGGAGATCCTCTTACTGGTCAATGCCCTGCCCAGGCAGGAGAAAACAACAGGGCCGTGGAAGCAGGGCAGCCACGAGATTTCCTCCCTCCCCAGGGTTGTCAGCTCCCAGTGGAAGTGGGAGTCTAGGCTCTGTGCTTGTCACCAAACGCAAGTTCATGTGTCCAATGCACAGTGGGGCCAAACAAAATGAGATGTTGGAGTTTGGAGCAGAGAAAGGTTGATTGCAGGGCCAAGCAAGGAGAATGGGTGGCTTGTGCTCCAAAAATGCGAACTCCCTGATGGTTTTCAGGGAAAAGTTTTTACAAGCAAAATTTGGGATGAGGGCTGCAGAGTGTGTTACTTTCTTCTGATTGGTTGGTAGTGAGGTCACAGGGTGGTGCTCCAGGAATCTTGTGCTTAGCCTGAAGTTACCATCCTCCACCTAGGGGGGGACCTAAGTTCCTGTAGAAGAACTCAAAGATATAGTTACGTATATCCCTTGATGAGGTACCAAGATCCTGCTTTAATTCCCTGCACTGTATTTATGGATTGCTCCTTCTTTGTTTCTGCATTCCCTTATTTCCCTGAGTAGCAATTGTTTGAATCTGCTCTTTGGGACTCAGAGAGGTCTAGGAAGCTGAAGATTTTATCCTGCAAATAAGAACCAGGGGACACAGAAAGGCTTTTGTTCCCAGGAGGGCCCCACAGGGTCCTGCTCGGTTACATGCTTATAGCTGTTTGCTGTCCAGATCTTTGGGGATACCTTCCTCTCCACTCAGTGACTAGTCCCACCATCCATCTTCCTATTAGTCCTGCTGGAATCCTGGGAGACTGTCGTGGTTCCATCCTCTCCTAGCCCCCATATCCAAGGGCTAGAGACCTGGGCTTCTCTGGAAGACCCCACACATCCCATAACTTCTCTGAATCTAGTCGTTTCCTTCCTTAACTCTCAGCACAACCTCGCCATTCCCTGGCTTGACCAAAGCCTTCTAAAACAAACAGGCAGATTGGCCTGGCAACCTGGTTTTTTTGCCATAAAACACACAGATATTGTCAGTTCTCCCTGTGCGTATGAAAAGCCCAGGCCTCAGAGGTACGATGGCTTGGCTTCCCTGCTGGGGTGGGAGTGAGGAGGAAGAGGGGTGGAAATACCTTTCATTCTTTACCAAGGAGCCTACAATGGAGAAAACAAGACACAGCTAGTCTCTCAATAGGCTATTCTGCCACGTTACATTCTTAACAAACCACCCTGCTGCATTTCTAAGACAAATCTGATCATGTCTCCTCTCTGCTGAAAATCTTTCAGTGGCTCCCCACTGCCCTCTGGATAAAACCCAAGCCTCCCCCACCACAGAAGAACATCACGATCTTGGCTAGATCTTACTTCTCCAGCTGGTACTACCGCTCTCCTCCCCACTCCGCTGTGGCCAGACTGATCTAAAATTTGACTGCGTGTTTAACACTGCTGGCCTGGCCTAGAATGCTCTCTCTCACTTGGTTCCTTGGACCTGCTGTTCCTTCAGCCTGGAACACCTTCTCCATCTTCCTTTATTCCTCTTCATCCTCCAAGATTCAGCGGGTGGGCCTGGTGCAGAGTGGAGGCTCACTAAGGGTTAAGTGAATCCCACCCTCTGAGATGCCCCCAAACTTCAGGATAGGCCACACAAGTGTATCCAAGGCATCATATGGCTAGTTTATACTTGGTGATTTAGCTTAAATATCAGGACCTGCTCAACTCCTTTTTATGAGATTCATAGTTTCCTATTTTATCTTTAAAATGATTTGATGGCGGATGTGTCAATTCAGAGGCAGCTGGGTCTGTAGCCTTTGTTCCTGGTGAGGAGGTGGGTGGATGCTCCCATTACTGTCTCTAGTGAGAAACATCATGGAAGCCCAGGGGCTCTCTTAACCCCCAAGGGAGGCCTCCCCAGCATCCAGAGTCCACTGCAGTCCCCGGCCCTGGAGAGCACCGGGTCCAGCCTGAGGCCAGGCCCAGATTTGCTGGGAACATGGTGTTCCTGCCTCCTGGCGCCCAGATTCATCCAGGTCCGAGGGAACAGTTTCCCAAATTCTTTTCATCATCTTTGTCTTGCAATCCAACCCCATCCAACCCATGAGGACCCTGAGAGAGAAGCAGACCTGGAGCATCTGCAGGGAGGGCGCTGAGGGGCAGTCCTGTTTCACATAGGCAATAAGCCAAGTGGACCAGAATCCTGCAGGGAGGCCCTTGGGGGTAGGGCACAGTGGAGGGTCATTATTTAGTTACACTGTTGCCGTTGAGATCAGCATCCTCCTTCTTCAAGTGCTTAAAGAAATCCACTACATTCTCTTTCTTTATCACATTTCTTGATGCTGGGAGGTGGGCAAGAGATGAAGGCCATGTCCGTGGCTGAGTATGGTTCCAGCAAATGCTGACTGTCAGCCGTGTGTGGTTGCCTTGGAGATGAGCTGCACTGTGGCCCTGCTGTGTCCTGCTTCAATGCCAGTTGATAGAACCTTTGCTGCTGGCCACATCACAGGGCTGACCCTGCATGGGAAGGAGCAGCTCATTTTGCCCTCAGCGACAACCTCATAGCCCCCGTGCACCAGATTAAAGTTGGTTTGGCTGGTCCGAGGGTCTTTAGGACACCATCCATCCAGTCATGAACACATCCTTGGCACTGCGGGGAAGGGGGGTGTGGCACTATGAACTTGAGAGCTCATATGCCTAGGTGTGTGGGAGGAGCCTGGGACAGAAGACCAGGCACTTTGGGATTGCCATTCTCACAGCACCTTCTCCAGAAAGCATTCCTGAACAACCCCACCAGACACACTTTACCCATCAGAACCTCACCAAACAGTGGTCTTAATAGCACTTCCCTTCTCCCAGCTTCCAGGGCCCAAAACCTTGGAGTCAGTTTTCTCTTCTTTTCCATGTCTCCATATTGAGTTGGTCACTAGGTCATTTCCATTTCTCCTAAGCAATGTGTTTGAGGCTATTCTTACTCTGGTCAACCTGGTCTGGGTTTACATCCTAGCAGGCCTTCAGCCTTCAGGCTCTGGTCCCTCTAATCCACTTTACATACAAATGTCCAAACGAATCTTCTTTGCATTCAGCTGTCATCCGTGCCTCCCCTATTATTAATCTTTCATGGCTCCCTCTTTTCTAGTACATAGAAGCCAGTGTATTATCTAATTTTCTTCTCTCTCAGCTGATTACCAATGACCTTCCCATACACAAATCAATGGTTCCTTTTCAGTCCTTACATTTGCTGAAACTCTCTTCACCCCAGACTTCCTTAAGACTACTCTATCCCATTTCTCCTCCTACCTCCCCTCAATTCCTGCCCAGTTTCTCAGATCGTTCCTGCTTATTTCTTTCCATCCAACTCTTAAATATTGATGTTTCCCAATTTTCCATCCTTGGCGCTTTCTTCTCTCCCCACGTCCATACTCTCCTTATGTGATTTTATCCAACTGCCGAGCTTCAGCCACTACCTATTTGCTGTTGATTTATAAACCTAGATCTTTAGTCTAGACTGGTGGCCTGCAAGAAGCTATGTGCTGCATGATCTCTTGAGGTATAAGAAGAAAATATTGTTTTAATTTTTATCTAAAAAGTAAGAAAGAGGGCTTCCCTGGTGGCGCAATGGTTGAGAGTCCGCCTGCTGATGCAGGGGACACGGGTTCGTGCCCCGGTCTGGGAGGATCCCACATGCCACGGAGCGGCTGGGCCCGTGAACCATGGCCGCTGAGCCTGCGTGTCCGGAGCCTGTGCTCCGCAACGGGAGAGGTCACATCAGTGAGAGGCCCACGTACTGCCAAAAAAATAATAAATAAAAAAAATAAAAAGTAAGAAAGAAAATAAGCTTTGTAAGTATATAATATACATATTGACATACATGCTAATTATATGTTACTACATAATTTTGAAAAAAATTATGTACAAATACACATATATTGGGGGGGGTATGTGCTCAAAAATGTTTTACTAATGGGATATGTGGCAGAGATTCCTAGCCATCCAAGAATATATGTTTTTCCCTTCCTCCGTAGTAACAATAAACTGTGCACATGGCTGCCTGGAATAATATGTTGCCCAGCCTCCCTTTAACCCTGATGTGGGACCAGTTTCTGGGATGTGAGCAGAGTCGTGTGTGCATCTCTCAGGGTTATGTCCCTAAAAGGAAGGGGCTTGCCCTCCCCTTGCCCAGTGCCCCTTTTCCGCTGGCTGGAATGCAGATGGTAGTGAGTCGTCTTGGACCATGCACATACAACAAGACAGGGGGAGCCGGGTCCCTGACCCCTTCGAGCGCCACAGCAGCCCTGGATTGCTTATGCTTATGTGAGAGAGTGAAACCTCATCCTCTTTAAGCCACTTTTATTTTGGGTTTTGTAACAGTAGCTGAATCTGTACCCTATCAAATATAAGATATATGGTCTAGATTTCTCTTCTGAGCTCCAAACCTGTACATGCACCTGGTATCTAGGGCATGGTGAGCTCAAGAAGTCTGAGTCAGAACACATTAGATCCCCCTCTTACCACCATCTACTCCTCCCCTTCCCTGTTTGGGTCCATGCACCTCTGTGACCTGGAGCAGGGCTCCCAGGCCACTCCAGGCTAGGTGCAGGGCTCAGCTACTCAGATGTTTGGAGGACTGGGGCCCCTGGCGATATTAATTCTCCCTAAGCTTTTTGTTTTTATGCTAATAGAGGATGAGAGAAGTTCTTTTTAAAAATGAGTCTTCAGGGAGGTTGAGGGGACAAGTGGAAGGAGGTGATTGGGACAATTGTGGGGAGGATGGGTTATTGGGAGTGGGAACTGGGATGGCGAGAGGGTTGAGGCCTGAGGCTGAGGGAGCTGCTTCCGTAAGCACAATGGTTTTTGAAGGAGCAAATTCTGCTCCGGTGTCTCAAAGATGGACGGTGGGGAGCATCAGGAGATTGACTGATTGATGATGGGGACCACTGGTAGGGCCAACTAGGAAGGGGCCTACGGCAGAAACGATGCTATAAAGGCACCCAGTGGGACTACATGTCCCAGCCCCCTAGCAGGTGATACCATTTTTCTAAGAATGTGGACAGAGTGATGTGCTCCACTCCAACACCTCACCTCCCTCTCATTAAATTTAGTTTCTACACTCTCTTTCCTCTGCTGACTGGACGGTGCTGGGGCGACTGTGAAGCCACAGAATGGTGGCAGCATACGGCCACAGCACCACTAAGAGGAGAACCTCCCAGGAGAGCTGCCCCGTCGGGAACGTCCCAAATGCGTGTGGTGAGCAGAAAGTAATTTTTATTATGTAAAGACACTGGGATTTGGAAGTTGTTTTGTTCTAGCAGCAACCATTAATTATCCTAGCTAACAGAGTTCTCTAGTGGCTTTGTGAGTGAAGGACACTGACAAAGGACAAGTGAAGACCAAGAAAGGAAACAGGGACATTGTATATGACTGGAGGTGGCAGACAGATGTCCAAGGGTGTGCGTGATACCCTTTACAGGGACATCAGGGAGGTGAGAGTTTATTAACCCCTAAGTCCAGACAATCTTTCCCATAATCCTTTTCTACTTTCCGTCACTTTGGAACTTGCAGAAACCCATGCATACTTCTGTCTTTGTGTATGCGTGTGTGTGTGTGTGTGTGTATAACTATAGACATTTTATATATATATATATATATATATATATATATATATATATACACACATATACAGATAATTTACACTTTTTAAAAAGCCCATATAATCTTTGGAGTTTGCACTATGAAATTATAAACAGCATGGGATTTAAAAAATTAAATTTTTTATTCTGAGATAATTGTACATTCACATGCAGTAATAAGAAATAACACAGAGAGATCCTATGTACCCTTGTCCCCTTTACCTGGGTTCCCCCGATGGTAACATCTTATGAAACTGTAGTACAGTGTCATACCCAGAACGCTGGCACTGATTCCATCACCACAAATATCCCTCATGTTGTCACTCAGCATAATTCTCCAGGTTGTCACGTGAACCCAGCTTGTTCTGTTTAGTGTTGAGTAGCGTTCCATGGTGTGGATATGACACAGCTTATCTAACCTTTCACTGGTTGAAGGACATTTGCAGTGTCCAGTTTTGGACTATGGTGAATAAAGCTGCTATAAGATCCATATACAAGGTTTTGTGTGGGCTTAAATCTTTATTCTCTAAGATAAATGCCCAGGAATGCAACTGTTGGGTCATGTGGTAATTAATTGCACATTTAATTTTTTTGTTTTTTTTACAAAACTGACAAACTGTTTTGCAGAATGGCAATATCATTTTCAATCCCACCAGAAATATATAAGTGATCCAGTTTCCCTGTATTCTTGTAAACATCTGGTATTGTCACTATTTTTTATTTTAGCCATTCTGATAGGTGTGTAGTAAGTCGTATCCTATTGTTACCGGCTCTAATTTACATTGTCCTAAGGGCTAATGATGTTGAGCATCTTTTCATGTGCTTATATGTCAGGTGCTTACATGTCAACTGTAGATCTTCTTTGGTGAAACGTCTCTTCACGTCTTTGTCCATGTTCTAGTTGGATTGTTTGTTTTTTCACTGTTGAGTTTTGAGAGTTCTTTATGTAGCCTAGAAACCAGTCCTCCGTCAGATATGTGGTATATCTAATAGTAAATATTTGCAAATATTTTCTCCCACTCTGTAGCTTGTCTTTTCATCCTCTTAACAGTATCTTTCATGGAACAAAAATTTCTAATTTTTTTTTTTTTTTTTTTTTTTTTTTTTTTTGCGGTACACAGGCCTCTCACCGCTGTGGCCTCTCCCATTGCGGAGCACAGGCTCCGGACGCGCAGGCTCAGCGGCCATGGCTCACGGGCCTAGCCGCTCTGCGGCATGTGGGATCTTCCCGGACCGGACCGGGGCACGAACCTGTGTCCCCTGCATCGGCAGGCGGACTCTCAACCACTACGCCACCAGGGAAGCCCCCAAAATTCCTAATTTTGATGAAGATCAGTTTATCAATTTTTTTTTAATGGGTTGTACTTCTGGTATCAAGTCTTCAATCTCTCCTTAGGCATAGATCCTAAAGATTTCTGTCTATGATATTTTCTAAAAGGTTTATATTTTTACATTTTATATTTCGGTCCATGATACATTTTGAGTTGATTTTTGTATAAGGTGTGAGCCTTAGGTCAATGTTCAGTTTTTTGCCTATGGATGTCATTTGCTCTAGTACCACTTGTTGAAAGGTTATTCTTTCTCCATTTAATTGCTCTCACATTTTTGTCAAAATCAGTTGGAGATAATTGTGTAGGTCTAATTCTGGCTTCTCTATTCTGTTCCATTGATCTATGTGTCTGTCCCTTTGCTAGTATCGCAAAGTCTTAATTATTATAGCCATATAGTAAGTCTTGATATTGGGTACATTGATTCTTTCCACTTTATTTTTTCTGAAAATTGTTTTTGGGGAGAACTGACATCTTTATTATGTTGAGTCTTCCAACTCATGAATATAGTACGTCTTTCCATTTAGTTGGATCTGTGATTTCTTTCATCAGTGTTGTGTAGTTTTCAGCATACAAGTCCTGTGCATGTTTTGTTAGCTTTACAGGTAAGTAATTTTTTTGAGTTATTGTAAATAGTATTGTATTTAAAATTTGGTGTCTACATGTGCATTGCTAGTATACAGAAATACAGTTGATTTTTTGGTATGTTTTTCTTGTATCCTGCAATATTTCTAAATTCATTTATTAGTTCTAGGAGGTGTTTTTGGTAGATTCCTTGGGACTTTCTACATAGACAGGTCACCTGTCAATGGGGATAGTTTTATTTCTTTCTTTCTGATCTTATTCTTTTCATTTACTTATCTCATTGCATTGGCTAGCTCTTCCAGCGCTGTGTTGAGCAAGAGTGGTGAGAAGCCACAAGCTTGCCTTGTTCCCAATTCTAGGGAGAAAGCATTCAGTCTTCTATGGTTAAGTATAATGTCAGCTGTAGGTTTTTTTTTGGCTGTGTTGGGTCTTTGTTGCTGCTCGCGGGCTTTCTCTAGTTGCGGTGAGCGGGGGCTATTCTTCATTGCAGTGCGCAGGCTTCTCATTGCAGTGGCTTCTCTTGTTGCAGAGACAGGATCTAGGTATGTGGGCTTCAGTAGTTGCAGCACATGGGCTCAGTAGTTGTGGCACACAGGCTTAGTTGCTCTGCAGCATGTGGGATCTTCCTGGACAAGGGATCGAACCCATGTCCCATGCATTGGCAGACAGGTTCTTAACCACTGCACCACCAGGGAAGTCCCAGCTGTAGGTTTTTTGTAGATGCTCTTTATCAAGTTGATTAATATGTCACCTGATTTTTCTTCTTTATTCTGTTAATATGGTCGATCATATTAATTTTCAAACATTGAACCGGCTTTGGTCCCTCTAAAATATCCCCAATTAGATCAGCTCGGTGCTTTGTGACCACCTAGAGGGGTGGGATAGGGAGGGTGGGAGGGAGACGCAAGAGGGAGGAGATATGGGGATATATGTATATGTATGGCTGATTCACTTTGTTATACAGCAGAAACTAACACACCATTGTAAAGCAATTGTACTCCAATAAAGATGTTAAAATAAATAAATAAAATATCCCCAATTTATGGCAATTCTTTTTATTTATTGCTGAATTCTATTTGCTAATATTTTCTTAAAGATTTTTATGTCTGCACTCATGATTAATATTGGTCTATAGTTTTCTTTCTTTCTTTCTTTCTTTCTTTCTTTCTTTCTTTCTTTCTTTCTTTCTTTTTTTTGGTATGGTTTTTGCCTGATATCAGGATAATACTAGCTTCAAAAAATAAATTGGAAAGTATTTTCTCCTCATCTATTTTCTGGAAGAGATTCTATAAAATTCGTATTAATTCTTCTTTAAGTATTTGGTAGAATTCTCCCACGAAGCCATCTAGACCTAGAGATTTCTTTTTTTGGAGTTTTAAAATTATGAATTCAGTTTTCTTAGTAGTTACAGGGCTATTCAGTGAAATTCTACTTCATATTGGGTAAATAGTGGTAGTTTGTCCTTTTCAGAGAATTGGTCCATTCTGCTTAAGTTGTCAAATTTATGTGTGTAGAGTTGTTCATAATATTCCCTTATTATCTTTTTGAGGTCTGTAGGATCTTCAATGATATTGCCTGTTGCATTCCTGATGTTGGTAATTTGTGATTTCTCTCTCTCTCTCTCTTTTTTAATATGACAGTCTTACTAGAGGTCTGTCAGTTTTATTGATCTTTCCAAAATACTTTTTGTTTCATTGACTTTGTCTATTATTTTTCTCTTTTCAGTGTTATTGACTTCTGCTCTTATCTGCGTTATTTCCTCTCTTCTTGTTTACAGTTTATTTTGCTTTCCTTTTTCTAGATTCGTGAGGTGGGGGCTTAGACTGATTGAGCTTTTTCCTCTTTTCTAATGTATGCATTTTAGTGGTATAAATTTCCCTCTCATCTTTAGCTGCATCTCATAATTTTTTCTATGTTGTATTTACAGTTTTCATACAGCTCAATATACTTTTAAAATTAGCTTTGAGACTTCCTTTATTGCTTAGAAGTGTGTTGTTTAGTTTCCATCTGTTTGGTGATGTTCCTGCTCTCTTTCTGCTGTTGATTTCTATTTTGATTCCAGTGTTGTTGGAGAACACATTGTATGATTTCAATTCTCTTAAATTATGTTTAAGAGAATTGAAATCATATTCTGTTAACTTTGTCTTATGGCTTAAGATATGGTCTATCTTGGTATATGTTCTATGGGCACTTGAAAAAAATATGTTTTCTGCTGTTGTTGGGTGGAATGCTCTATAAATGTAGATTTACATCACTTTGCCCTCTCCCATTTATAGTATCATTGTCTTAAATATTTTATTTACATACATGCAGAACCACATCAGTGTTATAATTTTTGCTTCAACCATAAAACAATTTAGAAAACTCAAGAAAAAAAAGGAAAACCTACCCATGTCTACCCATGCTTATCATGTTCTTTCTTCTTTCCTGATCTTCCAAGGTTCCTTCTTTTATCATTTCCTTTCTGTTTAGAGAACTTCCTTTAGCCATTCTCTTAGGTGGCTGCTGCTGACAAATTCTCTTAGTTTTCTCTCATGTGAGAATGTCTTGATCTCCTTGTTATTCCTGAAGCATAGCTTTCCCTGCTGTAGGATTCTGGGTCGCACTTCTTTTCTTTCAGCACTTCAAAAATATTCTGCCACTTCCTTCTGGCCTCCATGGTTTCTGATGAGAAATTTGCTGTTATTCAAATGATTTTACCCTATAGATAAAGTGTCATTTATTTTTTCTGTCTGCTTTCAAGAATTTTTGTCTTTAGTTTTCAAAAATTTAATTATGATGTGTTTGCATCATAATTGCTTTGAGTTTATCCTGTTTGGGATTCACTCAGCTTCTTGAATTTTTAGGTTGATATCTTTTGTTAAATTTGGAAAGTTTTTAGTCGTTATTTCTCCTGGTACTTTTCAGCCCTGTCCTCTTTCTCCTTTCCTTCTGGCACTCCAATGACATGAATGTTAGATCTTTTGTTATAGTCCCACAGGTCCCTGAAGCTCCATTCATTTTTAGTTTAAATCATTTTCTCTGTTGTCTGTAATGGGTAATTTCTATTTTCTATCTCCCAGTTCACTGATTCTTTCCTCTGTCCCCTCCATTCTTCACTGAGCCCATCACTGAGCCTTTTATTTGGATTATTATATTTTTCTGTTCAAAAGTTTCCATTTGGTTATTCTTTATATCTTTGATTTCTTTACTGAGACTTCTAATTTTTTATTTGTTTCAAGCGTGTTTTTAATTACTCATTGATGCATTTTTATCATGGCTACTTTAAAATATTGGTCAGATAAGTCTAACATCTCTGTCATCTTAATTTTGACATTTATTAGTCCCCTTTTTTCATTCAGTATGAGATCATCCTGGCTCTTAGTATAACAAGTGGTTTTCAACTGAAACCTGGATGTTTTCACATTATGAGATTCTGGATCTTATTTAAACCTTCTGGATCTTATTTAAACCTTCTTCCACATGGAAGTGGAAGTCCAGGTTCCCCACTCAGCCTTTGTCGACACCTGATATGGGTGGGGGGAGGGGGGAGGAGCTCCTTGTTTCTGATGGTTGGGGTTGAGATTTACACATCCCCACACAGTCTTCATCAACACCATGGTGGGTATGGCCTTGTTACCAGCAGGCAATGGTGAATGTGCTGACTCTCCAGTAGATCTCTTCTAGCAGGGGAGGGGAAGGGCACCTCATTACTCCTCGGTGGGGGTGGAAGTGCAGGCTCCCATGTCATCTCCACTGACATTGCATGTGCTGGTGGTTGGGGGATGGGGTGTTTGTTACCAGCTGGTGGGATGAAAGTCCCAGCTTCCTACTCGGTCTTCTCTGGCTCAACCCCAGCAGGTGTGTTGGGACACCTTGTTACAGTCTTGCAAAGGTGGAAGTCTAGGTTCCCCACTCAGCCACTCGGCCTCTGCTGGCATGAGTGGGTGTGGGCCAACAGGGGTTTTTTTTTGTGTGTATGTGTGGTATTTGGAGTAGAGCAGTTATTATTATTTTTTTTTAATAAATCTATTTATTTTATTTATTTATTTTTGGCTGCATTGGGTCTTCATTGTTGCGTGCAGGCTTTCTCTAGTAGCGGCGAGCGGGGGCTATTCTTCATTGTGGTGCACGGGCTTCTCATTGTGGTGGCGTCTCTTGTTGCGGAGCACGGGCTCTAGGCACATGGGCTTCAGTAGTTTTGGCATGCGGGCTCTAGAGTGCAGGCTCGGTAGTTGTGGTGCACAGGCTTAGTTGCTCTGCAGCATCTGAGGGATTCTGTGGGATCTTCCAGAACCAGGGTTCGAACCCATGTCCCCTGCATTGGCAGGTGGATTCTTAACCACTGCGCCACCAGGGAAGCCCGTGGAGTAGAGCAGTTATTGTCTAAAAGTTTTCTTCTAGAAAGAGCAGGCTTCTGTTGTTGTTTTTGTTATTATTATTGCTGTTGTTGTTTTGGTCTGTGGGCATTGGTGTTTCCAGTTTGTCAGCCTCTTCATCTCCAAGAATATATAAGATAACCCAGAGAACTCACCATTGTGTCATTCCTTGGGTCCTGAGGTCCCTAGCAAGTCTGTCTTCTCTCCACCTTTTGGAGTCTGCTTATGTTTGTTTTATATATAATGTCCAGGGTTTTCAGTTGTACTTAATGTGAAGAATAGAGAGAAGCTCATTTATATTTACTCTATCTTCCCAGAAGCAAAAATCCCCCTACTATACTTTTTAGCCACTTGACATTTAATTCACATGCCATACAACTCAGCCATTTCAAGTATACAATTCAGTGGTTTAAAATACATATAGTTGTGCAATCATTAGTATGACAAATTTTAGAATATTTTTGTTACCTCTAAAAGACGCCATGTACCCTTAGCCATTAACTCCCGCTCCCTTCCCCACGCCTCACTCTTCTAGCTCTGGTAACCACTAATCTGCTTTATGTCTCTGTAGATTTGCCTAGGCTGGGCATTTCGTTTAAATGAAACCATACAATATATAGCTCTGTGTGACTTGCTTCTTTTGCTTAGCATAATACTCTCATGGTTTATGTCATAGCATGTACCAATACTTATTACTTTTTCTTTATACCAGTATGTTACAAGGGAATTAGAAGAGTAGAAAATGATAGACCAATCCGTCTCACAGATATAGATGCAAAACTCATTACATAAATATTAACAAATGGAATCTAGTAAATATATAATCACCAGTGGAATTTATTACCAAAACACAGGCTAGATAGAATCAATGTATTTCATGTGATTAACAGATTAAAAAAAAAGAGAAAATCTTTTTATGTTCCCTGAAAGATGAAGGGAAAAAAGACTTATTTTTTATTGCTGAGTAATATTCCATTGTATGGATATATCACATTTTATATATCCATTCATCAGTTGATGGACGTTTGGGTTGTTTATACCTTTTGATTTGTGTGAATAATGCCACTATAAACATTTCTGTGGGAGTTTTTTTGCTGTTGTTTTGGATATGTGCTTTCATTTCTCTTGTATATTTACCTAGGAGTGGAACTGTTGGATCATACAGTTAATCACTGAATGAATTGTCAGATTGTTTTCCAAAGTGGATGCACCTTTTTACATTCCCACCAGCAATGCATGAAGGTTGCAATTTCTCCACATCCTTGCTAATACTTATTATTACCTGTTTTTTGTTGTTGTTGTTTGTTTGTTTTTTTATTATAGCCCTCCTAATGGATGTAAAGTTGTATCACATAGTGGTTTTGATTTGCATTTCCCTGATGACTAATGATGTTGAGTATCCTTCTGGCGTTTATTGGCCATTTGTATATCTTCTTTTTTGGGGGGGTCGGATAATTGCTTCACAATGTTGTGTTAGTTTCTGCTGTACAGTGAAGTGGAGTTCCCTGTGCTATACAGCAGGTTCTTATTAGTTATCTCTTTTATACATATTAGTGTATATATGTCAATCTCAGTCTCCCAATTCATCCCACCCCCATCCCCCCTTGGTGTCCATATCTTTGCTCTCTACGTCTGTGTCTCTATTTCTGCCTTGCAAACATGTTCATCTGTACCATTTTTCTAGATTCCACATATGTGTTAATATACAATGTTTGTTTTTCTCTTTCTGACTTACTTCTCTCTGTATGACAGTCTCTAGGTTCATCCACATCTCTACAAATGACCCAATATCATTCCTTTTTATGGCTGAGTAATATTCCATTGTATATATGTACCAAATCTTTTTTATCCGTTCATCTGTTGATGGGCATTTAGGCTGCTTCCATGACCTGGATATTGTAAATAGTGCTGCAATGAACATTGGGGTGCATGTGTCTTTTTGAATTATGGTTTTCTCTGGGTTTATGCCCAGTAGTGGGATTGCTGGGTCATATGGTAATTCTATTTTCAGTTTTTTAAGGAACCTCTATACTGTTATCCATAGTGGCTGTTTCAATTTACATTCCCACCAACAGTGCAAGAGGGCTCCCTTTCCTCCACACCCTCTCCAGTATTTATTGTTTGTAGATTTTTTGATGATGGCCTTTCTGACTGGTATGAATTTTATGATGATGGCCTTTCTGACTCATTGTAGTTTTGATTTGCATTTCTCTAATAATTAGTGATGTTGAGCATCTTTTCATGTGGCTCTTGTATATCTTCTTTGGGGAACTATCCACATTCTTTACCGATTTTTAAATTGGATTGTGTTTTTGTTATTGAGTTGTAATAACTCTTTATATATTCTAGATACAAGTCCCTTATTAGATATATGATTTGCAAAGATTTTCTTCTGCGGACATCTTTGTACTTTCTTGATGGTGTCCTTTGAAGCACAAAAGTTTTAAATTTTGATAATGTCCAATTTATCTATTTTGCTCTTTTTAAAATAAATTTATTTATTTTTGGCCGCATTAGGTCTTCATTGCTGCGTGCGGGCTTTCTCTAGTTGCTGTGAGTGGGGGCTACTCTTCGTTGCAGTGTGTGGACCTCTCATTGTGGTGGCCTCTCCTGGAGCACAGGCTCCAGGCGCACAGGCTTCAGCAGTTGTGGCACATGGGCTCTAGAGTGCAGGCTAAGTAGTTGTGGCACATGGGCTCAGCTGCTCCATGGCATGTGGGATCTCCTGGACCAGGGCTCAAACCCTTGTCCCCTGCACCGGCAGCTGGACTCTCAACCACTGTGCTACCAGGGAAGCTCTCTCTTTTTTTTTTTTTTTTTTTTTTGTGCTATATAAGAAACCATTGTCTAAGCCAAGGTCATGAAGATTTACGCCTGTATTTTCTTCTAAGAGTTTTATAGTTCCAGCTCTTTCATTTAGGTATTTGATTTATTTTGAGTTAACATGGTATGAGGTAGTACTCTGACTTCATTCATTATAGATATCCAGTTGTTTCTGTACCATTTGTTGAAAAGAATGCTCTTTCTCATTGAATTGTCACCCTTGTTGAAACTCAATTGACTATAAATGTGAGGGTCTGTCTCTGGACTGCCAATTTTATTCCACTGATCTGTATGTTCCTTACTATATTTTGAGCTCCTTTAAAAGATGCCTATTCATTTTCATATTCCTGGCATATGTTTGGGTCTGTAGGTAAACCTAAGTACTGTCTGTTGAACTGAATAGAAAGCAGGAGTATTTGCCTGGCATCTGGTGACAGATGAGAGGCAGAAGGATGAGGCTGCCCCAGCTGAGCATCAGCTGCTCAAAATGCAGCAGCATCATGCCTGGCAAGTACGGGTCAGTCTGAGAAGTTAGCCAGACTTCCTCTAAGTGAGGGCCTGGCAAGGGACAAGAGGGCAGTGTGGGCTGTTCTCTTCCTGTGTAAGTGATGTTTGCGAGAGTCAGAAACAGACATGAGGGTTAACCTGTGAGAGGATGGAGAGACGTGTGTATGGGTATGATTGAATGGAGAGCGTGTGCAGGGGATATTACTCCCTATCCCCAGAGAGAGCCAAGAGGCATGATAACTGTTTCTCCTACAGTGATTTCTGCTTGTTGTTGCTAAACAGTTATTGTGAACATTTGTGGGATAGGTACAACAGCTAAGCCTTGGCTGGACACACACACACACAGAGCGCCTCCCTACACAGGTGCAGGCCCCTTTGCTGGGAAGCGCTTATAGTATAAGGGTACTTGGCATCTTTCTCTGTGGCATCCCTGGGTTTCTCTTAGGCTTTCACACGTTGTCCATTCTCTGCTCTGCTTGGGGGTAGAGCAGTGGGGTCTTGTGAAAGCGCCTCCCTGAGATGCAGCTTCATCATCTTTATCATAGAGATGTGAAATGCTTGCCCCCAACTTTTTAACCCATGGGCTTTTAGAAAACTTTGACATCCAGTGTCAATGGGAGAACAAGAAGGATAGATGAGGGGGATTGCTAGGGAAGGAGGGCTGAGATCAAGCAGAAGGAGAAGAATGGGAGGAATCATGTGTAAGGAGCTTCCAGTGCCTCCCAAATTGGGCCCAAGGTGTTGTTATTATTTCTGGTGGAGGCCCAGACAGCATTCTTGCGATGCAATAATATCAAAAGGCTCATGAGTAAGCAATTGTAATGGTTTTCATTGATCAGGCCTTTAAGCTCGCTCATTGCCTTTCAGGAAGTTCAAGTCAGGGTTGGGAGCAGGTTCAGGCAGAAGGAGAGAAGGCTAGGAAGTGAGCTCAGAAGTCAGTGCATTCTGAGTGGAAAGCGGGCATGACCTGGGCATGGGGGGCTGTGTGGACATGAAGCCAGTCTTCCTTCTGCACAATTCAGATGTGCTAGTTAATTTCATCCCCTCTGGGCTGTAGAGATGGGCTTCAGGCCTGGAGTCTCAGAGTCCCAGAGGCTGGAATGGATCAGAGGAACGTGAATTTACCATCTCCTGCCTCCTTGGGGAGGTTGGGAGGTTTTCAGCCCAGTTTCTTCCACCCTCCCAGGCTGCAACACTGAGGCTTTTACAACTTTCTTCCAATTAACAGCCCTCAGCTGTGAAGATATTTAAACCCCAGGTTCCTTCTCCACCTCCCTGTTTTCCTGTGGGCACGTGGTTTCTGGGCCACAGGGCCTAGTGATGCCATCTTGCATGTCTCCAGGGCTCTCTGCCTTTCACTGCCCCTGCATGGAGCATGTCCTTCCAGGCCTCTTGGCAAACTTGCATGCCTAGGCACAGAGAAGCAGGTCACTGTTCTACAGAGCAAACTGGTAAGGCCATTAGGACCAGAACTCAGGGGTCTGGGTGCCCAGTTTCTACTTTTTCCAGTACATCTCATTTCCTAAACAGAATAAGTGCTCAAGTAACCCCTGCCCATTTTATCTCACTATTCTCCTTCACCTCCCTCCTCAGCCATGGGGTCTAGCGGAGATTTCTAAGAATGGTGGGTGGACTGCTGGAGAGAGCCCCATTTGTAAACATTTCCTTAGGACTTGGAATTCTGCTGGGAAGGGCTCCCGCTGGCAAAATCTGGGACAATCTGAACATTGCAAAGAATAATGAGTACTACTGATTGTAAAACATTGAACAAATAGATATCCATCAGACCATGGTAGATAGATAGATAAGCAAGTAAATAACTAAATAAATAACTGTCTGAGTTGAGAAATAGAGAGAAACTCATTTACCACCATTGAAGGTGACTACTGAACCAATTCTTTATTCAGGAAATTCATAATTAAAAAGAAGGAACTAAGCATTTACCTGACTTTTTAGGAGGAATTGTTCTTAATTCCTGCTGATGAGGGAAAACCCTTCTTTGTGAATAACATGAACCAGTGAATGTGAAAAGAATGACATAATTTTAAAAAATCATCATTTTTCAATATTTAAAGGAATAATTGACTCAGGCCAAGAGCATCAGGAAAGGTTAAATGCATCAGGTGACCGAGTTGAAGAACGAGGTATTCCAGGGGTCAAGGTATTGTCCTGCAGATTACTTGCTGATTGTAAAAAGGGAAAATAAACCTTTTCAATGGATTTGCAGGGGTCACCTTAACCAAATGATGAAAATTAGTGGGACAGCTTGGTGGTATATGCCTTCTGATGCGATGAAACATGACGTTGATAGCATCCCCTATGAAGCTGTATTGATTATCTATTGATTTATATATTAGTCTGCTCAGACTGCCGTAACAAAATCCCACAGACCAGGTGGCTTAAGCAACAGATATTTATTTCTCACAGTTTTGGATACTGAAGTCCAAGATCAAGGTGCTGGCTGATTCGGTTTCTGGTGAGAGCTCTCTTCCTGACTTGTAGACGGTCACCTTCTTGCTGTGTCCTCACATGGTGTGGAGAGAAAGATCTCTCCCGTTCCTCTTCTTACAAGGCCACAGTCCTATTGGATTGGGGCCCTGCTTATGAACTTATTTAATCTTAATTACTCCCTAAAGATCCTATTTCCAGATACAGTCACATTAGGGGGGCTTCAACATATGAATTTGGGGCAGAGGGAGACAATCTAGTCCAAGGCAGTGCATAACAAAATATCCCCAGACCTAGTAGCCTAAAACAACAAATGTTTATCATCTCACCGTTTCTGTGGGTCAGGAATGCAGGCATAGCTTAGCTGGCTCAAGGCCTCTCCTGAGGTTGCAGTCAAGCTGTCACCTGGGGCTGTGGTCTCACCTGAAGGCTTAATGGGGTGGAGGGAGACCTGCTTCCAAGCTCACTCACGCGGTTGTTGGCAGGCCTCAGATCCTAGCCACATGGACCCCTCCACAGGGTGCCCCATGTCATGGCACCTGGCTTCCCCCAGGTTGGGGGATCCGAGAGAGAGAGAGAGAGAGAGAGAGAGAGCAGCCATGACAGAAGCCACAGTTTTTCATAATCTAACCTCAGAAGTGACATCTCATTATTTCTGCCATATTCTATTTATTAGAAGCGAATCACAAAGCCCAGCCCATGCTCAAGGAGAGGGGACTACACAGGGTGTGAATGCCAGGAGGCAGGAATCAATGGCGGCCATCTCAGAAGCTTCGACCACTGACGGATTCTTACCTGAAATCTTTAACTTGAATCGAATCAAGCTGAGGATCTAATGTGCAGTTTACAGGAAATACAGGGAATCAAGTGACAAGTTGAACAGCACCATAAGGAAATAACCAGGCAAGCTCAAAGAGTGGGACATTTTGCGAGATCATCAGCTCAATCACTTCAAAACGTTGATGTCGTGGCAAAAAGAGGGCTGGTGTAGCGGCAAGGGGACTGCTATTTTAGATAGAAGAAGACTCAATAGACATAACAACTAAATGCCGTGTTTGACCTTTGGAGTCTGCTGTGAAAATACAGCTATAAAGACATTTCTGGGACAACTGGAAATTTGAATATGGGCTGGATATTAAATAATATTAGGAAGTTATTAATCGTTCTTAGGTGTGATAATGACATCTTGGTTACGTAGGAGAACGTCCTTTTTAAGAGATACAGGCTGAAGCATTTAGGAGTGTGCTGTCTTGACGTCTGCAGCTTACACTCAAACCATCGAGAAAAACACATAGATAAAGCAAAACTGACTAACTGTTCATTGGAAAATGAAGATTTTGGTATATGGGCTATTATTATCTTATTCTTGGAGATTTGCTATACGGATGAAATCTTTTTGTAGTAAGAAGTTGAGAGGAACAATATTCAGTCTTCTGAACGCACGTATTCAACTCACAGAGATGAGCCCCATTACATTCCTCAGGCCTCGTGAAAAATGTCTCCGTTTTTCTCATCTAGACATTTAGAGTTTGCCTGGTTCGTGTCCTATCTTGTTACGGAAGAAATTTAAGGTAACTTCTCGCCCCACCTCGCCTGGCTTCCTGGAGGAAGGAAGCAGAGGAGCTGGGCCAGAGCTGGCTCTACCTGGGTCTCTGGTCATTCGGGGGCAGATGGCCGGGCACAAACCGAGGCAGACCCAGACTGGATTCCTGGGCAAGCTTTTTTTTTTTTTTTTTTTTTTGTGGTACGCAGCCCTTCCACTGCTGTGGCCTCTCCCGTTGCGGAGCACAGGGTCCGGACGTGCAGGCTCAGTGGCCATGGCTCGCAGGCACAGCCGCTCCACAGCATGTGGGATCTTCCCGGACCGGGGCACGAACCCGCGTCCCCTGCATCGGCAGGCAGACTCTCAACCACTGCGCCACCAGGGAAGCCCTGGGCAAGCTTCTTAACTGCTCTGAGCCTCCCTCGCCTGAGTTGTCTGAGAGGAGAATAACGTGTCCCAGGGTTGAGGGAGGGGTTAGAAGCAGGACATAGCAGGGAGCTCAGGGAAGGCTGGTTGAGAAGAAGATGAAAAAGATCCAGGAGCGTGAGGCTTCCAGGTCCCAGCATCCCGAATGCTCTCGATGGGACTCTCTTAGGCCCCTGAAGAGCAGAGGAGAGAGGGGGCCAGAGAGCGTGTTTTAGGGATACTGCGAGTGTGGGGAATGAGGGGTATTCGATAAGCAGGTGCCCTAGGGCTCTGGGCCCTGTGGCCTTATGTATGTATGACCCACAAGGCAGACCCTGGGCCCAGGAAATAGCTCTTCTTTTCCCCTTGCTCACCAGCACCTTTCCTTGGGATCAATCACTTGGAAAACATTTCCACGGTCTTGTCCACCGGGCATAGCTTGGGGTCACAGTGGACACCCCTCTCCCGTTCATCATGCATCTCCCCCCTCTTTCTCACCAGTCCAGCTCCTGTAGGGGTGGGGCTTGGCTGGGTTACCGACATCACCTGCCTGCCCACCACTGTCTCAGGAACAAAGTCTCTCTTTTGTCCCAGGAAGCTCGATGGCCAGGGAGATTATCTGCAGAAGGAGGGAGCAGGTGAGATGCACCAATACAGTCATCAGTTCAAAACCCCCAGAAGTGAATTTGCTCCCCTCCATCCCAGAAGTCTCCTGGAGACCCCAGCCAGGGGCGGCCACTGGTCTGACGAAGACCTCAGAGAGGCTGCTGAATGAGGCTGTCAGGTTCCCTAGCTTTGCCCATGATCTAGAAATCTGTAAGTTTCAGAGTCACAGACAATGGAGCCTGGGCTTGTGTGCAGCTGACAGGCGGGGGAGAGGAGGGGAGGGAGGCGAGCGGCTCCGTGGTCAAGGGGAAGCACCGGATCCACAAGGAAGCAGTGAGGAGGCTGGCGAGCCCTCAGAGGGAGTAAGCGGTCTCAGGGCCCCTCTGAATGGTGTGGTCAGGACGGGAAGGCCAGGAGCCCCTCCTGAGCAGGCGGGGCCCTGACCGCTGGTGACCTGAGAAGGCTCAAAACCCCACCCTTTACCCGTTATTCCCCTGGGTTAAGCATTGCCTTCAAAACAGAAAATATCCTTAAAAGAGTAAGGAAGGAAGTCACCGAAGCAACCCCTCGATAGACTATATGCACAGACACAGTCAGCCCTCGGCGTCCACGGGTTTCCCATCAGGCTGCGGTAGGAATTGGGAGCCAGTGTTTGTTTTGTCCTGCGACTGCCTGAGGCTGAGACCAGGTGGGGAGAGGGTGCCCGATGGGGAGAGGGGAAGGGAGCAGGCAGCAGAGGGCTGGGGTGCCCAGGGGCCGCCTGTGTCATTTTGCCTCTGTGCTGAGGGCTGACGGGGCCAAGCTGGTGTGGAGAAGACAACCTTCGCCATGGACAGGCTAAGGAAGCACCGGGCTAGAAGTCAGAGGACTGGTCTCTAGGCCGGCCTCCTTCACCAGGGGTCTGGGGCGGTCACTTCTCCTCCGATTTGGGTTCTCATCTGTCCAATGGTGGTTTTCTAGGACCCACCATCACAGAGGTTCTCAACCTTTGGGATGCCTGGCCAACCCCAGACTCACCCAACCCCATCTATAGGGGCGGAGCCTGAGCATCTCCTTACCCAAACGTCTCCTAGGTGATTCTGCCCACAGACAGGGCAGCTGAGGTTCAGGAAGGCAGCAGGGGATGGCGAGCGAGGAGGGAATCCAGGGAGACAGAAGCTTCTTCAAACCTCTGAAATCCCAGGACTTCTTTAGTGAAAGCTTTTGAGTTCAGAAGGTGACCTGAGGACATTCAGACCTCCTGCTGATGGGTTAGATGGGCTAGATGACGTTGCCAGGCCCACAGCATTTAGCCTGAGCTCAGTCAATATGCATCTTCCCTGCTCTCACTTCAGTGCATCCCTACTTGAGTGGCTGGGGCAGAAGAAATCACCTGAGAACTGAGAAATATGGCACAACCTTGTGAAATATCTTCCAGGAAGGAAATGCGGGGGGCATGGTGTGGGGGAGGAATTCACAAAAATCCCCATGAGGTCTCTAGGCTTCTTTTCTTTGAGGCCAGTGACAGAACTGGTTTGCCGGATCTGGAGTAAAGAGGCCTTTGATGGAGTGACCCCCGACCCCACCCCCAGCATCAGAGAAGACTTCAGAATGACACTGGAGGTCTCAAGGGCCACCTTGGTTTCAAGGCTCCACCTCTCACTGGAGGAGCAAGGGCCACCCGGAGGAGGACAGGACTTCCAGCTTCCCCCGAACTTGAAAGGACAAAGCAAGGAGGCAGTTCCCCCGCGGGGCTCCTGGCCAGGGCCGTCCCACTGCTGTCTGGAGGACAGCCCATCCATCCGAGGCCTTGCTCCACGCGCTTTAGGGTGTGGTGTCCCGATGCTTCTTTTCTGTCAGCTTTGGGCCCTAATTTCCTACTCTGGGGTCGCAGCGAGAGTCCCACTCAGTGCCCTTTAGACTTGAACCCAAATATCTGAGACCGCTGGCTCCGCACGGCACAGGGATGGCCCGGCTCAGGCTCTGCCTGGACTCAGCTCTCCCGCCCCTACCGAGCAACAAAGGGGTCCCTGATTTCCCACCCTCCTCGGATGAGCAGTGAGGCCTGGGTAGGTCAGAGATGTCTGAAAAGCCAGATGCTGCCAGTGTAGCCAGTGCGTCCATCAGCCCTGCTGCCCTGGCCTGGGCTCGTCCTCCTGCCCCAGCCTTCTGTGGTTTTTCTGCCAGGACCACCCTCTGTTCTTGGCCTCCAAGACTTTCCTCCCATCCTTAATCACACACCCATTACTTTCCAGAGCTCCCCGCTGCCGTCCTTCTCCCTCAGCGGCTCCTCTTCCCCCCCAGACCTGAGCTCCCTCTGGCAACCTGTCCCATCCAGCTGAACCCAGGCCATTTCCCTGAGGGACCAAGGCGCGGGTGTGGAGAGGCTGCTCTGTACGGCTGAGGCTCCTCGCCGTGGAGCACGTACCCAGCCTGTCTGGGTGACGATCCTTCGTCTGATGTACCAGAGGCTCGCGACCAGCCTGGCTACGCCGGCACCAAGCTCAGCCGCTGTCTCTCTCACACAAACACAGACATACACAGAGGAGGCAATACGTGGGGATGGTGTAGACGGGGGGAGGTTTGTTTAGAAAGCAGTGAAGAGGGGATCTCTTTTTCTAAATTAATTTATTTATTTTTGGCTGCGTTGGGTCCTTGTTGTTGGGCGCGGGCTTTCTGTAGTTGCAGCGAGAGGGGGCTACTCTTCATTGCGGTGCATGGGCTTCTCTTTGCAGTGGCTTCTCTTGTTGCGGAGCACAGGCTCTAGGCATGTGGGCTTCAGTAGTTGTGGCACATGGGCTCAGTAGTTGTGGCTCGCGGGCTCTAGAGAGCAGGCTCAGTAGTTGTGGCACAGGGGCTTAGTTGCTCCGCGGCATGTGGGATCTTCCCGGACCAGGGCTCGAACCCATGTCCCCTGCATTGGCAAGCGGATTCTTAACACTGTGTCACCAGGGAAGTCCAAGAGGGGATTTCAATTTCCTTTGAAAATCGCAGCACAATGGTCCCATGGTGGCTTTTGCGGGAGCCATGAGATTCTGCTCTCGGAGCCAGAGACTCAGGACATCAGGAGTCAGGGGAGGTTGTCAAGAGGGTCGTGTGAGGAGCTTCAGGCATTAGTGAGGCTGCCTAGAGGGTGCAGGTGGTTGGAGGGAGGGCTGGAAGGCTCTGTGTGGGAGGGGTCAGGAAAAGTTGCAGTGGGGGCAGCGTGGGGAGGACTTGAGGGATGGCCAGATGATGGGGACATGCTCGTACACTGTCCCACAGGCCTGGACAAGGTGAGGCCAGCGAGGCACCTCGGGTATAGAATGTAAGAAGCATCACTCTCAGGTTTGTGCAAGTGGATCCTGATTTGCACAGGGTGTTGGCTGGGATTCGTACCAAGGGGGCACTATGGACTTAGGGCCTCGCAGTCCCCCAATGGACAGGTGATGCAGATGACAGATGGAGGGACGATGGGCAGAGAACAGGCAGCAGAGCACAACAAGTGTGTTTAGTAACAGGGTGGTGTCCTGTCCAGGAAGGTAAGGTTCAGGAGCAGATAACTCTCCTCTATTTCTCTGGGAAGACTTCCTGGAGGAGGAGGTAGGGATGGTTTGGGGAACTATTTGATTTTTGGCAGAGCGGAAGGGGTGTTGCTTCTGTGTGTGTGTGTGTGTGTGTGTGTGTGTGTGTGTGTGAGAGATACTCTGCCTGTGGACCACGGCATGCACCTGCTGCTGGAACGCATGGATATACAAGCCTACAAGGTCAAGCTCAGCTGATGCGGCGTCCGTGCTCCTGGGAGCTGGTTTTTGGGAGATTCATGGCAGCATTTGAGGAGCTTTCCCCACTCCCTTTTGCTTCAGGCTCCTGCCTCAACAAACACCTGTTTGCTGGCTGATGAAATGGAACATTAAGTGTGGAGAACACTGAGAGAGTTAACTGAGTGTGCAAGCAGGGGCCTGGCCCTGCTGCCAGTGAGATGTGTGGCCTTGGCAAATCTTGACCTTCCTTCTCTTGTGACAATAGCTGACATTTTTATAGCTCTTTAGGTGACAGGTAGTCTTTTATTTACTGCTCACCAACTCCTGAGGGGTAGCCGTGGATAAGCCCATTTTACAGATAGAGACACTGAGGTACAGAGGAATGGTCAATATTACAGTTTACTCCTGTATAAAATGAGAAAGTGGGGCTGAGTGATCTCTAATGATTCCTTTCACTGCCCAGATTTTATGATCCTGGGGAAATCTGCCACCAGAGTAGACTCCTAAACGGGCAATGTTCTTGTTTTACCTCATGTGTTAATTTCCTCTTGTTGCTGTAACGAATGATCATGAGCTGAGTGGCTTAGAACAACACAGATTTATTCTCTTAGAGTTCCTGAGGTCAGAAGTCCCAAACCAGTGTCACTGGGCTCACGTCAAGGTGTCAGCTGAGCTGCCTTCCTTCTGCAGAGGCTCTGACGGGAAAATCCACTTCCCTGCCTTTTCTAGAGGAGAGGCTGCCATCGTTCCCTGGCTCATTTTCTCCATCTTCAAAGCCAGCAATGGAGCATCTTCAGATCTCTCTCTGACCTCCGCTTTCATCGTCACACTCCTGCTTTCCTCTTCTAAGGACCCTTGTTAACCCTGATAATAACCCTTTATTGGGTCCGCCCAAATGATCCAAGATCATCTTCCCATCTCGAGCCTTATTTTAACCACATTGGCCAAGTCCCCTTTACCATGTAGGGTAACAATCACAGGGTCTGAGAGTGAGGATGTGGATTCCCTTGGGGGGGCATTATTCTGTCTACCACATAATCCTCTCCCCTCTCCTCCCCTTCCTTCTTCCCCCACGTGTGCTAAAACCAACATTAAAAGTGTATCTGGAAAAGGCGGTGGGCTGAGCAAACATCTGTCCACTAGTGAATGAAGCTTATTGTAAAGGTGGACTCTGAGAGAAGAAGTGGGTTTAAGTTACAAATCAAGGGCATGAATATAGATGTCAGAAAGCACTTATACAGAGGACTGTCTAACAGAATTGAGGCAGCCTCGGCTGAAAGGCAAAGATGACAGCTTGGTGGTTAACGGCACTGACGGTCAAGCCAGACAGACTGGAGTTTAAAACCCAGCCCCTGCTACCTTTTAGCTATGCGACCTTGGACTTCTGTGGGCCTCCTCTCTAAGATACCAATAAAACTATGAATTGCATCAGTTTTTTTGTGAGAATTATGAGGTAACATTAGGAAGTGCTGAGATTCTCATGACATCAGAAGGTATGGTCCTGCCCAGAGAGAGGGGTTGGAAGAGATGACTTTGGAGTAACTTGGGGGCTCCTTGAAGGTGGGGCTGAGTCTATATGTGTTGAGGCCCTGAGTATATATGCAACCAACTTTTGGCCCTCCTGTCTCTGGCTTCTGCAGAGCAGCAGAGCAAATCTGTGGCCTGTGGAAGGGCCCTACAGGGACGCAGATAAATCACCTGCTTACCCTGTGGGCCTAAGGAGCTGGGTGGGGTCGCTGGCCTTGGGCCCCTGGAGGGGCCAGGACTCCTGAAGATGGAGAGCAGGGCAGGGCCCTTCCCCTCTCGGCAGTGGAAAAACACCTGCCCCTTTGCCAGTGCACATGCTGGCCTCACTCTGTGTCAATATGCTTAATGATTTGTGACGTGACTGATACAGAGAGCGAACTTGCTATAATCCATCTGTTGAGGACGAAGCTGTAGCAGAGCCAGACATTCAGGGGAAATCAGGACGTTGTGCCCTGCTTGTCGCTCGGGCCCTGGGCGAACAGGAGGGCCATTTCCGGCAAGTCACACTGTCTCCAGCCTGGAGCTGTCTGGGGAAGATGGAACCAAGGCAAGACCACACACCAGGAAGGGACTGAGGTGGCAGAGCTGGAGGCAAACATCTCAAAGTGAGGAACCTGGGAGCTGGAAGCCCTCACTTCCTCTGTGCCTGCACCCGGTCTGTGCTTTTGCACCTTTAGTGGACACAGGCGGTGCCCTGCCCCGCTCCCTTCGTGTCCCTCTCATGATCTATGTGTGTGCTTCCCTGCTCAGGGACTGATCAGACAGCCTGCAGAGGATTGCTCCAGGGCTCCTGGAGCCACCTGACCAGCACGTGCCTGGGAGGTGCCAGCCCCGGTCACCTCCACCCACCATTTCTGGGGGTTCAAGAGCCCAGTACCTTTGCCTCAAATGGGGAAAAAAATCTGACACTGCAGAGCTTTCCATGGGATCAGGCTGAGGCTGGGACTTCACTTGAAATCACACCCTCCCTTTGTTTCTTCCCCTTCTCTGTCCCAACGGGCCTGCTACCTGATCAGTTTCTCCAGGTAGCACTCCCCTAAATAAATAAATACCCCGCCCAGGCTTCTTTTTCTCAGGATCTGCTTCTAGGGAACCCCACCTCAGACAGCCCCTGAGCAAAGCCGGAAGAGGTCAATAGGAAGCTGCAGGCGGTCCACACATTGTTTAGTGTTATATCAGGTGCTAAGGTGTGATCGCCCCGCCGGGACTGTCAGGTCCCGAGTATCCACACCAGCAGCTGGAGGTGGCAAGGCGGATCCTCCCAAAGCACGTATGAGGCGTGTCCTCACGTGCATGGAGGTGTACATCCAACTTCCTAGGTCTGGCGCTGGAGGATCTGTGTGATCTCCCACCCCAGCCCCACTGCCTGCCTGCTCCTGCCAAAAGCAGATTCGCTTTCCGATGTCTGCTGTGCTTGGACGGATGTTAAAATGAACTCACGTGCCCTGAGTACACGCGGTGTGATGCCTGGAATATGGGAGTCTGAGTCAGCTCGGGCTTCCCTAACTAAATTTCATGGAGCAGGTGGCTTAAGTAACAGACACGTATTTCTCACAGCTCTGCAGTCTGGGAAGTCCAAGATCAAGGTGCTGGCAGGGTTCAGTTCCTGGTAACAGAGGTCTTCCTGGCTGGTCTTCCTTGCCTTCTTGTTATGTGCTCACATGGCCTTTCCTTGGTGTATGTGTGGAGACAACAAGCTCTGGTCTCTCTTCCTCTTCTTATAAGGACACTAATCCTATTACATCAGGGCACTACCCTTCTAATTCCATGTAACCTTAATTACATCCATAAAGGTCTTACCTGTACATACAGTCACATTAGGGTCTAAGGCTCCAACATGTGAATTTTAGGAGGACACAATACCGTCTATAGCAATGGGATAAAGCCTTTTTGTTTGAAGGGAACTTGAAAGTAATTTAGTTTGGCCTCTGAGTTCTGCTTGGAACCCTGCAGCGCCAGGGCCTCTGGCCTAAGGTTAAACCTGTGACCTGGATAATCCAGAAAGAATCTACCACATATTGATAACTGAGAATTCACTGTTAACGTAGAAAGATTCTCAGAACACATTCTTCTTTTCGCTGGCTTAGACTTCCTTGAGTGAGGAAGAAAAAACCTGTGTGCTTTCTTTCCAGAATACTTTCCCACTCCTGTTCAGAGGGTCAGTCCCTCATCTGTTCATTCACAGGGTAAATACTTACCGAGCATCCGTCGTATGGACTTCTGTTGTTTTGGTCTCCCATGCATGCGATCAGGCCTGGCCAATCAGAGCGCTGCATCTCCAGGGAGATGTAATTAGTTCAAGGATGGACAGATGACCAATCTGGTCCAGCGAGAGTGAACTCAGGGTTTTTGTTTGACTGTTGGAGAAGAAATAGTCTAACTTTAACCTGCTGGACATAAATTGGTGAGGATATAGGTCTGGAACTGTAGACAAGCATGTTGCTAACCACAGGGAACTTGAGACAAAACTAACGTGGGTGAGAACAGACCTAAGAAACAGAGACCGGGTCCCGATGATGTTGTTTTAGGCCCCGAAGCCTGTTGTGCCTGGAGCCAGACCCTGGACTTTCAGACCTACGAGTCGACACATTTCTTTTCACTGAAGATAGTTGTGTTTCTTTTGTTACTTTTAAAAACTGATGCTAGTTCCAGTAGTGGGGATGTGCAAGTGACAGGCCACCCTGAGTGGAGGGAGCGTGCGGGGCAGTGAGGACGCGTGTACCCTAGGCTGAAAGGTCAGAGTCCTTGTTACACGGAAGGGACGTGCTGCAATTTCCTATTAGAAAGTGACAAGCTTGGGTTGAAACGGGCTTGCTTGAAAGCAGAGGGCTAAAAGCCCTAAAAAGCCCCTCGAGCTTGACGAAGAGAGCTACTTCCTGCCCATGACCTGAAATCCGAAACGGCCGAGAATCCAGGAATCCGGAGGCGGGCAGGACTGGAACGCTAAAGTATCCTTTCCAAGTAAAACTAGTGTGAATAAAGACAGGAAAGTGGGAAACTGCAGAAATCAGATAAGGACCTGGGAAAATTCTGGTCTCCTAGGCCCTTCGCCATCACCTCCAGTGATGAGCTCCTGCTCAATGAAAGCGATGCAGCCGGGGCCGAGGAGCCAAATAATCCCCTCCCACCCCCAGGCCATTGTTTCAAACGACCTTAGGGATGCAGGGTCCGGGATGGCGGTCAGGAAGCTCTTGGCCTGGGGGATGGGCAGAGGACTGGCCAGGCTATGCCTTCAGGGACTATGCCTTAGCAAGATTTCTGGCTTCAGGTACTAAGCCCTGGAGCAGACCAGAAGCAAACACCAAGAGCCTACTAAACACCGAAGAGAATGACTCTACCATAGAAACACCCAATCTAGCCAATGACCTGCGTAAGATGCCATCATCTAGGGCCGTCCTCAGGTCCCCAATTCCTCACTGAGTAGAAGAGCTCCTTTTTGGGTGTTGCATCTTCCCCAGGATCCATCTCAAACGTGGCTACGGAAGGCAGTGGGCTAGGGGGACCTCTCAGAAAACACACTGAAGGACAGAGGACCTCGCTCTCCACAGGCATGGAGAGAGGGCTGAGCTATGGTCTGGTATCCTCTGTGCACGCTGTTCCCCAGTCTCTTCTTCACTGCACACGTTCTGTTCTCTCCCCACCATTATCCACTGTGGACGTCATAGGGGCAAGCAGGCGATGTTACTGTATCATTTAGGCCAAGACCGTAAGAGGCCACGTCGGGACTGACCAAGAAAAAGGCACTTCTCAAGGGGGCAGAATGTTGTAGTGTCTAATGCCCGGACTCTGGAGACAGGCTGCTTCCTTTGTTCCCTTACTCCTTCAGTTCACAACTATGTGATCAGCGTAAGTTACTTAACACCTTTGTATCTAGGTTTCCGCATCCGTATGAGGGGCTAATGATGGTACACACATCTTGGATCACCTCTCTGTGGCCACCGTCTTGCTACCACATGGATGTTGAGATGGAGGCCACTGTGCAGAGGGCAGTAGAGCTGGGGGGTGGCATGAGATCGGGTGCGGATGACATTGGGTGAACCCCTGACCCAGTCATGCCTGAATCCAGCCTTATGCCTTCCTGGGTTACTTATGTGGAGAACACACTTCCTTTATACTAAGCTAAGCTGATGGATTTTTGTCATTTGCAGTCAGAAGAGGCTAGCAGATATACCTCTGTGTGTGTTAATCCCTGGGCATACAACCCCCGCCAGCACCCCACTCTCAGGAGTTCTCAGATAAGTAATGCAGTGTGGAAGGTATTGGGATAGGGAAGCATACATGAGGAGCAGCCCACCTAAGTATGAGGGATCAGGAGAAGCTTCCTGGGGTAGGTAGCATCTTGGCTGAGGCCTGAAGGAATGGTCGGAGCCAGCTGCAGGGGGTAGAGGAGAGAATGCACCATCCCGTAATGGAATGGTCAGTCTCTCACTCACTGCAGGTTTTAAGGATGGGCTGGAGAGCAACTTTCCAGAAATAGAGGACTTGTGCCTTGACTGGGGGGTTGAATCCAATCTTTCTCGCAGGGAATACAGCCCTTGGACACCACCATGGGAGCCTCTCAAGCAGTATCTCAACTGGGTGTTCAGTGCTTTGGCCTGAGCACGTGTTTTGTCTGGCCCATACCATGTTGAAAATTTTTAAAATTTGTTGCCGGTATTTAAAATTGAGACAGTTCACATAAAAGTTCGGATTTGGAGCTTCTGTTGAAAGATCAGAAGGCCTGACAGCACTGGTCCTGCATTCCCACTTGCTAACAGTGGGCTGGCTCTGAAAAATGATGCTCCACTCACGTAGGACTCATGTGTTCCTGGGCCCACCGCAGTCCCCACCACTCCATCTTGCCCATTTCTTTACCTTACAGGTAGGTCCCTGTAGGAGTTTGAATTTGTGAACCCTGTTACAGAGTAAGGATGTACTGAACATGGATTAGGCTGCATGTGCTAGTGGGTGATGCCCTAGGAAATGAAACAGACCTGAGTAGGTGTCTGAGTAGGTGCCCCTTTTTGGGTCCTTTCCTCTGGGTGCTGGTGGGGGTGACTTACAGGGGCAGAGCAGATTTGGAGACTCCGGATTTGAGCACTGGGGAGTAGGAGCATGAAGTTGGAGGAGGGGACTTATTTGGTTTTATACCACTCAAGGCCACCTGGGCCAGCAAATGGAACCTTCCACACGCTCCAGTCTAGCCTCCGAGGCTTCTGCAGTGGGGGCCGGGGACAAAGCCATGGCTGATAAAAAACTTATTTGTCTTGCTTTCCTTCTCTGTATACATTCCATCTCTTTAAGGGGTCTCCTTAGGGAGAGCTTTCAGGCATTCCTGGGTCCCCAGGTCAGAGCATCTTCGTGTGTGTGTGTGTGTGTGTGTGTGTGTGTGTGTGTGTGTGTGTGTACACACATAAGCCTATCTGTGTGTATGTTCTTTGAATGTTTATTTGACATTTATTCTTTTTATTCTAAGTTTGCATTATATTTCAATGCTATTAACTTAAAGGTGTCATTTAAACCTAAAGTTAAGGTTGTTCATAATAATCTTGTATGTAGCCTTTCCCCCAATTTTATTGAGGTATAATTTATGGTCCTATTTGGAGCGTACAGAGCTCCGTGAGTTTTGACAGATGTTTAGCCGCATGTAACCACCACCACAATCAAGATACAGACATTCCCCAAACCCCAAGGTTCCCTGTGCTCCTTCCTCGTCAATCTCCACACCCCTCCTGGCCCCAATCACTGATTTGCCTTCATGTCATTTTAGATTAAATTTCTTTATTTTTCTAGAGTTACATATAAATAGAATTAATACTATATACTCTTTTGTATCTGTCTTATTTCACTCGGCATAATGTTTTGAGATGCATCCATTTTGTTGCACTTATGAGGAGTTCATTCTTTTCCTTTTTCCTGAGTAACATTCCATCGATTGTATAGTGACACTGTCATTTGCTGTTCTAGTCACCTGTTGATGGACATTTGGATTGTTTCCAGCTTGGGGTATTACAAATACATCTGCTATGAACGTATATGTATGGGTCTTTGTGTAGACACATGTTTTCATTTCTTTGGGGCAATACCTAGAAATGGAATTGTTGGGTCTATGGTAGGCGTATGCTTAACTTCTTAAGAAACTGCCTATTTTTCCAAAGTGGTTGTTGTGCCCTTTTATGCTCCCACCGGTAATGGATGAGAGTCCAATTCGTGGGGCCATACAGAGTGTACGTGTACTGTTCCACATCCTTCCAACACTTGGAGTTTCATTCTTTCAGGGTTTAGCCATTCTAAGGGGTGTGCGGTGGTATTTCATTGTGGTTTTAATTTGCATTTCCCTGATGACTAAAGATGCTGAACGTCTTTTCATGTACTTATTGGCCATTTGTACGTCTTTTTGTACATAATAACATCTTAATACCAACTCAACCTCTAGTAGAGGCAATAGGAGATTATACATAAAATTAGTTCACAGTATAGCAAATCAGTTCTATGAAAAGAACTGATACAAGAATGTAGGTGTGAGAGGGAGGAGAGGTAACATCTGATCTCTGAGCTGGAACTGGGATGCTGGGATTTTGACTTTTTCCCAGAACTGAGCAGCTGGGACGAGAGACAGGCAGGGATCTCAGACCCGTTTCTGTGATGGGGATGGTTCAGTGCATGGCTAGTGTCTACCTCTCTGTTGCGTTCCCCTGCTGGGCAAATAACTGTGGGGTGGAGTGCTGATAGATAGAGTAGCAGACCCATGGCCTTGCCTCCTTTTGATAGGTTTGCTTGTTCCTGGATATACGTTCTGAGCCTGCCTGGACTCTCCAATCCATTGAAGCCACGTCTGCCCTTGGCTGCAGGGTCAACCTGAACAAGTCCTGGCCCTTGGTCTCCCCCTAGTGGCAGGGGCAGGGCTGAGCTCTGCCTGCTGGTCAAGGTCCCAGGCAGCTGGGCCGTAGGTGAGTTGGTCCATGCTCACAGGTGGCTGGACCCTGTCCTGTGAGATTTCTACTGCGGGGGCGAGCAGATCTAATCCCGACATCACTCAAAGCTTTAACTCAGCCTGGATGAACTGTAGGACCTCAACTCATCAGGTCCATCCACTGACCAGTGTGTTCAGTGCGAAAACTGCTTTGATTTGAGTGTTTTCAATGACTAAGCCTGCTGTCTGACTGCACTAATCAAAATGAAATTTGACTCAGCATAAGGATGGAATGTCTTGTTCTTTGTCAGTTTGGCTTATCTTCTCTTCCAAGAGCTCATGGGTTTGTCATCTGCATCAAAGTGCCCACGTCTTCTGCCACTGATTGGCTGTGTTATCAAGAGGACACAGCGAAAAAGTCAATGGTTTTGGAATGTACTGGAACCCAGGTGTAGTCTCAGCTCTGTCACTTATAAGCAGTGTCACCTTGGGCAAGTCTAAGACCACAGTTTCCTGTGTAATATGGGGACAGTAAAATTTACCTCACTCACTGTATCGTTTTGATAATTAAATTTGACAACGGACGTGGTGCTGAGTTATTTTGTAGCTTGTACTGGCTCTGGGTTTCAAGCTTTTGCCTCTGCAGAACAACTTAGCGGGACCAGGTAATCTCCCAGGGCCATCCTACTCTGACGTATGATTCTCCTATTTACAGAAATCCCAATTTCTGTAAAGAGGAGGAAATTTTAACCTTAATGACAGCCAGTTTAATGCTTACACAGTACTACCCCCTGGGCTAAACTACATTCTTCTTCCTGCTCCCTCTCCAGGCAGCAGCACCATCCGGCAGGCCCCTACATTTGGGTAAATAGTCTACAAAGTCAAAACCAAGTCTCAGATCCAGTGGTCGCCTCTGTCACAGACTTGGAGGGGGTACCTTGTGATACCTCAGTTTCTCTTTCATCCCAGGAGTTCTGCAGGGCTTACTCGTTCCCTCCTGGTGTCAAAGCTGTGATTTATTCTCTCGAACGCCCTCCGGGTCCTCCAATAGGAGTTGGCAGGTTGAGTAGCAAGAATTATTATTAATTAGTGAAAATATGTATAATCACATAATTGGAGTGTATAATTGGTGCTTCACTGCTACAGGCAGAAATGGTGGGGATGCGTAGATGAAAGCCAGGGAGCAGGAGGCCGCCCTAGATCCCACCTGCTGTCAGGAATGAGAAATATGGAGGGTTTAGTGCTCCTGGCACCTGCAAAAGGTGGACTGACCAAAGGTCATGTGCTGGGGGCTTAACGATCATAGAGGCAGTGCACAGACAAGCCCCTAGTGTTAGTAGCTGATGTGAATAGAGCTGCTTCCCCCAGGAGGTCGTTTTAAGCCCACATTTTGAGCCAGCAGGTCTGTGTTTGTTTTACAGCAGTGTCAGATTTCTAATGAAGAGCTCAGCCGATATCTGCAGTAGCCCAGGAAGAGATGATAGCATCTCACCTGTGGCTGGCTTCCGGACTGTCCCCTGATTTCTCGTAGTTTTGAGCCTTTGTTGCTCTGTCAACACCCAAGAAGAACTTCCAGCCCTTCCCTGGTCCCAAGGGCCTGGTTTATTATAAATGAGTCGTGACGTCTGGGGTCTACTTGTTTCAGGGCTCATTGGTTGGAAGAGGGGGAGTAAGGCAGCAACTGAAGAGTCTCTTCTCGAAAATACACACTCGTATTTTCCTCTGCCCCCTGAGGATGTGGAAGGAGGGGTGTGTGTGGAGGTATGTGGGGATGGGGAGCTGGGCCAGGAAGCAGGTGTGGGTCATTCTTGGAAGGAGGAAATAATAATAACAGCAGGCACCGTGTGTTGAGTGCTTCCAGCGTGTCAGGCACTGCGCCGGACGTGTGCTGTCTGCTTTAGTTCATGTCATCGTCATGCACTTCTGTGATGTGGGTGCTGTAATTAGCCCCAGTCATTGGAAGGGAAACAGAAGCCAAGGGAAGAGAAATCACTCGCCCAAGGTCACCCAGCTGATAAGGGATGGAGCCAGGACTCCAATCCAGGTCCTGCTCCGAGCCCACACCTGCATCCGCCACCTCTGCTCCTCCGGGCACACACAGCACTGTCAGCTCTGCTGCTGCTGCCACCTCCACCTGTGTCTCACCCCCAGCAAGCCCCCATCAACCCCACAGGCTCGTCGTCGGGATCAAATGAGCTCATGCTTATTAACTGCTGAGAACAATGTTTGGTCCTTATTATTATTATTTTTCTAAATGCTGTTTTTTCTCTGTGCCAGACACTCTGCCGGGTGCTACAGGGCTACAGAGGTAAATCAAACATGCTTCCCATCCTCCGGAGAGCTCCCATTATAGCTGGGAGGTAGGACAGACACACACCGGTAATAAAAGGCAATGTCTGAGACATGCCAAACATGGCTCATGGAGGAAAGGCAATAGAAATCCAGGGTGAGGACGGACGCTGCTTGGGGCGAAGAGGGATGGCTTCATGGGGGAGCCGAGGTAGGACCTACAGCTGAAGGAAGGGCTGGGTTTTTCAAGTTTAAGTTGGAGTGGGTGAGGCCAAAGCCTTCAGGTAGAAATAATGACACCGAATGTCAGCTTCTCCCCCCAAGAATGAGGGTGGGGATTTTTTTAATTTAAAAAAGTTGTCATACAATTTTAAAGGTTTCTTTTTCTTGACAGTTATTACAAAATATTGGCTATATTCCCCGTGTGGTACAGTACATCCTTGAGCCTGTCTTACACCCAGTAGTTTGTACCTCCCACCGCTCCACCCCTATGACACCCCCGTCCCCCACTGGTAAGCGCTAGTTTGTTCTCTATCTGTGAGTCTGCTGCTTTTTGCTGTTGTTGCTATATTCACTAGCTTGTTGTATGTTTTAGATTCCACATATAAGTGATATCATGCAGTATTTGTCTTTCTCTGTCTGACTTATTTCACTTAGCATCATAGGGTAGGGATTTTTGTCTGTTTTGTCTGCTGTGTCCTCAGTGCCCAGAAGAGTGCCTGGCACCGAGTAGCTTCTCAAAAGATATAGGTTGAAAGAATGGATGAGACAAAGGAACGCGGGAAACTGTAAGGTCTGTTTGGGTAAACCGGCAGACTGGTCTGGCCAGAATAGAGAGTGGGCGGTGGTGGTTGGAGGAGAGAGGCTGGAGACAGCATGTAAGTGGATCTCGAAGAATGAGTTCGATTTTGATAGGTGGAGAGAAATGAAGGCGCTACAATAAGGCTTGGCGTGCCCTCAGACGAACGCCCGGGAGAACGAGTGAAAAGGTTCACCACGCACAGACCTGGAGTTCTTCCCCACCCTGGGCACCTGGAACAGAGGAGGTAGAAATGAGAGCAGGGAACAGAGCAGAACGCAGACCCCGGGCTGGGCTGCAGCACAGAAATAGCAAACGCAGCACACAGATGCCTGGTCCCATTCCCCTGCCCCCCATTAGCATGAATGTCCCCGTCACAGTTTGCAGCCCACAATCATCACCTGCTCCAGTTTATGACAGTGCCTTCACTTGCCAAAGGCTGGTCTCAGCTGCCTCCTTAAACCGACTGCTTGGCATCTCTAATCTAAGCAATTGCTCAGTGGACTTGGTGTTCTTACTTTCCAACAGCCTGCCCAGGGGTGGTACAAGGATGGGCTGAGCATTTCTTAGTAAGTGCTGGAACAGCTCACACGTATATCCAGCTCCCAGCTTAGGCCTTTTGCTCTTGGAGGAGGAGGATGTGTTTTCTATTTTCTTTGCTCCCAGGTGCCTGACGTTGGCCTGAAATGAGTGATACTAAGAAGTTGAACATTTGAAAAAAAGTTCCTGTGGTCTCAGTGGACCCAAGTTAATGCTTTCAAATTGAGAATGCGTAAACTTGGAGAGTAAGACGTTAGACTTGGAGCAGGGTAATCTACTGGTTGATCCCAGTGACACATGTAAAGGATTAAATGTTGGGGTAGGGAATGATAAAAGCAGAAAAAAACATAATGACAGTCTCATTATTTTCCCATAAAGGGGCAATAGAAAGAAAATTCTTTTAAGTTGACAGATCTGAGTTTAGCCTCTGTTATTTAGGAGTGGAGGGACTCTGGAAAAGTCCCCTAACCCAGTGGTGATTTTTGTCCCCCAGAAGACGGTTGTTGGCTTGGAGTGAGGGTGGGGGGTTAGTCCCTGGCACGTTGTAGGTCCTCACTTTGGTTCCTGCTGTTTCGCTCTCAAGTGTCTTCTTCATTCTGGGTGTGGAGAAGTTGAAGAGAATTCGCAAGCATTGCCAAGGTAATCACAGGGCAGGGAGTAACATTCTAAAGGAACATGAAAAGAACTGGGATTTTCTTTTTAGCTTGAAGAGGAAAGGTGGCTCAAAGGTGATTTAGTACTAGTCTTAAAGACTAAGAAGTGCTGTTATTTAGGAGAAGATAATCCACTGCTTTCCATCTCCACTGGGGAATGAAAATGGACCACAAGCAGGGTGGAATCAGGCTAGAGAGAAGGCAGAACTTCCCGTCTACAAAGGTCAGCTGAAGAAAGAGCCTTCTGCAGCATCGTAAACCCAAGGACTATCCCACATTGGAATTCATTCAACTGAGATTAATTAACAACTTCCTGTGTGTTGGGAGAGCGGTGGGAATGGTTGGGGTCCGGTGGGTGCAGGGGAGGTGCAACAATGACGATGGAATCGTCTCCGCCCTCCCATCTGAGGCCAGACCGTGGATGCCCTGGAATGCCAGGCCGAGGGGCGTGTCCTCAACTCCACAGGGACAGGGCTATGGGCAGGGAGAGTCCCTGGCTCAAGCTATGCTTGGGAAGGTTAATAGGTGAAGGTCTCTAGTTTGGGCTGGAGGCACCCTGGGGGGCAGGGCGGTCAGTTGAGGACCCAAACCTGAGGACTAAGGTCAGGTGGGAGGTAATGAGGGTAGTGGCAGCTGGGAGGGGCTGGAAGAGCCTCTCTTGAGCCCTATTTCCTGGGTGGGCCTCTGGTCTCTCCATTAGGGTGGACTGGTTGGCTCCAAGCTGGGCCACCTGTTGACCTCAGCACCCTAGAATCCATCCTGAGAGCTGGATCCTTTCTCTTCCACTCTGCAAACTTGCAGCGTGGCTGGATGCCCTGCCAGCCATGGGCTCAGCCACTGCTGAGGCTCTGCTTCTGGGGATGCATGAGGCCCACTCAGGCTGGCCCGGACACCTGCTTCCCCTCGGTGGTTTCCTCTGTGTATCCTGTTATTCCCTGCCTGGTCTCACTTCTGGGTGGTGCTGCTGGGTGGAAAGGGAGTGCAGAGGAATGGCAAGCACTGGAGGGGTCGGGCGCGGGGAGCAGAACCATCCAAGCCTAGGAGGAGGGCTGCCGATGGAGACCTCCATCCTGCCTGCTGCTTGGCTTGCCTCTGAGTCTGTGCAGAGTCCCCGTACTGCCAGACCCCTCCCAGGGCCATCCCTGCAGCCTGTGGCAACAGGAAAAACAGCTGCTCCCCCTGGGGTCCCACCCAAGCAGCAGCACAACTTAATAGTCTGTACAGCCCCCGGCAGGAAGCTCCCGCAGGGGGTCTCCACGGGTAAGGGTGTGGGAGGGTTGCATTACAAGGCCTGAAGATTAGGGCTGACCCAAGGGAGGACTTCCTGACCTGAGGTCGTGAGGTGCTGCCAGGCGCAGTGAAGGGAGCTTCAGAAAATGCAGGGGCCTCCCTTCCAGGTCGTGCATGGGAATCACCAGGGGAGACTGGGAAACAGAGAGCTCCCCAGGCTCCAGCCAGACCTACCGAGTCAGGATTCAGGGGCACTGACCAGAGCCACACCTGCCCTCTTCCCAGTGGTGAGGCCTCTCTCCCTTCATGTTCGCAGGGGCCTCTGCAACCCTAGAGAGCTGCCCTGCAGAGCTGCCCTGCCCTGCCCTGACCTGGGACTGCAGACACACACGGCTGACAGAGGCAGTGCCGTGTAGCACAAAGAGCTAGGACTTCAGCGTTAGGAGGACCTGGGCTTTGAGTTCCGCCCCTATGATATTAGTTCTGGGACCATCCACAGGTACAAAGCTCAATTTCTTCATGTTTAATAGGAGGGTGTCGGTACCTGTTTTTACGGCTGCTTTGAGGAATAAATGAAATAATATATTGCCTCTATATGGTTGGTTCTCAACAATTAATATGCTTTCCTTTTCTGTGCCTCATGGCCAAGGGCAGAATGAGCCCAGCCAGGCAGCTTGAGGCCTTCTCTGGAGGTGTTCATTCTCAGACGCTGGCCTGGGCTTGCAAGAGCCCTAGGGTGGGCACCTCCTTCAATGTTGCACCCTGGGGGCCTCACTTGCTCACCCTAGTCCCAGCCCTGCCCTGCTTGTTAGCAATTTGTCATCTCAGGTGCAGGCTCACTCAGGTTAACAAATCCTGGAGAGGACCCTCAAGGTCCTCAGAATCTCCTGGGTGAGGTGGAGCAGTAAACACAGAAAGTGCACTGTGATAATCAGAGATGGAGATAAACCCGGGGTGATGAGGGTGCAAAGGCGACGTCCCACCCAGACTGGTGGGGTGGGGGAGGGGCGCCAAGGAGGGGGTGGGGGAGGGGCACCGAGGAGGGGACAGCAGAGCGGAGGCAGGAGGGTTAACCAGCATCATGGACTCTCCTGCAACGGGATCCCAGCCCAGTTAATCTTGTTCTACTATCAGGAGGACAATTTGGCCCTTGCCCGCTCTGAGATCTTACAGTTGTGCCCACAGGACACCAGCAACCTGTACAGAAAGTGTAAAGCCCACCAGATGCTTCTGGAGCTCAGAGGGTTGGCATCACAGAGGACTGGCCCCCATCAGCCGGCACAAGGCAGCCGCAGAGGGGTCTGGGAATATCCCCACCGGGAGGCAGATCTCCCCGCCACTCTACAGCAAGGCCACTCGCTTGAGGAGTGAAGGCACTGCAATCATGAATCTCACCATTCCCCAATTATTTTGAAAGGAAGCTTCCGCGCTGAAGGAGGAGAATTACAGAGAGCAGTGCCAGCGTTGGGGAAACATGCCCAACTTCCATCGGCAGCCGTCACTTCCTTTCTCTTTGCTCGAGGTGCGTGTGACAGGAGCTTCCAAACAGCTTAAGCGCAGGGAACTCTGAGTGTGTGTGTTTGTCTCTGAGTGACTTTCATCCCTCCAGAGGTTCAATCTGTCTGCAAAAGCCCTCCCTTGTCAGCGGCTGTTGAGGCAGCTCAACAATGGAACGAACTAAACTTGTTTCACCGTCTCCAACTGAGAGAAACTCCCCCAGCTCTCTCTCCCTCTAGCACAGAGACTACATCTGTACACGGTAATTGACCCACTGGCTGAAGGTGGGGCACTCGGTATTGTTTCCCCAGCTTGAGTCCCGCCCCGGGAGAGCTCTTCTCTCCACCTGCCACCACAGAGCCATCCTCCACCTCTGGCTGCAGCCCTGTAGAAATTCCAGCTAGCTCCAGTGAAAATCCCTGTGTGGGTGATAAACTCTCTGCCGGACAGGGCCGCCCAGGGACAGGGAAGTTGTAGAAAATGACCTCTGGAATTTGCTCCAGACTTTATGATGCTGTGATTAGGAGAAGTGTTCCTGGGGGCCTTTGAAGTCCCTTGCTGTTTCAAGCCATTGTCCTCTATGGTAATGACCAGATTCTCCATGACTGGAAAGACTTTAAAAGTCATCTGGTTCCCTCTCCTCTCCCTCCCCTTCCCTGCCTCCCTCTCCCCACTTTCCATGCTTAAATCTCCTCTGCAAGTTGGGCATCAACCCACTTGCATGCTTCTAGCAACAGGGAACTCAGTATGTCTTAAGGCCCGGGGCCACCTGCATGGTTCCCTGGTTCTTCTTCCACTGAGCTGAAGTCTGTCTGCATTGAGTGGACAGCCACCCCACGGAGCACAGAGATGGAATCTAATCTCTCAGCTCCATCACCCTGGAAGGTGGCTCTCATGTAAACCTGAGGCTTCTCTCCTCCGGGAGAACAGCCCTACTTCCTTAAGCTGCTCCTCTCTTTCATGTCCCTCTGATTGGAAATGAAATCCATTCTGATTCAGACTTTTTCCTTCCTGGATATTTAGTGGGCAAACACGGCCAGCTCTGAGCCCAGTACGTTGGTTTATCAAACTGACATCATATCTGCTACTCCCAGAGTAACTAAGCCCTGCAAACTTTGTCTGCCTGGTGACGCCTAGAGCCCGGGGAGTCTCATTCTGTCCAGAACCCGGGCTTAGAGAGGAGTTCCGAGGAAGGAGGAGACTCGAGCCGGCTCTATGGGGCTCTCAGAGGAAGGCTGGCTCGAAGAAACAGGAGAAAGAGACTTAATGACTTTCACAAAGGACCCCAGAGAAGTACAGTGAAGAAAGTGCAAATGGTGGAGGAAACGCCCAGGTGTCCCGGTGCCAAAGCTTTTGGGGGAAGCAGGGTCACCATGCAGGAGGGAGCTGAGAGCAAGAGGAAGAGGAAGGCCCTTCCTGGCCAGAGATTCAGTCACATGTGGGGGCTGGAAAGCCTGAGGGAGTTGAAAGGCTGTGCCAGGGGTAATGAGAGCTTAGAGGGCTGCGTTAGAGACGGAGACTGTACAGGCAACTCCAGCAACCTGCGCAGAGGGCTTCGCGAGAGGAGCCCTGCACCTGTGAAAACAGTCCTTTAGCAAGGATGCTCCTTTTCTGTTTCCAGTTGCTGAAGCCCCAGGGGACTCTCAAAGGACAGCGGACCCTTTAGATGTGGAACTCAGTGGAGCCCACACCTGCACGCTGGCTTCTTTGCACACGTGTACAGATGTGTCTGAACTCCAGCACTTTCACTGAAGTCAAGATAAATATTTTCGAGGGTACCCAGGCAGCCCTTCACCTTACCAGGAAATCCTTATATAAGAGAGAGGTGACTGTGTCTGCGAAGTTGTTGTTCTCATAGAACAGGAAGAATTCCTGGACAGGAGATGCCTCTGATGCCTCCACTTGGGCCACCTCTTTGCTGGAGCAAAAGCAGTGCAGTGGGTTCTCCTTCACTCCAAGGAAATGCTATTCAGACCTGCTGGATCTCAGGTCCTCTGCAGAAAGACTAGCCCTTTGGGGAGCTGCCTCCCTGCTTGAGAGTGTTCCAATTCCTTCTACCGCCTCTGTGTCTGATTTCTAATTCGTTGGTGTTTTCCATTTCATTTCCCCCTTTTGCTCACGTCTCCTCCCTGTGGAATCTTTTGGGGCTCTGATTTTCCTTTGTCGGAATGAGCATTTCCTTCATATCACAACTGTTCCTCCCTCCTCCCACCCCCATGACACTGTTTAATTCGGCTGCTTCCTGCACCTGGCTTTGCCTCACACCAACCACGGGGGAAGAATCGCAGCCCGCAGCCCCTGCTTTTCCTCCCTCCATGTGAGACCTGGGCCTCTCCAGTTACACTTGCTTCTGCTGGTGTCAGGAAAGAGTGAACTTTAATTACTGACACTGCTGTGCCTGGAATGGGGGCTTGGCGAAGGCTCCACTCCATCCCTGGTGGTCTGCCCAGTATCGTGGCAACAGGATGCTAGGATATTCCCATAATCCTCTGGCTGGTGGAGATCCAGTCTCTTTCCCTGTGCTTCCAGATAGGACTGTCCCACAGCCACTCTGCCAGGTTTGGGGGGGTGGGGGTGAGGTGTGGGAGAAGATGTAGCCTCTTATAAGAACTTCAGAAAAGGAAATTCTATTATCTGTCTCCCATGCTCTCCCACTTCTGGGGTCTTCCTGTGGGAATGAATTGCTCTAACCTAAATCCTACCCACTGTCGTTTTAGATTTTTGCCTTTATTGGTGACCAATCTGGCTGTGTTATCTCTCACTCCCCTGATCTCCGAGGTTGGTCTGGTGGGCGAGGTGTTGGGGTCAGGGTGTCCCTGTCTCCTTCATGGCTTTACTCATCTCTCTCCATCTCACCTCCATCTTTGGTTCAGGCTCCACAAATGGCTATTTTCCTGTTAGCATCTCCTTCGCATCATGCACGATTCCCAGTGGTGATGGAATTGAGACAGAGAAGGCATAGCTCTGTGGGGCAATTGTTTACTGGATGTTGAGACCATCACACCAATTTCACTAGGCCAAGATTTTGATTAACGTACTCCAACCTGTAATCCATGGCCATGGGGATTTCTAAGTCAGGAAAGGCCCTGGTCTGCTGAAGTAGTCCATTCATCCATTCATGGAATTATTCATTTAACAACTACTTTCTGACTGTCTTATCCCCAGCCAGTCACTGGGCAGAGCACAAGGAGAATGAGCTAAGAAAACATGGTTCTTCTTTCCAAGGGGAAAGACGTATATACCCGTGTACATGTTACAGTGTACATGTCTTTCTTGGGGAAGACATATGTACCCATGTACGTGTTACAGTGCCGTGTGATGAGTGCTTTACACGTACCAAGTGGCATGGGAAGAGAGCGGCTGTGCCTGGGGACTCAGGAAAGGTGTTGAGCAAGAGAAGACTCTTGAACCGTGCCTTCGAAGGAAACACAGAAGCTCTATGGACAGTCGAGAAAGTGGAGGGAAGACTTGATGTTACATTGTTCAGGCAAGCAAGGCACTTTCAACTGCATTCCATGGGGTTTGCCTCAAACTTACAGAGACTGTGAAATTATGAACTATATCGTCGATTCTTTTAATCTGGGATGGTATCTGTTCTCTGGAGCACCTTGCATGTGGCCTTAGCTGCTATTCATAAAGCCGAGGGATACCAGGCCACACAGAGAGCCCAGGCAGTAGGGCCTGGAACCAGGTCAAGCCTTCCACGCCTCACGGAGGCTAATGCAGACACCTTCCAGGAAAAGCGTAGAGGGCTCTGCTTATAGCCTGAGCCCTGAGTTCCTAGGGGTGCCAAGTGTGCACTAGCTCAAGATTTAGAGGCAGGGAGAGCGTAAATCTGTCCAGCCCCAGGGCCAGGGGAGTTCTGATTTCGGTGTCTGCTCTTTAATCAATAGCATTAGGTTTTCCGATTAAAAGGTCTTAACTTGATAGGCTCCCAGAAGAGTCATTGGTTCTGACGTGGACGTATTACGTGGCTTCCTGACTACCAGGGAGATGCGGCCGGCTTCCCAAAGGAGCAGGGATGCTGCTCTCTTTATGTTCTCTTTGGATCAAGAACCAGAAATGAGCTTGGTTTTCATCACAACTTCAAAGATGAATGTTGGAGCAGACCCTGGTTAGTTTAACGCTTCTGCCCCTGAAAAGACCACAAAGGTCCTTGGGGGACCGCATTAACCAGGTGAAAATAGATCCTACTGCCAAAGAGAATCCATGATTTCCCTGCCAGAGGACTCTGAAAGAAAGCCCTTAGTTACATTTAAATAATTCAAGCTGTAGTTTAGACGTTTCCCCATTTGTTCTTCCAGTTTCCTCCACATTTCAGACCTGACAAGCTTATCACTGAGGAGTTAGAGGAAGCTCTCAATGGAAGGTATTCTGGGTGGGTTGGTGGCCGTTGGCATCATTGCTGGGAAGCAAGGGAGTTAATGTGCTCGAGTTGCAGCTGGAAGGAGGAATGGCCTGTGGAATTCATTCAGCTCAGTGCCCATGACCTCTCCTCAGAGAGGCCTCCCCGGTCACTGTACACAAAACACCCCATCCTACTGGCCTGTTTCATTTTCTTCATAGTCCTGCTAGCTACAATCAGCTTAGTTATTATCCATTTCCCCCTGGAACGTAAGCTCCACAAGGTACAGCATCGTCTTGTTTACTGCTGTATCTCCTGGTGTATTATAGGTGCCCAATGAATATTTGATCAAATAGCTGATTAAAAAATATGAAAAGAAAAGAAAAAAAAGAATATGAAAAGTTTTTGTGTAGACTCTGAAATACAAGCTAGATACATGTTTTTCTGGACTCATAGTTAAAAGACCAAGTAAACGTAACCCTATGTCACAGGGTCACTGTGAAGACTACATGAGATAATATATGTGGAACTCCTTTCTAAACTTTAAAACATTATATAGACAGGGAGTTCCCTGGTGGTCCAGTGGTAAAGACTCTGCGCTCCCAGTGCAGAGGCCACGGGATCCATCCCTGGTCAGGGAGCTAAGATCCCACATGCTGCACGGCTTGGCCAAAAGATAAAAATAAAAAACATTGTATAGACAAAAAATGCAGTAGATACATAATGTTTATCTATTCGTCCTCTCTTCCTTTTGGGCCCCCATGGTTCCAATTGGCCTGTTAATCACAACAACAGGTTACAGGGATAGGCACATGATCCAGGCCTGGACAGTCCCACTCCCTTGGGACAGTGATTGGCCCAAGAATTGAGCACATGATCCAAATAGAACCAATTAGAGTTCTTCCCTGAAATTTATATATTTGTACTAAGAGGATAAAGACAAACAAACAAACTATAAATCAGGGCATCTGAAGGCTAATCTTCCTTGTCAAAAGGGAATAAAAGTCTTTCTCCGCTTGAAACAAACAGAAATGAGATGTGAATGTTGAGATGCAGGTGTCTGATGACCCTGACTCCTAACTCTGGCTCCTGATTGTTGGATCCCCGGAGCTCTTCATTCTTTGAACCCTCTTAGTTATTTTCCGCTTCGCAAGCCAACATTTTGCCCAATTAGTTTGAGAGGGTTTTCATTTGTATGCAGCTGAAACAAGTTATTCCTGGTCATTCATTTATTGGTGTTTTCATTTATGAATTTAGTCATTAATATATTTAACAAAGATTTATTGACTATAAAACACCATCGTTGTATAACAAAGAATTTGACTGATCTTTGTTTTTGGTTCCTGGGAGGGAGCTTCTAAACCCTTGGAAGGTGTGCCTTTGTTATTCATGGTGGGCCCTGGGACCACACCTGAGTTTGTACTAAGGAGTTGACTCTGGATGGGCGTTGGTCCTGCAGTATAGACAAACCTTGTGATTATAGGGTTGGGCTTTAAGCTATGTGATGTTGGCCTGACCTCCTCCAGAGAAGGGAAGGGGTTGAGAGATTGAGTTCAGTCACATGACCAAGATGGAATCAATCATGTCTACATAATGAAACCCCAGTAAAAATTCTGGGCACCAACTCCTGGCTGGTGAACACATTGCTGTGTCAGGAGAGCCACATGTCCTGGTTCCAGGAAAAGAGGGCATGGGGTCTCTGCATTTGGGGTCCCCCAGACCTTGCCTATGTGTCTCTTCATCTGGCTGATCCTGATTTGTATCTTTTATCATAAATTGTAAGTATAGTATTTTCTAGAGTTCTGTGCGTTGGTCTAGTGAATTATAAAACCCAAGGAAGTTGTAGGAACCTCCGAATTTGCTGCCAGTTGTTCAGAAGTGCAGGTGGCTTGGGGATCCCCAAACTTGTGGCTGGCATCTGAAGTGAAGGGAGTCTTACCCTTAATCTCTGGAGTCTGCATTCATTCAGATGGTTTGTGCAGAATTATACTGCAGTATTGTAACCCTATATATGACCCAGTCATTCCATTCTAGGTATGTATTCAAGAAAAAATGAAATAAATAATTTTTCACCAAATGAAAGCTTTGTATATAAATGTTTATAGCAGCTTTCTTTGTAATAGTCCCAAACTGGAAGCAACCCAAGTGTCCATCAATAAGTGAATGGATAAACTGTAGTACATCTGATCAATGGAATACTACTCAATGATCAAAAGGAACAAATTATGTACCACATCTTCTTTATCCATTCATCCATTGATGGACATTTAGGTTGTTTCCATGTCCTGGTTATGTATACAATGGAATACTACTCAGCCATAAAAAGGAACAAAAGAATGCCATTTGCAACGACATGGATGGACCTAGAGATTGTCGTACTGAGCGAAATAAGTCAGACAGAGAAAGACAAATAACATATGGTATTGCTTATATGTGGAATCTAGAAAAATGGTACAAATGAAGTTATTTACAAAGCAGAAATAGAGTCATGGATGTAGTGAAAACAAACTTATGGTTACCAAGGGGGAATGGGGTGGGGGAAGAGATAAATATCTATACACATGTAAAGATATACATACCTATAAAATAGATAACTAGTAAGGACCTACTGTACAGCACAGGGAACTCTACTCAATACTCTGTAATGACCTATATGGGAAAAGAATTTTCTAAAAAAGAGTGGATGTATGTACACGTATAGCTGCTTCACTTTGCTGTACCCCTGAAACTAACACAACATTGTAAATCAACTATACTCCAATAAAAATTAATTTTTAAAAAAAGAACGAATTAGTGAAACAGGCAACAACATGGAGAGTCTCAAAATAGTGATACCAAATGAAAGAAGCCACCCAAAAAAGTATACACTGTGCGCTTTCATCTACATAAACCTCTAGAGAACACCAGCTAATCTGTAGTGACAGGTCAGTGGTGGCCTGAGAGAGGAGGTGGGGACGGGTGGGAGAGAAAGGTTGTGATGGGCAGGAGGATACTTTTGGGCTGTGGGTGTGTTCACTATTTTGATTGTGGTGGTAATTTCTCAGGTATAGATCTATGTCAGAACTCATCAAACTGTACATTTTAAATATAAGTAGTTTATTGTACATCAATTAAACCCTAATAAAGCTGTTACAAATACCATTGTGGTAGGTACTATGTAAGGCTGGAATTTTCCTTCCAACATCTCCCGTACCTCCGACTCAGTACACCCCAGTGGGACTCCTCTTCTGACCTACCTCCAATTTACCCTTGCTCTTGACATATGCTCTCCCTGTTAAGGACACTACCCTCTAGTCAGAACCCAGAAACCTAAGAGCCTTTCTGGACTTCTTCCTTTTCTTCCACCAACAGCCAACTGGAAATTAAGTCCTGGTGATTCTCTTTCCATTTTAACATCTCTTAAATTCGACCCCTCCTCTCCAGCTGAGTTTAGGCCATTATTACCCCACATGTGAAGTGTTACGATCGCCTCCTAACTGGGTTTCTAGTTTCCAGTCTTACTGTCCTGCACACAGTCCCAACTCCCCCTTTATAAGGCTCCCATAGTATCCATCCTCTACACTGCTTCCAGTGGGAGCTTTCTAGAACCTATGTGTGATCTCTACAGGGCCTTAATACATGCAGTTTCTTCCAGATAAAAAGTAGAAACTAGGGACTTCCCTGGTGGCGCCGTGGTTAAGAATCCACCTGTCAATGCAGGGGACACGGGTTCGAGTCCTGGTCCGGGAAGATCCCACATGCTGCAGAGCAACAAAGCCCGTGCGCCACGACTACTGAGCCTGCGCTCTAGAGCCTGTGAGCCACAACTACTGAGCCCGCATGCCGCAACTACTGAGCCCGCGTGCCGCAGCTACTGAACCCGCATGCCTAGAGCCCGTGCTCCGCAACAAGAAAAGCCACCCCAATGAGAAACCCGTGCACCACAACGGAGAGTAGCCCCCGCTCGCCGCAACAAAAAGAAAGCCAGCACGGAGCAATGAGGACCCAACACAGCCCAAAATAAATAAATACATAAATTTATTTAACAAAAAAGTAGAAACTAAATATTTTTCTCCTCTCTTTGCTTAGATAATACTTACTTTAAACCACTGCTTCTTCATAGAGACCTTCTCCACCCCCAGTCTAGTTATGTCTCTGTTAGCACCTGGAACTCCTCCTCGGTAAGAGTCTGTGCTACTCACAAATGCTACATTCATGGTTAATTTACTGTCTGTCATCAGACTGTACTCTTCATGAAAGAATTATGTCCATTCCGCAGTGTCTTGCTCAGTGTTTGGTCCAGACAGGAGTTCCATAAATATCGTTTTACCAACTCAAGGAGAGTTCAGTCTACTAGGAACCTAGTATGACAGGGACACCAATATATATATTAGGCAAATGTTACGTGCCTTAAAGCATGGCCCAAATAAAACACTGCAGTGGATCAGAAAAGGGAGAGAGGTCTGGCTGTGGAATAAGGAAGGGCTTGAAGAAGGAAGGGGCAAAGGGAGCTGGGTCAGGCATTTCATAGGGAATGAACTTGACAAAGGAGAAGATGCAAGAAAGTCTACAGTGAACGTGGAGACTAGAACAGTCCACTTTATTCAGATTATACATTTACAGAGTGAAAACAGTAGGAAGAAGGAAGGCTGGAAACGCCTTGAGGCCAGAGCTTGGAGGGTGTTAAATACCCAATTATTTGGTGGCCTAGGGGGACCACTGAGGGTTTTTAAACAGGAGAATGACTTAGCTGTGCTGCTACCAATTTTCTTCTTCTCTCCTCCCCTCCCGTTCCCCCTTCTCTTCCCCTCCCCGCCCTCCTTTTTGGTGGGAGGAATCATGGTAGCGACGAATCACAGCACAGATTAGAAGGAGATAGAAACCAGAGTTGGACACCTACTACTTGGACTATGGTCCAAGCCCTTGGGTGTTAGCCTTGAAAATAAAGGAGCAGCATCAGATGTGAAAGAAGTGGTAGAAATAGACTTCGTAGGCCTTGGCACTTGATTACTCAGGAGGATGAAAGAAAGAGAACCTTCAAAGATGAATCAGTGGTTTCAACCCCCCTTCGCCTGGAGGATGATGGTGTCTTTATTAACTATCACCAAAGAGTTGCTTTGGTGGGGAATCTGACTGGGGTAGAGAGTGGGAAAGTATTGGGAATGAATTTGGCCTGCATAGCCAGATGAATGCAGTTCCTGGCAGTCTTTGATCAAGAAATTCCACAGACTTCTTCCCTGTTGTGCTCAGTTCGCTGGGAACCTCTGCCAGTCAAGTGGACGGGAGATCCGTCTTCATGAAGAGATTTTTTTCCCTTAATAAATAACAGTGCTAAACGGCAAGTGTGTGGGGGAGTATCAGGACATCGCTCCTCTATCCTGCTGTTGTGTCCAAGCTCTGGATAATTAGTGTCTGATAGTTTTAAATAGATGGGTCTCTCTGGCAGCAGGGATTACAGCTTGAAATCAATCCTGAACAAATATTATATTAATTTCCCAACTCCCTCTCTCTGTGGACAAGACCTGTTCTTTTCCTCCGAGTGCTGTAATGACGAGAACATTAATCTTAGATCATTTAGAGATGAAACGGGAGTGGTAGAGGAGAAAGAAGAAACTGAACTTAGGAGCCAAGGAGGAGGTGGATGCTGAAAGTTTCACGTGGCTAGTTGCAGACTGGAAGCAGGAAAGGACGTTCTGAGAGTACACGGGGCGGGGCTGGGGGTCTGTTCTGCGTTCCGGCATTCCCCCAATGTTCAGCTTGAGCCTGACATTGGCACCTGCTCTGACAACAGCCTGGGTAGTCTCTGATGTTTATTCAGTCTCTGAGAGGAGACCGGTTCTACATAAATAGGTCTGCAGGGGGCCTGGCTAGACTTCTGACTTTCCAATTAAACTGGGCAATCTACAATTCAAAAACAAACCGGGCTGCCTGGAGTGAGTCTGGGAAGCACAGCCTCTTCTCCTGGACGGTTAAAAGGGAGAAACCCACCACCTACAACCACATCCTTGTGTAATGGCAGGTGATGAGGCCCATGCTCCTGTTCCCAGCCTTGGGTAAAAGCTAGGCCTGGAAATGTTTAAACCTCCAGGCAGTCAGCCCTTGATTATTAACGCTAATGTAATTCCCGAACAATTTCTCTTTGGCTTTGCAGGTTTTTCGTTCGTTTGTTTTTTGTACTTCCATCTGGCCTTACCTACCTAATCATGCTTGGCCCAGGTTGACATTGAAACATGAAACTGAGCAGCAACTGGGGTGTTGTGAAGAGAGCAGCGATTGGGAGCTGGTCCGGTCCTGCTCGTGATGAGTCTTGAGGTCAGAGCATCTCAGTTTCCCAAGTCCGTAGAATGGGGACTAAATCAGCCCTCCCCCATAGTGTTGTTGGGAAGGTCAAATACAATGACAAGTGGACCTAAGCATCTGTGAAAGCCCAACCCCAAGTAGGATTATGAAAATATCATCGCTGCCCAAGCCCTGGATTCCTGGGGATGGGAGGCTTCGAGAAAAAACCCACCTGCAGATGAATGTGAAGGGTAGATGCAGAAAACACTGCTGCAAAGTCCTGGAGAGGAGTCTGTGACCACTGGATATTCCAGAATGTGAATTGGAGGCGGGGCTGGTACAGTTTTATGTAGCGGGGGAGGGGAGGAAAGCCGCTAGGAGAAGCCACTGAAGGAGGCAGGGGTGCAATAGGTTGGGAGAGTGTTGAGGATTGTGAAGGGTCTGGTATTTTTCCCTACTTGCAAGCTAACAAGTTAGCCTGCCACGGTTTCCGGGATGCTGGCAGAATACATGAGACTTCTGAGTCAGAGACAAAGGTCATCACAGCAATGACAGTAGCCGGAGTGCTAGCATTTGCACAGTTCCCAGATCCCCAGTTCGTACAGGGTGACTGGAAGAGGGCCGTGTGACACCTGCACGCTCAGGGTTGCTCCTCCGAGAGCAGTCCTGAGCTTAGGGAACCTGAATCTTTTTTTAGTGAGAAGTAGGCCGTCCTGACCTTTGCCCCAGAAGGAGACATTATTGTACTGGACTCTAAGCCAACTTTTCCTTTGCTCCCAAGAGACATTGTCTCTATCATCCAAGGCTGTTTGCTTTACTAACATTCTTAAAAAGATAATTCAGAACAAAGTCAGTTAACAGCAAGACGTGCAGAAATGCAAGAGGCCTAGGGAACATCGTCATCCTGCAGACTTCTCTCTCTCTAACGAGCAGAACTCTTTCCGAGCTGAGTCTACCCCTGATTGCAATGGGAAGCGACCGGAGATGCTGGGGTCCCAGCAGCTCCCAACAGGCACCCACTCACTCCACCACAGTCACCCTTTGCCCTGCAGCCAGGTGAGACCTCTGAAGGGCACATCTGACTGCTTCTCAGCTGAAAATGCTTCATTGCTCCCCTTTCTCTTAGAGCCTTCTCCACTTAACATGGCTTGGAACAGAGCAGTGCTGGGACCAGCCAATCAGCATCACCCAGGAGTTTGTGAGAAATGCAGACTCTCAGGCCCCACCCCAGACCAGTGAATCAGACACTCTGGGAGGGGACCCAGAGTGGAACAAGCCTTCTCGGGGACCCTGATGTGTGCTCAAACTGGAGAACCACTGGATTGGAAGATCTTTCAGTATCTGGCTCTCGCTTGGTCATGTTTCAAAAGTTCTAGACAATTCGTCAGATCTTCTAAGGCACAGGGTTCTCTCTCACCTATGAGCTTCAACGTTTATGTTTGTTCTTCCCCTTTCCTAGAATGTCATTCAGTCTCTGGAGAGTTCTAGATAATTCCTACTTATCCTTCAGTTCTCAGCTAGTGGTCACCTCCTCCAGGAAGTCGTCCTGATCTCCCCCAAGTCTGAGTGAAGTATCCTCATTAGCGTTCCCAAAGCTCCCTCTCTGTCCCCCACCAGAGCACAAACACCCTGAGCTGACATTACTTGTCTAATGTCTGTCTTGTCACCTTTCATCTCTGATCCAAAGTAAGTACTCAGTTGGTACTTGTTGAAAAATTAGTTAATTATTTCACCTAATTCCAGGTCAGTGGCCATGAGGGATGCCACACGTGGGGCTAGAGGGGCCAGGTGGGAACTCTGAACCTTCTGCTCAGAGGCTTGACCTTGCGGGAATGTTCCTAACGAAACTTGAAGGAGCTTGACCCACCCTTTCTACTATAACCCAGGGGATTCTCTTGGGGAAAGAGCAAGGTCCTTAATCTCCCATCCTAGAGATGCTTGGGGACACACATCCTACACTGGCCCAGGTCAGCACAGCTTCTAAGAGCCAAGAGCAGTGACCCTGCCTGCAGGAAGCATCATCTCAATTCTAGGAAAGAAACAGGAGAAGGGGAGGGAGGGGTGGAGAGTAACGTTTGCTAAACTCCTAGTATGGTTCAGGTACCTTAGACACATTAGCTCGCTTAACCATCACCTAACAGCCTTGTTTGACTGTTACTCAAAGACATCTTTAAAGACAAGTGGAATACAAGCTCAGAGAGGCTGAGAGGGTCTTCAAGGTCACAGAGCATCTATATGGCAGGGCCAAGATTCAAGAACAGGTCTGTTCCCCTGGGTGCTACCACGACTCCTCTTCTGCTCTCTGTCTTGGTCAATGTACTCAGGAAGAGGTTTCCAGAAGCCAAAAGGTTTTGCTGTCCTAGGCCCCCACCTTTCAGTGGCAGGGCTGGAAGTCCTACAGAACCAGAAGCCCCAAGAGAGACATTATTATATAAAGGATAAGGCCCAGACCTCAGACAAGTGCTCAGTGACACTAGTTAGATCACACCCTGATCTCCTTTGTGTCCTCACCTGTACAACTGGAGATGGTTGACCTGTATGGCTTCCAATAACCCTCCCGTATCTGACATGATCCCAGATGCCAGTGGGCTGTTTCCATACCCTGCAAATCCCGACGTAGACCATCCCGAGATCAGGCTCACCACGCCTGGGGGAAAGAAACAGTGGCATTCTTAACTTGACCTTCATTGTTGGCCATCCCTTCAGCACCTTCAGGTCTAAATTGAGGGGTGGAGGTGAAGGCAGCAGTGGCAAGGGTCTTGAGAAATATGGGCACCCTTGACCCTATCCCCCGGCCTCCACATGTCCATTGGTAGGTCTAGCCAATTAGAACAGTGGTTTTGCACTTTGGTTCTGCAGTGAAATCGCCCGGGGAGCTTTGAAAACTGTTGATACCTGAGATTCTGATTTCATTGGTCTGGGGTGTGGCCTGGACACTGGGATTTTTAAATGCTTCCTGGGTAATTCTAATGTGTAGGCTGAGAACCACTGAGTTAGAATAAGATTAGCATCATCCTTCCTCCCTCTCATGGTGATATTTTGAGAAAGTGATAGCCTATACTTTTGATGGGAACAGCTATGCTTTCATTACTCGCCCCAAAGACAGGCTTCAGGATGGCTGTGTGCCCCTGCTCACTCCAGGTTGCACTGTATCCTTGGTGTTGGGTCAAAGCCCTCCCCAAATTTTCATTTTGGCTTTTCCATCTTCCTAGGTTCCAAGTTTGCTGGCTGTAGGGTCGCAACCAGGGAAGACAGAGGTATGTGAGGAGGTGATGTCCAGGCAGGCAACACCTCTTGTTGGTTAAACCTGCCCCATCTCCAGCCCGGCTTAGGGAAACTGGGCCTTGGGCTGCAGGAGCGACAGGTGCAGACCTGACCAGTTCACCCTAAAGAAATGCCGCTGACCTGGACCTGGGTAATCAGTGGGGCAGCTGTTGGGCTGGGCCAGAGCTGGGACTCATCCATTCCAACGTTGGGGTATTGAGCCCTGCACTTTGCCTTCCAAGCAGGGCTGCGGGAAGTAGTGGTGGAGAGGCCAGTGGTGGAGAGCGGTGGAGAGCGGATGCTGGAGGCTGTCTTAGCTCCGAGGCTCCATTGCAGCTCATCGGCCACTCGAATCTGTGCAACAGAGCACAAAGGATTTAAAATCTCAGCCCTCAGCGGCCCAAAGTGTGTTGGTGGGAGAGGACAAACTAAATCCCTATTTTCATTCCATCTGCCAAATGGAGCTCACATAAAGCCTTTAAACTATCAGCTTTTATTTGTTTTTAGTGTCCAATTTAGGGCTTTGCACGGGACTCCCTCCAGGGCTTTCTCAGTGGATTTATATCACAGTCAGATAACATCTCTGAAAGTTTGTCTGAGCTGGAAAGTAGAGAAACATCCTTCTCCTTTGTCAGGTGACAAGTGATGGTGCCCAGGCAGCCGGCTAGGGTGCATGGGGAACCCATTCTGTATTCCGGGGCTGGGCTGGGTCCTGTCTGGAGAGGGGGCTCCGAATTGCCTTTCCTCTTCTAGGTGCAGAGACTCCAACTCTGAAAGCCTTTCAACAAAGCACTGGCTGTCCTCTGGGCCTGTCCCCTGCGGGCACGAAGATGTCAGCTCCCTGGCCAACCACCCAGTGTCATTTGCAGAGACGTGTACGTTGGGGTTAGAGGGGAGAGCGCGGAAGCCTGCTCTGGCTGGCCCGGTAGGAAACAACAGCTCTCTTCTCCACGGCTAAGCCGCCTCTTCCAGCTTCCACCAGGAGCTGCATTAACCCCCTCCTCTCTGCCTACCTTCCCTCTCCTAGCTGGGCACTCATCGTTCTTTCTTCCCATACACGTTTATTGAACATCTACTATATGCCAGGCAGTATTAGGTATGGGGGTTCCCGTGCCTAAGTTGCTCATGGCAAGTGTGAGAGGCAGAGAGGCAAGTAGGTGCTGACAGGGCAGAGATAACTGTGAAGAGAGACAGAAACATGAGGATTTGAGATGGTTAGAGGAGGAACAGAGAGCCGGCCGAGGGCTCAGGAGATGGTCCTAGAGCAGAGACCCGTGGAGTGGTGAGCATCCCGGGCAAGGGTGTGGGGCAGGAGGCTTCTTTACCCTAAGAGACCGTGGCCCCGATGAGCGTTCCTAGGAATCCAGGGCATTCCTGGTTTATACCTGTTGTCCTGGCAACACTTTCATTCTAAAAATGTCACTGGATGACAAACCGTCATAAATGAGAGCTGTGCCTGAAAATTCTATGAATACCACATTCACAGGGCAGACGTAACCCGGGATTGAAATCCTATTTTGTGACAGAGTCGGCGTGCCTGGCGTGTCCTTGTGTGTGTGTGTGTGTGTGTGTGTGTGTGTGGCAAAGGGCTGTCAGGCAGAGTGTGTGTGTTGCCTCCATCGAGTCACTAGAAATTTCAAAAAACGGCCGGGGGGTTGGAGAAGGTGGTCATGAGATACAATAGGAACCATTTTAATTCACTTCTACCTTTACAGTTTAGGAGACTGAAGTCCAGAGAGGCGATGGGAGGAGCGAAGAGGAGAGGAGAGCCGTGGTTGTGTGCCTGCTGTGAGCCGCACACCTTGCTGCACAGCCTCCCTGTGAATCAGAGGTAGGTACGTGCCCATTTTCCAGATGAGCATGGAGGCTTGGAGAGATTCTATAACTTGCAGCTACAAGGTTGTTCAGCTCCAAGGAGCACATGACGTTGCCCAACTCGAGGCCAGTGCCCCCTCCGTGACATCTCAACTTATGGGAGAATGGCTTGGATGGCCCTGGCCAGGGCTTGCTAGCTCCAGTTGGCCTCTTTTCTAGTCTTGCCACTGTCTCCAGTCCCCAAGGGCCTCTCCCACTCCTTGAGAGGCATGTCTTCTGGGAAGCATTGGATGGAGTCTTCCTTAGCCCCTGACCACTCAGCCCTTGCACGTCACATCCTAGGACCCTGAGAGACAGGCAGGAAGAGGGGCCTCAAGCAGGGAGGAGCTGGAGACAGGCTGGGCTCCCGGTGGGATCGGGAACTGTTTATTCCAGTTGTGTGCCCTTGGGCACCCCTGCCCCTCTGGTCTATGAGGGATGTGCAGTGAATGGCTGGAAAGATACTCCCAGCTGTGATGTGGCTGTGATTCCAGGGCTGCCGGCCTCACGTGTGCCACAGGAGCATCCTGATTCTGTGGTTAAACAGTGGGAAAACGGCATCTTCAAAAACCTTTCCACCTTCTCATTGCTGATTGGAAAAGCAGATTTGCTGGCGGTGGTGACGGCTGAGGGAGGGCCCCAGAAGCTCAGAGATGAGGCCGAAGGTGGCCACTGTGGGGAAATCTGACATGAGTGTGCTGTACGGAGCGACGTCTGCCTGCTCATTGCTTGGTCCTGAGCCCCAGGTCCCTACAAGGGACGTGGGGCTTGGCTGAGAACCCTAAGGGAGCTCTTTCCTGGGGCAGAGGTGGGAGGAGGCTGGGGCTGCTTTTCCAGGCAGTTGAGCAAACAGCCCTGCCCAGACTTGCCTCCAGTAAGTCCCATTGGCATGAACCCCCTTGTCTGGCGTCCTTTCCTACGTCAGATTTCTGCCCTGCCCCCTCTGAGAACAGCTCGCTGGCTCCAGGCCTTAGAACACCTGCCGCCTTCCCTTCCCCGTCATGGGAGCCATGGTTCCCGCTTATTGGCAAGGGGCTCAGGAGCGGCTGGAAAGGGGAGAAAGCAGTGAAGGATGGAGATCATTTGCACACCCAGACTTGTTCTGCAGAGCTGTTGTCAGGGTGCCCAGAGCGCTGAGCTCCCACCTTGCCTCTCCCAGGTGTGAGAGCCGGCGGCGGCCTGCGAAGCCCAGGTGAGGGCTCCACCTCGGTGCTCCGGGCTGGGGGGCGGGATATCCACAGACCATAAGAAAGTCAGCCCCTACTGTCTGAGGGCCGCACAAGGGATGGAGGGACCCTGTCCTCCAACTAGTGCAGGACCACTTCCTCCCAGCCTGTCTTCTCCCTACCCCCGACCAATGGGGCCAAGGTCACTGAGCTTACCTTCAGCCCCCCCCTGGCTGGGTCACCAATCTCCTACCAAAGTCCAGGGTCCCAGTTGGGACCGTGAGACTCTCCCCACTTCAGGGACTGGGGGAGCCACAGAGCCCTTTGGTGCATTTCTGTGTATGTCTGTGATGTTTCCTCCTATGACTCCACTCTGACCCTGCCCTGCTCCTTACCCTGGCCCATGCATGGCCTCAGGGTCAGAGGGTGCCTCTCCCAGAGCATCCAGGGTCATCCCAGCCCCTAGGAAGGAGCTCCTATGTAGGGGGATGGAGGAAGGAGCCGTGCCAAGCGTGTACACATGACTTTAATAACTGCATCTATCTAGCATCTTATGTGGTATTTTCCCATCTGTTTGCTAACTCAAGGGTTCTGTTGAGTCCTGTGAGGTGGCAGGGCAAGTGTTAGCACTCTTCACCTTGTAAGTGTGGAGTCCCAGGACCTGGGAGGAGCAGGGACTTGCCTGAAGTTAAGAGCAGGCCCAGGGTGCAGGCCGGGCCTCCCTGTGCAGCCACCACTGGCTCCCTCCGCGTGTGGGTCTAGCCTGGGGCCCAGCTGTGCCCTGAGCCCACAGGGAGAGCTGGGGTGCTGAGCACCCTGTGCTGTGCCAGCCTCTGCCCCCTAGGAGCCTGGAGCTGCGGGAGACCCTGGAACCCGATGGTTCGCAGCCAGAGGGCCTGGTGGGAGGAGGCTGGTTCAGCAGACAGGCTGCCACCAGGTGTAAAGCGGGAACAGGGAGACTTGGTGAGTGAGCACCAGGGTGGAGGGAGCAGGGTGACGGGAACACGGTGCTGGCAAAACGAGCCAGTTGGTGCAAATGCAACTATTGACTAAGTCCTGCTCTGGTCCTGCCTGCAGGTGCGGGACTTGGACAGTGAGAGAAAGCATGGGCCGCGCGTGGAGTGAAGTGAGCAGGCATTGGCAGGGGTGCGTGAGACAGGCCCACACAGTGGGTCAGTCTGCGTGGCTCCCCTTTCCCAGCTCCTCTACCCCCAGAGACCCCAACGCGCCCTCTGCTGGGATCCATCCCTTCAGACTTCTCACTGGTGTCACGGCTCATCAGCTTGGAGTCTCTCTCTCTCTCTCTCTCTCTCTGTTTCTCTCGCAGGCAGGCATCTTACCCATCCTGTCCCTGGGCTGTTACATGCCAGCGTCCTCCTCTAATTCTTGCTGCCCACCAGCCCCCTCCATCTTCCTCCCTTCCGCCCCCTCTCCATCCCCAGCACAGCTTAACTGTGCTGCTCTGTCTGAGGTTCTCCCTTCTAGCATCTCCTTGCCTTCTCAGGGTGTCACGCTCATCCCGGATCCTAACCCAGTCCTGGCCTGCAAGGCCCCTGGGGGCCTGCTGCCCTCTCAGCTCACCTGAAGGGCTCAGTCACCAAAGGTGCTCGCCAAGCCCTCCCTGCTCCACCCCCAGCAGGTGGGCAAGCAGTCACCTGGTCACCAGGTCCCTCCCAGATCTCCACATCACAACCCAGATTTTCTCCTAATGGTGTTGATTTCCTCGGCCACACTACTGGGATCAAAGGCTGCCCCAGCAACTCGGCAGTTCATTAGGTCCTGGAGGTCCCAGGGGACTGGCTGCAGATAAATATGTCAGGCCAGGGCTGAGGGGCAGGTGTGGCGTGGAGTGCAGGACAGAGCAAGGCATCGGGCTTGGTGTGGATAAAACAGGCAGGAAGGGAGGCCCCAGACAGACCTTGCCATGGCTGCAGTGGGAGCTAAGGCTTCAGGCCTCTCCTGGGACCAGCAGCGACCCTGTCCCACCTGATGCAGCCCCCGGCTCACGCCCATCCTCCCTGCTATCTTTCTGACTGTCCTTCCAGCAAATACCTAGCAGGCCTTGTTCTGGGCACCCGAGATGAGAGCTTCCCAAGATTATCCCTGCCCTCAAGGAGCTAGAGGAGACAGACTCAGACAGAGCAGGTTGGCTGTATTCATTTCCGAGTGACCCCTGAGCCAGGGACTCAGACAGACCTGGGGCTGGGGCTGAGCTGGGGCAGCTGCTGGATGAGGGCATTTTGGGAAGTTTCCACAGTGCACCGTAAGAATCACTTCCCTTGTTCCAAAGCTGTGTCACTGGCGGTCGGAGTCTACACTCACGCGGACACTCCCCCTCCTCCTCTTCTGGAATCACTCAGTCATCCCATCAGCAGGTGTTTACTGAGCGCCTACTGTGTACCGGCACAGTGCTTGGCCCTGTTGCTACAGTGGCGAGGATACAGACACGTCCCCTTCCCTCTCGAGGACTCTGAGTCTGGAAGTGAACTTTCGTTTGTCAGCCTGGAACCACACCGGAGCTCTGGGATAGGGCACGCTGGCCCAGAGAAGAAACTGAAGTTTGAGTTAGGACTGTCAGGGGGCCCAAACTGAACCTCTCCTCCTCCATTGGGCAAAGGTCGACCATGCCCCTCAAACACCCTTCCCCACGGGAGACTCCAGGGAAGGGGTCTCGGGATAGAGGACAAACACTTGTTCGGTTCCTGGGTGTGTCTCAGTCCTTTCCGGCTGCTCTATCAAAAACACCATAGGCGGGCTTCCCTGGTGGCGCAGTGGTTGAGAGTCTGCCTGCCGATGCAGGGGACACGGGTTCGTGCCCCGGTCCGGGAAGATCCCACATGCCGCGGAGCGGCTGGGCCCGTGAGCCATGGCCGCTGAGCCTGCGCGTCCGGAGCCTGTGCTCCGCAGCGGGAGAGGCCACAACAGTGAGAGGCCTGCATACAGCAAAAAACAAACAAACAAACAACAAAAAAACACCATAGGCTGGGTGGCTTACAAAACAATTTATTTCTCACAGTTCTGGAAGCTTGGAAGTCTAAGGTAAATATGCTGGCAGATTTGGCATCTGGTGAGAGCCTGCTTCCTGGTTCATAGACAGCTGTTTTCTTGCCGTGTCCTCACATGGCAGAGAGGGCAAGAGAGCTCTCCGGGGTCTCTTTTATAAAAACATGTATCTCAGTCCCGAGGGCTCCACCCTCAAGTCCTCCCAAAGGCCCCACTTCCTAATACCATCATCTTGGCTGTTGAGTGTCAGGATTTCAAGATATGAATTGAGGGGCAGGGGAAGGGGGAACATAAACATTCTGTCTACGGCACAGTGCTTCACATTTCATATCTTAAGCCTCATCAAAACCCTAAGAGATGGGCTTCCCTGGTGGTGCAGTGGTTGGGAGTCCGCCTGCCGATGCAGGGGACGCGGGTTCGTGCCCCGGTCCGGGAGGATCCCACATGCCACGGAGCGGCTGCGCCCGTGAGCCATGGCCGCTGGGCCTGCGCGTCCGGAGCCTGTGCTCCGCAACGGGAGAGGCCACAACAGTGAGAGGCCCACGTACCGCAAAAAAAAAAAAAAAAACCTAAGAGATACACAATCCCAATCCCAATTTACAATCCCAATTTACAGACCAGGAAGCTGAGGCTCAAGGGAGCAAATGATCTCATCCAAAGTTTTCATGGGCAGCACAAAACCAGGTCTGGCTCCAGAGCTCATGCTTTTCCTCAGCACCATGTTGTCTCTGAAACACACAAAACCTCCATCCTCCGCTCCCGTCTGAGCACTGCAGATACACCAACACCCTGACCTCTGGGAGGATTGCTCCACTCAAGGCTTTGAAGAAAATTATAGGGAAAGTGCCAGAGTGAACACTCGCTTCCCTTCCTTAACTTCTACATCCCTGCGTCTTCCTAGTCCTGGCAATTCCAGTCTCCCTTGTCTACACTGCTCTTGCCCCAGAAAATCCCAAGAAGGCTTCACGTGGCTCTATTTAAATCCCCTTTCAGCACTCAGAAGCGGCTCTGCTTCCCTGGTGCGCTCTAGGTCTCCATCTGGTTCGGAGGCTATTTTAATTCACCGGATGTAGATTAGCTGTGATCTGGGGCTGAGCTGCTGGAGAGATGCCTTTGTCTACAGAAGGACAATTTAAAAACTAACTCAAAGCATAGAGAACAAATAAATAAATTCCTCTTTCTGTCTCCAGCACTCTCCATCTCATTTTCACAGGTAATTGCTGAAGGATTTTGCTTCCCACAGGCTCTTGCTTGTATGGGGTGTGCAGTGCTGCAGCGTGGACCAAGGACAAGCAGCTTCTGGCCAGAAATGCCAGGTGAGGGAGAAGGCGGCTCTAGTGGGGTCAGGAGAGGGCATGTCCCAGCCCGTGGGCATGGAGCAGGGGGTGTGCCCTTCCACGGCGTGCTCTAATGTAAATGTTCCTGGGGCAGGAATCACTTCCCCCTTCTCTAATCATTGAGAAAGGGGCCTTCAGGTCTGCCCCGGCCAGAGCCCAGAGAAGGGCTGATTAATTACATCAACAATGTCCTAATGTTTCGGGAGTTCGTGACCCCTGAAATCTGCTTCTGCATCACCCAGGGTGGTGGGGTGAGCGTGTCCTGGTTTGGGAGGCAAAGAGGGGCCCAGAGGCGGGAGGGGAAACCTTGCAGCTCCTGAAAAGCTGTGGATTCATAGAAGAGGAAGAGAAGAAGAAGAAGTCTGTACCTCTGCCAGTTTCTCGTCTACTCTTCCCAGTGAGCCTTGGAGGAGAGCTGCACCATCGCCCTTCATAGATGAGAAAACTCTGAGGAGGGACGTCCAGCTTCATGCAGCAAGTGCAGAAGCTTTTCAAACACGCGTCTTCTACGAGAAGTTCCGGGTCTCTCCTCTGCACCACTGCTGCCTCTTGAAGAGTTTCAAAGAGCTGGTGAGGGTTTAAATGAGCAGGGAGGGGATGCAGATGGAGAGAAGGAGAAGGGAGGGGATCTTTTCCTCTCTCCTCCTCCTTTCCTCTCCTTCCCTCCGCCCCCTGCCCTGATCTCACCTGGGCAGCTGCCCCCTCCTCTCTGGACTGTACAGGCCCCTTATCATGGTCAACAGCAGTGTTGTCCACAGTAGGTGACCAGCCTTGATCCAGATCCATGGAGGACGGGTCTGTCCTTTCAGTGACATGGGGCTCAGGACGACATTGAGAGTGACCATCAGAAAGCAAAAACACCTCAGGAGGGCAACTCTGGGCTGAGTGTGGGGCAGTGTAGATGGGGAAGGGGGCTTACAGGTGAACCTTGAACTTGCCCTATCCAGACTTGCCCTGTGCCAGCTGGGCGCGTGGCCTCCCCTCAGCCCAAGGTGGTGGTTCAAGGCATTCAAGACCTTGCTTTGATATCCTCGCCTGAGAGGCCACTATTATCTCCCCTCTTTATGGATGCGAAGGCGAGGCTCAGAGATCATGTGCATAGCAAGCTGTAGATCCGGCATTTGAACCAGGCCTGCCGCATTCCAAAACCAGAATTTCTACCAGAAAAAACAATAATAACTCCAAGTAGTGTTTCTGGAGGGCTAACTCTTTCATCCTCTGTGCTGATAACTGTGCAGACAGCATCTCACGTAATCCTTAGAGGCTCCCTATCCTTCAGATAAGGAAACTGAATCTGAGAAAGGTCAATACTTTGCCATGATGACACACATCTTAAGTTGAGGCCCCAAAGCCTGTGCTCTTCACCTCTAGGAAGCTGCCACTCACAAGTGGACCCCAAATAGACAAGATGGACAGCTCACACCTTATGCAGGGCATGTATAGGCACTGTTCAAGTTGAAGGGGGAGAGGAGGGAGTTTGCGGAGGGAAACTATGCCGCGTCCTCCCCTTCCTGCCCTGGGACCACCCGCTGGAGCTGGCACTCAGCACTGTGCAGCGTGCGCCTTTATCATGTATCTGCCCCATGGCTGGAAGGGAGCTCCAAGAGGGTAGGGTGGGGTCATAGCCCTTTTAGTGTCTAGCTGAGGTTTACCAAGTGTTTACAGGCGAGGAAACGGAGCCCAAATGGTTTAGGTGGGCCTGAAACCCAGAACGCTTACGTTGCCAATGGTGACAGATCAGGTGTCTCACACAAGTTTGGAGGCGTTGCTACTTTGTAGTCCAAAGACTTTCTTTCTGAAGTCCCTCCAATCACCACACAACCATCCTTTTTTGCTTCCTCTCCATAAGTCAGTTCTGCTCCTGCCCCTGTGTTGATAAGAGCTGGGGAGAGAGGAGAAAGCAAGCTCATACCACCAAGAAGTCCAAGTTGTGACTTTTGTCTCATGATACCCATTTTGCAGGTGTCAAAACTGAGGTTCAGAGAAGGACAATGCTGCAGACTTAGTCCCCCTGAAAGGACAAGCCTCCTATACAGTGAGTGAAAAGACAGTTCCATCCTTCAAGACTTAGACCCTCCCTGGGTTCTTTCCTGTAGGAGTGAGTGGTGTGGGTCTGCAGTTTGACCGGAGGCTGTTAGGTGTCAGGATCACGCTTAAGGAAAGGAGGAGCTGCCTGGGAGAGAAGACTGGAGCTGGTGTGGTCTGTACACTGCTGATGACGCAGGAGATGAATTTAGATGGTAAAATTTTTATTGTTGCCTTCGATTTGTGGCAGGGGCTATGGCTTTCCATATATAGTAATGATGTAAGATTTAGTTTCTAAAAACATTTAAGTAAATAAAGAGAGTCAATTTAAAGGCAAGTACGAAACAATGTGGTTTGACTTTTGAGAAACTGACAAGGGGTCCTGAAAAGGTACTCCTGGCCCTGAATTTCCTCCCAGACAAGCTTGTGGCAATTCATGGACTTGGGACCAGGAATTGCCCATTTTGGGAAAACTCTGTTCAAGCCTCAGGCGGCCGGAGCTAGAAGACATTTGAAGGACCGCCTGCCTGATCCAACATTTCCTATCAGAGATGAGGAAATGGAAGCCAGGGCTGAGGTTGTAGAAGGTGTGTCAGCACACACTTTCTCAGAAGGAGCCTTGTTCTGATTCGCTTCCCGTCTGAGACCCCTGGGGTGCAGGGCTGAGCCAATGGCCCAGGTTCACACCCCCAAGAGCAAGGTGGAGAAGCACAGGGTGAGGTTTTGAGCACAGTGGGCTTCAAAATGACCAAAGCAGCTTTGAAAACATACAGATGCCTGGGCCCCATTCCCAGAGATTCTGATTTGGTGCTTTGATTTGGGGGCAGCATTCAGGGAAACTGTTCTTTAAAAATCTCCCCAGCTGCCCACCCTAAACTGGACACCGAGGACCCGACATGACATTCTTAGGGAGGACAATCCTTGAGTTACCCTTTCTTCTGCATTTTCTAGGCTCCCCCAATACCTAATGCAGAGCGGGGTAGGAGAAAGGAGAGAGACGGGGAAAAAGAGAGAGAGAGAAAGGAAGGGAGGGGAAAAGAGAGAGAGCGTAAGTGAGCAAGTGATCATGGGCTCTGGATCTAGAGAGGTCCGGCTAACAGTACTGGCTGCACCACTAATATTTACAAGATGTGTTACCCAGGGCATATTTCTCAACTTTGAGACTCAGTGACTTCATAGGTAAAATGACGATAATATTCATCAGTGCCTCAATAAACTGCAGTGAGTTTTCCATGAGATGCATCATTTAAAGGGCTTAGCACAGTGCTGGGCACATGTCGTGAGCCCTCGATGAATGCTAATTCTTAGCCTCATCATCTTTATCATTACAGCCAGAGGCCAGGATGATCTTGTTTAGAGGAGCCAGGGACTCACGTGGAACATTCTTCAGGGCAGAGAAGAGTTCATTAAATTGCTCAGAATTAAGATGGGCAGGAGCTAAGGAAGAGCGGGACTTAATTCCCTGGCACACCCAGGGGAAGGGGCTTTTGGAAGAGATTTGCATTGGCTTTAGTTGATTGCAATTACGCTGTCCTTCGCTGTGCTGAAAATAAGATGAAACCCTAACAAAATTCCAGGTTTAATTGAAATTTCCTGGGATCTGTTATTACATCGCCGTGATTGTTCTGTGCCACTAATGAGCTGTGCTAGCTGATTATCCAAGTGTCTCTCCAGTCACTGTTCCATTATTGCATTATTAAAGATTAGATATGATTGTCATAGCCGGCAGTGTGAACATCAAACAGCAGAGACAAATCAGAGAGCCTAGCGATGGACAGATGGACAACGTTGGGTGGAGTGGGGCCAGTGGGCTGGGTGTGCTGGCCAGCTACTTGGTACCCAGAGTAGGACGGGGAAGGGTTATGGATGCTAGTGTGGTGAGGAACCAAACTGAGGGATAGGGGCCATGCTGGAGGGGGTGGTGGGCTGGGCATGGTGACCACTCAGAGGTCAGTATCTAGGAGCTGACGAGGGGAACCGTTGCCTATAAGTTGGTCAGTGGCTCCTAATTCTCCACTTACCTGGAGTAATAGCCAATGACTCATGATAAACATAAAGAAACAAAAACCATTTCCAGATGAACAAAGTCTTGGGGGACTGGGAAATGGGAAAAGACCAGTGTAAAGGGCAGGGGTGGGGAGAAGGCTGAAAGGGTCATTCTACCTACACAAGCCTGGGTGTTCATTTCAAGGAGCTAATGAGCACCTTTTTCCCCAGAGCAAGGCTTACCTTGCAGTGAGAGGGTTGGTGGACCCTGGAGGGGGCAGTCATTTGTCCTGGACCCTGCAGGGGAGACCTGTCTGGAGACTGGGGCTAGGCAGGATGACCTCAACAGAGCCCTCCCAGCCCAGTTTTTAACCAGTCACCTCCTGGTACCCCGGAAGTTAGAAGGGAACCTGCATGCTGGTGCTATGAGAGAAAGTTTGAAGGGTTTTCTAGAAACTGCCAGATGCTAATAGTCTTCCCCAGAGATGGTAAAGAGCTGGGCTCCAGAGGTCTCCGTGAGCCCCAGGCCCCACCCTGCATGCCCCTCATGTGTGGGCGGTGGCCCATTTACATCTGGAGAGCCCACAAGGCCCACAGCTGGTTTTCCTGGCCTCTGACCCTGTGCACACCTCCCCCGCCCCCAACTCCCTGCCTTTCAGGAGGCGTCTTTCCCGAAAACACCAGACAGGATGAGGTCACACTAGGCACTCGGTTGTTGCCAAATTTCATTCTTCAAAGATCAGTGTTGCGCGAACATGAAATGCGAGCCAGGAGCGGGGGAGAGGAGGGGGATAGACTGACGACACGGAGGGAGAGAAACCCACGCGCAGGAGAGAAGGAATTGACATTTGAACATGGTTGTGTAATCGGAAAATTGATCCCAAGGCCGCCCCCTCCCCCAGTAACAGGCATGGGGGCCGCTGTTTCCCCGAAGCTCGTGGTGGGGCCCCGTTCTGTTACCCTCGCTGCCTTCATCTCGCTGTCTCCATGGCAAACAGGCGAATGGCTGGGGGCTCCAGCAGCCATGGTTTCCCTGGCAACCCTCAGGCGGCAGCCCACCCTAGGTTGCACAGACTCGTTTGTCCCCGTCACTGCTGTGCTGTCGAGTTATTTCCGAGCAACAGGGGCCCTCTGCCCACGTAGCCACCCATCGTCCCACCAGCACGCACGCGGTGCCTTCCGCGTGCTCCTGCCCCCGCGGGAGGGCTCCTGGCCGCCTGTCCACCCACCACACACATTCTGAACCTGTCCAGCTTGTAGGGGGCTGGGCTGACCGGCCAATCACAGAGATGCGCTTGGGGTGTGCGTGTGGAAGGCAGGGACGCCTGGGGTAGGCAGAGCCTGAACACCTCCTTCTCAATCCTCAGGGAGGACTAAACAGTAGAGGCAAGACCTCTAACTAGGAGGATGCCCTGCCCCTTCACTTCTCCCTCCAGGACCGTGCGCCAGTCAGTCATAAGGATGATGTTGAACACGATCATAATAATCCCACCTTGCAGATCTTTCGTCCTCCTTAAGGAAGCAAAACAGTTACTATTATCATCTTCAACTTACAGAAGTGGAGGCTGAGCCCCAGAGAGGAGATGGGCCTGTGGCTTCCCCAGCACCTATTGGACAGGTGATGGAAGAGGGGTCATCGGCCCGGGGCGCAGCCTCTGGCAGTGAATGTGCCGACCCCATAAACACACTGGAGCCCAGCACTGGCTCCAGAGCAGTGACTGTGCAGCCCAGTTGGGGGTTCCCAGAGACCAAACCTCCGGCCCCCTCCCCCGCACCAGAGGAGGACCCCCCAGGACCCCCCGCACCTTTCCTTAGAAAGGAGCATCTGTCTTGTTCTTAACCTTCTCCCAGGAACGAAATTTCACTTGACACCTGCTTTCCACATCGCCCGGTCTTTGTCAGGAAATTTAGATTTTCCAGAGTCTGTGCTTTGCCAGGTAAAGCAATTTACATATACATTGTCTCAGGTGAGGCTCACCGCGGACCTGCAGGGCTGGGAGGGCAGGACTAGACCCATTTCACCAGGAAACGGAGGCTCGGGAGCTTGGGCTGAGTCAGTTCCCCACAGGGACCAGCTCCCAAGGGTCAGAGCCAGGATGTGAACCCTTGATTTTAAGTCCTGCCTCCTGTCTCCCCGACAACTGGCCACAGTCCCAACAGCGGTGCAGCCGCTCTCCTGTAAGGGTGAAGTAAACAGCTCTGCAGCCCCTGGAAAACTCTGCAGCCGCCCTCTTAGGCCAGGGACAGGCCAGAAGTTCGATGGAGGAGGCCTGGCGTCGCTCCACTCGTGCCCCGCCAGCCCACTCACAGGGCCACCCCTTAGTCAGCTGCTCAGCTCACAATAAAAGATATGGAAGATTCCTCAGTCCTTGTCATCTGCCTGTCCCCACCCCTTCTGCTCTGGTCTGAAAATGTTGAGTTGATTATATTCTGTGCTCAATCACCAGAAATAATCAATCTGTAATTACGAGCATCCTCCAGCCCTTTCCGAGCCCCCACCACTGCCACCGCAACCACCACTGCCACCCCTTCACCTCCCCCTCCCACCTGCCTTTTCAGCATGGAATCGTTTTAATGAGATTTCTCTGTTACAAAAGACCAGTTTGTAATAATTATATCTTGTGCGGCAATTGTGGTTTAAAAATGATTTAAAGCAGGGAAGTCTCCAATTTATTAGGCATCAAATTCTCTGTGGTGAACTTTTTAACTGGAAGCAGCCGCTCAGACACGGAGGGGCCCATCTCTGCTACCCTGGGCTGAGCAATAGTCCTGAAATATGAATGGCTTCAGGATGGAAATGTAGCCGAGGAGATGTAACTTGGATTAAAATAAATGAATCTCGCAACAACAGCTGGGCTGTCCTGGGTGTCCCAGCCCCTCCTGGGTGGCAGAGGGAATGGGGAGCGGGCAGAGGAGGGTGAGAAGGGCTACCACCCAAAAAAGAGGAGGGATGAGGAACGCGAGCTTCTGGACTCACTGCCCGAAGCATTCCCATGCCAGACGTCTCCAAGGAGAGTCATCATGGTGTGTTTTTTTTTTGTTTGTTTTATTTTGTTTTGTTTTTTGTGGTACGCGGGCCTCACACTGTTGTGGCCTCTCCCGTTGCAGAGCACAGGCTCCGGACGCGCAGGCTCAGCGGCCATGACTCACGGGCCCAGCCGCTCCGCGGCATGTGGGATCCTCCCGGACCGAGGCACGAACCCGTGTCCCCTGCATCGGCAGGCGGACTCTCAACCACTGCGCCACCAGGGAAGCCGCACGGTGTGTTTTTTAAATTCTGTAAAGAGCTTTGGTGGCAGCCAGAGCTGGGGAGTGTGTGGGCTTCTGACTTTAGAATGAACCTGGGTTCAAATCTGAGGCTTGCTCTTTCTGCCTGTGTTGCTAGTGCTTTGCGTTTATTAACTTACGAGGGCCTCACAACCCTGCGTGTCACCTATTGTAGGTATCATCATCCCCATGGGGAAATGAAGGGGTCTGGACAGGTCAAGTGCTGCCCCAGGGCTGCACTTTAGGTGGTGGAGCTGGGTCAGAGCCCCCAGGCCCCTTTCCAGCCCCCAGCCCCGGCACCCTTTCTTTGGTATACACCCGTAAGTAGAAGTTCCCTGGAGGAAGCAGGACTGCCATGGTGATCGAAAATAGCAGTGTATTATTTCAAAATATAGCTAGAAAGGTTCAGGTCTGATATCAGGAAAACCACCTTGGTGCAAAAGGTATTGGAAGAAAGGAGATGGCTGAGGAAGGCTAAACAGACCCTTCGCCTTTCAGAATGTGGAAGTTTCCGTGTGTCGTGGGCACGGCCTCTTTGGGCCCGGGCTGGTGTCCAGGTTATATACCCGCCAGAGCCATCCTGGTATGGTGTTGCGTGTGCGCTCTGTCTTCCGTTGGAGCATGAGTTCCCCAGGGCAGGAGTCCTATCTCACTGCCCGCCTCCAAGATAGTAGGTGTGCGAAAACCTGAACTGCACACTTCCTGAGGGCAGGTCCCGTGCCTGTTTGGTTCATTCCTGGAGGCTAACCTGGCACATAGTAGGTGCTAAATAATCATTTATTAAAAGAGTGAATGGGGTTTCCCTGGTGGCGCAGTGGTTGAGAGTCCGCCTGCCGATGCAGGGGACATGGGTTCGTGCCCCGGTCCGGGAAGATCCCACGTGCTGCAGAGCGGCTGGGCCCGTGAGCCATGGCCGCTGAGCCTGCGCGTCCGGAGCCTGTGCTCTGCAACGGGAGAGGCCACAGTGATGAGAGGTCCGTGTACCGCCAAAAAAAGAGTGAATGAATAAACAGACACCTTTTGTTCCATTAGATGGAATGGTCTCTCCCCTTCTGACCCCGCTCTCTGGAGGGCGCAGTAGTGTCCATCCTTTCTGACAGAGGGGCAGTGACCCCAGGATGAAGGTCTACAAGGAAGAGAGTTCACCCTCCCCGGCCTAGTGGGACCCCATCGTGGACTCTGGGACTCTGGCTCCTACACCAGGAACGTGAAGACTTACAAAGCTCCTTATCCATTGAGTTCTGTCTCAGGGATGCATCGTGGGACTGGGTTGGGGGTCAGTGGCCCGGTGGGAGTGGGGAGGAGGAAGGAGCAGAAGGCAGAGGTGAGGGCGCCCCCTTCTGTCCATCTCTGAGTACACCCGGCTCGGGTCTGTGCGGCGTCTCATCCTCGCGCTCACTACCCTCATTCTCTGACCAGCTGCCAGGTGTAAGGGATCTGGGCTTCCTTTTACTCTCGGGCCCTTGTCTGGGCCTGGGAGGATGGAGAGAGCACTTGCTGGTCCACCCCAGTTGCGTGAAAAGGACGCTTGCCACCAGGCTGTAGCCCTGCGAGATTTCCCTCCAGGTGGCACACGCGGAGGGGCAGTGGTACTTTGCTTCTCTCACTGCTCTCTCCCGGGAACGGGTTTCAAACTGTTCTGGGGACCATTATGGAGACAATCAGGGATCTCTTGAAGGGCAGGGCAGCACCAGAGAGCTGTACGGAGGCTGGAGTCCTCAAGCAGGAGACTTGAAGATGAAATACAGTGTTGCGCCGTCAAACTTTTGAATTTGAATTCATAGGAGTCCTTGTCCCCAGAAGGTGATGGCCTCCTTATAGGCGCGCCGTGGCCCCCGACATCCCACATCAGGCTTCTCCAGCCACATCTTGGCGCTCTGTCACTGGACATCTCACCATTTGGTGACCTCAGGAAGGGTTTTGCCAGCACAACTTTGCTCTCCGGGGGCCCTCCTCCAGAGGGGCGGAATGATGTACTGAAAGCCTTGGCATCTTTATCAGCAAGACACCAGCTCTGAGGTGCAGCTTCGCCCCAAGCTATCTCTCAACTAGTCACAAGGTCCTGGGACTCAGTCTTATCCTCTGTAACACGGGGCGATGACTATAATTCTTGCTCTATTGGCGTTCCTGGCCTGGGAGAGCCTGGTGAACAGGGGCCAAGGCCATTCCACTTGGCTTCCCCAGTGGGTCCCTGCACAGTGCCTGGCCCAGGGTGAGTGCCGACTGGATGAAGGACTATCGGGAGAGGCGCAGAAGCTGACCCCTGGGGGAGTTTGTCAGGGCTCCAGTACCCTACAGACACGAGGAATCCGTTCCTGCCCTGGCCTGCGGTTCTCTTGGAGTCCTTCTATTCTGGGCGTCCCTGAGTCGAACAGATCTGCGTTTCCCACGTGCCTGCTCCCTCCCCTTCCCCAGGCACCTGCTTTCTGTCCTCCATCAAGCTGGTGATGTTCCATGTCTCCATAATGGAGTTTTAGCCCTGTCTGGTCCCATCCCATCAGTTACACCACACTCTCCCCCTAGGCCCATGGCTGGGGGGGTGGCAGCACCCTGCCTGCCGTGCCCCTGCACCCACCCCATCAGCCCCCTCCTGGACACAGAGTGGGCCTCCAGGGCAGGTCCCCTCCTAGCCAGCCCCTCCCCCTGCCTCTGTCTGAATTGACAACTGACCCCACAATGCCCTAGCTTACAATTCTTCAGAGGCATGGCATTATCTTTTCTCTGATGACAGTAAATATTTATTTGGTACCTACTGTGCACCGGGCACTCTGGGTACGGTCCTGACTCCTGGGCCTCCATACCAACCAGGTCCTTGGGGATCGGGCCCTGCCCTGTGCACCCGCCCCTCCCCAGGCTCCAGGCACGAGAACTGCTTGCAGGTCCCCGAGGGTGCCACACGCTCTCACACCCCCGTGCCTGTGCATTCGCTCTCCACCCCTTTCCTGTGACACTCTGCTTCTCCCCCTTGCTCCACCAGCCCTCTTGGCTTCATTAACTCACCTTCTACGATCAGTTCTGCTGTCACCTCCCGCAAGAACTCTTCCCCGCATCTCCAGGCTAGGGTCCCATGCCACCTAACGGTACCACTTACCACCCTGTGTTCTAAGCGTGTGGCCTGGCCGTCCCGCTGCCCCTCTGTGAGCACACTAGCATGGCCACAGCTCATGCCTCGTCATCTCTCTAATGTCCTGCACACAGTAGAGTCTCAGAATAGGTGTTTTGAATATCAGCTATATTCTTTAGCTTTTATAAGCTGAAAGCTTTCTAAGCTTTTGCTTCTGTTTTTCAGTTTCTTTCTAACTTGTATGTTCTGCAGCAGGGACAGGCCTAGTGAATAATAATGACAGCCACAGTTCCTTAAGTGCTCACTATTTGTCAAGCATCTGCTAAGCTCTTATCATCCATTATCTCATTAAATCCTCATTACCAGAGGTAGATACTATCAAGCATTATTATCTCCATTTAACAGATAGAGAAACTGAGGCTCAGAGAGTTAACTGCTAATGCCGACACTTGAACCCTTGTGTCTAATTCCAATGCTTGGACACTGATCACTGGGAAACCCTGTCACCACCCACCCCTGGGATTAACCTGCCTGACCTAACCCCTGGGGAGGAGGCTCGGGTGCCCCAGTCCCCTAGTCGAGGCTTGGCCTTTGTGGTGCTCTGCGGTTGCTGTCCCTCTGTGCCAGATATCTCCTGCACCGAACAGCAGAGGGAAGGCGTGTCACCCCAGTCCAAGGCTGGGAGCAGCCCATTCGCGGCCCTGGAGCGAGGTAAGTTGGGGCGGGGGGCGGGGAAGGGAGGGCCAGCCAAGGCCCGCTTCCCACTGCCCATCTGCTGAAGGACAGCGAGCCGGAGAGTTTGGGTGGGTGCGGAGCTTTGAGGGCCCATAGGAGACTCTGTTAATTTTGGCTCTGAGTCCGTGGTGGAGCTAAATAACTGGAAGACTCCCTTGAGGGGGGCGCGTGAGGCCAAGGCAGCTGCAGCTCCGACAGCCCAGCCACGTGCCAGCGCCGAGATCAAGTCACTTACTGGAGCACCCTGGCAGGAGTGGCTTCTGAACCTGTACTAGAGGGCCACACAGCCAATCACTGCCCTGTGGGGGGCCGGAGGCAATAAATGGGGGGGAAAAACACTTCAGAGTCTGCCCGGGCCCTGGAACTCACACATCCTTCCCAGCTAGAAACTCATTTGTGGAAGTAAGTTCCAGAACTAACAAGGCAGGCTTTCTTCTGCCTCACTTCCAGGAAGGAGAATCGGCCCAGGCACAGGATGGACTAGTAGATGGCTGTCCAGACCGCCCTAGCATGTCCTTCAAGGCAGCCCAGTTGGGCCTGTGGCTTCTGACGTCCTGAGAAATTGCCATGGAGTGTAGGATTTGATCCCAAGAAACAGGAACCAGAGTTTCTCAGAAACCTCTCCTGGAGGGAGAGTTCACCCCAGAGGTTATTATACTATTCACAACGTCCTCTACTGGGGCTTGCGTTTGAATACTTGAAAATCAGCGTGGTGTAGAACAGGTAACTGGGATCTTGATAAAATGCAGACTCTGATTCAGAGGTTGCCATGGTGCCTGAGATTCTGCATTTCTTACAAGGTCCCAGGTGGCGCTGTTGCTGCAGGTCCAGGACAGTGTGGCCCCACGATTTACTGGCTGTGAGACCTGGAGCACCTTACCTAACCTCTCCAAGGCTCGTCCCCTCATCTGTAAAATGGGGATAAGAACAGCTACCCAGAGAGCCACCGAAGGGATTAATGAGATCAGGGGCGTAATGCGCTCAGTAAGTGGGGGAAGAAGCATAGGAAAGCACCTGGTATGCAGCAGGTGTTCAATGCGTTATGTCTTCTCTTTCTTCATTCAAAGTGATTTTGCACTTTTTCATCTGAGCCCACAAAGCAAGAGCAGCAGATACTGATCGTCCCATTTCACAGATAAGGAATGGCTAACACAGCAAGTTAGTGGCTGAGGTGGACCATAACCTGGGATTCCTGCCCCCAATTCAGTGTTCTTCCCCCCATCGCACATTTCTTTGCAGTCCGGTTAGAGATGTATGTGTCCACCAGATGAGGAGCACGTTGATACTGATGGTGAAAATACTAACAATATGGTAGAAATTTGTGCGGGGCTCTTGCTGGGCAGGCAGCCATGCTGGCCTTCTGGAGTCCTGGGAGAGAGCTTGGAACTTGGAAGACGATGTTCCCATTACATGGCTCCCCTTTGGGTCTGCCAGCACATTGATCTCAACAAGCATTTCAAGAAAGAACAAATGCTTGGACCATCTTCCCCCATGGGCAAGATAGCAGCGAGTGGATCAGAGATAAAAGGGAGCCGTCCTGCCGTCTCCTTGGTGACGCAGGGATCATCTCCTCTGAGTGACCCTGGTTAGCAGAGGCATCTGTGTAGGCAGGGCTCGGAGCAGAGAGTAGGAGGGCAGGCCAGGCCCCTCATTTGGCTGCCACAGCTCTGCAGAGGGGTGGGAGAACAGTTCAGCACATTCTTCCCTTCCCCCCCGGCCCACTCCTCCACGTATCGCCCCCGCCTTTCCCTGCCCTGCTCCCCTGTGCTGGACGAGACCCAGGAAAAGCTGGCCAGGACTCCTGTAGTCCCCTTTACATCATTTCCTTCACCTTCCCAGAGCAGTCCCGTTGCAAGGTTGTTAGTCTCATGAGTCAGGAAAGCCAGGGGAGGCCCAGAAGCCGGCAGAGGGCACATTTGGTTCCTAGTCCGTGGATATGGTCTCTTGAACTGCAGGATGTGTGGGGGTCGAGCCCTATTTGAGGAAAGTCTTCTGATCCCCATTTGGGTTACTTGTCCAAAGGGAATTCCAGATGGCATTCCTGGGCTTAACATTTCCATGCCAGCCATTTGTGAGCGTCGCCAGAGGCCCTCCACATGTAGCCCTTTGTCATTTTGCTGAGGCAGGAGTGAATCCCGTGTACAGCGAGGCTACTGAGTGGCAGCGAGCTCCCCGGTCAGTGGAGGGCCAGGCTCAGACCCTGCTCTGCCTCCCATTCTGGGGTGGCCTTTCTGGGTGAATTTTCCCAGCTTCCCTGAGAGGTTGATGCTGTCCTTACTTTACAGATGAGGACATAGAAGCACTGCATGGCACTGTGCAACTGGAAATTTGGAGATGCAAGAGGATCTAGTGTTTGTACTCCTCAAGAAAGTCCAAGTCTCCTGGACCTTATTGGCAGGGAATCCAGAGACTTGTGAGAAAGGAAGGAGTAAAGAAGACTGGATCTGTTGTCAAGTCAGTGGGATCGGTGGGATTTCTAAAAGCAATATCCGGCTTTGCCCTTTCTGGTCATGAAGTCCAGGGACGGAATATCACAACGCCACTGAGCCTCTTCCAGCAGGTCAGGGGCTCGTTGCCACTGGAATTCTCGAATATCCCGCTAGAAAGGCACGGGTCCCACTGGGCAGCAGGCACCCCTGTAATCCTAGATTGCCAGCACCCCAGCCGTTGTCCCGTTCCCTAGTTCGTTCCAGCACCACCTGGAAGAAGGCCGCTTCTCCCGGTCCCATCGTCAACAGAGCAATCCAGCCAGGCGTGCACTTTACAGTTAAATAACACTTTTACATGCCTGGTCTCGCTGGATCTGCATGACACCAAGGTAGCGTCGGGTAGGTGTCAAGAAAACCGAGGAGCAGAGGTTAGGCATTCTGCCTAAGTCCCAAGAAAGTGGGGACTCAACCAAGGTCTTCCAATTTTGCATGACAACCTGAAGTTCTCTTAACAGTCTACCTGTATGTTCCATGTTCATGGACACGATCTCTTTTTAATTTCATAACAACCCTCTGAGGCAAACAAAAGTAGGTAATATTGTCCCCATTTTACTGATAGAGAATCTGACATGCTTGACTTGTGCCCAGATGGTTCTCTTAGGGGAGGCAGGGAGGGCAGGTTAGAAGTCAGGAGATGCAGACACGACTTCAGACGCTGTGCATTCAGCCAGACCTAGATGCCTCATTTACAAACATCCTTCCTAGAGTAATCTTACCACTTTTAGAAAAGTTTGTTTATTTAAGTAATTATGCTTATTAATAGGCGTTTTTTTTTTTCTGGCCACGCGGCATGCGGGATCTTAGTTCCCCACCCAGGGATCGAACATGTGCTCCCTGCAGTGGAAGCACAGAGTCTTAACCACTGGACCACCAGGGAAGTACCCCCCCCCCTTTTTTTTTTCCTTTTTAATAGGCTTTGGAGGGTTTCCTAGGGCACCACAAAGATCTAGGCAAGATGCCGGAGGGAGCAGTTAACATCTGGAAAATTGTGATGCCCCCATCTCCCCTCACCAACAATTGAGGTGCCTACTCACAGCTTAGGCATCTTCTCTGGCCTCCCTGGAAACAGCTCCATAGCCAATGAAGGTAGTTTGCCGTTGTCCTTGACCTGTCGGGGCAGGGTCTCATGTGGAGCATGTGGAACGTGGATTGGGCATCCTATGGGCTTTATGTGTACCTGTGCCTGAGAAAGAGCGTGGCCAGCACATTCCCTACACATATTGCTTGTGTGTGCGTGGCACTGCATGGGCGGCCACACGTGAACCTGTGACCAGTGGACATGGCCCCCCACCCCGGCCCCTTCTCAGAGAGCCTAGAGCTGTCTCCTTCAGCCCCGGTCTGTCTTATCCCCGCAGCCCGCTGTTTTGGTGAGTTGTCAAATGCGAACATCCACTCCACAGCACCTCCTTTATGGGGAGGCCAGGACAGACAGGTAATTTATCAAACATTATTTAAAATAGTCCTTCAGCCTCTCGCTCCCTCTCTCTTGTTGCTGTCTGATTCTTGACTGTTTCTTCTCCTTTCTGTCTCTTGTTTTTCTGCCTGGAGATCGACAGCCCCCTGCTAATACAGCCTTGGAGATGCCAGGTGCTGGTGGAACCGACACCTCGCTCTTCCTCAGCCTCCATCCCAGAACTAACTGCTCCGCGGCTGACTCAGGCGGTGCTGCGCTGGCTCCTGTCTGCGCACCAGCGTGGCAGGCTGATGGATGAGGCCACATCCCCTGCACTGCAGAATGTTCAGGAACCGGGGGCACATGGCCTGTGCTCTGCTGAGTTATGGACTAGCAGAGGAGACTCCTTTTGACACCAGTAAGCCCTCGACTGCCCTAATTTTGCCCTGTTCCTAATTCTCTAGCCTTTTAAGCAGATCCATGGCTTGTGACCTTATGTACCGGTCTGCTGTCCTCTCAAGAGATTTCAAGAGAATGAGATGAATTACATTCTCTGTCATCCTCACTTCCAAGATGAAGCAACCAAGGCCAACCAAGGGAAAGAGAGTTCTATTACTGGGAAATAACACTAAGCATCTGCTGTTGGCCAAGTACTATGCTCGGTGCTTGATATGTTATTGTCTTCGAGTCCATGTAATAGATATCATCCCTATTTAGAGGTGACTGAGAACAAGAGAAAACAGACTCAGAGAAGGTAAGTAGCCTGTCCTAGGTCAGTTTTTCAGTCAGAGATCATGACTGCAAGCAACAAAAACTGACTAGCCAACCCAAACAGAAAAGGAAATTTGGGGCAAGTTACGGAGAGTTTGCAGAATACACGTGAAGCTTAGAACACGTGCATGAATGGAGATGACAGAGTGAGGGTCAAGGCCACACCAGGAGGAGTCTGTTAGTCCAGTGACTGCGCTGAACACTGGATGGGGGCAGTTTGGCCAAAATGCGCTTCAAACTCTGCCTGTGCCTTCACATCCCCATCTGAGACCCAAATTCCCACGCGGTATCGTCTGAGGGTTAGTCGGCCACGTGCTCCTGACTCCTACCAAGAATCACTTGATTCAGGGGGTTCCCACATTGGTGGCCAACAACCGATGAACTGGCAAACCAGACCAATGTTCCCAACCATCACACAGCTGGTGAGAGTGCAAGCAAGTACAAAGGCAGTCTTCCTGGCTCTGAATCATGGGCTCTTTCCGTCACCACCAGGGGTGAAGTCCAAAATATTAACAACTGGCAGGCCACTGATTCTGGCCAATCGGAATAGATGCCTCTACACACAAACAAAGCAAAATTAGAACCCAGGGCACCCAGCTGCCCAGGCCTAAGGGCCTTACTCTTAGGACCGTGCTTCCCAAACTTTTCCATAGAAAATGATAATACTTGGTGGCATGCTGGGGTAAGCTTGAGAGAGGGAGAGAGATGGATATAGACCTATAAGAAGATATATCGTTTGGAGGAGAAAAGCCCATTACATTTTCTTTACATAATACTATTAGGATAAAAATAAAATAAAATCCCCCTGAATGCCAGGCTTTTATTTAGTTATTTAAAAAATTTATTTTATTGTTTTGGCTGCGTTGTGTCTTTGTTGCTGCGCCCGGGCTTTCTCTAGTTGCAGTGAGTGGGGGCTACTTTTTTTTTTTTTTTTTTTTGCGCGATACGTGGGCCTTTCACTGTTGTGGCCTCTCCCGTTGCAGAGCACAGCCTCCGGACGCACAGGCTCAGCGGCCATGGCTCACGGGCCCAGCCGCTCCGCGGCATGTGGAATCTTCCCAAACCGGGGCACGAATCCGTGTCCCCTGCATCGGCAGGCGGACTCTCAACCACTGCGCCACCAGGGAAGCCCGGGGGCTACTTTTTGTTGCCGTGCGCGGGCTTCTCATTGCGGTGGCTTCCCTTGTTGCAGAGCACAGGCTCTAGGCGCATGGGCTTCAGTAGTTGTGGCACACGGGCTCAGTAGTTAAGGCTCGCAGGCTCTAGAGCACAGGCTGAGTAGTTGTGGCGCACGGGCTTCGTTGTTCTGCGGCATGTGGCATCTTCCTGGACCAGGGCTCGAACCCGTGTCCCCTGTGCCACTAGGGAGGTCCTCACCAGGCTTTTATATCCAACGGCCTTCTTAACATTTCCAATTAGATGCATAATAGATACCTCAAAAATAACATCTATATTTGAACACCTGGTCTCCCCACCGTCACCACCAACTTGCTCTACCAACAGTCTCTCCCAACTCAGTTAACGTCTGGTTTATCCTTCTAATTACTCAGGTCAAAATCTTTGAAGTCATCTTTGGATGTTTCGTTTATATTCCGCATCATCTACATATTCTACATGTGTGTTATGTGTTATGTATGTACATGTGCTACATCAGGAAACCCTCTGATCTCTAACTTTAGAATATACTCCGTAAGTCACCCTCCTTTGGACTCGCAAGATAGTGTCCTAACTAATCCCCCTACTAGTTTTCTCAATACAATGGCTGGAGTAATCCTTAAAAGGCATGTCAGGTAACATCACTCTTTTGCTGCAAACCCTATATGGTTTCCCCAATTCACTCAGAGTCAAGAGCACTGTTCTTAAAATGTCCTGCAAGCCCCCTCATAATGTGGTCTCTGTCACCTCCCTGACCTCCACTACTCTCTTCCATGCTTACTACTCTCCCGCCCAAAAGGCCTCCTTGCTCTTCTTTGAATGAGCCAAGCTTGCTCTGCCTCCATGCCTTTGCACTTACTCTACTCTGTCTGAATACTTTTCCCCAGATGTCTTTATATCTTAGTTTCTCACCTCCTCCAAATCTTTGCACAGATGTCACTTTCTCAGTAGGGCCTGTCCTGACCATCTTATTTTCCCAGCCTATTTCATCCTCCTCAATTTTTTCTATAGTACTCATTACCTAACGTGCTATAATATTATTTATTCCTTGTCTCTCTCCGCTAGCATGTCAACTCCACAGGGACAGAGGTCTTTGTCTGTTCAGGGGTATACTCCCCAGAGCTAGAATATTATCTGGCTCTCAAATTACTGTTGAAGGAGTGAATAAAAATACAAAATATTAGAGTTAATATTAAAAATTTAAATTTGCATAGAATTTACATTTTGGAAATTGGAAGGCGTCTCTAATTTTTAGATGATAACTTAATGTTATTTCCATGAACATAACGTTTAATATCCGGTTTTATGTTTGAAATGGCTCCGTGTAATCCTTATTCCAGGCTTTCAATACTGATCTCTTCAAATTCTTAATAATCTCCATTGACAAGAAACTTTATGTGCAAAAGTCAGCAGCACGTTCAAAGTTTTATAGCTGAAATTATATTTAAATAGTTGAAATTATATTTAAAGACCCTCGGAGCTCTTCCTTTTCTTTCATTGACAAATGTAATGTTAAAATATCTTGTGATAACGCTAATGGCTTTGAATGCTATCAGCTTTTTCATATCAAGTATTTTGCTGAGGCTCTAATTTGTAGCAGGTACGTGCATTTTTAGAACAGTCACCCTGCAGCTAGCTCGGAGGCCACTAAAAGGGCACAGGAGCTGTAAATGTTTAGCAGCATTTGATACTTGTGAGGATAGAGAGCTGGGCCACCTCCTGGAGCTGCATCTACCAGCAAACCCACCCAGCCTCCCTGCTCCCACCCCAGCGCCATGCACGTGGGCACTTAGAGCCAAAAGTCCTCCTGCAACTAAAGGGCAGTGGCCTGTTCTGAGCTGGTAAATTCAAGCAGACATCAGGCGCAGGAGCATCTCCTGTGCCATGCTTAGCACATCACCGGGCAGCAGAGTGTAATGGAGTTGCTCAGGGTCACTGCCAAGGGAGACCAGAGGACACACCATCATACCCTGCTCCACTCCTGCTGTTCTCCAAGGCACCGTGCCAAGGGTACTCAACAGCCCCTGTCCCCACCTGTCAGTTTGCAGAGCTTTGAGACCCCCTAGCAGCCCATCAATAAGCCATGACCCACCATTTGGGAAGCTCTACTGTGGAACCCTTGGGCAGGATTCCCACTTGTATACTAACCAGCTATGTGTCCTTGGGTGGGTCACCTCACCTCTCTGAACTTAGTTTTCCCCATCTATAAATGGGGTATTTGAATGAAATTAATGCTTGTCAAGGAGCCCTAAGATTCTGGGGAAGTGCCTCAAGGGATACTTTGGGATGGAGTAGGAATAGAAAGGGTCCACAGGGGAAAGACTTTTCTTATCTCCCTCTTCAACCAGAACACCTCCACTTTTATCAATTTTAGATCTTGGTATCCCATAGAAGATTTTTATGGAAAGAGAGGCTTCCACTGCTGACATAAAAGTTTGAAAACCAGCGTATCTGCCAGGGGTCTCACCTCTAGCCCCTCTTCCCCCCACTGTCCCTTTGTTCAAGTAGAAAATCATTCTGAATGGACTTTTATTATATTTTATTACAATAAAGAAAAACCATCTTTATTTAAGGAAAGTATGACGAAGAACCTCCAAAGTGGCTATGGGAAGGGATTTTCTTGATACATTTGGTGGATGGCCCATGTGTCTTGTCTCTGTGTCTAAGAGTCATCCTCCCTTTGGGATCTTCCTTTATGACTGCTGCTAACACTAGCCTGCTTTCTCTTAATACTCAGCCTCAAGGGAGGAATGGAATTCCCCTCTTTCTTCCCCATGGCACAGGGATGACAAAGCTGAAACTTGGTTCACATAAGACTTTACAAGAAACTAAGGAATAGCAAAGGGGAAAAACACAGAGAAAGTGATGCAGCTGGGCCATCTGGTTTACCAGCTGTGACTGGCCTGCCAAGGGCTTGGAGGCTCTATCCCATCCTCATTGGTCCCAAGAGTTCCATATCTCTGGACTTGCCTCCATGGGGTAGACACCATTTAAAGATCACCACCCAGCAGAGCCCAGGTAAGACAGTTACGATTCTCAATATCCAGACCCATCTCAGGCACCTGCGTCTCCCTCACAATTGCAGGTTTCTTGTAGGAAGACCCCCTTTTTCTTTGATAGCAGCACTATCCACCCTCTCCTGGTAAGATTCCACCTTCTTACAGGCATCCCCCACAGCTTAACTCTATGACAACAGTACAAATAGTTGCAACAAAAGATGCATCCAGTCATTGACAAGGGATTGCTTTTTGTATAGATGCTGATGCACAGAGGGGTACAGTAATTTTTTTAGTGATCCACAGCCTGATAGGGGGATAGAGGGGATTCAAATGTGAGGCATTGGACAGGACACCGGGGCTTTTGGTCTATATAAGTGCCTTTCCCAGTGTGCCTGTGGGGAAGGGAAAGAGAACAGATGGGGCCCAGAGCTCTCACCTACCGCTGGAGACACTCAGAGCAGGGAGTCAGGCAGAGGTGGGGTTGAGCACCCCACCAACACTCCCAATACTTCTGTTCAGAATTCAGACCCCACAGGGATGGCTTTGTCTTGGACAAAGGCAATCTGGCCCTCAACGGACAATTATAGCTTCCAAAATCTTAGGGACAAAAATGCAGAGAATGTCAGCGCCCAAGGCCTCCCCTTCCCTAAGACTCTGAGATTTGCATGAACCCTTTTGTTTGCTTATTTATCCTGTTGCCTCAAATTAGAAGTGAAACCAGAACAAAGAAACAAGAGACATTCCTCAGGATGGAATTACCCATGTAGCCTTGGGGTTTGATCTTGACAAGACAACTGGGAGTCTGTTACACTGTTGCAACACATCAAATACCCTAAGGTTTCCCTTTCATCCGCTGGCTTCTACTGCTGTGCGAAGTCCAAGGCAGGAGGAGGGGGAGCCAGGCCTTCCTGGGTTTCTGGGGTCCCTGCAAGTCTTCCCAGGCTGCCACAGGAAGATTTTCATACTTAGGAAATCATCCTGAGGGTCCTCATCCCAAGGGGGATGTGGCTGGGAAACAGGAGAAGGAGGCTGCTGGGGGTGGCTGCTGACCTGGGGCTGGGATTCATCTCCTATCATCCTTTTATCCCAGCTTGAGGCCCCTGGCTGTAAGTCCTGCCTGCTCAGATGTTGGCTGGAGGGGAGCAAAGAAAACTCATGGCATCCTGTCAGGCGACTGCTTATTAACTGTCTGCTCTTGGGCAGGGTGTTTCCATTCTCTGAGCCTCTGTTCCCTTCTATGTGAAATGGGGATAATAGTATCCCATTTAATCTCCTCCCATGGTGATGGGGTGGGGATCAAATGAGATACTACCTATTAAAAACCTTGTGAAAAGTGTTTTTCAAAAAGTTTCCCCGGGGTGTGTGTGTGTGTGTGTGTGTGTGTGTGTGTGTGTGTGTGTGTGTGAGACATATGATCCATTGGGGCAGAGAGAGGAGTGGCCCCTCCCCCCAGGGTGTCACTCCAAGGTTCCCTGGGGACTGGAGACAACAGAAGAGCTCAAATACCTTCTGGTGAAAATTTATCAGGGTAGGAAGAGGATCAGAAGGAAGGGCAGCCTTTGAAGGAACTTTGTTCTCACTCTATCTACCCTGACATCAGAAAGAAAATTGAGACACCAGAGGTGTCGCCTGTTTTTGACACCTGGGGGAAGGAGGTTGAGGGCAGAGCCTGTGCCTAGAAGGTGCACCTGGAAAGGAGCTCCTCCAACTCACTGCCTTGCTTTGGCCAAGCTTCCTCTAACCTCTCATCACTGTTCTAAGGTGCCCAAGAGGAGCAGACAGCGCCCACCTGCACCCCATCCTTTCTCGCCCCTCCCCCACCCCCATTCTCAGCTAGGTTTCTGAGAAGGAGAGAATTTGATTCAATTCCACAAGGATTTCTCCAGCCTCTCCTACAAGTGCTTCCCATTTTTTATGGCGTTCTCTGGTTGACAAAACTCTTTCATATCAATTACGTCCTTTTGACTCTCACCGTAATGCTGAAAGTCAGGGAGCAGATAAATTAGTATCCTTAACTTCCCAGAAAAAGAAAATGAGACGCAGGAGTTAAGTGATTGCCCAAAAGGCACTCAGCTCATAAGAGCAGAGCTAGAACCCACATGGGAGCTTCTGACCACTGCTGGGAGACCTCAACATCTCAACTCCTTACCAGGGTTACAAAGCTTGTAGTGATCTGCACTCACCTCCCTCTACTATGAAGCCTTCCCTAAGGGGGAAGGGGTTATGCCCACTGCCTCCTTGCCCTTTTCACATGCTCTCCTTTGATTGCTATTATCTGTTTACCCCCTGAGGGCTCCGCTCATCCTTGCATCTCCAGCATCTAGCATAGAGCCTGACACATAATCTACGTTTATTAAATAATGAAAACATAAAAGAATGGGCATTTTAAGTAGGGAAATGATGGAAACAGCCTAAGTGGCTAACAGAAGTAGAAAAATGGTTAAATAAAATCATGATACATCCCCTAGATGAAATATTATGCAGCTATAAAAAACTATACTGATAAAAAATTAATATTGACTTGAAAAATTCTTCAGATATAATGTTATGTGAAAACCCAAAATAAAACACTGCACATACATTATGGTCATAGCTATATAGAAGTATATAAAAGCAAGCTCTTAAAAATCATGCAGGGAAATAAAAAGTTGAGACAGTGGGTGTTTTTCTTCCTTCCATCTTTCCAGAATCTCCAGGTTTCCTATAATAGACACGCATTATTTTTATAATGAGTACAACAGCAACAAAAATGGTAAACAATAGCTATGGAACTATTAAGGGAATTCTTAATTGCTTTCACAGTTCACAGCTCCAGGTTCAAGTGACTTACTTCTCTGGCGCTGAAAACTTTCTAATAGGATGTCAGAGACATTGTCTAAAAATCTGGAGACCTGGAGGCTGGGAAAACATCCAGGAGACAGGCAATCTATCGTGTTGCACCCAATTTTAGAAAAAAAGTCGTGGTCATTAGGAACTCTGCCTCAGGTTCACCAATAATGAAGCATTACAAATTCACCATTTTCCCCTTGGATGGGATTATTAGACTGGTAGATAAGGAGAATGTTACCAACATCATGTGTATCGATTCTGCAGTATATGGGACAAAGCCTCTCCCGTCCTTAAGCACAAGGTGGAGAAATGTGGACTGGACAAGGTGGACTTCAAGGAGATGGAGCGACAAATGCAAGTAATGCAGGTTAATGGATCCGAGGCTATTCTGGGGAAGGGACGGCAATTCGTGACACCTCTACCGCCACTGTCCTCGTCCCAGCCCTCAGGCTGGCATTGCTAATTAACTGCATCCCTCTTTTCTCAGAATCCAGATGGAACTTCAGAATCCTTCTCAGCATAGGGCTCCAAGCGGCCTTTAGCCAAGGGCAGAGCAGACATGCCCTTGGAAACCTATTAGCCAAACGTGACTTTTAAGGAAGTCTCAGGCACACGCCTCAGGACGATTTTTAACTCAATCCCATTCAGCATGTTTATCAGTGATTTAGAATGAAAATGAAAATGAATGAAAATCTAGAATGAAAATCTAGAAAACATGTGTGTACAGTGACTTAACGTTGGGAGGGAAAGATGACAGGGTTAAAATTTTAAACTATCTGACCAGATTATAATATGGAACAGAACCCAAGGAGTAATTTTTACAGTAGCGCATATAATCCTATACTTAAGTTTAAAAGTGAATTGCAAGAACAGAACAGTTGATAATATGACTTGATAGCAGCTCATGAAATGGAGGAATGAGGGGGACACACCCGAGATGTTAACTGACCACAAGCTCAACTTGAACCATAGAATGATAGTTGGGCTTTTGATAATCAGTACAATCTTAGGCTTCGTTAATGGAACTACAGGCTAGAATGCAAGAGATAAAGAGGACTGTTTAGAGCCAGAGTGGAACTGAAACTTCAGAGACCCTAAGCACCAAAAGTACAACGATGCACCACCACCCCACCCAACTTTCCTTCGTAACTCAAATCAATCCTACTTTTCCCCATGATAACTGTTCTGATTCCATTTGAAGTGTAAAAGATTGTATTAGAAAAAGGTAGAGGCTTTGTTTTGCTTTGCCATAAGGTTTTGGTCAGTTTGTACATTGGATACACTGGGTGCATTCAGTCAGCCCTGGGAGTCCCATTTCAAGATGGACTTGGCTGTACCAGGGTCTAGATCTGATTAGTCCCTCCTGTCTTCCAAAACTTCCCATGGCTCTCCTGTGCATACAGAATAGAATGCAATCTCTTCAGTCTGGAAGCATTCGAAGCCTGCCAAGGCCTGAAAAAGGAGGCTACTTTTAAAAATCAAAATAGGACAAATGATTTAAAAGCCAAAAGTACCAAAAGGCTTATAAAAGCAATACAGCAGTCTTTGGTTCTACCCCTCTCGACAATTTCAGTCCTGCTCCTAAGGGCCCACCATTTTTATCTTTTCAATTGATTTATTCTGGTAATGACTTTTGTAGCTCTAAATAATATGTTTTTTCTGATATATCTGGTTTTATGTGCTTTACACATTATCTACTGATTACCTGCGATGGTGGTTGGGTGTTTATTTTATTACACGACACCCATCTCCCCTTCCCTCATCCTTCTACTATTACTATTTTTTGGGGGAAAAAATCAATAAATAATGTTTATTGCTTTCTTATGGAAAGTTTGTTTATTGCCTCATCAAATTAGTTGCATAGCTTTTTTTTCCCTAGAGCTTCTAACTCCTTTCTTTTTTTCTTGCTTTATTTGCCTTTGTAGAATTCCTCATGTTTTTTATTTTCCAATGTTTCATCACATCAGGCGTTCTGTAAGTCTCTCTTGTTTTTCCTGAAAACCTCTTTCCAAAGACCTCAGTCCTCCTGTTCCGGTCTGGACTGGTTGCTCTTTGGATGACCAAGACAGTGATCAGTCCTGGGATTGTTCTTTACTGCCTTCTTGGGCTAAATTCAGTGCCTTCCTCTGCCCATATCTTCCTATCTCTTGATTTATTCCATTTTTCAGGAGCACACCCTCAAGTAAATGCCTAAGAAACAGTGAGTGAGAGATAAATTATCTCAGTCCTGTGTTCCTGAAAATATATTTGTTTTGCTGTTGTACCCAATTAGGTATAGGATTCTAGATTTCCAGGTTGAAAATTATTCTCCTTAAGATCTTTGAAGGTTTGCTCCAATGTCTTCTTTCCCGTATCCAATGTTACAGATGAAAAAAGTGATGCTAGTCTGATTCTAGATCTTTGTAGATGACCTGTCACTGTCTCCTCCCACCTGTATCACCGTTCTCACTACCCCATCTTTCTTTAGCGTTCTCTATTTTCCTTCATTTTCTTGAACACTCCATAGAACCATTCAATCTGAATATTCTATTCAATTCTGGGAAATTCGTTGGTAGTGTTTTGGACATTTTTCTTCCCTCTATTTTCTCTATTTTCTTTCTGGGATTCTCTTAACCAGGTGATGGACCGCCTGAATTGACCCACTATGTCTCTTATTTTTTCTTTCATATTTTGTTTCTTTTCATTCTCTTTCAGGAATATTTCCTTGACCTTATCTTCTTAACTATAAAATTTTTTAAATTTAGGGAAAAAAATATATGTATATATAAAATTTCAAGAACAGGACACTATGAAAAAAGTAGCAATCAAAGCACGCAAGGTCTCTTAATTTCCCTGAGGATCTGATTTGAATCTTTTTAGTGTTTGTTTTAAATTATCTTCTGTTGTCTGAATTATCTTCTTCAGGGATCATTTTTTCTGTTGTTGTTGCTTTTTAAAAATCTCAAGTATTGGGGATTCTTGGGTATCTTCACATACATAAGAATGAGAGGATAAAAATCCACTTAGGAGATTTGTGTTCGTGGGTAGGACTGGCTGACTGATGGACTTCGTCTTGGGAGGATTGGGTGGTGAGCCAGCCATTTTACTGGGAGTCAGCTAGGTGTCAGAATAAAGCAAGATCTTTGTTTTAGGGTTAATTGATTTCTTTTTAGAAGAAACTTACTTTCTTCGTTTTCTTTTTTTGGTCTGGGTGTAGACATGTGGCTGTCAGGAATTCTACACAATGTGGAGATTGCGGCTACTGTTTGGTACGTGGATTTTCCATCAGCTTCCGTAATTGAGTTCCAACTATCCCCTCTACTCTCTGATGTCCCGTACATCTGAGATCAAATCCTGCTTCCCTGGGCAGGTTAGCTGCATTCTCTGTAGCAGCCGCCTCTTTTCTAGCTTCATTAGTGACCGTTTCACCATCTGCTGTCTTCAAGACATTTAAAGATCTCTCTCATTTGCTGATATGCCCTCTCTCATTCCTTTTGTTATAAGCCTTCTTTCTCCTCCCCCTCTTCCTCTGCCTGCTTCTTCTTCTTCTTCTTCATTATTACAACATACAGGAAAGTAAGGGGGATAATGTCAAAATATTCATATTCCTATCTCCTCAGTTCTGTTAAATCATTCATTCATAACATCTGGCTATATTTGCTTCCTACCTTAAAACAAAAGTGATAGATTCAGTTGACATTTACCCCTACCTCATCCTATTTCCCTACCTCCCCAGTTGTAACCACTGTTTTGACTTTGGTGTTTTTCACTCCTTTGCAAGCTTTTATACTTTTGCTACCTATATGTGATATACAATATATGCTATTGCATTCAGTGTTTTATATTTTTATATAAAGGTATCAGTGTATATCTATTAACCTTCCAATTACTTCTTTCAATATTTTTTGAAGTCTATCAATGTTGTACCTGTAGCTTTACTGCTGTATAGTGTTTAGTCAATCACTCTCTTGTTAATGAAAAGTTAGATTGTTTCCACTTTCTCACTGTTACATACAGTGCTAATCGGAACATTCTTGTAACTTTTTTCCTTGAACACATGTGCAAAAGTTTCACTAGTCATGCATGCTGTGTCATAGCATATATGCTTCTTCAACTTTAATGCATATCGGCAAATTGCTTTCAAAGTAGACGTATCAATTTATCCTCCCACCCATCAGCAGCATTAGAGGGTTTTCTTGCTGCATATGTTTGCTGGTAGTCCATATCGTCAGCAAACCAGATTGGCTAAACTGGTCAGTGCGAAACAATATCTTACTTTTAGTTTGCTTTTGATTATAACAATCAAGTTGCGCATCTTTTTATTGGCATTCAAGCTTCCTCTTTTGTGGACTCAATGTACAGAAATTTTGCCCAATTTTCTGTTGGGTTATCTTTACCTTAGTGATTTATAGACGGCTTTATATCTGGCATAATGGGGGAGCTTGTTAGAAATGTGGAATCTCAAGCCCCACCTTTGACCGACTGGATCGAAATCTTCACCTGAACAAGATTCAGGTGATTTGATGGCACATTCAAGTTTGAGAAGCACTGATGTAGAACATTTTCTCTGTCTCTTGTATATTTGGTAGAAGTTCCCTGTAAAACCACCCAAGGATGATGTTTTGTGAGTCATAGCTATTGTTGCTGATGTAGGTAATTTTTTACTTATTCACTTTCTTTAATGATTATAGGCTCCTTGTGATTTTTAATTTTCTTCTGGGTAAGTTTTAGTAAGTTCTTTTTTTCCCCTAGAAAACTGCATTTTACCTATGGTTCTTAGTGTATTTATAAAAAGATGCTCATATTAATCTCATGATTTTAAAATTCTCTGTTGTATCGGGTTATAACTTTTTCCATCTTAAAACTTTTTATTTGTGTGCCCTTCCCCATCTTGCTCTCACATCAATCCTGCCAGAGGTTTGTGTGTTTTATTGGTCTTTTCAATGGACCATATTCTGGTTTTATTGAATTCTTCTCTTATAACATTTTCTATTTCATTATTTTCTGTCTTTATCTTTACTATCTTCTTCTTTCTACCTTTTTTGGGTTTACCCTGTCTCCCTTTTTCAACTTGTTGAGTTGAACTCTTAGCTCATTAACTTTTTAATCTTTCTTTTTCATGATTCAAGCATTTGAGGCTATATATTTCCCACTAATTACCACTGTAGTTGTATCTTACATGTTTTGATATGTCATATTTTTATTATCTTTTAGATCTAAATGTTTTCTAATTTTCATTATTACTTCTTTGATCCATGAGTTATTTCAAAGTGTGTTTTAAAATTTATGCCTGGAATATTCTAAAACGATCCTTTTTTTTTTTTTTTTAGAAATTTATTTATTTTTGACTGCATTGGGCCTTTGTTGCTGTGCGGGCTTTCTCTAGTTGCGGCAAGCAGGGCTTACTCTTCGTTGCAGTACGTGGGCTTCTCATTGCAGGGACTTCTCTTTGTTGCCGAGCACGGGCTTTAGGCGTGCGGGCTTCAGTAGTTGTTGCATGCGGGCTCAGTAGTTGTGGCTCGTGGGCTCTGGAGCGCAGGCTCAGTATTTGGGTCACACGGGCTTAGTTGCCCCGCGGCATGTGGGATCTTCCCCGACCAGGGGTCAAACCGGTGTGGCCTGCATTAGCAGGTGGATTCTTAACCACTGCACCACCAGGAAAGTCCCTAAAAAGGTCTTTAAAATGTATTTCTAACTTAATTACAGTGTGGATTGAGTACGTGATCTTTATGATATTAGTTCCTTGGTGTTTGCTGTGACTTGTTCTTGGATGTCATACATGGTCTATTTTTGTAGATATACAATGTGTATTTGAAAAGAAATGCATTCTCCTCTAATTGTTAGGTGCATCTCAATCTTGTTGTTTATATTTTTCAAACCTTTTGTCCTTACCCATTTTTGTTTGCTTATGCTATCAGTTGCTGAGAACTATGTTACAATAGTCATTATGATTTTAGATATGAAAATTGCTCCTTGGAATTTTGTCAATTTTGACTTTATACATTTTAAGGATATTTTATCAGCTTCATGCAAATTTAGAATTTCTATATATTCCTGGCAAATTGTTCCTTTTAATATTATATGGTGTCCATCTCTATTCTTAATATTAAAAGCTATCCTGATATACAACAAAATACTCCTACACCAACGTTCTTTGGATTGGTATGTGACTGGTGTATCTTTTTCCAATTTTTAATGTTCAACTTTTCTGTGTCCTTTCTTTTAAGATATATCTCTTATAAGCAACATAAATATATATTTTTTAAATCCAATCTGTCAATCTTTATTTTAACAAGTGAGTTTAGTCAGTTTACATGCGTATGATTATTTATATATTAGGTTTTATGCTACCATTTTATTTTGTGCTTCTTTCACTTAAATTGTATTCAGTTACTATGTCTGTATAACAAAATTTTCCAAAATTTAGTGATATAAAGCAGACATTTATCATGCTCACAGATTCTGTGGGTCAGGAACTGAACGGGGCACAGCTCCTCCATGTATGGGGACTCATCTATAAGACTTAAAGGTGGGACTCATCTCAAGACTTGCCCAGTCACATGTCTGGGTATTGATGCTGGCTGTCTGCTGAGACCTTAGCTGGGACTATTGGTCCAGACAAACTATCCATAGCCACTCTGTATGCCTGGGGGTTCCTCACAATATGGTGGCTAAGTTCCAAGGGCAAGAATCTTGAAAGAGAGAGTGCCAGATGGAAACCATATTGCCTTATGGGATCTAGCTTCAGAAACCACACAGCATTACTTCCACCAAATTTTATTTGTCAAGATAATATTAATAACAAGGTCCTTCCCAGGTTCAAGGGGAGGAGGAGTAGACTTTATCTCTTGGTGGGGAGTTTAGCAAGGTTCTGGAAGAGCTTGTGGGATTAGAAATATTGCTGTGGACATTTTCAGAAAATACAGTCTACCATACTCTGCTTTTTATTTGCTTCATTTTCTTCTTCCCTGCCTCCTATTGAAACAATCAAGGCTTATAAAAAATTATGCTCTGGGCTTCCCTGGTGGCGCAGTGGTTGGGAGTCCACCTGCCGATGCAGGGGACAGGGGTTCGTGCCCCGGTCCGGGAAGATCCCGCATGCCGCGGAGCGGCTGGGCCCGTGAGCCGTGGCCGCTGAGCCTGCGCGTCCGGAGCCTGTGCTCTGCAGTGGGAGAGGCCACAGCAGTGAGAGGCCCGCGTACCACCAAAAAAAAAAATAAATAAATAAATAAAAATTATGCTCTTATTCTGCTGACAGTTTTGGAAGTCATACATTCTATTTCAACTTTTTAGAGTAGCCTTAAACTTTTTTGTATCTATATGTAACATAAAATCTGAATTTAATCAGTGTCTCTGTTTTCCTCTCAAATAAAACAGGGATCTCAGAATGCCTCATTTTAACTCCTATCACCCCTTTTCCAAATTATATATTCTGTGGTTCATATTTTAATTTCACTTTTATTTATACCCTCAATTAGTCATTATTATTTTACGTATGGTCTTTTTTCTTTAAATAACAGCTAAGTCATGTTTCAATTTACTGATATGTACCATGTTTTTTACTATGTTTTTGTTACGTTTTCTTGCATTTATTCCATAGTAGTACTTTCCACAAAGCTCTATAGTTAAAAACTCTCAATCATTCTATATCTGAAAATATCTTTATTTCACCATCTCAAAAAACGTATTTAGTTATGAGTAAACTTCAAGGTTGACAGGTATTTTCTCTCAGAACGTTAGATATAGTCTACTACTATTTTCTGTAGTCAGCACACATGTTCTTTTAGATAATCTGTGTCTTTTATCTCTGCTTATTTCAAAGCTCTCCCTTGGCTTTGGTGCTCTGCAGTTTCACAGCAGTGTTTCTTGGCGTACATTTAGTTTTATCTGTGCTACTTGAGATTCTTCACAAATATGAGAATTTCCAATTCTGGCAAATTCTCAATCATTGTCTCTTGGAATATCGTCTCTTCCTGGTCTCCCTATTCTGTCCTCCTTTAACTACTATGAGACATATTATGAACATTCTCATTCTAGTCTGCATGTCTCTTAATCCCTAATATTTTCCATTTCTTTATATTCTGTGTTGGTTTATGAGTAATTTCTTAAGAGTTCCTTTTTGTTCACTAATTCTTCAATTATGTCTAATATATTATTTAAACTTTCCATTGAATTTTTAACTTCAATAACTACATATTTCATTTCTAGATCTTTTCTTGGGCCAAATCTACCTTTTCACATTTTCATACTGACTTTTTATGTTTTCAATTCCTTCTTTTATGTCTTCAATTGTTTCAAGAAATAGACTATTTCCAGCACCCAGAAGTCCTTTTTATGCCTTTCTTAGTCACAACCACTCCCCTTCCAAAGAAAATCATTGTTCTGACTTTGGTGGTAATCATCTTTCCTCTTCTTCCTTCTTTTACAACCTAAGTTTGAGACAAACTTCTTTGTCATCCTTCCGGACTAGCTGAGGACTTTTTTCTATCCCTTTCTTTGGTGGCAATGTAACTGTTTGAGCCTCAAGGCTCTATGCAAAGATCTCAGTTCCAACACTTCTCCTCAGAAGGCCCAGAGCCTAGGCCTTGGGCCCCACACGAGCACTAATCCCCATGTACTTGGGTTGCAAAAGCTGGCAAAATAGTGCAGCAGCTACTGCGCCACTCGCAGTGCTTCCTACGACAGAGTCTTTGCATCTGGCTCCAGGGTGAATGTTCTTACTTTCTTAAAGGTCACTTAAGCACCTAAAGAATATTTGCCTTTCTAGGTCTTTGTCCTGGGCATGCATCCTGGTCATCTTGGCCACCACACTGCCAAGCTGGGCGTCCCGCCCTTTCTTCCTCAGCCTTGAACCCCACCATGACCCACCTGCTACATCCTTCTCTCCAGCACATGAAGCCTCTGGTCTGCGGTTGAGTCCTTCCTGGCCTGTTCCTGAGCCTGAGTGCCCTCTAGTTCCAGTGCCTTTGGGGCTCCATGGTGAACCCCCAGCCTTGCTGCCAGTCCTCCTGCAGACCCTGACTTTTGGCTTCTTCTACCTGTCACCCCTCGTCCATCCGCTCTCTGTCTTATGGAAATCTGTCAATGTCCTTTATGTGCTCCTGTCTCCTCTCCTGTTCTTTGGGTTCTTGTGAGCTCTTTATGCCTTTCTTTTATTCTTTATTTTCATTTTAGTGGGGATTCAGAAGGGAAAGGAAAGAAACACATGTTCCACCCTCCACATTTAGTAGGAAGTCCAAGCAGTACCTCACCTAATCTTCGTGTTTCTTTAATTACAAGCGAGGTTGCACTTTCTAACAAGTCCATTTTTAAGAACCTTGTTGTTGTGTCATTACTGTGCACATCCTTTACCTGTTCTGTGTTTGTTGTCCTCACCCACCTCCATCCCATCTTGACTCTTAGAATGTTCCCTTCAATTCATGTATCAATTATTTATATTAAAACATTAACAGTTGGCCTGGAAGTTTGGAAGCAAATATTTTTCTTCAGTCTCTGGTTGTTTTTTTTTTGTAGTATGCGGGCCTCTCACTGTTGTGGCCTCTTCCGTTGTGGAGCACAGGCTCCGGACGCGCAGGCTCAGCGGCCATGGTTCACGGGCGCAGCCGCTCCGCGTCATGTGGGATCCTCCCGGACCGGGGCACAAACCCGTGTCCCCTGCATCGGCAGGCGGACTCTCAACCACTGCGCCACCAGGGAAGCCCCCTGGTCTTTGTTTTTTTATAAAAGTGTTTTATTCGTTTGTTATTCACATAAATTCTTAATTTTATGTAGTTTGATCTGCCAGGTTTTGCCTTTTGTGATTTCTTCTATTGCTCCTGCATTGAATGGGAGAGCGGAAATGCTCTCCAAAGACTCACCTGCTACTACTATTGTTTGGTTCTATGGGGAGAGAAGGCCTTGATGGGAAGCAGAGAGAGAGAAATAGGAGAGTTTCATTACAGTTTTCATCCGACCCCAGTTGTCTGTCAGTACATGGATAACTGAGAACTGACTCCAAGTTAAATTGATAAACTGACCTTCTTAATTACATGCCAATATACCCTATCATTCACTGTGGGCAGGAAAGCAATCTCCAGGCTCACCCTCATGCCATGTACTCACCCACCCTCTTCCTTGAGATTTTGCACTTTGTGACCTGCCCTTCCAGTGAGTTCCCTTTAAGATCCACTTGCCTCCTGATGCCAAAAGAGCTGAAAGATAACAACATCCAGTCTTTATTGCTGCCTGAATTCCAGTGCCCCCAGCTAGTGTGTAAAGAGGAAGCAGCATATATCTCAAGCGCCTCTGATGGTAGCTGGCATGATGCTTGATAACAGAATTTCTCAGATAACAGGCCCAGGCTGGGGAATTTTAATATTGTCTTTCCCTACAAGTAATTTCCAATGTTTATGCTCTGTGGAGCCCCTTTCGAGTTTCAGAGCAGAACAAATCCCAGTTTTAATGGACTTGCTAAATCATAAAAACTGCTTGCAAAATTGTGTCTGATTAAAACAGGAAAAGGTTCCATTATTCAGAAAAATCTCCCTGCAGAGGCTCACGGAGGCAGTTGGAGGTGCAGAAATGCAGGGAGTTCCCAGCTCCTGTGGAGTTCTTTCTCCATGGAAAAGAGTTGGCTCCTTTTATGGTCCTTTTCTCTCCCCCAAGTCCCCTGTTCTTCTGTCTTCCCTGATGAAAAGGAAACTGACATGAGTCATTTCATAATTAATTTATGCGACATGTTATTAGCAGGGGCAGAGCATGAATGACAAGGTACAGACAGTTAGGAGATGGTGGGGTGAGGGGGACCCATTCTGAAACCTCTGAGTTACCTATGATGGCTTCCACAGAGCAAAGACCAGTACAGCAAAAGCCAAAAGCCTGCTCCCTTCAGCTGGACCAAGCTCTCCCAGCTAATAACTATATATAAAATGAAATTGAATTATCCCACCGATATAAGTCACCCCCTAGAGAGCCACTTCCAGTGGATTATCAGTGGAATTTGACTGGGCATTTAACCTATAGCCAGTGAGACAGGTAGACTGATGGACCAACATCATGACCAAGTACCCTTTGTAGAGAATTGTCCCTAAGTCTGGAGATAAAGCAAAGCGAAGTACTGCCCTGTCCTCGAGGTAGGCAACAGGACATAGAGGAGGATGGGGCAGGGCAGGCACAGTCCTAGATTTAGAGAAGTGTCTCTCCAGATAGACCAGAAGATGATGAGTGACAGCCAAGTCGCTATAGATCCCTCCTGGTTGGTGTCATTCAGTTATCAGTGCCAGGAAGGCGGCCTGGGCAAGTCCTTCCAATATCAGGACCCCCAGGGACGCTGGAACTAACTGAGTGTCTCAGTTATGCAGCCTGGTGCAGGAAACAACCATGACATTATTTTCAGCAATTTCTGGGATAGCTGGGCTCTGCTGGGCAGCTCTTCTGCTCCATGCGGTGTCAGGTTGGCTCATTCATGAGGCTGTAATTAGCTGGGGTTGGAACATCCAAAATGGCTTCACTGCCACATCTGGCACCTGCCATGGCTGGAGGGCTGCCCGGCTTCTCCCTGTCCACGTACCACACTGAGCTGCGTGATCTGTCGGCAGCCAATGGGCCAGCACGTCTCTGCGTGGCTACTGGATCCTAGAAGGCATCAATGCATTCCATTGGCAAAAGCAAGTCTCGGGGCCAGCCCAGGTCCAGGGGAGGGGAAATAAACTTCACCTCTTGATGGAGAGGGGCGGATGTATTCAGGGATGGGAGACATTTTGGTGGCCATCTTTGCAGACAATCTACCACACTGAGGCTGCCTGAGAAAAGGGTTGGGTTTGAAGTCAGATGACTGGAGTTTGAGTCCCGTTTTCCCCCTTCCTTTTGAGAGACTCGGGCAAGTGAGGAGACCTCTGAGTTGTGGCTCCCTCCCCTGTAACTTTCCCTCCACCAGCTGTCATGAATGTGGATTTAGTGAGACCATGCATGGCAAAGCACTTGGCCAGTGACAGCCTGCTCCCAGAGGGGCAAGGGATTATTCTGGCCTTCCCCATCTCCCGCCCCATGACCCACTGTGGCCTTGGCTAATCAGTAGACTTCTCTGCTTCTGGATCTTAAAATATACTTTTGTTTTTTCATTTAAAATGCTTTCATTCCTCTTGGGCTGCATGGCTTCCAGTTTAGCTCTCAGGCTCTGCTTTCCAGTGCTTCCCCAGCATGCATCTCCATCTCGCCCCTGTGGTACGGCACCAGCACACCTGGCGAGAGGGCATCTGGGGGCTAAGATTCAACTGTGCCTTGCATCCAGGGCAGAGCTGCATCTGCCCAGAGGGCTCTGCTTGCCCTAATGCTTGCAGAGCTCTGTATGAACTAGGGGTGACTATACCTGGTGCCGGCCCTGGTACGACTTGAGAGGCCAGAAGTGGGGACCTGCCAGCCATCAGCCTGCTGAGCGCCTCCTCGCTCCGGGCTTCTTAGCCACACCCGGCTGCATGTGATGGAGCCTCTCTGCTTAACGTTGGGGTTAAGGACTCTGCCCTGTTTATCCACCAGCAATGGTCTCCAACCTCCTCGGCTCCCTTCCTGGCCCTCTCAACCCCACGCCCAACCGCTGCCTGTCACCCACTGTCCTCCCTGACACAGAAATGAGTTTTATAAACTCCTCCTTGACTGAAGAGCCACTTTAGAGAATTTAAAACACCGCCGCTCTCTCCTAATGAGAGGGGAGAAGAGACGCAAAGGCACTAAATTCTCTAGAGCTTTCTTGTTGCGTTCTGATGTCACTCCCTCTGGAAATATTTCTCTCCCCGCAACACACAAAATATTGGTTGGGGAGCATCACTACCTATTTTAGAATCATCCCCTTGAGCACTTCTAGGATTTCCCAACTCTACACAGTGTCAATACCACCGGCTTCAAAAGTTGGGGCTGGGGATGTAAACTGGAGCTGGTGCTGGACTTCATGTGTGCCAGATACTCAACATGTCCCCACCTCTGAGCTGGGCCCTGGCGAAGGCAGTGAAACCACTCAGGACAAGGACACTGGCCATGTCAGCCCACCCAGATGGAGTCACTGGTGCCCTGGTCATCAAAAACGATGTCAGCTGGCCCAGATGCATCATGAGGCCAGTTTGCCTTTCCCCATGGAGCGTCCCAGGCACCCCTGAAAGTCCAAAGTTGCAACACTTAACACTCCCTACCCTGCCTGCCTATGGTGATCCAGTTAGTCTTTGTTTTCTGGACCTACCCCTCTGGCTCCCTACTATTTGGAAACCAGCCTGCCTGGTAGCGCCTTATGTCCACCGGACCAAGGAGCAGAGCTTCACCTGCAGAACCTCCAGGCCATTGCCACTGCGCTCTAAGCTTCACCCGCCATCCAAACACCCGCCATGTCCCTCGCCGCCAGAGCCCCTCCTGCCTCTCCTGCACCCTCCACATCATCCGGAGCCAGCCTCTATAACTGGGTCCCTTCCCTGCCCCACCCTGCCTGTCCCAGCTCCCTTCTCCTCCCCACCAGCCTGCGGGGCTGGGGTCCCATCTAGTCTCCCTCCCAAAATGTTCTCTTATCTTTCACATCTCAGTGTACGTGAGGCCTGAATTCAGGCAGCCTGCACCTCTTGCTTAGATTGAGAAAACAGCCTCTGACACATCTCCCGACTTCCAGCTATGCCCATGGAATACATCTTTTGTAATGAAGCCAGAGGAATCTTTCTGAAACCACAGGCTGGCGTGTCCTTCCCCACCTGGACCACTTAGATGCCTGTCTTTCCATGGCCTTCATGCCACCCCTGACCGGCCCACTCACCTCACTGCTCTCACCCCTTCCTGCACATGCTGGGCCAGACTGAGCCATCCCCCCTCTGCCCCTGACTTTCTCTCACCTCTGGAGTGTTAAGTACTGGGTTCAAATCCCATTACTAGCAGTGTGACCTTGTCATTTGGTGAGGTTAATCAGAAACCTAATTGACCAAGCAGATGCAAGCTATTTTATATATAATGGATAAACAACAAGGTCCTACTGTATAGCACAGGGAAATATATTCAATAGCCCGTAATAAACCATAATGGAAAAGAATATGAAAAAGAATATATATATACATATGTGTGTGTGTGTGTGTGTGTGTGTGTGTATATATATATATATATCTGAATCACTTTGCTGTACAGCAGAAATTAACACAACATTGTAAATCAACTATACTTCAGTAAAATAATTTTTAAAAAATAAACCTAATTGACCAGAAGAGGTGAATTTAGCCTTGGAGGTTGAAGATAATAATAGTGATGATTCTGATAGTAATAATGACAGCTAATGCTTAGATTGTGCAAATTAATTAAGCGAAATATTTAACCTCTCAAAGCCTCAGCTTCTTCATCTGTAGAATGGGGATGGTAGGGTTGATGTGAGGCTTAAAAGAAATAATGTCTGCACAGCCTCTATTTCGTGCCTGGAAGTGGCAAATATTCAATAAAAGTGAGCTATTGTTATCATCTTGCCAAATCGACTACCTGGAACTCTAGTCAGCCTCCCACTATTGCCTTGGCTGGACCTTCCCCTCCTCCACCTGCCTGGATACTTCCCGCTCATCCTTCAAGTCTTATTTTAGATGTCACTTCCTCCAGGAAGTCTTCTGGGACCCCTTTGGTTATGTACTGCTGCTCTGAGCCTGTTGTGGGATGGACCTCTTATACTAAGTCCTGATGGTAGCTTACTTGTCTGCTCCCCCTGGTAGCCTGTGAGCCCCTTGAGAGCAGGGTCTGCGTCTTCCTGGCATGGTCATCTCATACCTGGTACAATACCTGTAGCAGGTGAACAGGAAACATTGACCTAGCATGCTTCATGTCCACGCATGCTGGTCCTCAGGGCAGGACCAGCCCTGTCCTTGAGATCTTCTTCTTTTAGATGGGAAGGCAAGAATAATAAGCGTAAACACTGGTGAATGGTATAAGATGGTGCACACGTGCGTTACAGAGCGAGCAAGACAGACAGTCAGCCGGCCGAGTGCTCAGAGAAGGGAGCGATCATCACTGTCGGCATATTGAATATTGTTTGAAATAAGCGGACCATCGACTGGGACATGGAAATTGCTTTTGTCACACAGAAAGTTTCATTGCCCTGGTACTTGCCGTAACAGGATTTAACTATAATATGAAGCACTTATAGGACCTTTGTGATTCCCAAGCACTTACCATACATTTATGAAATGCATAGTGTAAAAAAAAAAAATCCCAATTGTTTGGAGATTGGCAGCTCCAATTTTCTGCAGCAAGTCTTCAATTGTTCCCTGATCAACCTTCCAGTGAGGGCCTGGGATTTCAGCTTCACAGGCCCATCCAAAGTGGGTTCGGGCCTCTGGTCAGAAGGAAAGAGTGCCTGCTGGGACACAGGTGGGCCCACCTGCCTGGAACGATGCCTCTGGTTTTTCTGAGGACAGGAGAGGCTGGTACATCTCAGCACTGACTCTGGGTAAAGGTAGATTCCCATCCACCAGTTCCTCCTCCACTTGCTGAGGGATACACCATGCTCCAGAAAGAGGCTGCTACTCTTCTGTCTCCTGCAGGAAATGAACCCCATGGGCCATTTCAGCACACCTCTGCTGGGGACTTCGGGGGCACCAAAATGCAGGCAGTTCATACTCCAGATCAGCTGCCCCTGGGCCAACGGGCACTCAGTGCCCAACCTTACCATTCTGTTTGGTGTGACTTGTCACATGCTGCTGGCCCAGCAACCAGGCTTTCTTGTTACCTAGCTTGGTCTCAACGTGCTGTCACCCACAGTCCATATTCTGCCCCCTTATAGATCCGTGCCAGGCACACAGCAAGCACCGCCTAAGTGTGAGCTGCCACGAGCACCGTTATCATCACCATCTTCTACAAAATCCAGATCTCAACCATCTCTTCTGAACAGTTTCTGAGTGACTTCCCCTAATGATAACGGTTTATTCTTATTTGGAATTTTTAGTTTGCAAAGCACTTTCACATATATTATCTTATTTCAGCCTCACAGCAAATCCGGGAAGGTAAAGAGCTGGGACAGGGAGTGTCATTCACATTTTCCTAATGGTGACAAGAGTTTCTGAAAAGTCAAGTGCTTTGCTCGAGTCACACGGGCCAAAGCCAGTGACTGTGCTGATCTCAGACACAGAGCTCTGACTCTTGAGATGCACTCTTTTTAGACCACGGTTCACAGTAGGAAAGAAATTTTATCAAGGCCCAGTACAAACACACACACACACACCAAAAAACTGAAACAAAATTTCATAAAACGATACTTCTCTTACTACATGCAAAGTACCCTCCTCCCTTCCCCCCCACCCCCTCCTCTCCTCTCCCCTCCCTTCCCCTCCCATCCTTCTCTGTCTATTCTCTCCCCACTAGTAGGGCAAACCTCCTCTTTTACTCCATATCTAGGGCTCTTCCCACCCCTTTCTCCCACCCCCAGGTCTGCTTCTCACCTGAATTTTTTTCTCTTCACCCACTTCCTCAACCCTGATTCACTACTTTGCATTTGTCTGTATGTTGCTTTGCAAGTATTTTAAAGCCTGGTCGTGTCACTCCCAATATAGATTATAGAGGAGGTGAGGTCAGGGACTGTTTTTTGTTTGTTTGTTTGTTTTTTTGCGTTATGTGGGCCTCTCACTGTCGTGGCCTCTCCCGTTGTGGAGCACAGGCTCCGGACGCACAGGCTCAGCGGCCATGGCTTATGGGCCTAGCCGCTCCGCGGCATGTGGGATCTTCCCGGACCGGGGCACGAACCCGTGTCCCCTGCATCGGCAGGTGGACTCTCAACCACTGCGCCACCAGGGAAGCCCAGGGACTGTTTTATACTGTCTCCGCACCCCTCTCGATGGCAGCTCGGGCCTGAGCCCACAGAGAGGGCTCCACGCTGTCTGGTGGGCTGCAGCCCCTCCTTATTCCTCAGCACGACGGTCCGTGGAGAGCCCACCCGGCCAGTCCAGCTCTCCTCCAGGGCTCTTTGAAGGACCTTGGCTAGACTCTGACAGGTGTGTATCTCACTGATTAATTTAGGCCCCTTTCAAACCTTGACACCTACTGGCAACAAATGTTTATCGAGCAGAAGATATTGGAAATGCAGCATCTAGCGATAGCAGGACTCTGACCGGATAGAGAAGGAGAGAAAGGACAAGGGAGGGGTGGGGGAAGGGAGGCGCCAGGCTGAGTTTCAGCTTCAGGACGACTCTCAGGGTGCGATACAGGCGGTTCCGCGTGGGACATTCACCAAGGTGATCTTCCTGTGGCCTACTCAGCAGAGCAAACTTGGGTGCGCCCAGTGCTCAGCTTTGCCCCCATGGAAACACTCACACGCCCCCGCCTCTTCCCCAGCCAGCCTCCGCTAGGAGGGTCCCAGGACCAAAGCTGCTCATCTGGGCAGGGCTTCCCAAAGGCTCCCGCGAAGACTTGTGCCCCTTCACCGCAGCCTGGTGAGGGAGGTGTTAGTACCCTCTTTGCTCAGACAGGCAAACTGAGGCTGTTCGGTGATATCAAAAAAGCAGTGAAGAGCAGAGGTCAGGTGCCCTTTGCTCTCAGAGCTACGTCTGCTTAGAGCTCTGGGTCTCAACTTGGGGCAAAGACAATAATTCTACTGCCTGGGTCCGACCCCCAGATTTTCTGACTTCACCCATGTGCGTGTGGCCTGGGAATCCGCCATGTGTAGGAACCACGAATATGCAGCAAGGTTAGGAGTGATGATTTAGATGCTATTAGAATGTGTGTGTGTGTGTGTGTGTGTGTGTGTGTGTGTGTGTGTGTAGAAGCATCTTCCCAGGCTGATACCAGCACAGGTGTAGCCAACGGATTCAGTGACCTTGGGCCCTCGGGGCACCAGGTGAGTTGAGATGGCTCTGGGGTCTTGCCCCTGGAAGGGAAGAAGCTGCACCACCATATCCCACACTGCCTCTGGAATGCCATCCTGTTTCTGTGACTGCTCTTATGTCCCCGGTGAGTCACAGTCACAGTCACAGTCACAACCTGTGCAGGAGAACTACAGATCCGATGGCAAGCGTCCTTCTTAACACCTTAGCTTCTTCCTGCAGGAAACTCATAAAGACAGTAAGCTCAGTGAGGGCAGAGAACCAGTCCCAGTCATCATTACCTGTGTCGTGGCGCCAAGGAGGGGCTCCGCAGATCTTGGTGGAATGTTGAGTGGAGGAAACCCAGAGGCCAAAAAACCTGCTTAGCCCTGTTTTACAAACAGGGAGATGGATCTGGAGAGGGAAGGGTAATGATGATAATAATTTGTGGAATAATTGATGGGCCAGCCACAAAGTGAGATGCTCTTCCTACATCAGCTCCCCTAATCTTCCAACTGCACTGTGCATAGGCATCATTAGCTCCCATTTTACAGATGAGGAAACTGAGGCTCAGAGAGGTCAAAATTTTGCCAGAGGTTATACAGCAAGTAAGGGGTCAGATACACTGTGCCAGGCTGCCCCAGGGCTTTTATTTTGTTATTTATTTATTTATTTTGGCTGCGCCAGGTCATAGTTGCGGCACGTAGGATCTTCATTGCGGCATGCAGGATCTTTTAGTTGTGGCACGTGAACTCTTAGTTGCAGCATGCATGTGGGATCTAGTTTCCTGACCTGGGATCGAACCCGGGCCCCCTGCATTGGGAGCTCAGATTCTTACCCACTGGACCACCAGGGAAGCCCCTACGAGCGACTTTAAATTCTTGGTTTTCCCCTTTTCACCAGCTTCTGAATGATTAACAAATTTCAAAGCAAATCATGCAGGGATCAGTGTAGACCTCTTATTTCGATAAACAATGTCTTCTCTGGAAACAGCGGAGCGTGGTCTTCAGGGAACAGTCGCCTGGGCTGCAGGAATAAGGGGGAGTCTATTACCGAGAAGAGCCCACACGCAGCCCCTGGGGACCGGCTGCCTTTTTCATCTCTAATTTCTGTGATTCTGGAATTCCGCTTAAGCCTCATTCCTCATGCAGTGCCCTGAATCACTCCTGAGCTGAACTTTCGCTCAAGAATGTCAAGGTGTTCAATCACGCCCGGTGGTGATTAGGAAGAAGGCGCGGAACAGCCTGTTTCTGAGTCCCTGCTCTCCTGGGTGCAGGGCTGGAAAAGGATGTGAGGACATAGTTGGGTCTTGTCCAGGACCTGTGCTTGCACAGCCAGAATCCCAGCACTCTCTTGACCTCTCGGAGCCCCCGTTGACCTGGCCCAGGATGTGCTGACCAGCAAGCAGGTGGCCCCTGCCCTGGAAAAGTGTTATTTTTCACTCCCTGCTTGTTCTCTCGTTGCCTGCTTTCTCTTAGGCTCTGACTTATCTCTTGTAGGTCAAAGGCTAATGAATTCAGATTCAGACTGAGATTAAAATGTATTTTAGAAACCAGACAGGGAAGGATTTAAGTTGAATTCAGGACTGTGTGGAGGGAGTAGCAATGGCATTTTCTACAATCTGGGATCCCCTCGGGCTCGCTATCCAAGCTTTGAAGGTAGGCAGTGGCCAGGCCTGCCGACTCGGCAGGAAGATTCTTGGAGTCGAGGTTAGCCTTGAGTTCAGAGCTAGTCGTTACTTGGGTAACCTTGGGAAAATGACTTTGCATCTCTAAATCTCAGCTTAATTATCTATAAAGTGGACTTAATAATAAATACTACTTCAACTAATTAACATGGGAACCACTCAACACTACATATGTGACAGCACTTTGACAAGTGAAATATACTATCCAAATGTTAGTTAGGCTTTGTACTTTCAAAATGCCTCCCTTACTAAAAAAAAAAAAAAAATCCCTTCTCCTGGAGTGGGGTGAGGACGTTCCCCCATGTTGGATTCCTTCTCCCACTTTTACCAGGATCCTTGTCCGCCGTGAGTGTTCAGGTAAGAATGAGGGCGTGGTAGGGACAGGGACCAGGGGAACCCTCAGGTCATTCAGGCCTCCCTGCAACCTTAAATCGCAATCTTCCTCTTGGTGGAAGAGACTCAAATCACGTGAGAGGCCCTGGAAGAGAGGGGGCGTCCAGAGCAAGGAGGTGTGGGGTCCCAGTGCCGGCTTAGCCCCCATCCCAGTCCAGCAGAGGCCCTGGCCAGAGCCTTCGGAAGCTGCCGCAGCTCCAGGAGGGAGGCCCTCCCAGCACTGCGTAGCTGGGCCCTGAGCCTCTCTCCTGAATAAATGCCCCCCATGAGGTTACACCTGCACCCTTGACCTTTGGAGGGTCTCAACAAGTCTGAATGGATTCCTGAGGGGCCAGTAGCCAAGGGCACCTGCGTGTACATGGGTGGGTGTACTCGGCTAATTCCAGACACTCTTGATCTCTTGTAGTTCATGCACGGGTGCCAGCTCCACACCAGGTACCAGGTGTGCTCCCGGGGCAGAGGGATGGATGGGCTAGAGACCCATCCCAGAATGGGTTTCCACCTACAAGTGGCCTCCTTTGTGGCTGCTGGGGTGGAACGCAGAGAGAGCAGGTATAATGGGGAAACGCCAAGTTATGAATGACTCCAGAGGCTGTAATTAACTGGTTCTCAGCTGCTGTATTTTAAGACACAAATATTGTCACCAGACATTTCACAGCCACCCCAGAAGCTTGCTTCTCTCAGGAGCCCCCTCTTCCTTGAAGGTGGGACTTCCCTGCTCAGGTAGAGCTAGGCGTCCAGGACGACCTGGGTCTTACAGCTCCCTCTTCGTTGCTGAAAACTGGCTGAAGAGGTATCATGGGGCTGGGAGCCTGGATCCCCACCCTTCACAGACCTGCTGGGTGACTGGAGGCACCTGGCATCCACGGGCCCCTTCTAAAGCCCAGAAACAGCCAGGATGGGCTCCTTCCTGCTGCAGAGCAAGAAGGGGCGCACCTTGGTGGTGGTGAGTTCTTTTCTCAGGCAGAGTGTGAATTCATGAGTCAGAGAAGTGGAAGAGTCTTTAATGCTCCTGACTCTGCTACCTCATTGTGTAGGTGAGAAAAATAAGGCATAGAGAGAGCACTGACCTGCCTGAAGCCAGACGGCTGGTGTGGACGAACCAGGAAGCAAACTCAGGGCCTTTGGCTGAGGGCTGGCTCTCAGGAAGCTGGGGATCATTCCCACCTGAGGAATGTGGGGCAGCCATGTAGACACACCGGGCCCAGGATAGCCTTGAACTTTGAGATTCTGGACATCACGAGAGATGTCCAGATTCATGGAGATATATGGTGTGTTTATCACCCCAACAACAAGTTGCTGGCTTAAAACAATTTTCTATTATCTTCCATAGTTGTGTGTGTTGACCAGGCTCAGCTGGACGGTTTCTGTTGGGGCCTCTCACACAGTGACTGGCAGATGGAGGCTGGATGGGTTTGGCCACCCCAGACGGTTTCTTCACTCACGTCTGGTGCCTCAGTCAGGATGGCTGGAACAGCTGGAACAGCTGGGGACTGGCTGGGCTTCTCCACACAGCCGGCTTGGGCTTCCCCACAGCATGGCCGTCTCAGGTTACTCAGACTACTTACATGGTGGTTGGCTTCCCCCAGAGTGAGCACTCTAGGAGGCCCAGAGGAATCGGCAAGACTGCTAGGACTCAGCTTCAGAAGTCACATGGCATCACGTCCACCACAATTCACTGGTCAACAGCAAATTACGGGGCTAGCTCACATCCACGGGAAGGGGCCACACAAGGGCGTGAACGCTGGCAGGCATCACTGGAAACCAGCTCTTGCAATAAGAAACACACAGGCTAGAATAAATAAAAAGAGAGCGGCCTTTTGTCTCACCAGGGAAAAGGTTTTCTACATAACTTGGTTCCCTAATTGATATCTTGCTCAGGGCCTCCCTCTTTCTACTCCTAACTTCCCCTCCCCCAGCCTCCTGTCTCCTTCTGCTGTCCCCAGTGCCACCTCATTTGGCTTAGTGGAAAGGAAATGGACTTTGAAATAAGACAGCTATGCTTTTGAATCTCAGTGCCATTACTTATTAGCTGTGTGACCTTGAACAGTTCAAACCTCAGTTTATCCATCCTGAAAATGGGGAAAAAATAATTGCAGTGACCATCTTCTCTCCTTAGAAAGTGGTTGAGATAGTGAAGGGCACTCACACATGGGCACAGTCCCAGCACAGGTAAATCCCTCTGTGAGGGTCCCCTTCCTCACTGACTCATCTCAGAGGACCCAGAACCTGGAGGCAGCAGATTCACAGAGGTCCTTCACCAATGTACCCACAGCTCTTTCTTGACGGATATCAAACAGAACCTCCTCCTCCATCGGCTGCCCCCCAATCCCTGCCACCAAAAGCAGCCTGAGGAAAAAGGGAAAATTCAGCCTCTTCACAGGTTGTTTGCTTCCCTCCATGTCAAACAACCCGGTTTGACAGACTTCTCCTCGTCTGAAGTATCAGGCTATCTGAGAGCTGCATTAGACCCAGCTTGAGTAAACGTCATTTATTTTGGAACTACTTCCTGCTTTCTTTTCATTCAGAAGAATCTAGTCTCGGTGTCAGAAAACCTGGTTTGAGTCCAAGCTCTGCTAGCAACTTGCGCTGTGGTCCTGGTCAAATCTTAAAGCTCAGTTTCCTTATCTGAAAGGTGTGGATGCTAATAATTACTTCTTTCAGAAAAAAATGAGATAGTGTATTTGAGAGGGACTTGGGGACTACAGAGTGCTATATGAACACATGGGATTTTTTACTATCAAAACCACTGTTTGGGCCCAAGCTGACAAGAAAGAGAGGAAGGAGAGAGGGAGGGAGGGAGAAATCATCACAATAACCTTAGAAAATAAGTTACTGTGGGAATTCCCTGGTGGCGCAGTGAATACGAATCCACCCGCCAATGCAGGGGACATGGGTTCAATCCCTGGTCCGGGAGGACCCCACATGCCGTGCAGCCACTAAGCCCGTGTGCCACAACTACTGAGCCTGCACTTTACAGCCCGCGAACCACAACTACTGAGCCCACACGCCACAACTACTGAAGCCCATGGGCCTAGAGACCATGCTCCGCAACAAGAGAAGCCACCGCAATGAGAAGCCCGCGCACCACAATGAATAGTAGCCCCCGCTCACGGCAATTAGAGAAATCCTGTGCAGAGCAAAGAAGACCCAACACAGCCAAAAGTAAAAAAAAGAAAAAAAATAAGTTACTGAGATTATTCCCATTTTACAGATGAGAAAACTGAGCCACAAAGGCATGCAATAGCTTCCCCAAGTTCACACAGCATGTGGTAGAGTTCCAGAGCTAGAATACCCAATGCTGTCCCTGTGGGTCCCACCTGTGCTGGGCCCTCAAAATAGAAGACGAGAAAGACCCTGTTCTTGTTCCCAGGCAGCTTACCTCCTGGGAGAAGAGGATTCAAGCTGGAATGCTTGTCTTGGACTTGCTATTATAGACAATTCTGGCCTCCAGGAGAGCTTTTCTTGGCAGTGACCCACTGAAAGGAGAAGTTATCAACAGAGAGAAATAGCCATTACGGATTTGACCAGAGCAGAACATTTTTAAATGTATCCATCCACAAAATTACATTTTTGGGAAGATAGTCTGTGTTTGCTAAACAGCTGAGAATCTGAAAAAAAAAATACTACCCATGGCACAGAAGAAAAATATTATGAATGTGTTTGCAGTGCTCTATGATTTAAAAAATGACTCCATCAATTCTCATCATGTTTCACATGAAATGGGAGGAGAAGGGAAGCTGTCTTTGCAGGAGCCTCTTTGTGTAAGGAGCACAGGGGTGCTGGGTGCTTCTGCTTTACTGTTCACTGCCCCTCCTTCAGAGCCGGAGCCCCGTCCTGGACCTTGAGGGTCACCCTCCTCCTACAGCCCCTCTCTGCACCCCGCGCTTCAGGTTTCTTCCCCTTCGCTTCTTATCACCGTCGTGCACACTGGCTTTAGCCAACAGAGAACAAATCACTTTTTGCACGTTTCAGCCTTCCTGCTCAGACCATCCACAGGAGTGGTGGGAACAAGGGACAACCTCCCACGGGAACTGAGTTCTCCTGTGTGTCAAGCACGGTGTGATGTGCTGTGTATTCATGATTTCATTTCATCCACAGTTAGTGCTATTATTATTTCCATTTTCAGATGTGGAATGGAGGCTTGTAGACCTTAAATAATTTGCCCAAACCTACATAGCCAATCAATGGTGGCACCAGGATTCAATCCCGGGTCTGACTCCACGGCTCATGTCCTTAACCATCATGCTACACTGTCCCTACTCAGAAGAAGGCAGACTCCAATTATTTTTAAATGTTTTATTGAAGTCTAATCCACTTAACAATATTACATTGGTTTCAGGTGTCAGAATAAAACTGTTTTAGAAGGCATCAGTACATTTGCCTGGTGACACAAGGCATAGAGTAACTTCATTCACTCAATCATTCTTTTCATTTATTGGTTCATGAATCCATGTATTGATTCCTATGACATATAACAGCTCTACATCTAGGAGTATATTTCTGCCTAGTGCCTGAAAGTGTGGGCTCTGGGGTCCGACCACAAGAGTTCAAATCCCAGCTTCACCATTTACTAGCTCTGGGACTTTGGGCAAGTTCCTTAATCATTTTATGCCTTAGGTTTACTCGTTTGTAAAATGGAATAATACTAGCTTCCTCCCAGAGCTGCTGAATAGATGAAACAATACATATACAGCACTTAACTTACTGTGTGCCCAACACTTAACACAGTGTTCGACACACAGTAAATATACTAAAACGCTAGCCTTCATTTTTATTCCCCATAATAGGTACTGTGCTAGGCACTGCCCAGAACCAAAAGGCTGTGGCACAAGAGTGAAAAGCGACTTTATTCCCTGAGTCTTAGGGTAGCACTAAAACTTTGGAACGATGGGGTGCTGACTGGATTTTGTTTTAGGATTTTTCATCTGGTTGTGCATAAGTTGGATCGAAGGACAGGGAGACTGGCTAAGAGACTGCAGTAACAGTGCCAGTGACAGCTCATTCCAATATGGCAGCATAGACAGAAGACAGGACAGGACGTGGTGACTTATTGGACTAGGGCTGTCATATGGTGGGGAGCAGTGTCCTAGAAGAGTGAGGCTTCCAGCCCAGAGAAGTGGGAGAACTCAGAGGCCACCAGTAGAAACAGGGAACAGAGGAGGAGAGGCCACTGGGAGGAAAGATATTGATGAAGTCTCTACCTTTGCAGAACCAGGACGGGGAGGCCGCCCTTGCCTGTTCAAGGCTCTGGACTGTTGTCTGGACTCTTTACCTCTTGGGTATTGGTCAAAAGACGACCCCGCTCAGAGGTTGGGCCATGACCAGAGTCCCCCTGGAGCCCCCCAGGGTAGACCCAATTTGGAACTTGGCTTTCGCGCCACTAACCCTGTGTTTCATCCAGGTAGCCCAGCTGTCATTTTCTTGCTCCTTGCTGCCCTGTCTGCCTTTCATATTTTTGGATCAGAAGCCAATAAAGGGAAAGCATTATTGAGACCTCAACCTGCCCTACTAGAGTGAGAAGCCCCTTTCAGGCCCAAGGAGGTACAGGGGCCAGCCCTAGGAAGCCCAGTAGGGAGTGACCTGCAGCTCCACCCCCTTTGCCCCCCAAAGAGAAAGGGCTCACACCCTGCTGGGAGAGGTCTGGGGTGTCACGGACAGTGGGTAGTCAGGTGTAGGGTTGGGGCTGAAGTTGGAGCCGCCGAAGGGCCAAGGGCTGAACCTTCAGGTCCAGTGCAGGGGATGGTAGACTGAGGACACCGGGGAGAAGCAGCTCTAGGTTATTGGATCCCCAGGCATGGTGAGCGAGGGAGCTAGCATCTGAAGATGCCCCCTCCACTTTCTTTATATCCCCAATCCCTAGGGCAGCCCCTGGCACTTAGTAAATGCTCGATCAATCTATCGACTGAATGAAGAAATGAATGAACAAATGCCAGATTCCCAAGCCTTTTCCACTTGTGGTGGGAGCAGGACTGACTGCCTACTTGGCCCTGAGTAGGGAGGGAGGCGTGAGAAGCAGCCTCTGACTGTTGATGAGCTAGAAGCAGAGCCTCCATTCTGAGGGGCCCGTAACAGCGGAAGGACGCTGCAGCAGTGTCCACGGCAGGGACGGCCGGGGTGGGGCCGCGCCAGGCTGCCTGCCAAAGAAAGTCAGCTGCTGGCCAGCTTGACTCCCCAGCCAGAGGTTGCAGACCCTGGGATAGATGGCAGCATTGGATATGCAAATCTATGCAAATGGTGTCACAGAAATGCTCTCAGGTTCCCAGAGAAAGGCTGTTAATATCCACCACTGGGCAGCTGGCCTCTGGCAGCAAGTCATTATATCACCATCCTGTGGCAAACATCCCCAAACCTCCCTAAAATCCTGCTGGATGTGGGTCTCACTTCAGGCCACTGGAGACAGAAGGATGGAGCAGCAATTGAATTTCAAATGTGCTGTATTGTTTGATCTACGCTGATGTTGTCTGAGATGAGCCAGTGACCTCAGATCAGGGTCTGAAGAGCTAGCCGTGGGCAGTGTGAGCTCTGGGCTTTTCTCTGAGGATGAATGAAGCTTGGGGCTTCGGGGTTCCGGACTCCTGAGGGAGGATGAGACAGAGGAAAAGGCGAGAGAGGCTGGGGTTCAGAGCTATTTCACCCCAAAGCCAAAGAGGAGGTGGGCTTGAGGTCAGAGCCAGGACCTTGCACTTGCAGAGGCCAGAGAGGACGAGGTGAGATGGCTGAGCTGAGGGAGTCTTAGCAGAGGAGGAGCTAGAGGCTGGAGACAGCAGAGGCCGGGAGAGGTGGGTGTGCAATGAGCCCCACCATGCAGATAATGGGGGGCCCGGGACTCCCTCATGTGCACTCACTCTCTCATTCATTCTTTCCATGGCTGTCACTGTGCTCACTGCTGGGGAAAGTGCAGCGAACATGTTGTGGACCTGCGGGCTGGTGGGAGAATGGATGTTAAGCAAATCGCTAAGAGTACTGGGTCAAAGGGGAGGTGGGATGCCATAGAGAACAGGCATGTCCAATCTAGTCTCAAGCGGTGAGGAGGGCTTCCTGGGGCACCTGAGGCCCAAGCTGGGACCTGGCAGATAAATCAGAGTTGACTAAATGGGAGGCTGAGATGAGGGTCGGGTGGGGAAGCATTCCAGGCAGAGGGACATAAGTGCAAAGGACCTGGGGTGGGAAGAGGCAGGAGGCTCCCTGGAAGCTGAAAGAGGACCCAGGTGGCTGAGCGAGGGGGAGGGGTACAGGATGAGGGTCAAGGGTAGGCAGAGGCCAGGATACACTATAGGCGATGCTCAGGACATTAGGCTTGATCCTAAGGCAGTGGGAAACCATTCAAGGGTTTTTTTAAATCAAGGCGGTGCTGTGATCAGACTGATGACTTCAAGATGTCCCTGTACCTGCTGGAGAATGAATAGGGGGCAGGAAAAGCTATAAAAATCGTGCCCTTGAATGACCTATGCAATGTTGCCGTGGTCATTGTAGGATGAAGTGCTGCTGGATGTGAGACATAAGAACTTGGATCTTAGGAACAAGGTCCTGAGAAAAACCTCTTCTTCCATGTCCCCTGGTGGTGGCATAAAAAATTAACCACGGTCCCTAATCAGAAGACAAAATCCGCTGTCCTCTTCTCGTCTTCTTTGTCCCTGCTCAGGGTAGGAGGGGAGGGGGGACTTGCCTGCCTGTCTGGCCCCCTGCCCTGCCTCCTGCCTGTTCTCTTCCCGCAGGGCACCTCCCTGGAATTACCCCTCTGACACTCACCTGTGGTGGAAATCACCCCTCCAAGTACCCGTCCCAGTGTCACACGCAGCCGTGCCAAGACGGACCTGGGAGGTGGGAGGTGGGGGGAAGAAGAACCAGCCCAGATTGACCTCCATTGCCTGTGCTCCTTCTTTTGTGATTTGGGTGTTTATCCTTCCCAGGGTCAGCCCTGCTGCCCCAGGTACTTTCCACGCTCCTGCCAACAAACAGAGACTGAAGGAGGGCAAGACAGGCTTTCAAGGAAGTGCTCCCTGGCCAGCAATATCTTATTCTGTAGTTACAGACAACACAGACAGGGGTGTCTATGGGCCATATAAAGCAAGAGGCAACATGTGACACTTAATTCAAGATTAAAAGGAACCGTCAACTGGAGCTGACTGTGCTCATCCAGGTGTCACCAGAAACAGCTGTACGCCGTCTGCCAGTGGGTACCACCAGCTGCAGCAGCTCTCCCCAAGACCCTGGCTCTGCTTTTCTCCATGGCAGGAAGGCAGCGCTGAGGTTGGAGGCCAACCCGTGTGACAGGGATGATGGAGGCCGAGGTGGCAGCTGAGGGGAGCAGGCGGTGTCACCTCCCCCTCCCCACCCCCCAGGCCTTGTTTATGCTAACAAAGGCGAGGAATGAATTACTGATAAGTGGCCTCTTTTAAAGGGAAATTATTCAAGAGAGCAGGTGAAATTCCGCAGACATTCATCTTCCCAGCTCTGTGAAGCTGGCTGGGAGATGGGGAAAGGTAAGGGAGATGATTCACGACCATGGCCCTCCATCCATCACTCGGGGTGTCCTCAGTAATGGGGAAGGAGGATTAATGGCCCCGGGTCCCAGGTTGGCAGTGTGCTGGGAATCCACCGGCTCCATCTCATCAGCTGGGGCAACAAGGCCACGAATCACTGGGACTTGAGAACCTGGCACCCAACTTGATGCCAAGGGACAGTCACCGGGAGTGGCAGGAGGAGATGGGTTCACTTTGCCAGAAAATGCCCTCAGCCCTGGGCAGGTTGATCCTGGAGAGGGGGATGCCTGCTGAGGGATCGTGCAGGAGACCACGAATGCTCACTGGTCTGGGAGTCAGGAGGCGAGGCCCGGCTCTGCCTCTTTCCCCTCCTGGCCCCAGTTTCATAAAATGAACAGATTAGAAATCACAAACCACTGGGCCCCATGGGCTATATTCAGGCTTGTTTTCTTGAACCTGCATGGCGTAGGACCATATTGTGTTTGAAATCCTATTTGGGGGAATTCCCTAGCAGTCCAGTGGTTAGGACGCCGCGTTTCTGCTGCAGGGGGCACGGGTTCGATCCCTGGATGGGGAACTGAGATCCTGCACGTGCGGCGTGGCAAAAAAAAAAAAAAAAAAAAAAATCTGAATTTGTTGTCAACTTTAAAAGAAAACTCAGACAACTGGCTTTTTGGGGGAAAATATCCAATCTAGCAATTAGCTGGGGCTGAGTACAGCTGCCCCCCTGATGAGGGAGGCACCCCTCCCCCCACCTTTGCCATCCAGCCCCCATTCCCTCATCTCTGATTTTGTACCACGGTCCATTCTCTCAGCCTCATCTGTCTCCAGTTTCTAAAGCCTTTGCTGCTCCCAACCCGGGGGTGGCCTCCGCCAGACGTCACTCAGGTAAAGCCAGACAGTGCGTTGCTTGATGCCTGCCCTGTGTGCCGTGGGCCCCCTGCCCCACGTCCCTGGGCTTCCCCCTTGATGTTGAGGTGCGGACCCCTAAAAGGGCTGGGGAGTTAATGCTCAGAGAGCCGAAACTTGGATCAGTGGAAAATGGAGGCTAGTGGAAGGTTCTTCCGTCCGTCTCCCTCCCAGGAGATGCTCCTGGGACATATAACTTCTTGAAATGGTCTTGCAGGATTGAGCAGTCAGTTGCACGTGGCAGACGCCAGCTCAGCCGTGTGTCCCCATAGTGGCTCTCCCCTTCCCTGCCTCCCTCTCCCCCCCTCCCCCAGGGATTGCACTCCCTAATAAAGGGGACCACACGGGCCTCTGCCTCAGGCCCTGCCTGCTGGGAAGCCCAGGTGAAGACACTGGTATCGGGTGGGGCCCTGGACAGCAGCCCCTCTAGGTGGGATTTTAGAAGTGGATTACTGGCTGGGGTTCTGGCATTAGGAAGGCCATCGCTAGGGATCGGTAGGATGGTAATAACCCTGGCATCACAATGATGAAAGCTCTCACCTGTGGAACCCCGGGCAGAGGTGCAGGTGGAAGGTGAGACCTCGGGGTACGCAGTGGCCATGGTGTCTGGACAGCATGGCGATCATAATGATGGTGAAGCATGAGGCTTTTGGTCAGCTGCATTTCGAAAGCCTTGAAAAGAAAGAAAAGTTAGGCTCTTGTTAACTCGAGAATGGGCCCCGGAAACCTGGGATGGGACTGAATGTGTGGGTGAGACTGAGAATCTCAAACCTCCAGGGCCCTGGACCCTTCAGGCTGGCAGATGCAGTCATCTTCCCCTTGACAGAGAGAGAAAACTTCTCTGGCTTGGAGAACGTGCAGTGGCTCCCTGAGGCAGATGCCTCCCAAGATGATTCTTGTTCCTCAAAATCTGCCCCCCCACCACCACCATTTGTTGCCTCCAGGGCAACGACCTAGATCAAGTCTCAGTACTCAGAAAGGACAGCCCTGTTTCAGAAGGAAATAGCTTATATGGGGAAGTAATTGTAGGCTGTGACCCCTGGGAGCCGCCAGAACTGGGGAAGCACAGGACACGTGGACTCGAGGGTGTAGGGCAGAGGAAGTGGGAGGGGAGAGAAGGCTCCACGGGAGAATTTACTGATATGGGAACACTCACCTTGGACTCAGGATCAAGTGTTAGGACCCAGAGCTGGTCATAACAGTATGATGGGATGGCTTCTTAGAACCTGGCCATGGCAATGGGCTATGAAAAATGAGTAGAAATGCCAGAACTTCCTCGGCATAGCATTGAAGAGGGGTCGGAAGGGTTCAGGAAGGTGAGGTTTTTAGAATGGGCTTTCTATGTACGACCTGGGAATTTACCAGTTGACAATTGTTATAGGTTGAATTGTGTCCCCCAAAAGGTATGTTGAAACCCTAATTCCCAGCACCTGTGGATGTGATCTTGTGTGGAAATAGGATCTTTGCAGATGTAACCAAGTTAAAATGAGGTCATTAGGGTGACCCCTAATACGACTTGTGTCCCTATAAGTAAAGGAGAGGACACACAGAGAAGCAAAGGCAGAGACTGGAGTTATGTGGCCACAATCCAAGGAACTGGGAGAGGTAAAGAAGGATCCTCACCTAGGGTTTTGGAGGGAGCTTGGCCCTGCCAACGCCTTGAGTTCAGAAGTCTGGCCTCCAGAACTGTGAGAGAATAAATCTCTCTTGTTTAAAGCCGCCCAGTTGTGGTACTTGGCCATGGCAGCCCTAGGCAACTACTACCGCTGTTTTCTCCAGGGGTCCTGAGAGGAACCTCCCTCACAAAGGCAATAAAAAGGGATGCCCTGGTGGGGCAGGGGTGAGGGGGCACCAGCACTTAGAGAAAGTCCACAGTGGCTGCCCTCAACAGGCTGGGACTGATGGTGGAACCCGGCTCCCTGTCCCCAATGGGCCTGATAGGACTCTGCACCGGCAGAGGCCAGGTGGTGACACTTCAGCCTGACAGGCACATGGGCAGCAAGGTGACAGTAGCAACCAGGGTACCTTGAAGTGCAGGGGTTCTTGGCAATGGCCAATCAGCCATGGTGTGAGAAAGATGGACAACCGGTGAGGGTGTTGCTCAACTTGTTTCATTTTTCAAAATATAAAGAAATGGTGAACAGAAGGAAGACATCGAACCCTCACATGGTTTCCAGATGTAAGTTAGTTCACAGACCCAGTGTCCATTGATAGAAAGGGAAGAGGGTCCTCTTGAGGAAGGACCACACAAGGCCATCACAGTCGAGATGATAAATATTCCCCCAAGCCTTTCCCAGAGGACCTACAGCCATTTGCTAAGGTAACTACATATGGAAGGAAGGACAGTACCTACATTTCCAAGGACTGTTAGTTGCAGGTGCTGACCTAACACTGACAGCAAGGGATCTGACCCGCCATCATGGGCTTCCAGCTAGCAAGGAGGCAGCTTGGAGCAAAGGTGGCAAAGGTACATTGGTCCAAGTCAGTCTTCTGGAGGATCCATGGGCCAACCCTGGGGTTATTTCCCTGTCCCTGAGTGCATAACTGGAACGGCTATACCAAGGAGCTGGCAGAAACCTCACACTTGGCTTCACAAATGTGAATGAGGGCCATTATGGTAGGATGGGCCAAGTGGGAGGCCCTGAAACTTCCCTCCAGCTCAGTGACAGCCAAGATAGTAAATCAGAAGAATTATTGCCACATTCTGGGAGAAATTGCAAAGATTAATGCCACCATTAAAAACTTAGAGGATGTCGAGTTTGTGCTCCCCGTCATAGACTCATTCAGTTCACCATTCTGGCCCTGCTCAAACCAAATTGATCACAGGGAAGGACCGTGGCCAAGCATACACTTAACCAGGTGGCGACCCTGATTGTAGCTTCTGTGCCACATGTGGTCATTTTACTAGAGCAGGTCAAATAGCTTCTGACATTTGTATGAGGCTACTGATGAAGCAAATGCCTTCTTCTCCATCCATAGGGAGGCCAAAAGCCATTCATTTTCACAGGGTGGGGACGGATTTGTTGTCTTCCCTGAGGGCTGTGCTAACTCTCTTATTCTCTGTCATAGTGTAGTCCAAAGGGACTCCAATCACCTTGAATTCTGTAGAACATCACACTGGTTCACGGCGTTGATAGCTTCATGCAGATCACACCTGGTGAGCACAAAATGGGAAACGCTGAACGCCCTAGAAAGATACTTGTGAACTGGAGGTGGAAGATAACCACGTGGACATCTAGGGACCTGCCATGCCACGCTGGTGACATTTTTAGGGATCCAGCGGTCTGGAGCATTCCAGGATGTCCCCTCTCACATAAAAGACACATTGTTGCATCGCATACCTCCTGCCACTAAGAAAGGGACACAGTGCTTCGGCGGAGCCTCTTTGGACTTTGGAGGTAGATTACAGCACATTTGGGAATCCTTCTCTGACCCATTTGTTGAGTGACTTGAAAAGCTACAAGGTTTGAGTGGGGCCCAAAGCAGAAAAGGGTTCTGCATGGGGTTCTGCCTCTGGTGCAAGCAGCCTGGCCCTGGGACTGTATATCCCTACAGACCAGAGAGTGCCGCAGGTACATGGTTGATAAGGATGCTGTGAGGAGCCTTGGCAAAGCACCAGTAGGAAAGCTGCAGGGCACACGCCCTGCAGCCCTGGAGTACAGCTGTGCCTTCTGAAGCTCTTTTTGGTGTGACCTCAGGCCCTGGTAGAGACCAAGGCCATGCAGTACCAGACGCCTGTGAGACGTGAGCGTCTCGTGAGGGGCCAGCTTCGTATCAGATCATGGAGTCGTGGAGTCAAGTGGGCAGAGTCCATTGTGTGGTGGAAACGGTATATTTACGAAGGGGCCCACATAGGATCAAAGGGCACAAATAAATTAAATGAACAGTTGAACAGGTCCCCATGTCATTGACCTGTAATATACCAACACACCCCGCCCAACTCGCACTCACGAACTCATGGTGGGTTTCCTATGACTGACCAACAGAGGGGGAAAGAACTGGGGCCTGGATATCGATAGGCCAGCACGTAGTGTTTGTGATAGAAAATGGCCCTGAAGACCAGTGATGCTGGGGAGTCCTATCGGTGCAGAGCCATGAGTAGTATACTGGCTTGTCCTCTTCTTACAGAGGGAAATGAGGCCTGACGTATGGATATACCTGGACTCCTTGGTGGTGTTAAGTGGCCTGGCTGCTAAGTCCGGGGATTAGAAAGAATAATATCAAAAGATCAGAGATAAGGAAGCCCTGAGAAGAAGTCTGTGAATGGAACTACGGTGGGCACAAAGCACACAGGTCTTTATGTCTCCCATTTATGTCTCCCATTAATACCACCAGAAGCATCTATGGCAGAGCTGGTCCTCCCCAGTCAGGTGGAAAGGATGATGCCTCCACAGGATGTCAGTCAGCCTCTCTCATCTGGTGCAGATGCAGAGTGACGATGGTGGCAGGAATGGAGGCTATGAGTGGCCCACAGCACGGGCTCCCTCTCACCAAGGCTAACCTTGCAGCTGCCAAAGCTGGATATGCAAACCGGCAGCAGCAGAGAGGGACACTGAGCCCTTACTATGGCACTGTTCCGTAAGGAGACTAGTCAGCCTCCTGGTGGAAGGTCAGTTGCGTCAGATCCCTTCAATCCTGGAAGTGAATTGATACTACTCTGGTCTGCCCTCCCTGTCCACAGAGCCTCCACTGGTACCAGCATCTGAGAGTGTACAAAATACCTGATATCTGTATGACATTGTCTCAGACCAAGAAACCCAAGTCACACAAGGAGGTGTCTAACCGATTCATGGTCATGGGATCCATGGTCTTCTGTATGCGTCACCCTATAGCAGCCAACCTAAGAGAATGATGAAATGTCCCATTAATCTAAGGTCTCAGCTTAGGAACAACACCCTAAGGCTTGGGACACTGTCCTCTAGGAGGCAATATATATGCCGTGATAATGATCTGCATGTGATGCTGTGTCCCCAACAGCTAGAATGCACAGAACTGGGAATCAAGGGGTAGAAGTAAGATTGCCCCTCACACCATTATTCTTAGTGACTCACTTGAGAAATTTGTGCTTCCTTATCCTGTACGTAGGCTCTTCTGGGTTGGAGGCCCTGGTTCCTGAGTGGCAAATGCTTCTGCCAGAGGACAAAGTAAGGGTGCCATTGAACTTGACATTGTAATCACCTAGACACTCTGGGCTCCTTGTGCCAGTGAACCAGTAAGTAAAGAAAATAGTCACTATGGGGGCAGGATTCCTAACTCTGGCTCCCATGAGGAGCTAGGGGTTCTGCTACACAATGGGAGCAGGGAGAAGGATGTCTGGAACTCAGAAGATTCGTTGGGGTGTCTCTTGGTACTCCTATGGTAAAGACAATCGTTACTCAACAAAGTCAAGGTCATTAGGAGCCCGGACTCCTCAGGGATGAAAGGCCAGGTCCCACCAGGCAAGCAACTCAGACCAGCCGAAGTGATGGCCATGGGTGAGGGAAACCTACAGTGGAGAGGGGAGAGAGAAGATGCTGCGTGTCAGCTGCAGCCTTGGGACCAGAGCCAGCAATGAGGACTGTAGCTTGTTCCACTAATCTTCTTGCCTTACATCTCTTTAAAGTGATGTCTGGCTCCATCTTTAAGGGGACTCTGTGACTGACTGTATTTGTACCTCCCCCTTCAGAACAAAGGTGACGTTCTCTGCTCACAAAAAAGGACGCCTTGTTTTGTGCTTTGAGTGCCAGACACGATGGAGAGTCAGGGTGGGTCAGGCCAGGGATGGACGGTATGGACATCTCTTAGGCACCACTTCGGGTGCCCTTGTCCTGACCCACCTCTTTTCCTGCTGCAATGGTTAGGGTGAGCAGCTCTGCATCGGCTCCAACAGGTACTCCCTGTGGGGGTCTTGTCTCTTGTCTGTGTCGCCTGCTGCCTCCCTCTCACCTCCAGCATCATTGACACCAAGACATGGGTTGCTGAGGGATCTATTTTGGCTCTCATGAATCACTCCAGAAGGGAAGGGAAGTCAGTGCTCAGTGCGGCTAACCTTTGACAAATGGAATATTGAATCTAGTGGCTAAATCTTCCCTCTTCCTCTGGACAGGTAGTTTTTGCAGCTTCTTGGGGGTAGTTCCACAAGACTGAGCAATAAGTTGCCCTTGATAGTGGCCAGCTTGCTGATGCATCCTCGTATTGGATCTGTCTGTCTCACTGCGGTGGCTTCTCTTGTTGCGGAGCACGGGTTCTAGAGCGCAGGCTCAGTAGTTGTGGCACGTGGGCTTAGCTGCTCTGTGGCATGTGGGATCTTCCAGGACCAGGGATCGAACCCGTGTCCCCTGCGTTGGCACGTGGATTCTTAACCACTGCACTACCAGGGAAATGAGACAGAGAAATCTCTGTCCAATGATGCATCTCTCCGTCCTTCCCTGCCTCACTCTTCTTTTTTTTTTTTGCGGTACGCGGGCCTCTCACTGTTGTGGCCTCTCCCGCTGTGGAGCACAGGCTCCGGACGCGCAGGCTCAGCAGCCATGGCTCATGGGCCCAGCCGCTCCGTGGCATGTGGGATCTTCCCGGACCGGGGCATGAACCCGTGTCCCCTGCATTGGCAGGCGGACTCTCAACCACTGCGCCACCAGGGAAGCCCGCCTCACTCTTCTTGCCCCTTACCCTTGTACCCCCTGGTAAAATCATGGCATGCAAGCTTTGCCTCAGGCTCTGCTTCCTTGGGAATCTCCAGTATTAAAGTGGGTGTCCGTTGTCATTTACCATCCAAACCCCACATTACTCATTTATATCCTCTTCCTGGTCCTTGTGATATCTGAGTTTGGGCCCCTGAACAAGATGGTCTCTTAGATACGCTGCTCAACCGATTGACGGGCTTATCTTTCCAGGAATCAAGGATACAGATTCTTCCGCAAATTCATTGGCCAAATGCTTCTGTCCCCTTGGGACTATCTCCTGCTTTGAACTCTAAAGGATGAGCGGTTTCAGTTTGTCTTGAATTGCATCTTTAGGGCTGCCCCTTTAAGGATTCCTCTGCTCTCAGATGGGAAGCTCCTTTGTACCTAGACATCAGCTGAGAAAAGGGGCCCAAAGGAAAGAGACGAGAGAGGAGAGATCTGGAGAAGAGTTATGGGAAGGACGATGGGTTAAAAGAAACTGTACCACCAAGAACTTGGATGGACTCTAGGAAATCTGCTTCAAGAAATACAAGCCAGGCCCTAGAATGCTTCTGGAATCTCTGCATGGGGTCTTGGAATCAAGGCTCTGAAAACCACCCTCTACGTTTGGAAGGCCTTCAGAGACAAAGGGAGGCAGGCCTCATGGCACCAATGCCAGCAGCAGTCATCAGCTTTGGCCCCAAATCAAGCATTTGATCAGTACATGCTCTACTCCTACTATCTACGAGGTACTGACAATATCTTGGGCACGGGGAGAAGAGAGCAGAGACACAGATTTGGATGTGCTTCCCGCCAAACTTGAACTTGCAGTGTACTTCGAGGCAAAAAAACAAGACAAGGCAACGTGAACTGGTCACAGAAAGAGCGACGCGGAATGTGGGTGACACGATCGGGAATGAGTTTCCCGAGGAGGTGCGTTATGCTGCTGAGCAGTCAGTTTTCATCCAAAAAAATGTTTATTGATTATCTGTGATGTGTAAGACAGTGTTCTAGGGTCTGTATGGGGTGGGGAAGTAGAGGGCATTGTTGGTGGGGATGTAAACAAACACATTGACCTACTCTCTAGGGCCTTCTAAGCAGGGGAGTTTGGAATCAACCACGACTGGCTGTAATACCAGTCACAGGGTGTGGGGGCGTAAATAGCAGATGGATAATAAACATTAATAAATCTAGGCGCACATAGGGTGGAAAGGGTCAGTGCCAACTTAAAGAGAGGACATTCCCACTGGGGTTGAAAAGAGAAATTTCCTTTGGATAGATGAGAACGGGGTGGAAGAGGGACAGGAGAGGAGGACAGTCCAGGCAAAGGCTGGAAAGTGCGCCGTGGGTTTGGAGAGTGGTGAGCCGGCCTTCTGATCCTTCGTCAATCATGCTGTCATGTCTCCCAGGCACCAGGAGCTCTGCCAATGCTGGTAATTGGTTTTGGTTAGGATTGTATTCAGTGGTGGATCACAGACACATCACTAGAGAAGCTTAGCCTAATAGGAGGGACGTGTTCGTTTGTTTCCACATCACTGGAACCCAGAGTTTAGGCTCAGAACCTCCACGATGGCATCAGTTTCCTTCCGCCCCTCTGTTCCTCTGCCTTTAGCACGCGGTTTGCTGTTCATGGTCACAAATGGCTGTGTCATCTCTGGCTTCATATTACGGGAAGGAAAACAGAAGTGGCCGTGGTTATCCTAGGAGAGCAAAACTTTCCCAGGAACCCTCGGCCAGCACCCCACAGTCCAGGACCGTTGGCAGGGCTACCCCTGCCCATAAGAAAGCTGAGGAGAAAGCTGGGACGTTGCACCCTCAACCAAGACTGGGGTCATGTTATAGGAGAGAACAGGGAATGGCTGGTGGGTAGGCAATACGCAGAGTCTTCCCTGATGCCACTGTGAGGGACAGCATCTGCCTCGAGGAGCTCACAGTCCCTGGATGGACGTGCAAGCTGCTTGTTTCTGCGGCAGAGTCAAGCACTGGGTGTGCTGAGCTGTAGGAGGGACCTCTCCCCTCCCCTTGGGAGGGGGTGCAGAGGTCCCTGAGACCTGGAGAAGTAGGAGTAGCCAAGCAGAGGAGGAGAGGGAGCGTTGCTGGGCTCCTTGGCGGGGAGGACAATGTTCAGAGTCTGGAGGGCAGTGGCAGCGTGGTGAGTTCGCAGAATCCCAGGATCGCGAGAGGGCAGTGGCAGCGCCAGGCTGAGAGTGAGGATGGAAAATAAAGGGAAGGTAAAGGGTGTGGGGCAGAGTCTAAAGGAGCTTTTCTGCCCCCATTTAAGGTTGGGGACTTCATTCTCCAGGCAGAAGAGAGTCACTGGAGGGCTTAAGCCAGGGAGCGCCATGTCAAGGATGTGCTCTAGAGGTCAGAGGAGATGTAAATTTGGACTTGTCACTCTATAGATTGCATTTGAAGCCAATTTAAAGCCAGGTATCTGGATGAGATTACCAAGGGCTGTGTGTAGAGAGAAAAATTGAAGAGGTGCCCGGGCTGAGTCCTGGGGGCCTCCAATGTCAAGCAGTTGGTGAGATGAAGGGGAGCCAGCAAAGGAGACAGTGGAGAAGGACCCATTCCCAGGAGCACGTGGGGTCCCAAACTCTTGGGAGGAAAGTATTTCAATAGGAAGGGAGTGATCAGTGAAGCCCAAAGCTGCTGACAGTCAAACAAGATGGGAGCTGAGAACTCACCACTGACCCTGGCACTCTGGAAGGCAAGGACGACCGGGATAAGAACCCCTGGGTGGAGCAGACCAGCAGATGAGACACAAATGGAGGAAAGGAATGGGATGGAGTGAAGGTAGACAGCTCTTCCCAGGACAGTTGATATAAGCTGCTGGAGGAAGAGGTGGGACACAATGTTTTTTCTTTTCTTTTCCCTTTTTTAAGATGGGAGGAATCACAGCAGGTTTGCCCACTGAGAGGAGAGGACCAGGGGAGAATGGAAAACTAATGATGTAGGAGAGATCTGGGGTGCAGCTGGGCAATGTCCCTGAGTAGGAGAGGGGTGGGCACTGGCCTTGGCAGGAGTGTGGACCGTCTGCCCACAGCACAGGAGAGAAGGAGAGAATTTGAAAACGGATGCGGTGGGAGGGCAGTTGTGGGGATGGGAGTCTGGAGGTTTACTTCAATTCTTCCCACATTTTCAGCGAATAGATAGCAAGGTTTTCAGTGGAGATGAGGATGCAGGGGAGGTGTTGGAGGTTTAAGGAGAGAGAGGATGGTATGAAATACTCATCGGGGAAAAAGGAGGAGAATGAATGGAGCAGAGAAATGATGGATGACGCCAGCCGGCAGCCAACACCCACTTCAGTTTAGGGATCACAGATTTAAAGTGAGACCATCAGCGTGCTCTGTGGGATCCTCTCCAGCTCTGCTCTGCTCGCAAAGGCGCACACACTGAGTAGGGGAAAGTTGGAGGTTTTGCTAAGTGACCCGGAAGGGAGAGAGGGGTGAGGGAGTTGAGAGCACTTGCAGTGGATGATAATGATGTTTGATCAGGAAACTGCAGCTGGCTCAGGGGGTACGCTGGGATACCAGGAAGGGGGCAAAGAGGTAACAGGACCAACAAAGTACAGGTTCGAGTGGGACCGGAAGATGAAAGTTGAGGGGCTGGAGAATAGACGGCTTGAGATGGAGATTGTGGAGAGATGGGACCTGCTGACGGTGACAGGGTTCAGGCTGAGACTACGGGGGGTGGCTGGAGACCAGCTGACCGGAGGAGAGGAAATCAAAATGCCAACAGGCCAGACCCCCACTAATCACTCTGGGGTGGATCGGAGAGAACCACCGTGATCCAGGAGCCAAAATGTTCAAGAAAGGAGAGGAGGGCCAGCGGTCCATAGATGACTCCAGCAAGGAGGGACAGAGAGAGGTAGAGTCTTGGACTCAGGATCCGAATCTGGGTGTTTTTCAGGAGGAGGGATGGATATTGGCAGGAAACTGAGCAGGGAGGAGCCAGGAGGACCCTATTCCTCCTCCAGCCCCGGGCACAAGGGAAAGAAAACAGCCTCCGACCTGTGAGTGTAGGGGAGACGTGGGGGGAGAGTGGGGTTCAGTTAGAGCAAGGGGGTAAAAAGACCATTCAGAGGAGAGGCAGGAGGGAGGCTGGTGGGGGACTGAGGCAGCTGATGGCGGCATAGAGGCAGGAGCCCTACCTGGCACGCAGGTATTCCAGGGAGGGTGTGGCCCAGGCCTTCTTAGTTGCCCTCTTTTCTCCAGCTCTGTGTGAATCTCCTCAAAACCGCTGCTTAACCAAGTGCTGCCCACGGCTCTGTGTCTGAGGAACCTCAGAGATAATCATCTTGGAGGCGCTGAGGTGTTCAAACTGCAGCAGGATCAGAGTTTGCTAATATCGCAGTAACACAGCCCTGGGGAGGAGTTGTTCATTCACAATGCCACTGAGGCCGCTTATCTTGCAACACATCGCGCTCTACAAGGGACGCCAAATGCCTACAAGATGGAAATGAAAGAGGACAAGGGTTGAGGTGGGGGCAGAGACAGCGAAAGAAAGAAGTCAGTATCCGGCCTTAGTTCTAGGTCTACTAAAGGAGAAAATATGTGCTCAGATGATGAAAAGCCAAGCACGAAGCCAGCCCCACACTCAGGGAAAGGCCGGGGGTCCCTGGCTGCAGAGCCTCCCATTCATTACTTTTGATTTACTGCAGAGCAGACAAGAGGCGCTCACATGATACATAGCTTGTATGTTCTTCTATCGATTTCCAAGACTTTGTTTTCTAAACTTCCCATCCGTCAGCAGCATCTGTGCCTGCCCACCCCCAGAGATGCAATAGGGATGAACCACCCTGTCTTGCAAAGAGTGGCAAGTTTTATGAGCTTCGAAGATTAGAAACCGAATCTAGACTGATGCTCGTTTCTGCCAACAGGTGAGGTCGCTGCCTCCCCGTGAAGTTGAAAGGGCAAGGGTGTGGCTGCTGGGAAAGGGCAAAGCACCCCTAAAGCCCAAACAAACAGGGCAGAGGAAGAGCGAGGTAGTATGGTTACGAGGAGGCATGTTCTCCGTGGTGGGCGTCCCCGGTAGAGGCCATCTTGGACGCTACTACTGTAAACACTTCCCGAGCTGAGTAACCAGCGTGAACACTGCCCACATTCACCATCAGCCTCTAACCCACCACAGAAGGGTGCGAATGGTGCCCCTGCTGCCAGACTGGGACCCTGAGAACAGAAAACCGCTCCCCACTGGCTGCTGAGAGAGGTTACTGTGACCCCAGCGGAAGACACACTGTTCTGCGCATATAAGGAAAGTCGGGTACCCACATACCACCTTCTCCTGCCAATATTCTCAGAATGGAAAAGGCAAAGCATCTGTGGTATTACATCCATCCCCAGCCCTCCCCCACCCCATTTACAAAAAAGATTCCTTCGGCTTTCACAAAGCAGATCTCAGTACCTGGGGGCACTGGGAGGCAGGAGAGTGGGAAAGCTCTTCACTGCATCCCCTTGAGGCTGGAGCAAAAAGGTGGGGAGAAGCAGGGCCGAGGGCTGCTAGGGCCTTTGGGGAATAGAGGCAGATGCAGAGCCTTCACTCTGCCTTCATGGGGCACCGGGGAGTCTTCAGCTGAGCTGAGAATCTCAACTGATCCCGGAGCATCTCATAGCAGGAGGGGGAGACATGACATCAGGAGCTGGGCGGGGAGCAAGTGTCAGCAGGCAGGGGCTGGTTCTGCTCTATGGCCTTTGGCCAACTTCCCGTTCTGTCTGTGCCTCAGTTTCCCTCGGAGAAATAGTCTTCCAGTTCCTCCACCTCTCTAAGGTATTGGAAGGCATCCGAAGAGTCTCAGAAGTGACAATATTACAGATAAAGGAATTACAGATGTGACCAATGGTTTCAACGGAGCTTTGGGGTCCCTGTTATTTAGAGGATGGATCAATAGTAATAACAACAATAAATAGAGAATAACTCAGGAGACAGTCTATAAAGGACCCTGCGGCAACAGGGGAAGATAATGCAGAAGCAGAGGAAGCCCTCCCGTGCTGTCCACGTCGGCTCGGTCACCAGGCTTGCTCTGGGCAGCGGCTGCCCTGCTGCTCGGCCAGCCCGCCCAGGGGCCACTGCTGCTCCAAATGGCATTCCGAAGGAGCCCTGGCTGCGCTAGGAGCTAGGACAGGGAATGAGGAAATAGGGTGAGCTAAAGGGGCTCCCCAGAGATAAGTGCATGGTGCCAACCAGCACAAGATGGAACCAAATAAAATACCATCCACGGGTCCACTCACCCGGCCACGCGTGTGAGCCCAGGAGGGGTGACGGAGCAACGGGTCACAGCATGCGATGGACCAGCCACAGGCACAGCCTGTTCCTGGCAGCTTCCAGGAGATGGCAGATGTGCTGGAAAGGGCATGGGGTGTGGAATGTGAGGACCTGGTTTGAAGCCCTGGCTGTGGAACACCCTACCTGGTGACGGGCTGGTCACATGACCTCCCCAAGCCAATGACAGCTGTCTAACTTGCTGTTATAAGATGTCACCTGAGAGAAGATAGGGGAAGCTTTCTGCAAAATATTCAGAGTTTCTGTCACCCACACGGGAGGATGGGCAGTATCCCAGGAATGCCTCCTTTCCCAAGAGAGCTTTGCCACATCCAGGCAGCCACAGAGCCAGCACTCCTACGTTCATCCTCACTGAGGCCGAAACACAGCTAGGGCTGGTCCTAGGAGCGAAGGGCTTGCCCACGCCCTCCCTATTCCCCATGCCAGCCTCTGCACGGGGACTGTCACATTTTTTATACTTACTGGGTTGTCTGCCGCGAATTTTCTGCTGAGTTGTAAAGCCCTCGTGTTAGTGGTGGTAGGCAACCGTCCTGACACACACTGGTGCACCGGGGATGAGTGAGTGGGCCCCATGGGTAAATCTGTGCCCCTTTAGGTACTAACTGTCCAGGACTGATTTGTCTGTCAATGGATTGGCTTCTCCTCTAGGAGGGAGGAGCTGATGTAACAAGTTGGCCTCAGGTGGATCAGAAAAGCCTCTCAAAGGGGACAAAAAGTCTAAAAAGGGAATTAATCAATGGGGCTAAAGCCAAATTCCAGGTACTTAGAGAATGATTTTGGAAAGGCCAGCCCAGGGTGGGGTCCTCAGCACAAGCTGTCAAGTCCCATCCCACAAGCCTGACCCTCAGCAGTTGGAAAGAATCAACTTCCCCTCCAAGTACAAACATCCCAGAATCAACAATGGGTCGTGTCTCTGGTGAGTAGATTTGGGCGAGGAGCTGAGATGAACGTGGACCTGGGTCACGGCAGAATCTACTTCTTATCGTGCCAACAAATGCCGTGTTCTCACACATGATAGCTGGGTGTCTTCTAGAGGGGGGCACGGTACGATGCAAGCACAGACACACACCCATCCCCATGTGTCCAAAGGCACAGATATGCATAGAATCCCGCATATCTGTGGACCAGCACAGGTGTGCACGGGCACCCACGTGATGGATTTGAACAGTAATTCACACGGTGAAACTTCTGGGCCCTTGAGCCAGCGGGGAATTTCAATCCCAGTAATAGATGACTGTCCCTGACCTGACCAGAAGCCTGGGCTCTTTTAATGACTTAACATCAGGGAATTAGAATTCTAAGGGGCCTTAGAAATCAACAATTTCAACCTCCAACCCAGAGCATAAAAATTCCCGGCGTGTTGACATATAGTCTCTGCTTAACGCCACGGTGATGGAGGACCTATTGCCCTGCTTGGGACCCCATCTAATTGTTGTTATTAATAATAAAAAGAACTATAATTTATTAAGTGCAGACTCTGTGCCTGCTGCCGTGCTAAGCACTTCCCTGGACCAGCTCAGGTAACCCAGCGAGAGATGTCCATTTAATGGAAGCTTAAACTGAGTCTAAGAAAAACTGACTTGCCCACAGCGATGCATCCAGTGTGTGGCAGAGCTGGGATTTGAACCTGGGACTGACTCCACAGCCCTTAGGTCATATTACTTGCCCTAAATTCTACTGTATAGAAAATTCTTCCTCGGAATGAACCGAACTCTGCTTTCCTGTAACTTCCATGGACTGATCCCTGATCTGGGCTCTGGAGTGTTGCAGAGGCTTCTTCCTGTCCCCCGGGCCCTTCCCTTCTCCTTCCCATGCTGTCCCTTTCCCTTGATGCCCCCTGGATGCCCTTGTTCAAATACAGGCCCCCCTCCAAAATTCCATTCTCAGTGGGATATCACCTCCATGGTTTGGACCCTGTACGTCAAGTGAGCTTTGTTTAGATGCCATTGGCCTTTTGGTCAGTGACATTACATCACTGTTTTTTTTTTTTTTTTTGTGGTACGCAGGCCTCTCACTGTTGTGGCCTCTCCCATTGCGGAGCACAGGCGCCGGATGCGCAGGCTCAGCGGCCATGGCTCACGAACCCGCGTCCCCTGCATCGGCAGGCGGACTCTCAACCACTGCGCCACCAGGGAAGCCCCTACATCACTGTTTTAAAGAAACTGTGGAGCTTTATTTCATTTCAGTTAGGTAGCTTATGTTTTTCTTGCATCAACTACTGTAAGCTGTTTTTGCAGTTGAGATGAAGAATATGTTTCCAGCTTATCGTTCCAGCTACTTTCAAGATCATTGTGAAGCAGAGTTTGTCAGCCAGGGCTTTAGCTGGCCTTGTAGCTTTGAGGTGTCTGCAGATTGGGTAAGCTGACTTTCTGTGCCAAGTAGTTGATCCAGGCCAGGCCAAGATTCGAAGGCTGAGTTTTGCATCACCCACCAGAGACCGCTTATCCGGTGACACTGACCTACGAAGCGTTACCCTGGTTCCAATGTCAAATGCCACCCACAACTGCACCTTTGGACTGAAACTAGAGATATGCTAGGGGTCACTTTGGAAAAAGTAGAGGGCAAAGGTCATTTCCAACCCAGGAGATAAGGATAAGGTCAAGGGAGAAATGCCAGTCGGTAAATATCACACCCGTCCAGGAGGCAAGGGTACCAGGTGGAGGCATCGGGGCTGGAAACATCAGTACCTTAGCTGGAGTTTGACACATGCACCAAGCTTAGGAATACGCAGACACAAATGGGGCATTTCAGGCAATGTCCCAGTGAATCCCAGAAGGTTGAATCCTGCTGGCCTGTGGCTCCTTTTAAAAGCCCGGCTATGCAACCTTTCTGAGTGTGCACCTAGCTGCCTTAAAAGTACCACCTGGCTTATACTATCGGTTTCTGATCAAATTTTGATCCACCGGTAGTGAATCTTCTTGATGATAATAGTTAGCCCTAATTTCTCCATTTTGTCCATAAGGATGAAAACAAATGTGGTCAAATAACTTTCTGAAATGGGAGTGCATAATATGTAAGGCATTCCCTTTGTATCAGTTGGATTATTTTCCCCCTGCAGGTTACAGAAACCCTAAATCAAACTGGTTTAAACAATAAGGAAACTGATGGGCTCATGTAATAAGAAGCTCAGAGACAGATGCACCTGCAGGGTTGGTTGGTTCTGTAGCTCGATGATGTCCTCTGAGGCTTAGATTCTATCTGTCTCATCTACCGTCCATAGCATTATTAGCTCCTTAAGTCTGGTCCCCCTCATGCTCAGAAGGTGGCTGCCAGAGTAATTGGGGCAACAAACTTCTTTATTTCCATCCAGAGAGAGACTGGATTCTCTTTTTTCCAAAGCTCCAAGGAAGTCTGACTTCATGTCTCATTGGCTCAGTTCTCTTCAGCCTGCCTCCAACTGAACCAGTCCTCTGGGGGTGGAATGGGTGTTGGGAAATGTTTGTTACATTTCTGGTCCTTTAGTCCAGCCATGCTCTCAATAAAGAAATGTGATCGGGACTTCCCTGGTGGTCCAGCGGATAAGACTCCGCGCTCCCAATGCAGGGGACACGGATTTGATCCCTGGTCAGGGAACTAAGATCCCACATCCCACACGCCACACGGCGCGGGCAAAAAAAATGGGATCATTTTGGCTCGGCTTACGTTTGGTGAATCCACGTTGGTTCCTGACATTCGCCATCTCCCTAAGTGTCCACAAACCATCTATTTAATAAGCAATGTTAGAGCCTGACCAAGGACCACAGTCTCTGGGATCTTATTTTTTCCCCATTTTTGAAGTTGGAGACACCATTTACCTCTTCCATTCCCTGGGATTCATCAGAGCAGAGTTTACAGATACAAGCATGCAGGGGGCTACCTGTGGAGCTTGTTGAAAGTCTACAAGTGGCTGCATAGCCTAGTGGTTAAGAGCATGGGTTCAGGGCCCATGTTCAAGTTCAGACTCTGCCACCTGCCACGTACCCTCACTCAACCTCTCTGGGCCTCAGTTTTCTTATCTCTAAAATAGAGGTAGCAATAGGATCTCCCATGAGGAATTGTTATGAAGATTAAAGGAGGGGTATGGGGCTTCCCTGGTGGCGCAGTGGTTGAGAGTCCGCCTACCGATGCAGGGGACACGGGTTCGCGCCCCGGTCCGGGAAGATCCCACATGCCGCGGAGCGGCTGGGCCCGTGAGCCGTGGCCGCTGAGCCTGCACGTCCGGAGCCTGTGGTCGGCAACGGGAGAGGCCACAACAGTGACAGGCCTGCATACCGCAAAAAAGAAAAAAAAAGGAGGGGTATGTGCCAACTGTTCAGAACAGTGCCAGTGAGGGGCATACATGTCTTGGCTAAATAAATATATGTTCTCAGTCCCCACCCTTAGAGACTGATGATTCAAGCTGGATGCGGGAAGGCAGTGGGGGAATCTGCTCTTGACACGCACGTCCTGGTGGATTCCGATGCAGGTGAATCAACCACCCGGAGATGCCTGGCGACAATGTGCCCACCGTCCTGCTTAAAGCTCTTCCTGAGCGTTGGGATGAAATGCAGTGCGCCCGGGCCTGGGAATAAAAATCCCAAACACGTAACAGTGAGCAGGCTTTCACTACTGCCTCATCCTATTTGGGTTTCAGTTCTTTCAGCTATATTTTTCTTTCTCCAGATTTGGGAAAGTTTTCCTTGATAGGAGACAAGCAAAGTGAGAATGATGCTTGGACCTCTCTCAGCATTATAACATCCTCCGTAAAGAATGGAGCTCACCCTCTTGTTCTTGCTTCAAAATTCTTTAATGTACCCGCTGTTCCTGGCGTTCCCAACTCGCCATGGACTGTAATGCCACTGGTACCTTCATGTGGGCCTGTGTCGTGTTCGTGTTTGCCTGTGATGTGAACCTCCCACCCGTTTAGGGATGTGGCCCTTTACAAAGCTGAGCTCACCGCAGAGCTCACTCGTGATTCCCCGGCAGATTCATTTGTGCTTATGGCGTCAGAACTCAGCGTTCGAGAGCCTCTCAGCCCTCCTGAGCCATCTTCCCTTTCAAAGCCTCTGCCCACGGAATTATAATTGTTTTCTCTGAAGCTGAACAATTCTGCCTTCTGAAATTCTAGTCTACTTGGACTGTGCTCAGCTTTCCTCTTTTATCTCTTATAAACTCTAAGATGACTTTTCCCCAAGCTTCCTGTATCATCTATCTACGGCTGCATAAAAAAACCAACCCCAAACTTGGTGGCTTAAAATAGCAACCATCTATCTTCTCATGATGCCGCAATCTGGGCAGGTCTCACCTTCGTGGCTGCCGTTGGAGGGATGCCTGGGGGCCGGCTTCTTCCAGGTGCCTCAGTTATAAGCCTGGAAGTGTAGTGGGATGGCTGGGTGGGGTGGGGTCACCTGACCTCTGTCTCCACGTGTCTCTCAGCCTCAAGGGGGCTGGCCTGGACTTCCTTGTATGGTAGCCACAGGGCAGCAAGAGCCAAAGAGTAGAAGCTGCAAGGACTGGGCTTGACGGTCAGGTGGCATCCCTTCTGCTGCATTCTATCGGTCAAAGCAAGTCGCATGGCCAGCTCCACCGGCCAGGGGAAATAGACTCCACCACTTGATGGGAGGAATAGTAAAGAGGCATGGCCGTTTTTCACTTGCCACACTTCCTTTCATGAAACCTATTTTGAGGACCTGAACTGAGGAGACAAGGAAAATGATGGTTCTGATCTCTGGAAAGAGCTCACAGTCTGGTGGAAGAAACAGAAAGCTAAAGAGAACATTACAACATAATGTGATAAACAGTAATGATGGCTGCCAGCCCTTGTGCATCTGCCGTGTGCCTGGCACCGTGCTGAGTGGTGGTCTATTTGCTTCGTCTCACTGAGTCTTGACTGTAGCCCCGGGGGTGGGGGTGGGGGCGGGGGGGGAAGGTAAAGTTAATAATTATGCCCATTTTTCAGACAGGAAAATCAAGGCACAGAGACGTTAGGTATCAAGAACACGAGGCAGGGTGTGAACTCAGTCAATGCCCAGCTTTACAGCCCCTGCTCTTACCAGGTACTGTGACTCCCCTGCAAGGCCAGCCATCAGCATGGAGAGTATCTTGCCTGCGGTCTTAGCCACAGAAAGAGCTCCATCAATAAGCAAGTAGCTGGAGGAGCAGGAGAAAGACGAGGGATTGCAGCGGATTTCTTTTCACAGAACACAAGCAAGAAGACCCCCACCCTTCATGCTCATCTCGGGGCCCCTGGCAGGCTGCTGTGACTTTCACCTGACTCCTGACTAAAACGGCACACCAAGACCAAAGCCCACGGTGGCCTGGGGCTGCATGAAAGGTTTGAGAACAAAGGAGTCACCTCCTCTCCATCTGTCCCAGTGACACATGATCGGGGGAGAAACTGTTTCCAAAGCCACACAGGAAACCACGTCTCTGTAAACTCACCCATGACGTCAGCCCCGCATCCAGAAAGGCCCTTGTGCCTGCTTCCCACTCGTCCCCGCATTAAGCAATTACTGAAAACAGCTCAAAATAGCACCTGCCCCTTGGCTGGGCCTGCTGTAGGAATACTGTTTATGATTCCGTGCGAGAGACAGAGAGAGCATCTTCTGAAAATCGGTGCAGTGAGAGAATGATCTGGGCTCTTCCTCCAGCACCCGGCTTTGACTCTGACCTGCCTGGAACAGGCTGGGACGCAGAGTTCGTGTTCCCTGCGAGACATTTGTGGTGCAGTGTGGCCTCTTGTACCCAGCTGCAGTCTGGGCCTCAAGGTGGCCCTGGGGAACAGCAAGGGACCCAACCCCCTGAGACACAGGGCATCAGAGGCTCCAGGGTGGGGAGCCACCCCAGAACCCACTGGAAGCAGCTGCTCTAGAAGCTGGCTGAGGCACTCATTTGGAGGCTGTTTCGTGGCCCGGCTTTGATCACAGCTCAGTTTCTCCACACTGCAGTCTCCCCCAAGGATCCCAAGGGACTCCTGTCTCCATCAGTCCCTCCTAAGCCCATTTTTAAATCTGTCAAAGCCATGAAAAGGATACTTATCATAAGTAATAAGAAAACCACAAAATGAACACCCGTTATAGTCTACAATTAAACTATGTTACCACTTAACCAATGCAACAATCGGATGGAGTGGATCATTCCGCACTGGCATGGAAATCACACCAAGAAGTGTTGTCAAGTGGAAAAGGCAAACCATATAAATACCTGTCTATCTAACTGTCTCTCTCTCTCTCTATTTATCTATCATGTATCTACCTATCTATCATCTATCTGTCTAGCTATCTATCATCCATCTATCTATTACCTACCTGTCTACCTACCCACCCACCCATCTATTTAAACACTAAACTGATGATAAATGATTTCCTTCCAGGAGGGGAGAGGGATTGGAGGGGAAGATGGAGCTAGATAACGAGGACTTTTGCTTCACTTGTATTCTTTGAATTTTTACAAGAACGTATTCATGTTTTACTTATAAAATTAAAAATTAAACACATTTCCCAGCAAAGCAAAGCTAGAGAGAGTGATCCACTAACAAACTATAACCCAGTTCATTCCTCAATCCCGTCTTCGTCTGTCTGAAGTTTTCTGCCGCCTGGGCACCGGTCCCAGGCGGCAGAAAAACTCAGCAGAAATGGCTGGTGTGGCTCCTTGCCCCTCCCCCAGGGCCCCCTTCTCCTTCCTGGGCTGAAGGCTCTCGACTTCACCTGCATCCCAGCCTCACGCCTAGGCTCTGAAAGCCAGCAGGGAACGTGCAGGTATCTTGGTTGCCGAAGTTCTGACTTGGACCTTAGCCGCACAGCCCGTGCCCCTGGGGTCCACCCCCTGTTGCAGACCTGGAGTCTCTTTACCTGGATCTGCCCAAGTGCCTCTCCTGACGCCCCCTCAGCTTTGGCTGTCTAGTCTGGCCCCACTGATACAACAGCACCGACCAGTGGCCCCGTCCCAGCGGCAGCGGGGAGAGGGTGAGGTCTGCTGTCCGCAGGCTGGGCCAGGTCTGCAGAACCTCCATGCTTGGCCTCCTCACCTTGGAGCCTGAATGAACTTTTCAAGGACATGCCTGGGCTCAGGGGCGTCACCGACAGTGGCTTGAGTATTGGCTTTAGTCTCCTCTGAGGGACGTCATGGAAGCAGAGCCAGGGAGCACCCCAGCGGGGAGGGGGAGTCAGCCTGAGGCCCCTCACTGGGCATCACCGCCCCCACCTGTCTGCTCAGAGCGCTCTGAGCATCTGGTTCTTCTGGCGAAATCTGCAGCACGAGGCGCTTTGGGGAGGATTTCAGGAGTGGGGCTGCCAGCGTTGTCGTGCATGACTGCATCACCTCCTCCCGAAAACTCTAGAAGGAGGAGCGCCAACCAGCTCTCCCCGACTAGCTGGTTTCCCTCAACTAGCTTGGCTGAAAAAAGCTAGTTGAGGGAAACTAGCTATTTTATTGGTCGATGGGCCTGGAGGCAGGAGAACGGACTAAATGACTCTGATGATGAAGCCATGCCAGGACCCAGTCAGATGGGGACAGTGTTGTAGCTGTGATAAGCCTGCTGTTCCCTAGAACTTGCCCTTCCTCACCTGGCCAAGAACACCAGCTTCTCAGGACCGTGGACCTGACGCATTCAGGTCTCAGGTGCCACACCCCTCGAGGCTCCTGTGATGTCCACGAACTTAAGGAGCCACCTGCTTCTCCGTGGGGTTAGGAGGGCCCCCCTCCCTGACAGCTTGCTTTAATATTGATGGAGACCACCTCCCTCCAAGACCATGATGGCTTACCTTCTCCACCGTTATCAAGGTGGGGTGTGCCTGGAATTCAAACAGACCCCTCCTCCGACACTCGGCAATGCCCATCTATTCCTCGTCCTCTCTCAAGTCCTCTGGTAGTAATGATGATCCCGTCCAAGGCTCTGAATAATCTATTAATAACTAACCATCCCTGAGATCACACAGTCCAATTAACAGAGTCTTGTATTAAATAGCATGGTGCTGGGTGTGGGAGATGGGACATTCTTTGACATCATCGTGCTCAGGAGGTGAAGGTGCAAGATTACAGCCGCCAAGGGCCCTTCTGAGGGGACCAGGATCCTCCTTAGAACGGAAAAAGCCTGTGACACACAGAGGCCCAAGGGAAGGATGGTAACAAAGCTGCTCTGAGAGCCAAGACGTTTCTTGGGTTCGTAACAGCCGCCAATATCTTCCGCATAAGCACTGTTAGGTGGGTGTCTGGTCGAAGCCGAAGTGTGGGTGGTGGAAGAAACAGTCAAACTGACGTGAGTTAAGAACTGAGGGTTATTTTGAATTCTTTCATTTTTAATTTGAGCTTCCTCCTTTTTCTTGGGAAGAAAAAAAAAAGGTGTTTTTCCATGGGCAGGCCAGGAAAGTGAAAAGAGGAGAGCTGGTGGGGGAGGACAAACATAGGAATGAACCTCAATTCATTCCTGACCCAGTCATGTCCCTGAAATCCTGCCTAGAGACAGGGGCAAGGTCGAGATGACCTTTTGGCATCCTTTCTCGGGACTGGAAGAATCCTGGCTGGAGGGTTCTAAGAGGCAAGAATGATGCCTATGAGGATTAAGGGAAGACTTGTAGTCATGGTAACCATGCAATCCAGAGTTTCCCCATGTGAGTAGGTGGTCCAAGTTTATGAGAATCAAAATCCGAGGTTCAGGAGACACTCAAATCCGGGTATTAAATGTCCCCGGCAAAACCAACGTGGCAACTCATGTTCTTGGTGGGAGGGTCATCCACCGTGACCCTCCTCTGGGAAAGGAAGGACCAGCACGGAGAAGGAGCTACTTAGAGGCTCCAGCATGCCAAGCGTGGGAGAGCCGTGAAGATGAAGGGGAGAAAGCAGACACACCTGGTCAGAGTGGACCTAATGAACATTTCCAGAAACGTCAAGGGTGGACAACACCATCATCGCAGAGAAAATAAATCTAGTTAGCAACAGGACCTATGTAAGCAGGGTGTGAGTGTCTTGGAAGGCAGAACAACCTTGTAAACTGTTCTCAGAACCCCTGAGAATCAGATCCCTTTGTAGTCAGGGCGCATGCACAGTGCTGGCCCTATTCCCCAGTGTCCCAACCCAGGCTCCCCAGCAACAACCCCTCCACACCCTCCTTGCTCCCCAGACTGTGGGAGCATCCTCCAGATGTGGCAAGCCTTGGTGTACCCCTGGTGCCCTGCGGCCCAGCCTCAGTCACTTAGGCGCCCACCTAAGCCACCATCTCACCTGGCTCGGAGCAAAGCACTCTTCCCTTCAGAAGGCAGGGAAGGCAGATTTTAAGTCAGACAGTGTTTAAGATGCCCAGCAGCAGAGACAAGCTAATGTTTGCATAAAGGCCCTCTCACTGAACCTACTGCCTGTCCATCTGCCCCCCGGCTGTCACACAGCCGGGCCGCCTCTGTGGGTAAATAAGGCGGTCCCTGGAGAAACCCGAAGCTGCCCAGCCCGGCCTCTGCCTGCCCCTCCGCACTCGTGCTCCGGCCCCCCCACCCTGTTTCTCATTCCCTTTATCTCCTTCCTCTCCCTTCCCATTTCTGGCCCCGGCTTAGCCCTCTATAATGACTTAATCTTGCCGACAGTGTGACAAGCGGATGAATCGAACTCCGCGGCTTTTTCCTCCACTCCAGATTCATTTTGAAGATTTCTCCCAGATGCGGCACTAAAACCCCAGATTCAATTTCCCTTTGACATAATAACTGAATTAGTCTCATATTGTCATACATAAATTACTAGCCAGTCAGGGCGCCACCAGAGGGAGGGAGAGCTGGAGAGAAAGGAAGGCGTGAGCCTCCGAGGGGGTGTGACTGTGACAGCGGGGACCTGGATAACAGTGGGAGACAGAAGGGTGACAGCTAATCGTATCTGACGGAAGGATGAGGAGCATCCCCAGGCGGCAGCGAAGGTAAAGATTACTTACCTTCCTCCCCACGCCCCTGGCCATTAAAACGTCACCACAGGGAGCCTTGCACCTTACAAGAGATACACAGATCTAAACATCTGCTCCATTAAGTAATGTTCTGTTAGCAAAGGCTGCTTTCAAAGAGGAAAACTTAATTTTGTGGAACACTGCTGCAGCTTCCAGGCCTAGAGACAGAGCTGAGCGGGGCAGGAGACCTGCTTGAGGCCCTGTTGGGGCAGAGATGCACATCCTGGGCCCTGTGAACATGGTGAGCACAGACGCAGCATCCTAGCCTTCCCCACCTGGGCCGTGGGACCAGAAGTGTGGCCAGACCAGAGCCAGCTGGAATGAGGCCTCCTCACCCGCCCACCAGCCACTCGGCCCAGGCCAGGCCGGAGCCCTGGGGACCCTCCTTAAGCCTTCCTCTCTATTTCCCCCAGCCCATCTGTTAGTTCTGGTCAATTCTGAAAGCTCTTGCCTCTGGCCTCGCTTCTGCAGCCCATGTCTTGCTGGGATTATAGCCACAGCCTCCGGACCAGATTTCCCACCTTCAGCCCGACTTAACAACCCGTGCTCCACTCGGCCACGAGACCATATCTTTCCAAAGTACATATCTGATGGCAGCGCTTCCCTCAATTAAAACTTTCAGGTAGCGCCCAAGAGAGTACCGTCCAAATCTCTTAGCTTGGCCTGAAGAGCAGCATGAACTGACCATTGCCTACTGCTCCAGGTTTATCCCTTGGACCAGGGCCTCACATGTACCATTTTGCAAGTAAGCTCTGGGATTTTCCTGAGCTGTTCCTTCAGCCTGGAATACCCTTCTGCTCCTTCACTGTCACCTTAAGCATCATCTCCATCTAAAGCATTTCCTGGCCTCCCTAGACCCATCACTGCTCTTGCCAGGCTCCACTGCCTCCCAGCTTTCTTCTCGCATGGCACCTAACATGCGTTATTGCTCTCAATGGCTTACTTATCCATCTCTCTTGCTAGATGTCAAGTTCTTTGAAGGCAAAGATCATATTCATTGTTATAGTCCCCCATAGCTAGTATAGAGTAGAAATTTGAGAGATATGAAAAGAAACATGCAGGAAGGTTCATGAGGCCAGCCCAGAGCAAGCCAAGGGCTCACATAGACCTTCACATCCCTACATAGAGGGGTATAGTTGGTGCACATCACATCTGTGCAGTTAGATTGAAGTTCTGATCGCGTGTCTGCCATGAACCCGGCATTGGCCCGGAGCTTTGTAACATTTGTGGTATTTCAGTCCCCTCACTGGCCAGCACAGCACTTGGCCTGTGTAGACATTCAGTAAATGTGTAAGCGATTATCCACTGGGGATTTTGTTCTCAGGAGTTGCCTACTTCAGAGGATACAAAGGAAATAATTATGGAGCAGATATGATCCGATCTCCCACTGGACCACGAGCTTCTAGAGGTAAGTATTGGGTTCGTTTCTGCATCTCTGTCCAAGGCACATACATCCCCCACTAGTGCCCTGAGTAGCCCCTGCTCACTCAAAGTTGTGAGAGCTGTGGAGATGAATGTGGATTTGTTCTGCAAAACAGATGTGACCCAAGGTACAGGCAGTGACCTGTCACTTTGCCTTCAACTTTTATTGACATCACCACATGTTCTATTTCAATCCTGTGTTGGAGAACGATGTCCCTTTTATATTTTTACTTAGACTGAAGTCCTGCAGAATACCAAAGATGTAAGTGGCTTTAAAGCCAATTTACTAAATGGCTAGGCTTCGTGGGAGTGAAATCAGGAAATGGTCTTTTTTCGCCTGCCTACTGCCATTCGATCCTGCTCTCTCAGACACTCCTCTCTATGCCCCCTACACCCACCCCACCCACAGGAGGCAAATATAATTGTATATATTTAAACTGTACAATGTCATGATTTGATAGACACATATGTTGTAGAATTATCAAGACCAAGATAATTCACACATTCACTAACTCTGTGTGTGTGAGCGTGCGTGCGCGCGTGTGTGCGTGTGCGCATGCACACGTGTGCATGTGTGTGTGTGCGTGTTGGAGGAGAACACGTAAGATCTACTCTCAGCAACTTCCAAGTACACAATACTGTATTACTAATTGTAGTCACCATGCTGTGCTTTCGATCCTCAGAACTTAATTCTCCTGTGTAACTGAAAATTTGTACCTTTGACTTACATCACCCCATTTCCCCCTCCCCCCAACCCCTGGCAACTGCCCTACTATGCTCTGTTTCTATGAAATTGGCTTTTTTAAAGGTCCCACATACGAGTAATACCGCACAGTATTTGCCTTTCTCTGCCTGGTTTATTTCACATAGCGTCATGCTCTCTAGACTCACCCATGTGGTCACAGATGGCAAGCTTTCCTTCTTTCCCTTGGCTGAAATAATAGCTGAATAATATTCCCTGTGGATATATCTACACATTTTCTATGTCCATTCGTCCATTGAAAAACATGTAGGTTGTTTCCATATCTCAGCTATTGTGAATAGTGCTGTAATGAACATAGGTGTGCAGATACTTCTTCGAAATACGGATTTCAATTCCTTTGGCTATATACCAGTTAAACCAAAGAGCGTCTGCATCGCCAAGGAGACGACCAATACATTGAAAAGGCAGCCTACAGAATGAGAGACAATATTTGCAAACCCTATATACTATAAGAGGTTAATATACAAAATATATAAAGAACTCATAAAACTCAGCAAAAAAGCAAATAATCCAATTTAAAATGGGTAAAAGACCTGAATAGATGTTTTTCCAAAGAAGACATACAAATGGCCTCTAGATGTGTTAAAAAGTGCTCAACATCACTAATCATCTGGGAAACACATATCAAAACCACAATGAAATGATCACCTCACATCTGTCAGGATGGTTACTATAAAAAGACAAGAGATAACAAAGGTTGGTGAGGATGTGGAGAAAAGGGAACTCTAGTGCGCTGCAGGTGGGAATGGGAACTGGTGCAGCCACTGTGGAAAACGTAATGGAGGTTCCTCAGAAAATTAAAAATTGAGGTACCATATGATCCTACAAATTTTCAATCACTCTTCACGATTAACAAACAGTCTTTACTTTCATTTATTAAAACTTTCAGTTCAACCTAAGTCAAAACTTCAGTCTCTCATCGGTTGAAAGGTCCTCCTGATTCCCCCAGCGCCAGCGCGCCCCCCCAGGCTGAGGACCCCGCCGCAGGGAAGGGAAGCAGCTCACTGCCTGTTCTCCCCCCTGTTCTCCCTCCTCCTCCTCCTCCTTTCTCCATGGTGCCTCTGGCTCCTCCAGGGTCACGGCAGGGAGAAGGTGACCTTCACACATGGGTTGAGCTGTTGGTGGTTCTATTTGGCTGTTGAATGATCTGGTAAATATTCAAATGCATGCCTTCTCTCTTGTGGGGGATTTTGTGGGTTCTTTGGGCCATCCTCTGGGCAACCTTCACCAGGCGGTTCCCTGATGGGGGCAATGGGCTCCCCACTGACCTCTCCTGACTCCCTCTCATCTCTGACTCCAGGGGCTACCCACACAGCCTCCTTGGTCTCCTCTTCTAGCCGGTTCCCATTGCAGCCCCTTTCAAGACAGCTCGAGCTGGGCCTACCTCTAATGGTCCATCTGCCCCTCAGCACGTAACCCGGCATCTCCAGACTCTGTCCATGCAGGCAGCTCCCAAGAGCTTTTTTGAGCTTCACTCCGGTAGAGTTAGAGACAGGTCTCTGAGTTTCTATGGCTTAAGCATCCAGCAATGGGGATGTCTGTCTTCCCATTTGTAGATAACTTCCACTTTCAACATGTGATCTTCTGAAGCTTCCTTCCCTCGTCTTGGGGCAGACAGAGAAAGGGAAACACAGAGTTGTTCCCAGAAAAGATTCTCAGTCTCAGGTCTCCTCCTATCTGGATGGAGGTGGCTGGTGGCGTGAGGGCTGCAGAGCCAGTTTCCCTATCTCTTGGACAGTCCAAGGCTATGTCTGGCAATGTGTCTATTGGGCAAGGTCCTGACAGGAAACACATGGCACACTCAAAGGGGTAATTAAAGAGAGTTGTAGAGACTATAAATGTATGGGGCAGGGTTCAGGTAACCACAAGGGAAGAGGAAACATCTTGAGTCTGAAGGACAAAGGGAAGGAGATGTTTCTGGAACCTTGGGAGATCCAGAGTTATCAGACTGGTGCTGCAGCCTTTAGTACAGGGATTCAGCCATCCTCAAACCATGACCAGGCAGAGAGGGAACCAGGGGAATAAATACCCTGGCCTTTCTCCTCCTGCCCTTGGATCTCCTGCAGGTGCCTCCCATTGGCTGAATTCAGACCAAAGCCCAAGGGCAAGTTCAAACCATCTTGTAGAGGTCAGCCTGGCTGGACTAGGGTGGAGAAGAATGGCACTGGAGTGGTATATTGGGGAATATGCAGTATACACCCCTCTCTTCACAATGTGCAGGAACTTGTCATCCACCGTCCTCAGTTGGGGGTCCCAATGAAACGACAGTGAGAGTCCATTTGTCAGCTAATAACCCATCGCACATTTGTCTGTCTCTGCTCCTCTCCACTACCCCTGACGGCATCTGCATCCCTGTAGAGACTGCGGAACGGGAGTGGGAGGTCTCGGAGCAGAGATGGCAGCCTCTCATCTTCCGCAAAGAAGGGATTCGTCCTAAACTATGTCAACACCAAGGTAACCCATGTCCAGATATAAGCTGCAAACCACACAACCATAGCACGAAGAAGACTTGGAGTGAGTTTTTGAGGATCTGCCATTTTAGATTCTCCAGGCCACAGCACTGCCCTTCTTAGCACACTTGACTAAGAGCTGGCTCAGGCTGGCTGGCCGAGGAGCCCTCTAGGAGATGGTGGCCAGGGGTGGGAAGGAAACAGTTGGGCCAGGGATGCTCAGGGTGGACACAGCATTCCAATTTGATGTGGGGACACAGGGATGAGGCCCATGGTATGTGTCCTCTCCCTCATCTGCTTCTCCAAGGATGCTTCAGGTGGCGTCCAGCCCAGGTGGCATGGCCTTGGAAGAGCTGGCTTCTCCTGAAAGTGGGGACTAACTTTGAAAGACTCATCAATGTCAGGGCTCCTGCAGGGAGGACAAGGCCCAGTGTTGCCCAGGCTGGAAGGAGTAGACTCACCAACACATCAACTCCTTGTCACACAAACAATAGTGGATCAGACAATACCAGTGTTCGTCTTTTCCAATCCTGCAATAACGCAGGTTGGAGTTGGGGGCTTGCGGGGATGGAAGATATGAAAGTCCTCAGCTCCCCGGGGAAGATGTTCGTAGGTCTGCCGGGGTCCCCGGCCTGGCCAGGGACGGCTGGAAATTGTAGTACAAGTCATACTGCATACTGCTGGCTGCTGTGTGGGATATCCAGGGCCACTGAGTACCAGCTCCATGCAGGTTAAGAGCACAGACTTTTCCATCAGACAGACCTCCATGTAAATCTTGGCTCTGCCGCGCCCTTATCTTGTGGCCTTGGGCAAACCAAGGCTCGGTTTCCTGACCTGAAAAATGGTCATGACAAATTTCACAAGGCTGTGCTGAGGATTAAATGAGCTAATACATGGCAACTGCCTGTCACAGTGTCCCGTGTATGGTTTGCATTCAATAAATGTCAGCCGTTACTGTTATGGTTGGCACTCCCCCATTATTCTTGCTTGGCCAAATCCCACCTGGTAGCAAGTTTTAATGATTCATTTATACAAAAACTATTTACTCAGCACCTCCCATATGGCAGTGGAGAAAAGGAGGCCTCAAGGTGCTCAAAGTCCAGTGCAAGAGACAGAGGATGGAGCTAACAGCGGTGATATGGGGTGAAGGCTGTGGGTGCACAGAGTCCAACAGCCTGGCCCAGGCTGGGATAGTCAGGGAGGCCTTCCTGGAGGAGATGGCAATCAGGCTGAGTCTTGCTGGATAAGCGGGGCTTAGTCAGGCAGTCACAATGGGGGAACTGTTCTAGGCAGAAGCAACAGCCAGCCCTGACAAATGTGACAAGAGACAGTACCAGCTTTGGGATGGCCAAGTGTCCGTGATGAGAGCAGAGGTGGAAGATGAGCCAGAGAGGAAATCAGCATGCCGGCTGGAGGCAACTGGATGGTATCCTGCAGAGCAGGGCGATCCATCAAAGGATGGCCAGGAGTTTCTGTCATCAAATAATTCTTCAGAACTTCAAGACTTCGGCTGAGGCGACTCAGGCTGCAGCCTTGGAGGCTGGGCAGGGAGAACCCAGATGTGGCCCCGCTATACTCCTTGCTGCCTGGTATCAGGTGCTGCCCGGGAGTCAGCCCTGGGGGGCCCAGCCCACCACCTCTGTGCTACCATCCCCTGCCCCATCCTCCAAGCTGCCCCTGGCTGGGCTGACGCCTAGTGCCCTGAAGGAGAAAGGGTCCCAGCCATCACCCTGCTTCTACCGCTTGTGGAAGCAGGAGGCTAAGCAGAGGCTGTGCCTTGGTCCAGGCTGCCAGGGACTTGTGGACCCTCCACAGGGGAGCCCCCAGGCCTTCCTGGCAGCCCCTCTCTGTTCGGGACATCCAACTTGCCCAGGCCCCTGTGACTTTGATGATTGTCATTCTTGGACGCAACAGCTGAGTCTACAATCCAAGTATATGTAAAGGGAGGAACGGAGGCTCCGTTTCCTCTGAACTTCCAGCTGCTGCTTTTAAGTGACAGGTCAGCTGTGTGCTGTCCCTGCTGCTGCAGGGACACGATGGGGGTGGGGGGAGCATCTGTAAACTGGATGTCCTGGACGGCCTCGTAGTTCCACGCTGCTCCTGTGAGTGACAAGGGCTGCCTGCCAAATAGGAAAGAAAAATACTTTAATTGAATAGCAGGGGAGGCACGGGGTTGTGGGACTAATCTTCATCCAAGTCCTGCATGATCTCAAAAGAGTCATTTAACCTTTGTAAGCCTCAGTTTCCTCACCTGCCCTATGGTCACGACTGCTTTACTGGTGAAGATTCATTGTAATAATGAGTGTCAATGTTTCTCAAACAGGGAACTCTAACCCAGGGTCTAGATGGTGATATGGTGGGAGGTACCTCTTTTCCTAAAGCATAAATTTTACCCAAAGATTTTAGAGAAAAAGATTCTATTAAACAGATAAAGTAATATTCTGGGGAAGCATATGCCACTTTAATGAATTATAAAGACAAAAGAGGAACGATCAAAGCAATTCTTCGCAGCGCTATAAACTCTTTGGCTACAGCCCCAGATCTTCGGGTCCTGTTTCCTGCCTCTCTGTCAGCTGAAACAACCACGAGCGCAGTGCAGGGGAGGCTCTCTCTCCACGACCAGAGGCACAGGACAAGCATGGATGTGAATCCACTGTCTGATGGGTCATCCTAGGCTTTGCTTCTTTGGAGCACACTTTGCCCATGAACTTAACTTCTGCTTGTAACCACAACCATTTGGTCCATCTATCTATCTTTGATAGAACCATAGGAAAACGGTGGGCAGCCAAGGACACTTTCCACCAGACAGTAACTATACTGGAAATAACTTGGAGAGGAGACCTGGAGGAAGCCAGACCCGTCTAGAGGAGGCAGGAGCAGATGGCAACAGCTCATACAGGGGACAGACCTGCAGAACCATGGGGCTGGGAGATGTGGGATCGGAGAGCCCAGGAGAAAGGGCTAAGGAACAATATACTGAGAATCCCCCAGGGAGGACTCAAGACCCAGGGGCAACAGCAGGCCAGGCAGGGAGCAGGAACTGCAAGGAGGGGAATGATGGCCCACCACTGAACGTGAAAGTGACCTCTTGAAGTCCCCGCCACTGACTTCTGCCTGACACGTCATTGCAGGCCCAGTCTAACAGTCAGTTCTCTGTGGTCCACTGACCAAGTTCTGCCAGGTTTATGAACGAGCTAGCGCAGCCCAGCCTTCTGACCATCCTCCCTCCTCAAGCTTAACGTTGCTCAGATGTGAGGGCACAGCGATCTGCCTGCTGGCAGCACGTTAGCCCCGAGACGCCCAGGTTTTTCAGTTGCCCTCTGCCTGTAAGAACGGGCTGCATGCAGTTTTAGTGAATAACAGTGGTGAAGTATATTTAAAGGTATAGATTTTTAGCAGCAGTACAGATGTTGAAGGGCAAAAAAAAAGCCAACACCCCATTTACTTCATTTTAGTCCTTCTGAAGTGCACAGTTTTCAGCCTGGCGCTTGTCATCGATCAGTTTTGATTAAGTGGCTGAGAATATTTTTTTTTTTTAATGCCTGAAACTCTTAAAAGAACAGTGGACTGTGTTCATTTCTGCCTTCAGGTTTAAGAAGATGCTTTCCTAGAACTTGCCATTGCCCGAAGATGGGCCTCAGGGCCACAAGTTTGGGTCCACAAATTCTGGGGATCTGTGGAGCCACCAAGATTTGACATTCAGAACGTCCCTGCCATTGGACCCCAAACAATGACCTCCAAGCCTGAGAGAAGGCCTCCTGTTCGTCCAAATCTGTGAATCACTTTTGAAACTGACTTTATTTCTACCAAATAGCTCTGCAATTCTCTAAAATAGGGATTCTACTGAGCTGGGACATCTCATCAATGGGAAATGAGTCTCTGGTTGTCATCTGCTCCATCCTCATGGCCCGAATGAGTCTGAAAGTCTATGTGTCCTAGAACAAATCAGAATGTATCCTCCCCACTCCCCTCCCCCAAAGCTTCGAGTTCTCCACGTTCAGCTTTCTTCAGGAAAAAAATTTCAATGAATCACAGGGCATCAACATGTTGGCATCTCTTGGCACTGAGAAAGTATTTCAGTGAGTCTGTTTGACAAGTGTCTTCCACCCAGCAATGGGGTAGACACAAGAATGAAGAAAAGAAAAGATCTGGATAACATACTCTAATCTATTCTGCCCTAAACCAATCCCGCAAAGTTTGCAACGCAGACTCTTATGTTGGTTAATGCTCTTTTGACTTGAATAACTGTTGAAACCTCCTTCCTCCTTCTTTCCCTGCAAGTACATCATCCAAAAAAGGCCTTAGCTTTTCACATTTCAACAAAGATTCTCACATTCTTTACTGGTAGGGGACAAGGCCCTGTGAGACTAAACACACAAGATCATTAAATAAAACAAAATGCTTGATTAAAAATGTCAAGTGGACCGCTGAGGTCAGGTGGGACCTATCTGGTCTGAAAGCTCTATGTACACACTTATAAAAAAGAATCCATAAAGAGCCCAGCTGGGGAATTGAAAACATACGTAATGTAGATTGCAAATTTCAGCCACTGCCTGAATTTCTTTAAGCTTGTTTGATGTCTTTCAGGCCCGAGATGCAGGCATTAGGACCAGTACTTCTTTTCAATGCCTGGTCCAACCTCAACTAACATTCAGACCTCTGGGCCCCAGGCACTCTGTTTAGAACTTCCCTTTAATCAGCAAGCAACCCTCTGAGGAAGGGATTATTAATCCCCCCCCCCTTTCTTTTTCCAGGTAGTTTTAAGCTTTAATCTTCTTTGTAGGTAACAGAAGTAATGAGTTTTGAAACAGAAGAGAAATTTTTTAAAAATGTTTAATATGTTCTGTACAATAGCAGAGGTTGAGTGTTTATTTATCCCGGAAAATCTTACTGTTCATTTTTCTCTTATGATTTTTCTGATTGCCGCAAAGGACAAAATCACCTGCCGGTTTCACATTTGCTCACATCTAAGGCCGCTTCGCATGGTGCGTAGTGCTATTGGGACAGACACTTAATTCCCTTTTACGGATGAATAGGTTGGGGGATGGGAGTGTGTTTCAGCTTCAAGACCAGCATCCTTGTTTTTTAAACCTCAGTACCTCCTACTACTGCCAGCTGACGTTGTTTAGATACGTACAGTCTTGGGGAGAAAGTTTCCTCATAGCTTAGTTCTCAAACTTCAGCGTGCCTGAGAGTGGCTCGAGAAACATGACAAGCAGGCTGGGGTTCCCACCACCCAGGAGTCTGACCCAGGAGGACTGCAGACAGGGCCCTCGGTGGTGCTTTGGGTTCTTCAGACCTGAGATCTCCCGGCAGCCATTCCTCTGCCCCACAGGCAGACGTGCCTCACTTTCCCCCAAACCCTGTTTCGGAAGCTCCTTCCGGGATCTTCTGATCCAGGGTGAGGGAACCCGGAGGCAACCCTCACAACTTTCCAGGCCCGGCAAGAGAGAGAAAAAAGAGAATAAAGAGCAAGCGGAACTCCTCCGCTCCTTCCACATCCAACGCGGCAGGATTGACCTTCGCAAGCCTCGCCTGTAACGCGGCCCATTCCCACCCTCTCTGCCGATAGGAGCGGGAGTGGCCGGGCTTAGCGCTCCCCAGCAGACGCAGCTGTGGCCATAATCCTCCAAGAAGGAGAGTTTACGAGTCTGTCTCTGGCATTTAAAATTAATATACTTATTAAGAGAGCAGGAGAGTGCTTGCAGGGTAAATGTCTTTTTATTTTTTTCCCCAGGGCGAAGGCTACTTAACGCAAACTCAAAGTCAGCTGACTTCAAGGGGCCTTGGCGTATTCGGGGCTTAACTGTACAGGATGAGTGTGCTCACCATGCAGCCGGGCTGCATTTTCTCACAGTGGGTTCTGGCTCCTCCCCTGAGGGTCGCAGGGGAGAGGGCTGCTGAGCCCTTGCTGACCAGGAATCCAGCCTCTTTCAGCCGTGCTCTCCTTGCTTCTGCTCTACCTGGTCACTCATCCACCCGGTCTCCTCCAGCCATTCCTCTATCCTTCCACTCTTCATTTATCTAGTCAGCCATAGTGTTCATGCTTTCGTTCATCAAACATTTATCGAGCCCTTTCAGCATCCCAGGCATTGGGGAGCCACAGGTGAATAATATACCTCCAGCTGTTAGAAGCTCACATTTCAGGAAATCTGCTTCAAAGGCTGAGGGAGATAACATGCTAAAATTCTGGTTGAGATTTTACTCCCTTGTCCAGCTATCAAACTCCTATGCATCAGTCAAAACCCAATTTAAATATGCTCAACAGGGCTTCCCTGGTGGCGCAGTGGTTGGGAGTCCGCCTGCCGATGCAGGGGACGCGGGTTCGTGCCCCAGTCCGGGAGGATCCCACATGCCGCGAAGCGCCTGGGCCCGTGAGCCATGGCCGCTGAGCCTGCGCGTCCGGAGCCTGTGCTCCGCAACGGGAGAGGCCACAGCAGTGCGAGGCCCGCGTACCATAAAAAAAAAAAAAAAAAAAAGCTCAACTTACAAAACTCCTGCCCACTGGCCCCCAGAGATGATACATTTCCCCTGTGCTCTTACAGCACGTGGCTGTATTTTATGGCTCTATTTCAGCTCTTGTCATTACTGTTAGTATCTTCTCCTCCTCTACCCTGGGAGGGTTTTCTAAGTGTGTGTCCTGTGCTGAGCCCAGCACCTGCTGTAGAGCAGGTTAGTGACTTCCCAACTTTTACAAACCTAAGGACCTCCTGGGAAAGCTGCTAAAAATACAGACTCCCCAGCTCCACCCCTAGGCGATTGGATTTAGTAAGTATGAAATTGAGGTTCAGGGATTTGGGTTTTTAATAAGTGTGTCAGGTGATTCTGATGCAGCTGATCTACAGACCACACTTTGATAAATCCTATGCCAGCACCTCAATAAAAGTTTTCTGAATAAATGAATGAAAACCCCAAAATTTAAAGGTCAACAAAAAGTCTGTGATTTTTTTTGTTGTTTTTTTTTGCGGTACGCGGGCCTCTCACTGTTGTGGCCTCTCCTGTTGCGGAGCACAGGCTCCAGACGCGCAGGCTCAGCGGCCATGGCTCACGGGCCCAGCCGCTCCGCGGCATGTGGGATCTTCCCGGACAGGGGCACGAACCCATGTCCCCTGCGTCATCAGGCGGACTCTCAACCACTGCGCCACCAGGGAAGCCCAAAGTCTGTGATTTTAATAAGGCCTGTGGATTTTACCAAAGAGAATTTCCTAGTTTTGAAATTGTATACAGGTATGTAAAGTGTTAGCATTGGGGGGAACTGGGTAAAGGGTACGTGGGACCTCCCTGTACTGCTTTTGTAACTTCCTGTGAATCCATGATGATTTCAAGGTAAAAAGTTTTTTTAAAAGTCATCTGGTTTTCCAAAACCTCAAGGATGTACGGTTGTAATTTGCTTCAAATCCCTTATCTCTCGATCTTTAACCTTCCCCTCTGGAGATATCAACAATCCTCAGCTGTCTGTTGAGTACAATTAATCATATACCTAATTAGTATACAATTAATCCTCTATTATTAACAAAAGGTACTTCATTCTTCTCTTAATTTCTCAATATCCTCCAAAATAATCTTATCATTCCTTTTACTTACTTTTTAAGTAAGTCATGCTAACACTACTGGGGGAAGTTGAGGACAATGTTTGAGATAATGGGGAGGACAGCACAAAGCCATAATCCAGAACCCTTGCTGTCTCTATGTGCCTGTGGACCCCAGTGGGTCTTACTGTCGCCCAGGGAGCTTTTAAAAATCTCAGTCCCCAGGCCACACCCCATTCCCATTAAAATGAGAATTTCTAGGGTGGGGCCTGGTGATTCCAACCAGTGGCACAGGCAGTAGGTGGAGGCTGGCCCCTGGATGCAGCTGTGGGCCTTGCTCAGGTGGAGAGCACCTCTGGAGCACTTTCTGAACTGCTGGCTCTAAATTCAGCTCCATGAGAACCACAGCCCTATCCAGGGGAGGGTGGGCCTATGACCTCTTCTCTGCCTTTTCTCATTCCTCAGAGCCAAGGCCTGGAGGCAGGCAGGACTCACGCCTGCTCACCTTCCAAAGGAGGCCTTTGTTTTATCTCCCTGCTCTCCACAGGCACAGGTACCTTCTTGTCTGTGTGGCTGAAAGACTCCTTTCAAAGCAGATCGGCATTTCACATGATTTGGGTGACCCTCCATGTTCCCTGGAAGTTCCCCAGGCCTGACTGACTCATTTAGTTTCTGCCCAGGTCAGCATCCTTTCTCAAGAGGGTCTGCCAGGTCCGCGCTGGTCTCCTGACAGGGTGAAGGGTCCACTCTGAGGACCCTCGTGCTAGAAAGAAAACAGGCCTTTGCTCAGGTCTGGGGCAGAGCTCCAGGCTGAGGCGCTGATGGGACCCTGTCGGGTCACAGCAGGGATGCAGGATCCCTTTGGGGAGAGTCTGTTATCCACCGCTGATAGGTCTTCGGTGTTCCACTGAGGGGACAATTGTTCCAGGTCAGGGTTCTGGTTCTGGAGACAGCAGAGCAGGGTCACAGTGCCTGGTGGCTTGCAGACAGCCCAGGTTGCTTCTTCAGTCCCTGAGGGCTCCCCACACCTGCTCCTCTCCAGCAGCTGGGGGCGGGGGTGGAGGAGGGGTCCAGCACAGACAGTCGACGAACTGCCACGTAGGACAAGAGTGACGTGCCTGTGTCTCCAGGATGCCATTCACTCTGGAAGGCCTTCTGGAAGCCCCGTCAGCGATGGCCTAGTTAGCTAGCGAGGCCTGGCTTGCTGCCAGGGCAGCAAAGGCTTCTAACAAGCTCTGGTCTCCGCAGAGTCACCTGAAGATGGCTGAACATCTTCGCTCCAAGGACATCTTCCCTGTCTGTACCCAGGCCTGCCCGCTCACTCCAGGTCCCTCGTCCCTCCCACTGTCCCTCTCTTGCTTGGCATAGAGTTGCTGGCCAAGCTGGGAGATAAAGGCCTCACATGTTCAATGCACTGAACTTTATGACTGTTTGGAACAGAAATGTGAACTTTCCTGAGGATGAATCGAGTGACCCAAACAGGAAAGCAAAGGCAATTTGAAATCTTGAGCCTGGCCGCTGTCATTGTCAAAGTTTACTTAACCTGCGAGCCAGATCCTGCATTCTGCACATTAAATCCTCCCAATCTCCTAATAAGCACTGTTATTTCTCATGCCCATTTTACAGATGAGGAAGTTGAGGTCCTGGCACGGCAAACATTGACTTGAGTCAAGAACCTGCCTGTTTCATCACTGTGTTCTTCTGTGTCACCTCCAGAATCCTCCACACTGAGACAAGACAGAGTTCCAATGCCTGGGGAAGGCACCAGAGCCCCTGTTCCTGGGGGATGGACACTCTCCACGAGGAGCAGCGCCTCTAGAGTGGGAGACTGGGGAAGAGGTGACTTGGCCATGGTCTTCCTGACCTGTTGGATGAAAATTGCCTAGTGGACAGAGCCCCTGTTTGGAGCAAGGAGGTGGGATATATAGACCCAGTCCAGCTCTTTCTTTGAGGCCTTCCCCACTCCACCAGGACATTTGAGGAATGTCCCAGATGGGGTGGCCCAACTTCTCTTCAAATCTGAAAATGGGTCGGACCTCCCCGTTTGAGGAGCATTTGAGGGGATGGCAGGTGAAGCAGAGCTGAGACACCCGCCGCTCTGATCCCCCAAAAAGGGAAAAGCTCGTGAATCAATTGATTCCATTTAGGATAAGCATCTTACAGTGCCTCTCTGTTAACATTTTTCTACATTTTCTTATCCCATTTCCACTCACCAGCTATGTGTCTTTGGGCATTTTCTGTTCCTCAGTTTTTTTCATCTGTAAAATGGGGATAATAAGAGTCCCCAGCACGTAGGGTCATAGTGAGGCTTAAATAGTTGAATGTGGAAAATAGGGAATAAGGAATAAGGAAATCCTTAGTGCCTGGCACATTGTCAGAACTCTATCAGTTTTAGTTAGGAGGAGGAGTAGGTCTCTTTCGAGACCAGAATAACTAACAAGTTCTTTTTCCACAGTAGACGCTGTGGTTAGATAAAAGAGCTTCTTGACTGTAAGTCATATGAGAATATTCTATAAAGAAATGCAGTAGCACTTTCTTCCCTAGACCATTGTAAGAACTACTCTGGCTGAGGTAAAAAGTAATAATAAACATTGTTTGAGTGTCTACTGGGCCCTGTTGAGTGCATCACCTCATTCAGTCCTTACGTCAGCTCCGAGGGTATTTCCATTTCTGGAGGAGGATGCCAGGGCTCAGAGAGGTTAAGTACCTTGCCCTTGATTCCAAGCACTGTCTGAGCCTCCATGCCATTGCCTCTACCAGTGACAGAAGACAGACTGGCATATGACCTTCAGAAAAGCCTTGCAGCCCAAGGAGTCTCACTTGGGCTTGCTCAAGCCATCAACCAAACGGAGATCAGAAAATCATCGTGCAAAGTGTTTCTCTTCTCTCACAGTAATAAATTCTCCCGACATTAGCAGAAGCTGGGGCTGGGCAGCACAGGACGCTGAATGACAGCTCTCCAGCGGGGCTGGCGGTGGACGGAGGGAGACTGGCATCCGCGTGCGAGGCCGTGGGCAGGGTGATTGCTGGGCTCCCGTGAGAGCAGGCGGTCCGTGAGGCTTTGACTCACACTTTGTAAATTGGTTTCATGCATGGGCTATCAATGGGGGCCTGGCTAGATAATAGGATTTTCCAGCACACTTCTTCCCCCCTCCTCTGCAGCCGTCCAAATCTCCACGCAGAGCGCCTGGAGGGGATGTGACGTGCTTGGCAGCGCGCTCCCTGGTCAGGCTCCGCAGCTCTGGCTGGGGCGATGCAAATCTAAGAGGCCACGGTTCAGGGCAGCCTCAGAGAGAGGCTTACGAGCTCCATAAGTGGGAGTTGGAACCAGGGTCCCAGGCAGCCCCTTCCTGGCAGGCTACGAGTTCAGGCACTCTCAGCCACGCCTGTCCATTATGGGGGGACAGGGTCCTCAGGAAGTGCCCATGGGGCCGCAGTGACTACTCCTGGCTTGACTGAATGGTGCCGCCAGCCTTGACTGCCCACGGTGAGTCTCTGCCCTGCCCAGCCCAACGCCAGAGGAGGTTCCCCAGAACCCCAAGCATCCCACATGTACCCGTTCCCTAGAGGCAGACCCTGGGAAAGTGAATTACTGGGCAAGCCCTCCCAGGAGAGATGAGGTGAGGAAACTAAGCAGGGATGTGGTTTGGGCCGAGGCCAGCTTCAGCCTGGTCCCGCTGGGAGCCCAGGAGCAGGGGTTATAGCACAAAGTCGGACGCACCCTGTGGCAAGGGGCCTGGTCTTTTGTGCCCCTGTGTCAGTCATTGGTTGTGGGCTTAGGGCAAGGGGACTCAGGCAGGTGGCTGCCCTCCGGGGTCAGCTGAGGCTCATTCTCTAGAGAAGGGGGACAGCGGTGAGCTTTAGTAGCCAATAATCACAGCAGCTAGGGGATGGGCGCATCAGACCAGGCATGGGGATCTGGGCAGGTCACCAAGAGCATCACTGCGCCATGCCCATGGGATACAGCCAGGACACAGCTCAGCCGGAACCCCGTGAACAGCCAGCCTGGTGACTCTGACTTCTAGAAGGCCAGAGGGCCGAGGAGCCAGACGGTACTACAACGAGCAGTGTCTATGACAGCCTAGCCGTCACCCCTGACACCCATACTCTGAAACTACAAAGGCGTGGTTTGTGCATCTGCCCTCTTATCTCCTCCCAGCAGGGACACAGGCCTGCAGGTTCCATCAACGGTAGTGCTGGGGACTTCTGCCCAGACCCCCTGAAGCCACAGCCAGTCTACTCTCTGCACAGAGACACACAGCGCACCTACCGGAGCTGTTCTGTGACGATCCAAAGCCTCCTCCCCCAGAGCCTTTAATACAAGTTTGCTGCCGAAACACAAACACCCGCCTCCAATGCGGAAGAGAGATTAAATTAGGAACAATCTTAATTCTTTCTGGCAGAGGGAAGCGAGTGAGAGCTGTCAGTTCCCCCATGATATATTGTCAAGGAAATCCAGGTTTAAAGGTATTTCATAAGTTTGCCTTTGCCTGCTAATAAAGAGAGTCAGCTAACAGGATCGGATCACCAGGCGAGACTGTAATGAGATAATGTGGTGTACTCCACAGAGACCCAGCCAGCGCCTTGAAATTCCTCCGAGAGGGTTTCTGAAGTGCTGCATTATGACGAGGAAGGGAGAGGAAGAGGGAGAGAGAAAAGGGAAAACGGGCATAATTAGTGGAGCAGATTAGGTGATTCAACAAAGATCATACGGTCCCAGCAGGCTGAGTGGCTGCGGTATTTGTCAACACACCTCACCTTTGCCTCTCGGTCTCCAGGCCTTTCTGTTTTCTCAGTGAGATGAGCAAGCTCAGAACCATCTTCCTGGAATACCCAGAGAGTGAAGGCTTTATCATAAGCAAATAAGCAGGTTTGCCTGGGGTCCTCCCCAGCTGGCTGGCAGTGGGCCTCAGCTGGGTCTCCCCCAAGCCCACAGACCTCGGGGAAAGAGGCTGTGTTCAAAGGAAGCCTAGGCCTAGGACTGAGCTCACTCTGGTGGGTGTCCAGTCTGGTGACCCACTGTGCACTGGGTACCCAGGTTCGCTGAGTTATGATGGGGTTGATGCTCCGCTTTGATGGTGTCTGGTCCCTGCCTTGATTGTTCCAGGGCTGAATTGTTTACTTGGGCTGTGGTCTGGGGAGGGCTCATTCTGTGCATGCAGCTGTATGAGAAACCTGTCTGGGTGCAAACGATCAACCCATTTAGCACGTCAGAAAACGGGACGCCCCACCCCAGCCCGACACGCACACCCACGCCAAGAAAATGTGATTCAGGGCTTAAAGCAATAAAAAACTTCAAAACTCCTATTTATTATTTAAGCCAGCTCAGCCCCTCTGCCCACTCTGCCCTCAAGCCCACCCTCACAGGCATAGGCAGATTTTTTTGGTCTAAAGGGCTTTGGGAAACTGATGAAGGCTCTGAAAACTCTTTCCAGAAAAAGTACAGACACACCCGCACGCACCCAAGTTGTGGTGCGATTTCAAGGGTTCACAGATCCCGATGGTGAACCCCAGGTTTCAAAACTCTGCAAAAGAGGTGGTGTTGAGGGGAGGACTTACTTTGTTAGACTGGGCCTGGGTGCACCCCATGGAGACAGATACTGCCTGGGCAGGAAGCTGTCCAGAAGCTGATCCGCCCCTGGAGACATGTGGGCTCTGGAACGGGCTTTAGTTTTTATTTCCTGTGCTCCCCTAGTTATGTTTTCCGGCGTCTGGGTCTCTGGGCAAAAGGGAAGCCAGGGGTGGGCAGGCAGGCCTTGGTAACGGCGTGAGAGGAGAGGCAGGAGAGAGGCCAGGGTCCACAGGGGAGTCTGCACAATCACCTCCTGTCCTGTGGGACCTTGGTCATCCCTGCTCTGTCCCCCAAAGGGCCCAGCAGATGATCTTTTGGGAGGAAAGGGGATTTCGTGCTGGCTTTGGAAGGCGTCAAAGAGGGGGAGCTGGGGAGACTACAGGCCCTGCTGCAATACCGCCAGGCTAGAGGGAGAACCCCAAGGGACAGAGTGGTGGTGGCTGTCTCAGAGAGGAAGGGAAGGAGCTGAGGCTCTGGGGCCTGGAGGGAGAGACAGGAGCCACGTGACTGCTGTCAGCCGAAGACGCTGGGCCGGGAGAGATTCTGAGATCGGGAGAAAATTCTTCTCCGCGTGACTCCCCACTTTCTTCTGGTAGCATCTGAGCACCCCCTGACTCCACCCAGTCCCCTCAGAGTGTGTGACAGATGTTCCGCCAGGGAGGGAGGGTTCAATCTGGATTTCTAATCTCCTCTGGCTGCACCACCGCCAAAATACAATACGCAATTATGGGGACACGATACGTCAGTGATCACTGAGGGGAAGAAACCCCATTTGGACAGCAAAGCCAATGGCTGGTATCTAAATGTATGACTACAGTCAGCTCAGAGACCTTCGGGTTCTCTTGCAGGCAACGAGCAACCATCCACTGATCGCAATCCGGCTGTCCTTCTCAAGCCCCAGCCTTTCCCTGTCATCTGCTGACAGCACTTACATGGCTCCTATGTCCAGGCCCTGCAGAAAGAGGGCAGGGCATCAGGCCAGGAGGCCGGAGATCACAGGGGCCCGGGCCCATTCGCTCATTCATTCACTGGTATTTTTGGAGCACCTCTCACCTGCCAGGCACTGTTCTAGGCTGTGGAGTATAGCGGTGAACAGGACAGACTGCCCTGGGGAGTGGACATTCTAAGGAAGGCTCTGGGGGGCCTATTTTTGGGTAGATACTGCTCCTTCCTGATGAGCTCCCCAGGCTCATCCTCTTGCAGGGTGATAGAGCAGACCCTTTCAAAAGCTGGCCCAGGGGGACAGCTTCAGGGGCCTTGGATCCTACCCTCCTGCTTCCCATCTCCTTGCGCTAAGAAGGCAGATACCAGAGTCCATCTCTTCCTCCTCCTACCTCCTGTGGTTCCGGGCCTGGCTTTGGTAGGGTTATCTGAGTGATCTACGGTAAATCGCTTCCCTTCCCAGCTCCTGGTTATTCTCAACTATAAAATGAGGCTAATGACACTAGCTCCAGTCATATCACGGGGATTTTCTTAGGATGGTAGAACCCACAGAAGGTTCAGATGGAGAAGAGACCTCAGGAATCACTGAGCCCAAAGCACTCATTTCACAGAAGAAGAAACTGAGGTTCCAAGTGGTACCTAGTAAAAGTGTCTGAGAAAGCTCTTGGTGAATGGAAAGCTCTCTGTCGATACAAGGGATTGTTATATTGTTGTTATTTTCCCTTTGAGCGCACTGGCTGGTCTCCCATGACCCAGGCAGGGAGGGGAGGCACGAGTGAAGAGTCCTTCCCTGCAGGTCCCTGAGTCCTTCACTTGTCCTCAAAGACCTCACTGGTCCCGAGCCCCATGTGGCTCCCCCTGCTGTGGCTGCCCAGCCCCACTAAGAGGATGGAAGCTGTTTATTGCTTTCCTGCGTGGTGGGGGAGGCTGGAGTTATAGGCTAATTAAACCACAGACAGATTCCTCAGCAGTTGGCTGGGACCATAAGTGCTGTTACAACAGTAAAAGGCCAGAGATGACAGATGGAGCTTTTTCAAGATTATATCACCGTCGCCCCAGAACACGGCTTCCACTCAACCCCTCGGCTTCGGGGCCATGCTCCATGGGGTGATCGCTCTGCATCGGGGAAGTCTACAGACAATTAGCGGGGAAAGCGAGAACAAAGAAGAACAGGACGGGTTCAGTCTAACCACAATGGCAAGAAGTAACAACCTAACCCACACCGTGGTCTCCTTGGAAGACTATAAATTGCCCAAGATGCTTCTCAATGGAAGAATGGGAAAGTCCTTCCTAAAGTCTAATTGAAATCCCTTCTGCTGCCAAGACAGCGAAGGGCTGGGGGAAAGGAAAACGATGACTGTGCCACGGGACGGAAGCAGTGAGCTGGGGAAGGGATGAGCAAGGACCACACGGGGGCAGGTCTCCGACCTCAGGATGGGTGTTTCTCTTTGTGCTCCAATCAACAGAGAGGATTACTCTCCTTTGTACCTCCTTCCTTCCACCTCTTCCAGGAAGTTGACCTAGATGAGATTTGGCCAAAATCGGGACTTAACTTTGGTTTCCATGCTACCCACGACCAATGAAATGGAGGGAGGAAGAAAGAGGAAGGCAAATGAATGATCTCGTGATTTAAAATAACCTATAGGAAAAGACTTCATCTGGTTGTGGAGTCAGCCAAGTTGGGTTTGAGTCCCCTCCCTGCCTCTTGGACAGTTCAACCTTCTCTGGGCTTCTGGTTCCTCCACCATAGTAAATACAGCTAAATATTCCTGGCTTACGGGGTGTTCTGAAGTCCAAGAGGGATCATGCATTTAAAACCTCATGGTACTTGGTAGAGTGAATCGTGGTTATTCAGTCGCTCCTCAGAGCGCATGGTCTCCAAGAGGAGTTAGATCCTTCTCTGCCCTGAAGATGAAATCTCCACTTTCCTTGATACCTTTAGACTCAGAAAGGTCACCCTAAAGTCTAGCCTGACTCCCACCTGCTGCAGGGCCCCCAGAAGTACAGATCCAGACAAGTAATCGTGAGCTGGAGGGCTGGTGTTCAGGGGAGGCCTGGCTGCCACCTCCCTGCAGCTGGGAAGATGCTGTAAGTCCAGCCAGGCTGTTTACCTCCTTCCTGCCCCTCATGTTCCTCAAAACGCACAAGGTCACTTGGCCCAGCTAGAGTCCCAGCTCAGGCACTGACGTGATGCGATCTGACAGCCCCGTGTCCCGCTGCCAGGCCACTGCTGCGGCAGGGTGGGGCCGGAGGGGCAGCTGTGTCTCTCGGCCTGGTCGCAGCCTGGAGGAAACCGGGGGACCTGGGAGCTGCGAAGTACCATCAGGTAGAAAAGCTGAAGAGCAGGTTTGTGGGACACCTCTTCCGCTCTCCCCGTCCCCGCCTGCCACCTATACCCCCTCTCCACCCCATGCACTGCAGGCTCTGGGACCAGCTAGTGTCGGGGAGCTCCCACCACTCGGGCTTCTGAGTCCAGGACACAGGTGGGGAGGCCGAGGGGACCCGAGCCCCGCTGACCCTGCTCCGAGCAGCAGCCATCTGTCTTCTGCATGGCTTCATCACCCAGCAGAGCCCAGCATCTCCCCACTGAGGCCCCACCTCCCACATATGCCTTTCGACTGCCCCTTCCAGTTCTCCCGGAAGGAAAGAAGAGGAACCAGCATTTGGAGAGCCCCTACTTTGTGCCAAGGACTGTGTCAGGCACTTCTGTTATCTCACTGAATTCTTCAATCCATAATGTCAGGGGTGGACCCTGGGGGCAGCGAAGGGTGGGGCGTGGGCAGGAACAAAGACACACTCAAACTCCATACTACAAAGAGAGTTGGGAACTGTTTACAAAGGTGTGGGCGGGGTTTAAGGAAACTAACCACAGGTGGCGCAGTGTCCTCAGACTAGCAGTAGCAGGGCCCCTCGCCTCCCCTGGGCCTGAAGGGACAAGGGCAGAAGCAGTTAGTTACTGGCATTGGGGGAGAGTCATGTTCACAGCAGTGGGTAGGGGGCTACCTGATAGGAGCTGTGGCTCTTGATGGAGGGACACAACCAGCTGATGGGGATCCTGCGGGTAAGGAGTCAGAGGACAAAATCCCAGCCTACTGTTCTCCTCTCCTCTGATATTCTGCTGGTGCCGCCCACTGGCCCAACCCAATCGGGAAGCTCGTGATGCTGTGCACTTGGGAAACCTTGGGGGCAGGGGCAAGAGCGGGTTGGGAAGGGTGGAGAGCGGACCTGGAGAGACAAAGAGCAGGTGGTCAGCACGCACGAGATAGGAACGATCCCTGTTTACAAGTGCCCAGAGTCAACAGCCGATTACAAAGCCAGATCCCGGGCCCATGTTCTCTGTAATTTCTTCTGTCTAATGTCTCCTCTGCAAAAAAGTAGGACAGGAGGTAAGGACGGACAGGTTGCAGAGTCCTCATCTCACCTGGTCTGAGCTTCCAGCTCCTCACAGCTCCCCAGCCTGGCTCCTCTGATAGTACCTCAGGTCTGCAGAAGGCACAGAATCCAACTCAACTCGACCCTCAACTGCCTCCTGACCTTGAGAAATCCCTCAGGCTCTCTGGGCTTCAGTTTTTGCATCTGTGAAAAAAAAAAAGAGTGTAATTCTGTCCCTGTTTCCATTACAAATATTTTGGAAGGATGAAAGTGAGATATACGTGTAAAATGCTTTGGCATTAAAGTCGAGCCACAAAGGCTAGAGAAGAATCATTCTTTAATTGAAAAAATGTTTATGAGACAACCTACTACGTGCAGGCATTGTTCCTGATGCTGAGGGTACAATAGCAAACAAATAGGCAGTGTCTGCCTTCTTGGGGGAGACAATGAACAAACACATGAATGCATAGTATGTCAAATGGAGAATAAGGGCTATCTGGGGGAAAAGAAGCAGGACAGGCAGGTAGGGAGAGGTGGAAGGGAGGTTTGCTATTATATTTAGCGTGGTTGTGGAAAACCCTGAGATAATAAGTCATTTGAGGGGCTTCCCTGGTAGTGCAGTGGTTAAGAATCCACCTGCCAATGCAGGGGACACAGGTTTGAGCCCTGGTCCGGGAAGATCCCACATGCTGCGGAGCAACTAAGCCAGTACGCCACAACTACTGAGCCTGCGTGCCACAACTACTGAAGCCCATGCACCTAGAGCCCGTGCTCCGCAACAAGAGGAGCCACTGCAGTGAGAAGCCCACGCACTGCAACGAAGAGTAGCCCCCGCTCGCCGCAACTAGAGAAAGCCCATGTGCAGCAGCGAGGACCCAATGCAGCCAAAAATTAATTAATTAATTAATTTTTTTTTAAAAAAGTCATTTGAACACAGGCTTGAAGAAAGTAAGGAAGAAAGACTTACGGAGATCCAGGGGGAGGAAACAGCAGGTACAAAGGCCCTGAGGCTAAAGGACATTGGGCACATTTGAGGAAAAGCACGGAGGCCAGCATGGATAGAAATGAGTGACCAAGGTGGAGAGATTAAGGGCCACATCACCATGTTAATAAACTGAAGGAGAGTAAGGGAAGTAGGGACAACTGTTAGAGGCTATTGCAATCGTCTAGTAAGAGATGGTAGCTTGGACTAGCCGGAGGTTATAGGAGTGGGCAGATACCAGCAAAACCAAAGGATTGTTGATGGATTGGATGTGAGTTATGAAAGACAAAGAGAAGTTAAGATTGATCCCAAAGTTTTTGGCCTGAGCAGCTAGACAAGAGTGTTGCCGTTGGCGGAGCTGGAAAGATTGCGGGTGGGGCAGCTTTAAGGGGAGATTTTGTTCTGGACATGTAAAGTAGATATGAATGGATCTCGAGTATGGGGCAGGACTGGACTGAAGTCATACGTCTGGGAGCTGTCAACATGCAGATGGCATTAAACCCACAGGTCTGGGGGAGATCACCCGAAAGTGGATCTAGGAGGGCCAAGGCCTGAGCCCTTGGGCCAGGTCAGGCGTCAGCAGGAGGACTTGAGTGGCAGCGGTCAGTGAGGGAGAGGGAGGTCCAGGCAAGGAGAGCACCACCAACAAAAAAAAACCTGAAGACTCATCTCACTTTTGGATTTTGCTGTCCAAATCCAAAATAAAATTGAGCAGCGATTGAAAGACTAGTCCCTCGTGACCAACTTGAGTTCATCCCAGTCATTACAGACCGATTCGACATTAGAAAGTGTGTTAACATAGTTCACTGCGTAATAAAGGAAAATTCTATGTGGTTTTCTCGCTACACACCAAGGAAACATTTGATAAAAGTCTATAAATTTTCCTCATTTTAAAAAAAAACCTCAATAGAGATGGAAGAAAATTAAACTTCCTTAATCACACAGCTTCCAAAGAACGTTCGAAATATTTCCACTCTGTCTGGAAAGAATATACGGACGTCTATCTGTTCAACATGTTTCTAGAGTAGTGGCCACTGCATCAAATGAAGAAAAAGAAATATGGAGGATGAATAAAAGAAGGAGGAAAGACAAAAGTATTATTTTCAGATGATATGATCATCTACCTAGGAAATCCAAAAGAATGAAATGATATACTGTTAGATAGTAAGATTCCAGCACATTAGTAGAGTATCAGGACAACAAACAAAAATCAAAGCTTCCCTCCGTGCCACCAATTAAAAAAAAAAGACATCCAAAATAGAAAAAAAAGAAAACAACAAATGCCTCTAAGCTTCCAAGGAATGGACCCAGTAAGATATGAACAAGACAGTAACGCAGTAACTATAAAACTTGACTGAGTATTATAGAAGATCTAAATAAATGGAGAGACATCTAATGTCCCTGGATGGGAAGTCTCAGCCTCGTGAAGTTGTTGATTCTCCCCAGATTCAAGGCAAGCCTTGTCAAAATCCCAACAGAGTTTTATGGAACTTGATCACCTTAATTTAAATTCACCTGCAAGAGGAAAAGAAGAAAAGTCAGGCAGTTGTTGAAAGAGAAGTATGTTGAAGAGGGATCTACCCTACCAGTATAAAACATATAATAATGACATAAGCCATAGTCATTAAAACAGCAAGATGTGAGCCTAAGAATGGACAGATAATCAACAGATTGTGTAGGTGCGGGAGCATATGATAATAGCATCTCTAATTAACCATCCTGGGAGGGACTGATTGTTCATAGGTAGTACTGGTACAGCTGCTTGTTGTATCAGTTTGAGGTACTGCCTGCTGCCCATGACAGAGAACTTGACATAATCAGGCTTCAGTAATAAGGAAATGTATTGCTGGCATGAGGAAGTCCAGAGGTAGATAAGGTAGTAGCGAGACCTCAAGGTTGGCCAAACCCAGTGGCCCCGACTCTGTTCTCTAGGCTTCCTTTACAGCTGTGGCCCTCTCCGAATGTTGCCCTCGTCCTCTGGCTGGCTTCTCTCATGGTGACAAAGATCCCTAGCAGCTCCTGGATCCACAGCCACAAACCATGATGTCCGAAGGAAGAAAGGGTTTTTTTTTTTTTTTTTCTCCCAGTGCAGACTTTGAGAAGTGAGCAAACTGTCTTCCCCAGACGCACTCAGTAAACTTCCTCTCACCTTAGCTCGGTCATATGCTCATCCTGAACTAATCACCATGACCGACATAACGCCATACTCTGATGTTTAGGCCAGGTGTGTGGGATTACCCTTAAACCAATGAGGCCTGGCCCCAAAGCCAGGGGATAATGGCGATGGGCTAGAATGCCTACATGAAAATCTAGGGAAAGTGGAAATGAACACTAGGTGGGCCAATAGTAATGGCCACCGAAGCTAGCCATTTGGAAAAAATTAAATTAAAACTTACCTCCCACCATAACAAAATAAATTTCAAGTTGACTAAAGAGCTTCATAAGCAAGGGGAGCACTATAAAAATATTAGAAGAAAATGTACTATAACCTTGGGGTAGGGAAGACCTCAGGGAAATACAATAAAATCAAAACCATTAAAAAAAAAATGATAAGTTGACTATATCAAAACTAACTGGGGCTTCCCTGGTGGCGCAGTGGTTGAGAGTCCGCCTGCCGATGCAGGGGACACGGGTTCGAGCCCTGGTCTGGGAAGATCCCACATGCCGTGGAGCGGCTGGGCCCGTGAGCCATGGCCGCTGAGCCTGCACGTCTGGAGCCTGTGCTCCGCGACGGGAGAGGCCACAACAGTGAGAGGCCCACGTACCGCAAAAAAAAAAAAAAAAAAACTGTTTCTGTCTGATGAAAACATTCATAAGGAAAGTTAAAAGGCAATTGACAGACTGGGAGAGATATGTGAACCATGCATAGCAGATATGAATTAATATCCAGGACATGTAAAGAGCTTCACAAAAATGATAAGACTAAGCAAAAAATAGGAAGAAGCAATTCATAGAAGAGGAAAGGTAAATAAGCAGTGAACATATTAAAAACCTTTACAGAAATCAGAGAAATTCAAATCAAATGAAATGAAATACTTTGGCAAAAAAGTATAATATTGACAATATCTAGCATTCAAGGGGGTGCAGGGAAATGGGAAGTCTACTACCCCACTGTTGGGAGTGTAAACTGGCAAAGAATATTTATTCAAATTAAATATATGCACTTGTCAGGAATTTCACTTCTAGGTATCACTCCTAGAGAATTACTCATTTTTGTATAAATGAGTAATATAGACATAGACAAAGATGGCCTTTGTTACGTTGTTTCCAGTAGTGAAAAAATGTGTCTCCAATGTCCAAGAGGGGAAAATAAATGTATATACAAATATATATAATATATACATATATACATTCATAATGCAATATTATAATATTTCGTTGTTTAAAAAATGAGGTAGTTCCGTAGGTAGTGAAATTGAAACCTGTCCAAGCCATATTATTAAGCGAAAAAGGGAAAAGAGCAAATTGCAAGCCACAGTACCACATTTTACCATTTATGTAAAATCAAAAGGTCCAGCATTTTTCTAGTTGTGTGTATGCGTAAAATGCTCAGGAGGCGGTCTATAGGGATGCACACCAATCCCCTAGTTGGGAATTGGGGTCAGGGAGGGGCACTTAGGGTTGATCCTACTGTGTGGATCTTTTAAATGTAACTATATATCACTTGTATTATTAAAAATAAATTGAAACATTTGATTTGTCCTCCACGCATTTGAGGACAGGCTATGTGCACACCCTGGCTGACCCACCGTTATTCTACTGCTCAGACGAAGGAAGGATCGGCTTCCAGCTCCTCTCTGCTGGGGCTTCCCAGGGAACTTGGGGGAAGGCTGTGAACTTCCAGAAACCTCTAAAGGTTGGGCATGGTTTGGTTTCAAATCACACAGACTTTGGAGTCAGAAGACCTCAAAGTCTGAATTGTGCCTCTCCTCCTTGCTAAATACACAACTGAGGCTCTGTGCCTCAGTGTTTCCATCTGTAAAGAGGGTTGATGAAACGAATACCTACCTCTCAGGGCTCCTGGGAGGTCAGAATGGGCATGAAAACTAACAGGCATTAAAAAGATGTTTTCAAGTATTTTAAATATTTATGCAAATCTAACTCCAGGTTTAGGGGTTGTTCTTCCCAAAAACCTGCCCCACTCCCCTTCGTAAACAGGAGGAGCAGAGCTGGGTTGTGGTTCCCTGGTCCGGCCTCTCCTCTTCCCTTCTCACCCTCACCGGAGCTGTGCTCTCAGGCACAGTGACCCCTGGTTAATCCCTTTGAGTAAATCCAGGTCTCTCCAAATCCCCGTTCACACACCTGTTAGCAAATAGCAAAGGCTGCACTGCATCTGGGCAGTGGCAGTCCACTGGGGCTGAGCTGGTCCTTCCCCCCTCCATCTTTTGTTAGCATGGGATCAGCTGCTTCCTAGAAGCCAGCTGTGAAATGTCTTCTGAACCAAACCAAAAAGAGCAGATGTTTAGCCGTGAGGCTTTGCTCCCCACACCTCCCTGGGCCCAGGCCTTCATTCACACCTGCTCCTGGGGACGGAGCAAACCACCAGATATACCCTCCTCCACTCCCAGGTCCTGCTTCCGGAAGGGAGACAGTGAGGGAGGGGGAGGAAAACCACTTCTGGCTGCTCCCAGTCTATTGGCCGGCCAGGTCACTGTCCCCGGTCTCTGGAGATGCAGCTGTGGGCGGAGACTGGAGACAGGGAAGCAATATCCTGCCCAAATGGCCTCTCGCTGCTCTCCACTCCATTTATTAGCCTGTCACTCTCCGCTGAAAAATGCGTCCATCACCGTGAGCCCCAAGCTCTTCTCTATCTCTGCCTGGGACCAAGGGAAACAGGAGGCCAGAGAATACTGAACCCAAGGCCTCTCCGTTTTCTCCATCCCCCCTCCCCTGTCCGCTCCCCAAGACACACATAAAGCACGCTGCCAGCAGTGTGTGCGAACAAGCGTGCACACATCCCCGGACTCACCTGCAGAGTCAGATGCTCCAAACTCCTGTTCTAGGATCTGGTCAGGAGGGCATCTGCATCCCTCCCTACCTTCGTTTTAAAGACATCGAAGAAAATAGATTCTATCACCTTTAGTTATCCTTTCAGTCCTGGCTCAAGCATCACAGCCTCTATGAAGCACACCAGAGTCCTCCACTCCTTCCCTAGAGTGCCTCTTCCCTTGTGCCTCCCATCGTACCATGAATGCATCAGTTCCAGAACTTACTTCACAGTATTTCATTTTATGTCACATACCTATCTCCTTCACCACACTGTGCCATTTGTATCTAAAACCTCTACACTTACCACAGTGTCGGAGCATATTAGATACTCATTGATGGGGGATGGAGGGATGGAAGGATGGGAGGAAATCCTCCCTAGTCCATTCTTCCCAGCTTCTAAGAAGTAATAATCTCACTCCCTCAACGTTCTGTTGGTCTATATATTTATATGTAGCAGAGTATCTTCATATCTTAGGGCACTTGATAGGCTGGTACTTTTCTCCTTTTAATAGAGCCCAAGCCTCTTTGAGGGTAGAAAGAAAATTGAGAATTTCAGAAAAATGTACAAAATCACAATTTTCTCACTAGGAGGCTGGCAGACACTCCAGAAGGGCCCGCCTGGAATCGCCTGGGCATCCCAGGTTCAGAATCCTGTCTTGCTGGTCTAGACAGAGACCAGTACTTTTGCCTCTGCAGACATAGCCCTGGGTTCATCACGGTGGTGGGAAATGGGTGGGCATCTGCCCTGTGTTGACTCTTACGGGCTCTGGCCATTTCTGAGGACCTCTCACTCCATTCTTGTCCAAAACACACACTTGTTGCTCACAAACCCAGTGGATCTAGGCCGCAAATTTTATGCTGATGATAAACGGGTCCCTATTTTGGGAAGCTCTTCTGTCTTGAAAACAGGGTGTCCCGTGGAGCTTAGGGTTCTCTGGACAGCACCCGCCCCGTAGGAAGTCCTGGGCTGGAACCTTTCTTGTACCTCAGCAAGAGTGTCAGAAACGCTGTGTCCGCCCTTCTTTGCCTCAGGGAGAGCTCTCCTCGGACTTAGTGAATTCCCTGCTCAAGCCTGACGGTCTCCTCAGCTGAAAGCACCAACACAGCCTGCAGCCCGAGGCCTGGTGGGGGAACAGGCGGGGCTCAGCCTTTCTCAGCTTCAAAAAAGCAATGAGGTTGAATTTTATATTTATTGATCACAGCTTCTCTAGACCTTTACTATCATCATTTAACTCTCGCTTCTAACCAAATCCCCTTTATCTCTTTTTGCCAACTTCACTGCCCAAAATCGTTTTTTTTCTTTCTCACACTGTAAACACATTGCCGTTCGAGTGCACAGCCAGCCTACCGCCAGAGCCCTCTCTGTGTTTATTTTTCTCCCCTATCCAAAAACCATCCTCATCATGGAGGAGAATTAAAGGAAGGGGTGGCCTAGAAGGGGTTAAACTAACCCAGTAAATAAATATTGCAAGTTCTCACTCTCTGGAACAAATTCAAGAGGTGAGCTATACATCTAACCTGAAACTGTGCTTATATTCAAAGATAATTTCTCTTGATTTTTGAACGAGTTGGGGGTCTTCCCATATACAAACGAAAAGACAATCATGTGTCTGGATAGTCTTGGAATTCTGAACAGTTAAAATCAAATGAAAAATGAACATTAAATATAAAATAAATAATAAAAGAATAATGTCACAACTCAAAGGCTAATCTTCCAAAGATTCTTTCCTCTCCCTTTTTTGGCCCTACTTTGTGCAGGGAGCGGACCCCAGGCGAAGAATCATATAAAGAAATAGCCTAGGGCTTCCCTGGTGGCGCAGTGGTTGAGAGTCCGCCTGCCGATGCAGGGAACACGGGTTCGTGCCCCGGTCCGGGAAGATCCCACATGCCGCGGAGCAGCTGGGCCCGTGAGCCATGGCCGCTGAGCCTGTGCGTCCGGAGCCTGTGCTCCGCAACGGGAGAGGCCACAAGAGTGAGAGGCCCGCGTACAGCAAAAAAAAAAAAAAAAGAAAAGAAACAGCCTAAATGGAGGTGCCCTCTCTCCCTCTAAACCCCTTGGTGTCTGACTTGTCTTCTATTGAGGATAAAAATGTGCTGCATCTTGATTAGGAAGAAATCTGAAGACCCCCTTCCCTCTCTTGCTGAACTCTGAGTTAGGCCAGATAAGGCAGACTGTTTGGTGACTGAAGGCCAGAATTTCTTCAGGAGTTGCTGCAAACCCTCCCTTACTTCCACCTTCTCAGGCTGGTGTGTTTCTAGGCTTCCCTGGAGCACAGGGGCAGAGCACAATACAACGTGTGCATTGATAGAGCTATAGACTCAACAGGGTGCGAGCAGAAGGCAGCTCCATTCTTTCATTCTGCTACGGCCCCTTCAAGCACATTCGTTCCCGACCATTGGAGAACCTCGTAGAAAAACCTTATAGCTTGGGAGATAACACTCAGATGTTTTTTTGTTTTGTTTTGTTTTGTTTTGTGGTACGCGGGCCTCTCACTGTTGTGGCCTCTCCCGTTGCGGAGCACAGGCTCTGGACGCGCAGGCTCAGCGGCCATGGCTCACGGGCCCAGCCGCTCCGCGGCATGTGGAATCTTCCCGGACCGGGACACGAACCCGTGTCCCCTGCATCGGCAGGCGGACTCTCAACCACTGCGCTACCAGGGAAGCCCTCAGATGTTTTTAAAAGTCCAGATCAATTTACTGTTAGAGCCTCCACTTCTCATCCTACTGAAGACTCCCATCGCCCAGCTTGGACCTGATACAGCTGGAACCTTAAGGAGTGGGGAGCATGGGTGGTCAGTTTCATCACTATGTTCTCACTCCTCCTCTACTCATTGGTGAGTGTTTGGACCACTCTCCCCACCCCAAGGTCAGATAGGGTGGAGATGGGAGGAGAAAGAAAGGCCAAGGGGGCCTTACTTGACTTGCAGGATGGTGGCAGATTCCAAATGCCAGTCTTTCTCTTGTCAGGGGCTCATGTGTGTCCTCTCACCTGTAGTTCCCTCGATATAGGTAACACCCCCTCTACTGGTTGCTTATGACCCTCACCTCCTTTAGTCCTGCACACCCCAGCCTCTGGCCCAGGGCCTGAAGCCTTCAGAGTTCCCGGCATCCCTCTGCGAGGTCCACACCTGCCCAGAGGAGGGAGGCTCCCTCCACGCCCTGTCAGACTCTAGGAAGGGAGCGATCTGAGGCCACCTAGTCCCTCTCCACTCAGGCCGTCAGCTACAGCCTCTCACCTTTGGACCTTCTCGGGCCTCAGCCAAGCTTGCATGGCTCTCGTCCAGCTCCTTCATTCGGTCAGTGAGAGGGATGCAGCCCCCTTCCCTCTCCCATGCAAGGAGGTGGGACACAGCCCCCTGACCGCTCAGTCCACAGAAAGCTTCCCAGCTTCCCATCAATCTCTCCACATCCTATTTTTATACCCTTGAAGTGGATGAGAAAGTAAGGGTCACGCAGCCAATTTCACCCACTTTTAGCCCTGGCGAGGGGTGGGCAGGGAGGTAGGCAGAGCCCTCCGTTTGGAGCTCAACCACGCCCTGCTCCACAGGGGAACTTAGCCAGCTTTACTGCTCACCCCAAGTGTGAGAGGGCCAAATTGCTCCGGACCGCTCATTCATTCACCCACAAACATTCCTTGAGCATTTATCTAGGACTGCCGTGACAAAATACCATAGACTGGGTGGCGTAAACAGTAGAAATATATTTCTCACAGTTTTGGAGGCTGGGAAGTCCAAGGTCAAGGTGCCAGCAAGGTAGGTGTATTTCTGAGGCTTCTGCTCTTGACTTGTTGGCAGTGGCCATCTTGCTATGTGCTCACATGCAGGGGGGTGGGGGGGAGGGAGGCGGCGCACAATCCCACCATGAGTGTCCCACCCTCATGACCTCATCTAACCCTAATTATCTCCCAAAGACCTCATCTCCAAATATCATCACACTGGGGGTTAGGGCTTTAACATATGGATCTGGGGACATAAACATTCAGTCCACAAGCACCTACTAAGCATCCAGGCGCTGTGCTGGGCGCTGAGGATAAGAGCATCCACGAGGCATGAGGCTTGCCCTCTCCTTCTCCCAGGAGAGAAAAAACCAGTGCGTGGATAAATAATTGCACGTCAGTATCAGAGACGCCAAGTGGCCGGACAGCATGGCTGGGTGTCTGGCAGGCCTGTGGAGACCATTCACGCAGCCTTCCTCCATGGGAGGGGCGGGGCCCTTGAACGGCTGCTCCTTGGTAGCAACACGTGCCCAGGTGTGTGGACATCCTGATACAAAACCAGGATGACCCTTAACTGATGCTGATTGAACACCTGTCATCTGGCTGGACTGAGCCAGGGGTTTTTCATTCTTTCCCAACAAGCCTGGGGATGGAGAACCTTACCTCTATTCTATAGATAAACAAACCGAAGTTGAGATATAGAAGTGGGTCTCTGAATCCAGGAAGCAAACACACTTCCAGCCCAAGAGAAGGCTGCATGCTTTTGGGGGGAACAAATCCCTAACCTTTAGCTCCCAGCGCCTGTGGGGTTTGTCACCAAGAGGTTTCCACCCACTTCCAGCTTTTTCCTCGAAATGCCTCAAAGGAAAGTTTGTCTAACTCCGGGTTCTTTGCATTTTGTTTAGAGACAAAGATAAAAACGCGTTCATTATCTCATCTGCGGCCGCTCAAACGAGAGAAAAGTGCTTCTGTATTAGGGCGACGCAATCCACCCAAACCTTTTTCCTTCTATTAAAAAAGCATGAAGGCAATTTACCAGGATGCGCCTGTCACAGTCTGAAAAGCAGAAATGCCTCTTTTATCTTCTGATTTATTTACAGGTGCAGCCTAGTGACAGAGGCAAGTATTTTTCTGGCGCAGTGACTTGGAGGGGCCGTGGTAGATAAAGCAACAATCGGGTGCTTCCTTGTCCCTAAATGTGAGTTTTGTGCTGCCACCATCAGATAGTCCTGAAGCAGGTCCCAGGTCGCTGAGGTCACCAGCAGACACACTTCTTCACTTGCTTTCACACACACCCCCAATGCCCACCTTGCAGGAGCCAGCTGGATCTCTGCCGGCTTCCCTCCAACCGCAGGTGGGCAGGGGAGAGCACTTGGGGGGCTCCTCTTAGGAAATGGGCTGAGCAAGTGGAAGAGGAGACATCCAGTAGGATTTTCTGTTTCCAAGAATCTGCTAGGTACAAAACAGGCCTAAGGGTAGCTCCGACACCATCACCTTTTCTGGAAATTTCAATTGTAGAACACTAATTTCCCTGGGGTGGCTTCTGTGTTATCTTCACTGGAGATATCTTTTGACATTTTCATGCAAACCCTCTCCAAGGAGCTCTCCGGCATTGTTTCAACCATTCTCACTGTAGACACTGAAAGGACACAAAGGGAAGAATGAACCCTGGGTAATGACACTTAGTATCTGCATGGTGATGCCAGGCCACCATCAAATCGGCATCGGATTTGGCCATCAAAGATACTTTCTCCCACAGTCAACACCGTTTACTGAGCCCCTGCTGTGGTCAGGCTCAGCATTCAGGGAGATACAAGTGCAGATGAGATGCAATTCTGCACGCAGTCTGGTGGAGGAAAAAGGCAAGAAAGGAAATCATCAAAACATGAGGCGGAACAAAATAAGAAGTAAGTGGAAGCGTCCACAATGTGTTACAGGAACACAGAGAAAGAATGACTTAACCCTGAGTTGGGACTCAGGGCAGGTGGAATTTCCATGGAAGGCAGCATTTTCATTGGTCTCGAGGAACGGAGGGTTTGCAGGGGAAGCATGGGGGTGGGCGTAAGGGGTGGCAGAAGTGGCAGCACAGTGTTCCCTCTGCCCTGCTCTGGCTCAGCCAGGGCACAGTGGCACCTGCCACCAAGGGCTCCCATCATCCACGGAGGCTTCATTCACTCTGGTCCTCGTTGCCATGGAGCCAACATCTGGTCCCAGTGACCTGGCCGGTTGCCATGAGCATTGCTGCAGCATCACCTGAACTCCCAGCTCCAGGACTCAGGGGAGCTCCACGTGTGGGGAGCTACAGCTGGGTTGAAACCTTCAGAGCCACAGGCTGAAATCGACACCCAAAGAGGTGGGTCAGGAGTAGATTCTGCCCTTAAGACTATTCCCCGAGAAGCACTGAGGGGAGCGTTGAGATCTACACTGTCCACTCTACCAGAGGGCCAGTAGCAATTTTGGATTTTTCCCTTAAGGACTGTGTCATCCACACATGGGGAGTTGGGGACCCAGAGAAGTTGGGTGGCTTATCCTGCTGGAGCTAGGACCAGCTCTCATGGCTCTCAGCTCTGATGCACCATCCTCCGCCATAGTGGTTCCAGCCTTTTCCAGCCCCCAACTCCCCAGCTGGAAAGAGGGAACAATCGCATCTGCCTTGAGGGTCAAAGGAGGGTGAAAGTGTCTCCAAAAGCAAGGAGCACGATCATGCCTAGGTTCGCAGACTCCCAGGGGGAACACAGGCAGAGGGGGCAGGAGAGCTCTTCCCTGAGGTTGGAACGTGGGGCACGGAGAGCGCTGGGGTGCAGGTCACGCTGGGGAGTCAGGCAGCCACCAGATTGTGAGGGTCTGTGAAGTCACGCTAAGGGGTGTGGACGACACAGTCCTTAAGGGAAAAATCCAAACTTGCTACTGGCCCTCCAGTAGAGTGGGCAGTGTGGATCTCAACGCTCCCCTCAGAGCTTCTTGGGCAATAGTCTTAAGTGAACAATCTACTCCCATCCCACCTCTTCCCAGCACACCATTTATTGTTTTTCCTTCCACAGACCTCAAGGAGGCCTATGAAGTCATCCCCAGCCAATCTCAGCTCCTGCATGAGATCACCACGGTTAGCACAATCCCGCTAAAAGCAGAGAAACCTGATGTTTTCGGTAGAGGCTGTGCTGATAACAGTATGATTTCTGTGGCGCTATTTGAGACATTGACAGAAGCTCTCAGAGAGTTATTATGACTTTCCCTGGGGGTCCAAAGACCTTAGCTTGGGAACTACTGCACTATTTCTGCAGTGACCACCATTTTCAGGAGAAAAATCTGGACCCATGGTGCAATAACTGTGAGTACGTGTATGGGGTGATGATATGGGCTGTTTGAAGACTATAGCGTTTCAAGAAACCTGGGTTAAATGGCCATCCATTCACTCACTCCTTTGCTCATTTATTAAGTGCCCACTCTGTGCTGTCACTGTGCTAGGTGCTGGGGGTGACAGTGAACACAAGGACACGGCTCCTGACTGCACAGAGCTGCTGGTTAGTTTACATAATGACCCTTAATGTGCAGAGCAGAAGAAAGCATGAACATCCGGGGGACTGTGGAGCGTGGCCTGGAGCAGGAGACATCTGAGTGTAGTTCTGAAAAATAAACAATAATTTGCCATGGACGAGAACAGAAGATTAAGAGGGGAGAGTACGAAGACAGGCTCCGGGGTACAAAACAGCAAAGGCAGGCAATCCACTGGGACTGTAAAGATGGAGACGGAGGTGGAGAAAGAGATTGGGAGAGATGAGGCTCCAGGGCAGGAAGGAGCCAGGCCCTGAAAGGTCCTGAAAGCCCATCCTGGGAGCCTGTAGCAGCCCAGCCCTGTGCTCACCCACAAGCCCCACCGTGGCAAACCTCCAAAAACCAGTCTTTGACATAACATGTGCTCCAAGCAATTGCTCTTGAATGTGACCACCTTGTGCTCTTCTCTCTCTGCCTCTGGGATTCCTCTGGACGCTCATTAATTTGTTCATTCTCTCATCAGGGCAGGGAAAAAGACGGAAGTCATCCCTGCCCTCAAGTAGCTTTCAATCTAAGAGAAAAGGCAAACATTAATGTAATAACTAAATGCATAAATGTAAATCATAAGTATCAAATGTAATATCGGTATAACTTTTTAAAATTATAAGTATCAGAGGTCAATTAGGATATAAGTGCTACAAGGAGGAGCTACATACCTGGCACTATAAAGCCATACTTTTTTTTTTTTTTTTGCGGTACGCGGGCCTCTCACTGCTGTGGCCTCTCCCATTGCGGAGCACAGCCTCTGGATGCGCGGGCTCAGTGGCCATGGCTCACGGGCCCAGCCGCTCCGCGGCATGTGGGATATTCCCGGACCAGGGCACGAACCCGTGTCCCCTGCATCGGCAGACGGACTCTCAGCCACTGCGCCACCAGGGAAGCCCCTATAAAGCCGTATTAACAGAGACACTAACCTACTCAGAGAGGTGGGAAATGTTTTCCAGAATAAAAACTGGGCTGAAGACCAGAGGACAGATAGGGATCAATGTCACATTTGCTTTTGACCCCTTTCATGTTGATAACATATTTGAACTCTCTTCTTTGGTTTTGGACCTCGCTTCCTACTTGGCCCCAGGCTTTGATCCCTTGACTTTTCCAGCTTTCCCAGCCTGGGCTGAGAGGGTCCCTCTGCCTGCCCTTCCCGGTAGACTCTGGCCTCAGGATAAAGAGGGTTTTTTGCAGAAGTGACATCTCCAGCCCCAATTCTTCCCTGGACTCCACCCTTGTGAATCCAAGTACCCGCTCTCCATCCTCAACTAGGCTAAGACCTCCCAACCCTAACCTGTCCTGACCACACTCTTAATGGCCCTTCCCTGCCCACTGGCCAAATCCCCTGCCATCTTCTCCATGTGAGGAAGTGGCAACTCCATCCTTCCAGTTGTCCTATCAAAGTCCTTGGAATCAGCTTTGCCTCCTCTCTTGGTATTCCACAACCAATCTGTCACAAATTCCTCATCATCTCTCCTCCAAGACATGTCTCCCAGACCTGACCTCTTCTCACCACTCCAAACTATAGTCCAGGTCCAGGCCACCAACCCATTTTCACCTGAATTATTGTACCTGCCTTCTAACTGGTCTTCCTCTGTCCTATACGTTTATTCTTCTGAGATGAAAGCCTATTCTTCTGAGATGAAACCTGGATCATGTCCCTCCTCTGCTCCCTACCCTCTTATGGCTTTCCTCTCACTCACAAAGCCACAATCCTTACAATAGCCCACAAGATCCTGTGTCATCCGGCCTCCCCACTACTTCTCCGCCCTTAGCCTAACCATCCTCCTTTCCAGCCACACCAACCTCTTGGTCCTCAAACACAGAAAGCACCCTGTTCCCTCTACCTGAAGTGCTCTTCTCCCCACCCCTGGACATTCACAAGGCTTACTCCCTCCCACTTTTTATCTTTGCTCCAATGCCACCTCTTCAAAGACAGCTTCCCTGAGCCCCTATACAGCACAGAACTTTCCCACGGCCAGTTTTTTTCCCCCTTATCTTTCTCTACTCTTCTTTATAGAAGTTATCACCACCTGACATATAATTATTTACTTCTTTGTTGTCTTTTCCCCTCAGCCACCCAACTAGAAGGTAAACCCCATCAGGAAGAGTCTATTTATATCATTCATTTCTGTATCCCTGACACTTAGAACAGTGCCTGGAAAATAATGGGCACTAAAGAAACATTTGTTGAATGAATTAATGAATGAATTGCTAAATTTGTGTTCTTAAGGGTTCATGTTGGGTGGAAAAAGAAATGGAGAGAGATAGCCTTGGGACAATGAGTGATTCTGGGAGGTTCATGTGTTACCCAGGAAGGCAAATATGGGGATGATGGAGAAGAGAGGATGCCTTCAAGCAGAACGTTGAGACGCAGAGCTGGCAGGACTTAGGGGCTGACAGATGCGGGGGAGGGGGGAGGAGAAGGAGGGATCCAGGATGGCTCTCCAGGTGCTGACTCGAAGGACCACGTAGTTGTTAGTTCCTCTGACCAAGAAAGGAAAGCAGGAGATCAAACATGTTTAGAGGGAAGATAATGAGTTGGTTTTAGAAATGCTGAGGTTGAGATGACAGTGGACGTCCAGGAGGAGGCGGCCAACAGGCAGCTGGATATACAGGTTGGAATCAGCAGTGTGATCAGTGCCAGAAATGTAAATAATCTGGGTAATAACACAGTGACAGTTTTAAAATAATTGGTGTGCACGGGGGCTTCCCTGGTGGCGCAGTGGTAGAGAGTCCGCCTGCCGATGCAGGGGGCACGGGTTCGTGCCCCGGTTCGGGAAGATCCCACATGCCGCAGAGTGGCTGGGTCCGTGAGCCGTGGCCGCTGAGCCTGCACGTCCGGAGCCTGTGCTCCGCAACGGGAGGGGCCACAACAGTGAGAGGTCCGCGCACCGCAAAAACTAAAAATAAAAAAAAATAATTGGTGTGTATTAAATCACCTAGAAAGACAGTATAGGGTGAGAAGAGGAAAGGACCAAGATCAGAGCCCTAGGGATCATGGACATGTAAGGAAGGAGAAGAAAATAAGAAGTAAAGACAAAAAATTGGTGGGAGAAGTTTAAAGAGAACTAGGAGACAAGGGTGTCATGGTAATAAAGGAAGGATAGAGTTTTCAGAAAGAGGGAGCAGTTAACAATGTCAAATGCCAGGGAGAGTAACAGAAAATAAGGGCTGAGAAGGGCCCATTGATATGCAGTATGGAGGCCATATGTGGCCTTGGCCAGACAAGGTCAATGGTATGCCAGGACAGAAGCCAAGCTACGCTTGGTTGAAGAGATACAAGAGATAAGAAAAACAAAGCAGCAGGTATAGACTATTCTTTCAAAAAACTCTGCTGAGAAACAGGAGAAAGGGCAGTAACCAGAAAGGAATCCTGGGGGCTCAAGAGTGTTGTTCACTACACGGGATGACTTGAGCATCTTTATGGGCTCAGAGTAGGATACAGGGCAGAGGCTGCAGCGGGCTATGTGTGGAGAGGGGATGGGTGAGGGAGCGCGGTCCTCGGGTTGGAGGGAAGATGCACAAAGCAGAGCAGGGGTGTATGTGAAGCAGAGAGAAGGGAATCCAGAGCCCACGCTGTAACGATAGCCCAATGACTCCCACCAACATTGGAAGACAGGACAGGAACGCATGAAGAATACACAGGACACCTACAACAGAAACACGTGCACCAGCGTCCAACCAGCAGCAACGGAGCAGAGGGATAGATACAGTGTTGAAGGAGACGCAGGATGGATTGACATGGCCAAACCAAGTGGGTTATTAAAGGGACCCTTTCTGGAGGAAGTGAAATTTAAAAAGAAGGTTGGAGGGACTACCCTGGTGGGCCAGTGGTTAAGAATCCTCCTTCCGATGCAGGGGACGTGGATTCGATCCCTGGTTGGGGAACCAAGATCCCACGTGCCGCAGGGCAACTAAGCCCACAGGCTACAACGAAGAGCCCGCAAGCCGCAGCGAAAGATCCTGCATGCCACAACTAAGACCACACGCAGACACAGATAAATAAGTAAATATTTTTTTTAAACTAATAAATAAAAATAAGGTTGGAAAACACAGGGCTTGGGAAAGGACCTCTTTGTCCAGGAAAGTCTGGTTTGGAGCCTTCTAGAGAGGCAGAGCGACAGCACAGGGGGCCTTGTCTGTCTTAACAAGACAGACATACAAGCAGATGAGCGGACAGAGAGTCTAGTAGTCGTGGTAAGAACATGAGCTATGAAGGCAAGGTACTGAGTCTGCACCTGGCTCGGTTGCTAACTGGCTGTGTGACGTTGGGCAAATCATCTGATCTCTCACTGCTTCAGTTTCTTCTTCTGTAAAGTGGAGATGATAACACGTGTGAGGTGGCCGGTACCATGAGCTTTCAGGCAATGGCTCCACAACCCATAACCCGTGCTAAGATAGCTTCATGACTCCACCGTCTATCTGTCGTAATACGGGGACAGACAGACAGCTAGAGACAGGTGTGCCAGGTGACATTCGCCGCTTAGCCTGTTTCCTACTTTACCAGGAAACCTACGTGAGCCACCTTTGCCTCTGAGGCAGGAAAGCAGTGAAACTGCATGTTTCTAAACGCTCAGCATTGAAAATTGGGGCAGCCAGGTGGCTGTTTAGCCCGTGGGAATGGAGAGGACGGCAGGAAGTTGTAAATACCATGTATCCAAGCTGCCATCTCCTCGCCAGGACCCTGGCTCAAAGCCCTCCTAATAGAGGGTTTTAGGATCCAACAGGAAAACATGGGGATTTTGACCAGGCTCTCTTCCCCACCCATCCCCCTCCCATCCCATGGCAGAGACGCTAGTTTTCCTTCCAGTATTCATGTTGCACTTCTTCCAAAGCAGGAGAATGTTCCTGGGCACGTGGCCACCCAGAGTAAAGACTTCATAACCCAGTCTCCCTTGCGGTGAAGTGTGGCTAAATTCTGCCCAATGGCAGAAGTATTGTCTTGCCGCTTCCAGGAACCTTCCCTGAAATATGGCTGCCCCCTTAGCCCTTTTCTTATTCGCCCCCTTTCTCCACACAGCCACTTGGAACATGGCTCTGATGGCGGTCACCTCAGGTAGTGAAGACAAGGGCCGCAGCATAGGGGTAGCAGAAGAGCAGGTTGGGCGGATCATGGAGTCCTGAGGAGTGTGTGGACCAAAGCTTCCATCTGTGACGTTCCCCGGCAGTTTCCAGATTTTCACGTGAGAGAAAAATAAAGTCCTATCTTAGCCACTGGTTCTTTGGTCCCTGCTAGCTGAATCCAATCCCAACGGAAGCTCAGCGCCTCGGGCAGCTCAGCCTCCTGCGTCACTTTCTATAGCAATCTTGTCTGTTCCTAATTCAGATGGGTGAACAGAAAGAGGAGGTACGGATTCTGACCCCCAGCCTCCATCCGGCCAGAAACTTCACTGGAATCATAACAGCAACCTGTACGGTGCCCTATTACTTACAGTGTGCTTTCTCAAACATAAGGTTATTAGATTCTCTCAGAAACACTGAGAGGTAGCCTGTCCTGGTATCTCTATACCCTCAATTTTCAAAGATAAGGAAACTTAGGCCAAGGAGTCTAAATATTTTGCGCACATCACAGTTAATAAGGAGCAGAGGGCTTCCCTGGTGGCGCAGTGGTTGAGAGTCCGCCTGCCGATGCAGGGGACGCGGGTTCGTGCCCCGGTCCGGGATGGTCCCACGTGTTGCGGAGCGGCTGGGCCCGTGAGCCATGGCCGCTGAGCCTGCGTGACCGGAGCCTGTGCTCCGCAATGGGAGAGGCCACAGCAGTCAGAGGCCCACGTACCGCAAAAATAAAAGCAAAAATAAAGACAGCAGGAAGGAGGAGCCCTCAGGCCTCAGGGTGTCCCCAACAGAGAGGACATCATCCCTGGCCAGACAGCTTCCAGAGACAGGCCCAGCTTCTGCAGAATACTTGGCTGTCGGCAGACAGAGGCTCCCACCCAGTGGGGAGCTGGCATTGCTCTAGCAGGCCACGTTCACACAACTCAGGCCCTCCTCTGTGTAATCACCCCACAGCGAGCAGACTCTTAGAGGGTTCCTGCAGGGGAGGCCAAGACCATCTGGGGTTCCTCCTCAATACTGGGGGATCAAGCAAAGCTCACAGATCAAGCCCACGAGATATCAGGAAGGAGGGGAGTCCCCTGAGAGAGGCGGGGAGAGAGGGCAACTTCCTCTCTCTAAGGGACAGTCATTCCGTTGCTCCTGCCACCCACCTGACTTCTACCTCCACCTTGAGCTCCGCTCGGAAAAGTTCATTTCCAGTTGTAAGAAGGCAAGATGTAAACAGCCCAAGAGCTGCCGTCAAGAGAAGTGGCCCATCCGTCGCTTCCAGCAGTCCGTATGGGGAGCACTAAGGAGGGGCCGCCCCCAGTGAGGGATGGTGTTTCCAGAGGTTCAACTGAGCTGGACTTGGCCTCTTTGGGCTGATCTGTGATACGAGGACTGTTTTAAAGTATGTGCTTTCTGGTGCTGGATTATCGAAAAGAGTTAAAATTGAAGTAGTCACTCAAAGCTCTGCCATCTGTCCCAAGTGGCTAGTGGGGCTTATCCAGGTGGGCCGGGGAGCTGGGGGCTGTGCTTTAGCCCCTTAGATCCACGTCCTTCCCTGCAGCATCAGATGCTCGCATTGTCCTCTCTGGTGTCCCCAGGGCATGGGCAGTTGATGATCTGCCCTAAGCAAAAAAGGGGGAAAGCTTGGCAGGGAAGAAGGAATGCATGTCTCACGCCCAGTGTTCAGAGGGCAAGTCATCATCTTAGCATCACAGTTTTCCTCCCGACAGATAAAATAACGTCGTTACTAGTGTTACTAGTTAACATGTGCTGAGAACCTGTCACGTGTCAGTCCTGGTTTCAGTGCTTTACCTGTAAGCTCTCATCAAATCCTAACTGGTGACCCTGCAGAGCAGATACTATTCCTATCATTTTACAGAGGAGGAAGATGAGGCTGGGAATTCGGGTGAAGGAACATGGCCAAGGTCTTGTCAAGGGAAGATACAGCCAGGATTCCCAGTGAGCAGTCTGGTTCTGGAGCCTGGAAACTTAGACACTTTACTCACAGCTGCAGGCGGGGGCCCTGGAGGCCGTACACCCATGTACACACGTGCACTCATGCAGACATGCACGTACACACACAGCTCCCTCCTCTCCTTCTAGCCCTGCCCAGCTCCTTCGCAGCCTCCCCAGCCCCATGCCCGCCCTTGGCACCTTCAGTGTCCTCCAGGGCCACAGCGCCTCCCCGTGCCCAGGCTGGGTGACTGCCCCCAGGAGTTGCTGCCCCCTCCCCTTCTCATCCGGCTCCCCCCATCATGCTTCCCTTCCTCTTCACCGGCAACTGTCACATTTGTATTTATTTAACGTCTGCCTTCTTGCTGAGCTCTAAACGCCAAGAGGTCCAGGCATCCTCACATGGGGCGTGTGCAGGGCAGCTGGTGATGCTGGGGCAACTCCCTTGCTGAATCCCGCTCCCCTCCCCCAGCCTGCGCTGACCTTGGCCACAGATAAGATGGACAGTGCTGGCGGGTTATGGCCTCTGAGGAGTCCCTGGGCCCAGGGTGGTCTCCGTCTGCTTCAGACAGTAAGATCAGGCCCCGAGAGCAGGCACAAACTCTCCTGCTCTCCCTCCACACTCGCGTCAAACAGAGCAGTCCAGCAGAAGCACCCTCCACACTCGCGTTAAACAGAGCACTCCAGCAGAAGCATGAAGTACTAATGAGGGATTAGCCCCTGGCTGCTCATCCTCCCACCAGGAGTGCAGCCCAGTAACTGTGACGGGACCAGAGGAAGGCTGGGGCTGGCAGAGGGACAGCCGAGGCTTGGCCTTTGCCAAGTTGTGCAGATGAAGGGACTGGTGAGTTGGATGGGACCTTAAGCCCATGTTCCTGGCTTGGGGCAGGACATGACGCACCAACACCTGACAGAGGCTGTGCCCCGGGGTGAGGATGGGGACAGCTTCGACCCCTACGTAATCTCCAGCAGTCTCCAAATCGCAGCCACAATACGTGTTCTCTGGTGTGGGCAACTGACATTTCTCAATCTTACGTAAAGCATGTGAATAAGGACATTTCTAATTTAAAAATATCTATTTTTGTAGATTTATAACAATCTCTGTAAAAACAGTGCACGTTGCCCAAGATGCGTGTGCCGCTTGAGACAGGACAAGTGGTCCAGCCCTCCCCAGCCCCACCCAGCTTAACCAGGCGGCAGCCGCAAGTCCCCTCCCATGGAGACCCTGGATGGGAGCTCAGGGACCCCCTCTCTGTCCTCTGGGAGAAAGGGCAGCTCAGGTGAGCATCTACTGCTTCCTCTCGCTGTGCTGACAGTTGCCTCTCTGGGTCTCTAGGTCCCAGAGCACCGCCAGCTTCCTGCTTCATGACACAAAACACTCTCTGGCAATGGTTCGTTACCCATCCCCCCATCACGCTGTAATCTCAGCGCTGTGTCCTGTGCGCCCTTCCCCGGTGTTCAGCACAGGACAACAGTCCCGTGAATGTTTGATGGCCGCCCACACTCCCATCTCTCCCTCTGTTGATTCCACCATGTCTCTGAGTTCTCTTTCTCCAATGCTCCAGCTCTGCTCTCTTCTCCCATTCCTTCCCATCTCTCTCATTTCTGCCCTGCTGGCCTTACTCTCTGTTTTTTTCCACCTGTCTGTTCCTAGCCCCTCTTTTACCTCCCACTCCAAGCCTCTCCTCCCATCTTCCTGCCTGATTTGGTCCAGAGATGACTATTTGGTCAAGATGATGAATGGGTCATAAAAAAAATATGAGCTGCTAATTGGAAACTTTCATTTGCAACTAATTTTCAAAATAAAAAATATAAAAGCATTGCAAAAAAACACCCAGAGTAGGGCTTCCCTGGTGGCGCAGTGGTTGGGAGTCCGCCTGCCGATGCAGGGGACGCAGGTTCGTGCCCCGGTCCAGGAAGATCCCACATGACGCGGAGCGGCTGGGCCCGTGAGCCATGGCCGCTGAGCCTGCGCATCCGGAGCCTGTGCTTTCGCAACGGGAGAGGCCACAACAGTGAGAGGCCCGCGTACCGCAAAAAAAAAAAAAAAAAAAAAAAAACCAGAGCAGTTTGAAAACAAATTAGAAATCTTTAAAAAGAGGGAGGGGAATCCAAATTGAAAAATTCCAGATCTTTTCTCTTAATAGTTTCTTTTATAGTTTTGTTTTTAGTTGTTTATGCTTTTTATCTTATTACAAAAAAATGCATATTACAGAAAATACAGACAAACAAAAAGAACATAAAGAACAATTATAAACCCACCCATTCGGACACAACCACTGAGAACATCTTGGTACATGCATGCACTTCTGGATTCTTTGTGTGTGTGCGTGTGTGTGTGTGTGTGTGCGTGCGTGTGCGTATGTGTGTGTGTGTGTGTGTGTGTGTGTGACCAGGCAAATTTTACCACTTCCCAAAGAAAGTTCCGGAACTTTAGTCCCTTGTGCTGTAAAACAAGAACATTAACAGCAACAAAAAACCTGGTCAAAATTTGAAAAGTATTACATATTGTATTTTCTTCCTGGAGCCTCTTAATATTCATTATAATGAATATTCATTATGACAGTCATCATAAATGAATTGGAAGCTCTGGGGAGATGCACAGTTAAGAAACCTATTTTAACTTTGTTGTTCTCTAAACTCTCTGACACCAGAGTTCTCTTTTCCTCTGACAGCTATTAATATGTGTTTCTGAGAAAACATTTTGCCAAATAATGAGAGATAAATATCTATGCATCTTCAGATTCAGTTTACAAAAATAAAATCTTGTCATATATTGTGTTCTGTAATATTAGACATGTTTCCAACTAATCTCTGTGACTGGATGTCTAGGTTATTTCCAACTTTTTATTACCGTTTATGTTACCCTAAATAATACAGAATAGGAAGAGTAGGCTGAATGTGAATTAGAAATAAAAGACACAAAAGGAAATAACTCAAATATGAAAAGTAGGTAAAAATGTTTAAAAACATAGAAAGACCGCAAAACCATCCCCATGGTACAGCAAAATTTCCAATCTAGTTATAAAACCCCTTATTTAACCAATATTTACTGAGTGCCCACTATGTACCAGGCTGTACGGGACGTTCTGAGGATGCAGTAAGTCAGATGGACAGACACTGTTCCTGTGGGGATCACATGTAAGTGGAGGAAAGAGAGAAAACTGATTAAACAGTGGCAGGAGAGGAGTGCTTGACAACAGATGAGGGACGAGAATGGCTGGGTGGGGGCCATTTTAAATGGGGTTTTCAAAAAAGGCCTGGCTGAGAGGGTAACATCCCAGCAGAGGCCTTGAGGGATGTGCAGGAGCCGGCCATGCAAACATCTAGGCAAAGAGTGGTCCAGGCAGGTGGAGGGCATATGCAGAGGCCCTGAGGTGCCAGTGAGTCTGAACTTGCCCCTCCAGAGACTCATTAGTCCTGGGGCCCCTGGGACCCATGATGGGGAGGGGCTTATCTGGATGTGCTGCTGTCATGGCAGTGGGGAGGTAGGGGCTAGGCTGGAGCATCTTTATTGGGGGGCTAGGACAGGGCACATCTGTAGCACCCCAAACTGTTAGGGAGTGAAAATAGTTATATGTGACCAGTTTAATTGTTTTAACCAGATTTTTGTCAGTATCGGTGCGCTTTCAACTAACCTACCCACTGTTCCTCCCCATCCAGCCCATCACTTTTTTCCCCCAAAGGCCAAAGATGCTGTGTCCATGCTAAGTGCCTGAGATCAAAGCCTCTCCCTTCCCTGCGAGCTGCTCTGGTGAGCATGGGCTCTGGCTGCCTCTGGCTGCTCCGGCTGGGCTGTTCCAGCCCTTTCCATCAGCTCTAAGCTGGGATAGGGGAAAGAGAAGGGGCCAGTCATGAGAGTAGAGCCAGCCCACAAGAAATACCTGCATCTAGGAGATCTGCCAAGTAAATCCTCCCAAACAGACACGACTTTTCTGCAAGTTGTGTGAGAACGACCATTTATATTACCCTAAATAGTTCAGAATGGGAAGAATAGGCTGAATGTGAATTAGAAATAAAAGACACAAAAGGAAACAACTCAAATCTTTCAGACCAATACAGGAAGATGGAGGCAAAACATGGGGAAAATACAAAGGAGACAATGGCAGAAAGGGAGGTATAGACGCTGAGAGACACACAGAAACAGAGAGATTGACTGAAAGGAAAAAGAAAACAAGAAGGAAGGTAGAGAGGCCAAGGACGAGGATGGGTGAAGGGGCTGTGGTGGCCCACTGTGGGAGGGACTCAGATGCGGGATGCAGACATCTTTAGGAACGAGAAGTCCGAAGAGCTTAGGGATGGCCCTTAGACAAAGATGACATAATGAGGTTAAGTAGCCAAACTGCCTGAGTTCACATCCGGGTTCTGCCACTTCAAGGCTGTGTGACGTTGGGCTAGTTCCATCACCTCTCTGAACCTGTTTCCTCCTCTTTAAAATGGATGTAACATTAGTTGTGTGTGGTTCAAATGAGACAAAGCACACATGGCGCTGAGCACAGTGCCTGACACACAGTAAGCTCACGTGTGTAGTAATAACTGTCTGCTGGTGCATTACTACTCGCTGGTCTCCCCTCCGGAAGGGTGGTGACTGAGCAAGTAACCTGCGGCTGAGGGCCTGTCCTCTCGCGGTGTGAGCGCACCGGGCCCTGGATGCTCTCCCAGCTCGCTTCTGGCTCACACTGCAGATTGGCCCTGACAGGTACACGATTTAAACACCAGCACCCTCCAGGCAGGCCACATCAGCTGCTCACCGCCCGGGTGCAGGATGCCTAGGGGCACAGGATGCCAGCCAGATTTTCCTCTTGGGTCCCTTGGCCTCTAGCCCGCCCACATCCCTGCCCACAGGTGCCCGGCTCATAGGTCTGCAAGCATGCAGCCGGTGCTAGGGTTGAGAAGATCCAGTCAGGCCTGGGGACGGGGCCTTGGGTGCCTGGACCCGGCTGGGCCCTGGCCTGTACAGCCCTCCTTTTCCCAAGGCTGGGCTTGCTCATTCCACCCTCCTGCCCTTCCCCTTCCATCAGTAGGTTCTGCCACAAGCCCAGGTCCAGCCTTAGGGCTGGAGGATCTTAGCAGTTCTGGCCTGATGTTTACACCATCATGGTCCCCAGGGCTGCTCTACATGGTCCACAGGACTGATAAGGTAGCGTCTGCTTTGCTTCTTCATCTGCTTTGTTCAAGGCCTTAACTTGCTGGCCTTCCCGATACCCTGGTCTTTCCAGGCTTGGATCTCTGTCCTGCTAGTGTCAGACCTCCTCCCCACGGCTAGGGTCCTGTTGCCAGCAGCAGACCACTCCAAGGCTGCCCGCTGCCCCCTGCGTCATTCTGCCCACCTGTCAGGATATCTGCCACCCCATCTTGGATGGTGACCACTTGGGCTTGAAGATTGTACCTCTGACTATCACCCCATCTTCCCTGCGCTCCTGCAGCTGGCTCTAACACTCAGTCTCTTTCCCTCACGCACCCTGAGCGTGGCCTCATCCCTGACCTTAACCCTGCCCTGCTGCCTGGTATAGAGGATGCTGCCCTGGAATCCAGCCCCTCTGGGACCTGGCAGCATCTCCACCTTTGCAGTTCCATTGGCCTGAAGACTTGACATTTCCCTAAGCATCAGTTTTCCTTCCAAAGTGGGGGAAAGGCTCTGCCCTTTTTGCCTCCAGGACGGATGGCGGGGGGGACCGTAAGCCTTGGCCTGGGACTCCTGTCCTTTGTACACGTTCCCATGAGCCCCACCCTGGAAGTCGGCTTCCTGTTCTCTCTGCACAGGATAAGGTGGCTGATGTGAACGTGCTCAGCTTTCAGCCCCTCATCAAAGACATGGGTTCTTTTCCAATAGTTCTCCCCAAAACTGGTCTGTGATGGTCTCCATGCCTTCATCTTCCTCCTTTACTTTTGACAGTTTCAGGTCTGTCCCAGCTCCCTGTAGGGTAAGAGGTCCCTGTCCCTCTACACCCCAGGCTCAAGAACCTAGGCACAAAATCAAACTCCACCCGTGTCTGTGGCTCTGCGTGTTCCGCTGTCTCTTTCAGTCTCCCTGGGTGTCTCTTTCTCTGCTTCTCTCTGTGTCTTCCTCTTCTCTCTCCTGCGTCGCTATGTTGTCAAGTATTTCCACCGTCAGCCCTTGCCGCATTGCAAGTTCTTCACTTGTGCAGCGAGCCGCGTGGGCAGGCTGGGGAATGTCTGTTTTACCCTCTTGGTAATGAATCCCATCTTCTTCTCTTTGCGGTGATTGTTATTGATTCTGTCTCGTCACCTTGGTTTGTTTTCTGCCAGCTCCTGCCTTCCCTTCATCTTGCTGTGGCCATTTCTCTTCTCTTATCTGTAATTTCCTCTCTTGTTACAGCTGTCTCCCCTCTGGGCTGGCGTGGCACTGAGGCCAGGGGTTTTGTATTAACTTGGTGGTGCGGCTCCATCGGCCCTTCCCTGAAGTGGTGGGTTTGGGTGGCGGTCGTGAACAGGTCAATAATGATGGTGGTGGGGAGAAGAAAGCTGGAGCCAGACCTTCCACATAAAGCAGAGCTTGGACCATGGTGCCTTCTCCAGCTTGAGAACCTCCTATGGTTGCCCTGGACCCACAGACAAAGGATGTGATTTTCAGCTGGGGAGTAAAGTCCTTCGCAAACTTACCCCCATCTGCATTCCCAGCCTCATCACCCAGAACCGCAAACTTTACCCTCCAGACACACCACACTGGCTACTTACTATTCCCTTCCATACCCTAGGCCTGTGATCACACAGGGCAGGGGGCTCACCTAGCAGGCAAAGGAGGGCATTTTGACCAGATCAGGAGAAGGGGAAGACACATGTCTTCTGCCCCCAACGCTGGGGCCCCTGTGGGTGGAGCTCCAGGAGTTTGCCTGGGAGGGGCCTTCATGAAGGCCATCAGGGGCCATCAGGAACCTTCATGAATCTCCTTGTTCTGGTCAGTGGCCCCAGAAGGTGGATGATAGGTGACCAGAAAGCTTATGGGTTTTGTCTGGCATTGGGAGGACAGGACCCTGGAAGAACTGAATGATCATTTTCTGAGCCTGACCACGCATCACACGCCCTCATCATGCCTTGGGCAGAGTGTGATGCGGGATACTCATCCCCTTTCAGCAGATAAGGAAGCCGAGGCTAAAAGTGCAAGGTTATTTGCCAAAAGTCCCACAGCTGGTGGTGACTCTTGGGATTCAATCCCAGATCTTTCTGACTCTGAGGTCGGTGCTCTTTCCTCATCCCTATTCCCTAGGCTTCCGATCCTTAAGCCTAATGCCATCCCTATCCCAAGCATTTTCTCATCCCTGCTTGATGCCCAGATTCCAAGATGGCCCCCACTGATCCTCTTGGAAGTAGACTTTGTGTAGACCCTCCCATGTCAGATCAGGGCTAGACCATGACCGTTAGAATGCAGTGGGAGTGACGGCACATGACTTCCCAGACTAGGTCATGACGGCGTCGCACCTTCAGTCTCTTGCATGGCTCTCTCTGGGTGAAGCAGTCCCGTGTTAGGCAGCCTGGCTGAGAGCCCAGGCGAGAGCAACCAGCTAGCCTGCCATGGGAGAGGACCTCCTTAGAAACGGGGCCCAGCCCAGTCCAGCCTCCAGATGACTGCAGCCTTGTGAGAGGCCCTGAGCCAGCATCACCCAACCAGGCTGCCCCTGAGCACCATACCCCGTGAGAGATGATTAATGGTTAGTGTCGCTTTAAGTCACCGAGTCTTGGAGTGATTTGTTGCACTACAGTAGATAGCAAATACGTCTGTCCTCAGAGCAAAGGGCCCCCAAGCTGAGGGCTGGACAGTCCTCAGTTTCTTCCAGGGTTTCTTTCCTGGGGTGGACACGAAGCCAGGGCCCCTCTGCCCAGGAATCCCTTTGTCCAGACTCTTTCCTCATCTTAAAGAGAGACAGGGACTCATCTCCCCAGGAGGTCTCAGAAGAATACGCCAGCCACTGCTCCGGCTTTGGGGTGAGGCAGGATGAAGGTGAAGTCGCCCCTCAGACCTTATCAGAAAATGTCTCTTTCCCTCCCTAATGAAGACAGATCCCAGCATCTGAGGAGGACACCAAATGGATACAAATGAACCAGCCGTGTTATCAGATGGATGTGTCTTCCCAAGATCTAGAGCTGATGGCACGTGGATTCCCGCCCCTGCTGACACACAGCCTGCGGTCCCGGGAGGGTCTGGCAGAGCCCTGAGTGGCACCGCCCTCGTGAGAACTCTGGGACCATGTGAAAGAGGATGTATGCCGTCTGCCTTAGCTTCTGCTCTTTCTAGTTGGAGCCCTAAGGGAGGCCTTGGGGGCACTGTGTCACCCAGCATGACATTAGACTCTAAGGTGCAGAAGGGGCTGGCTCTTGGGCCCACCCCCGGGCAAGTTTTAGGTTTCCACAGACTCTGCCAGGCCAACAAGGCCCCCCCGTCACTGCCTTGACTCCCTCTCCTGCAGAGGGCAGATGAAGAAGACATTTTAGGTTGGTATGTTACTTTCTTATTTGCAAGGCTGCCTTAGAAAGAAACCATCGGACTGGTTTATTCCCTCCTGATTGGTTTGTTCCCTTCTTTGTCCCTCTGCCTTTAGGTATTGAAGTGTGTCTATCATGTGAGGGGGTGGGAGCAGGAAGAGCTGGATTCCTAGAGACCCTACCTCAGCCGGCAAGGGGGCAAAGGCTGTTTCTGGTTCCCAGGCTTTTCAGAGTAAGGAGCTGGAAACTCCAGGAGATAAATGGTTCCAACCAGCCTCAGAGCCTCCATCTCCTTTTGCCTCAAAGGAGAGCGAAAGCATTGGCAAGCTTGTCCCACTGCCCTTTCCTACCTGTCTGAGTCCATCAAGGATCTCCGTGGACACGGGCAGGCTTCCTTGCCCCGGTGCCCTCCTGCGCTAGTTCCCCTGGCTCCATGCTCAGCATCTGTCTCCTTATTTACCCGTCCCGGCTTCTCTGCTTTCCCTGCTGCACCAGAAACATGCAGTTTATCTTCACTCAGGCCTGTCCCTGCGGCTCTCTCTGGATCATGCTTGCCTCGCTAGCCCTTTGCCCTTCTCAGGAAACACACCATGGATGGCAGAAGTTCCTTCTTTGATAACATTTTCCTTCACAGCCCTGGAGTCTGCAAAGGGCCCTTACCAACTCTCCTAGGAGAGACATTGGGAGCTGCCCGCCCTGTTTTCCGAGGTGTCTAGGGAAGGGCCCTCATCTCCTGCCACCATTATGGGGCATTTATGCAAAGTTCTGCCCAATGGCAGGAGGCTGGAGGGGAGTGTACAGTCCGGCATTGTGGGTTGAGCATGGCTTGGGCAGCAGGGCAAATCCTGCCTTGGTCACTTCTAACTTTATGTAAGTGCATCTCTATTTCATTCCCTGGAGAGCAAGTTTTATCTACCGCACAGAGAAGTGAGGCAAGGCGTGGAAACAGCCAGCCAATAGTGGTTTTGTGGCAAAGGGTATAGCAGTGGTGACAGTGACGACGAGGTTGTCGCTTAGCTGGTGGGGGCCCTGCCTGCACTGAGAAGCAGAGGGTCTGGGAAGCCAGGAATTCGGCAAAGAAAGAAGCTCGCCTGAGTCGGTCGGGAACAATCAGTAGCACCTTAGCTCTGGATGGAGTTTTAATCTCTCAGAGCAAACATCATCCCAAGACCTCTAGTTCCAATCCCTCATTTACCAGCAGACAGAATTGAGACCCACAGAGGGCAGTGACCTGCCTGATGTCACCCTGTCACCAGTGGAACCTATGTCCTGACATTCCATTACCACCGGGCCATTCCCAGGCAGACAAAGCAAGGACCCCTCCTCGGGGACTCCGTCAGTAGGAGTGGGATGAGGAGGCCACCTGACCCAGACTGCCTCCCCAGACTGTGTTCCGGAGGTCACCCCCAGCCCAGAGGCCATTACTCAAAGATGGGCTCGTGTAGGAAGAAACCATCAGCATCTGGTGAATGTCCCCTAGAGGAAAGTCACTGCCAACCTTTTTGCCTCCTTCCTACCTGAGGCAGTGCTGTGCGCAGTTTCCCCAGGAGCCTGGCCCTGTGATGTAAAATTCTCCCCTCTATCCTATAGATGGAGGGGAGAGGAGGTGATGGGAGTGGCCAGGGTGTGGGGGAGTGGAGGAGGGGTCAGAGAAGTGACCTGGGAGGGGAAGGGATGTGCTTCCACCAAGCTGCTCCGGGGCGCGGAACCCAGAGAGTCTGAGACGCCATTCCTCAGGCCCCGGGAAGGGGTGTCCCTTCCCCTAAACCACCGCCTGCTTTTCCTCCTGCTTGATGGGCCAGCACCCAGCACCTTTGACTCAGAGGCTCTGAGGCTCCCAGGAAGGAGGTGGGAAGGGACTCCCAGCTGGATCTGGGAACTAGAGAGGAACAGAGTGGGGAGAGGGAAGGAGGGAGGAGAGAAGCTGGGGCTGGGGAGAGGTCTTGTCAGCCTCTGACTCTGGCCTGGGGCAGGGAAAGACAGGTGGTTCAGAGGCCCAAAGCTGGAGCACTGCCCAAGAAGCCTAGTGGTGGTCCGGTTCCTGAGGAGAACGCTCCCCAGGCCCTGTCAGCAACCTGCTCAGCTCTTGGGGTGTGCAGGACAACCCACGCCCTACTTTGCAGACAAGGAGACTGAAGTCCAAGCTGGTTAAGTGGCTTGCCCAAGGCCACCTAGATATTCATGTCTTTTCCAGGTATTATTACTATTCCCCTCCCATTTCATAAACCGTTTGAGGAGGTGTATAATGAAACGTATGTTTGCTGTAAATCTCTTTGAGTTTATTCCTTCCACAGATATTTGGTGTTCTCTATGTACCTGACATTATTCTAGACTGAAAAGTAGACAAAGAAAGACAGAATCCCTGCTCCCACGGAGCTTACTCTCTGGCATATCGTTGTCTTGTGATAAGTGCTCTGAAGGAAATGAGAGAAGTGACAGTAAGGGGAGGGAGGGAGCATTGATTTTAGATAGGATGGTCAGAAAGGTGGCATTTAAGCGGGTGTAAAGGCCTAAGGCAAACTTGAGTTTGGAGTATTCACGGAGAGAAGGCACCAGAGGCCTCCACGGTGAGGAGTTGCAAGCTAATAGGGTGGAAGCCACTATGGCATCGTGGAGGCGGGATGATCCCATGGACATTTTAGAAGAGGCTTCCTGCTGCCTTGAGGAGAACGGACTGGCCAGAGGCAGGACAGGAAGCGGCTTCTGCAGTGATGCGGATGAGAGGTGCTGGTGACTGGACCAGAGATGGCCGTGGAGGTGGAGAGGAAATCAGAAGAGGTGTCAGAGAGAGCGGGGTAAGCAGAGTGCTCAGCCTGAGGTCTGACAGTGCTGTTCTACCACACATGACCCAGAGCCCTAGCTGCCCGGCATGGAGTGGTGAGGTTTGGGAGAGAAACAAGATGGCAGCCTTGGGGGCCAGATCCCTACAGAGAAAGGGCTGGAGAGAGGATGAGAGGAGAACTCTGACAACTGCAGCCGTGGTGTGGGGACCAAGGTTAGGCATGAAATCCTGCTAGAGAGAAGCCATTAGATGGAGCCAACCAGCTTGGGGCACCCTGTGGGTGCTCCTTCAGAGATCAAGGCTTTGACTCTCCTGTGGATGAAGAAAAATAACTCAATTTTGCATTACAGGAAGGACTAAAGAAGCACGGTATAAAGCAAGGAAGACATACAGACATCACCTCCACACCCACACCTGTGACAGACATCACTAATCAATGGTGCCAGCCTTCTGCTGAACTCAGACTCAGCTTCATCGTCTTTCTCAACACAGCCCTCCAAGCAGCTACTCCCAATCAACCTGTGAGGCACAGGCTTCACAACCTCCTCATCATTCCCAGTGCAGAGGAATGAGCACCAAGTTTGGAGTCCAGGACACTCGGGGCTTAGTTTTGCTTTCTTCTGTAGACAATGTATTTAGCCTCTTGGAGTCTCACTTTCCCATCTGTTAAAGTGAATTATTATTCCTATGTCACGTATTTGCTGTGAGGACTAAGTGAGGTAATGAATGAAAGAACTTAACCTAGTGCCTGCTACAGGCAGGCATCAACAAATGCTTTTTAAAAATAGCCCCCTTTGCCTGACCCACGCTTCTACTCCCAAATGTGCGCACGGGTACACACACACGCTTACATACACATGCACACACTCACACACAAGTCGTAAGAGGATAGAAAAATTTATCCTAACAGCTGGCACTGGAATTGACGTTAGGGAGGGAGCCCTCTTTTGTTCAGGAAATTACCTTGATAAGTCACTAAGGATATGGATTAACGGAAGTCAAGGAAACAAAAAGGTCGCCTGAACGGCTCTGCATTAAAATTGAGATGAAATTCATGAGCAGCGGGAAGCAGAAGAGCCCAGCGGCATGGTGTGGGCGCTACACAGCGTCTCGGCGGAGTGGGCAACGCAATTTTAAAGAAAAAGTATGTCAAATATCCAACATGAAGCTGTTTGCACTTCTGAGATATAAAACCTCTCTGTCTTAAAAAGAGCCCACACCACATAATTCCATTTATATAAAACTCTAGGAAACGCAATCCAATCCACAGTGACAGGAAGCAGATGAGTGGTTGACCAGGGAGGAGGAACCTTTGGGGGAGGGGGCGAACTTGCTCAGTATCTTCATGGTGGTGATGTTTAAAAATTTGCCAGATTGAACACTTTAAATATGTGCAGTTTAAAAAGTCATTTATATCAATTTGATCCAATTTGTTGTTTTTTTGTGCTTTAGATGTGCCAATTTTCCCCACCTTTCAACAGGTAATGACCCCCTCCCCAAAACATTTTTTTCTGTCTCCCCACACCTCAGTCAAGTCTGACGCAGGTGTGAAGGCCTTGTGTGAGCGGTCTGGGGGTAGCATTTGAAGGAGGGAATTGAATCCCACATCTAAACTGAGACTGCCGGACTGGGATGGCTCGGGTGGGTCTGAGTGAATTCAGCAGAAGCACGAGCTCATAGCCAAGGGGCTCATGAGAATCAAGCTCACTCCTCTCCCTGGAAGTTCTTAGAAGTCTTGGGAGACAGCACTGAATTTCCATGAGTGATGGGGGTTCAGGCCAGTGTCATACATCTTAAGGTGCGGGGAGGTCCCCGTTGGCACTTGTGCTCCTTGCACAGACAGAAGCCCAGACGGGCACCCAAAGAGCGCCCCCGTCCAGCCACACTTCCTTACATTGCACCTCTTGGGGCCCTGAGCTACACTGGAGGAAGAGGAGCTGCTCCTTGCTGAATTGCATTTCTCTATAAAGACACTTATCCAACATGGGAAAGATCAGAGCAAAGAAGGGAGGTTGGCCCCTCAGCAAACCCAGCAGTGCCGAGCCTCCTCTGTTCTTTCCCTGGGATCCTCCGGAGAGTCCATCCTAATCAGCCTTATAACACTCACTCCAGCAGCGTCCCCCCTGAGCCGGCACAATGGCCATCGGAACACGAGGTCAATTTGCTACCGGGGACACTGCCCTTTAGATCCCTCAGCTCTGCAAGGTGCCCTGCTCCAGAGAGACAAGAGCTTCTCCAGCCCTCTTCCCCTCCCTCCTCCCGCCACACCTCCCCACCCCATCCCCGAGCATCACAGCAGAAACCAAACCAGCGGCTCCTTCCGAGGGGATAATCAAAGTGCAGCGTCTCTGGAGAGGACCCGGCTCTGTGGAGCAAGTCTTTAATTTCAAGCTGGCTAGACTGGGAGCGTGTGCCGTGGGCTCTCTGATAGGCAAGACGAATGGATGGCCAGGGAGTCAAGCTGGCGAGCCGGAGCAGGTGGAGGGTGGAAGGAGCAAGATGGGGGGGCAGGAAGCTTCCCATGTGGGCAAGAGGGGGCTCCCTGCTCTGGAGATCTGTTTGCTCTCTGCAAACCCCAGCTGCTGGCATCTCCCCCGACAGCCCAGAGGAATGTCTACAGCCTCAGATGCAGCCCCTGCCCATCCCCCCACCAGACAAGGAGCCGGAAGAAACCCTGAAGGGCAAGCCTCCTGCCCAGGGTCACAAAGCACCCCGAGGGTGGGTGGAGACTGGATCCTAAATACAGACCTGGGTGGAGTTTCACTCCCCCACCCCCACCGCCGGGGCTCCTGAACCCAAACGGCAGGGCTGCTCTGGGAACAAGGCCTCACTGACATCAAGAAACTGAGACTTTACAGAAAACTTTCATGTGCTTGGAAGCAGGTGTCACTGGGACTCTTGTCATCATTCTGTCATCAAGAGAAAATATGCCCATAGAGGTTAGGAATCCTGCTCAAGGTCACAAAGCAAGTCAGTGATGAAACCAAGAATATTGTATAGTAGGTCTGGTGTTCACGAATGATTCATCTCAAGACCTTGGTGAAGACTCCATTTCTCAAAAAAAAAAAACCCACAGAACTCGTTGGATAACACCAGTGCCACACTGGGCTGCAGCAACTGGGCAGACAGCGAGGCCCTGGCCAGCTCAGCGACTCTGTGGGTCAAACCCAAGCCTCAACAGAAGGACAGATTATTTCCCAGCTGGGCCTTCAAAGAGCTGAAATCACAAACAGCACCCCAGCAAACCACAGCCTTCTTCACAGCTCTCTAGGCTCCTGGCCCAGTGCTCCAGCCATTGGCTGCTGCCATGTTGTGTCGCGTTGGGGACCAGGAGGGTATTTATGGGCAGACAAACAAGACCAGGATGGGGAGGCAGCTGCCCGGAGAACAGCTCCAACCTGAGCCCAGAAATGTTCTGCCTTCTTCTTTTCCTGTTGCCTCACCTGCCAATACTGGACCTGAGCATTGTACACCAGAAAACAAGAACCTGGACACTGGCTTCTTTGGGGAACTCCACTTCTCCAGGTTCACGGGTACTCTGCACTCCTATCCCATGTTGCTTGAGCTTCCTTGGCCTTCTATGATCTAATGATACCTGGCCCGGTGTCTGGCCCTTAGTGGCTGCTCAGGGTTTGCTGAATAAATGAAGTTTTGATATGTGTGTGAATCAGGCTGCCTATAGCCTGCCCCTCTTGAAGCCTAGTTCTGCCCTTGGCTCTGTGGGGCAAATACTGTCTATAACAAGGCATGGGCCCCAGCCAACGGGTGGGAATCTAGTAGGGTGCTATGGGCTGAATTGTGTCCCCCCCAAAATCCATATGTTGAAGCTCTAACCCCCAATATGATAGTATTAGGTGGTGGGGAGCTTTGGGAGGTGATTAGGTTTAGATAATGTCGTGAGGGTGGGGCCTTCACAATGGGATTAGTGCCCTTATAAGAAGAGAGCATCTCTCTCTCTCGCTCTCCCTCTCTCTCTCTCTCTGCAATGTAAGGACACAGAAGGAAGGTGTCAGTCTGCAAACCAGCAAGAGGTTCTCACCAAGAACTAAATCAGCCAGTACCTAGGTCTTGGACTTCCTGCCTCCAGAACTGTTAGAAACTAATGTCTGTTGTTTAAGCCACCCAGTCTAGAGCACTTTGTTATAGCAGCCTCAGCAGACAAAGACATTGGGGAAATGAGATCCCTCCCCACAAATTCCTCCTGACACAGTCCAGAGCCATATCAACAGGGCCTTAACCTTGACTGTGAGCAGAACCATGACTGCTGAGGTAAAAATGTGTGGGGCTGGGAGCCCAGAATCTGGGTTCTAGACCCAATCCTTCTGTTTATCAGCTCCATGACCTCAGGCAAGGGATGGAATCAGAGTATGTCAGGGATGACATCCACAAGACCTCAGTTTCCCCATCTGTGAAATGGAGGGAGATGGGAGCCCGCCCACCCTGCCTCTTTCTCAGGGATCCTGTGAGTGGGGCTCCTGGGGGATGATGGGAATGAACATGTCTGGAAAGCACGGCAGGGACCCTGTGGGAATGTGCCAGAAGGTGGGGTTGGGTTGGCATCAACAGCAGAGCTGGAGGGGCTCCTCACTGTGACGGTAGAGCTGGCCCCAACAGTGCCCAGGGTCTGCCACCCCCACCTGCCCACAGTCCTTGGAACTAAGAATCCACTCATTGTCTGAGCATGGCTGGGCCTGTCCACTTGCTCTCTCGGACAGCTCTGGGGAGCCTGTCTTGTCTCCTGGCTCCACCGGAAACCTCTGCAGGGCAGGTGCGGGTCCATCTTGTTTCCCCCCACAAGCTGAGCATGTAGGGACTTGATCAACCCCTACTCTCTGACGTGACCCAGCTGTGCCCCATTTGGGGAGGTGGCTGACCTTTGCTGTAGGAAAGCCTTGAAGACGGCCCCAGGGCATTGGCCCTCCTCTCAGGGGCAGTAAGAGCAATCGAAGAGGGCCTAGTGTGGATCCTCAGTTTCCTTGCCGAGCCTGCCGCCCTTTGCTGTCACCTGAGCCATCGGGCCAGCGCTATACTCCCTCGCCCACCCGCACTGCACTGCAGGACACTCCACCCTGAGTCCTGGCTGAGCAGAAGAAGTGATGACTTCAACACTTAGTGACGTGCAGCTGCTGAGGGCTGTGCAGGATCCCCTCCGGCCCGCCGCCAAAGGAACCCAGCTGCCCTTTCTCCTGTGCCCATGCGCCGCAGTGCCCCGGGAATGGAGGTAGGGTGTGAGCTGGCCCCGCTCCTGCCTCTTGCCTCCTTCCCCAGTCTTTAATATTCATGAGGACTCCTAGCAGGGGAGCTAAAACTGTTTTGCTCCTAAATCTAGCTGCTTTATGGAAGCCTAATTAAATTCTTTGGTGGAAGGGGAAAAAGAGTGACCTTCAAAACTGCCAAAGCTATTCGGAGTGGTTCATCCCAGAAACCTTTCCCCTTCCCTCCCTCTGCGTTGGCCTTTCTTCTGGTGAAGAAACTCTCCCCCTCCCCCCCAGGCTAAGGGTCCAGGGGATGCTCCAGGGGTGGGTGCCCGATGGCATGACTGCTTCCAGTCCAAGAAACACAGTGATGGCATCTCTTCTGGCGACCAGATGACCTCGGTCCTTGCTGGAAACTGTGATCTCAGCCAGCAGGTGGGGTTGAGGGAGGAGAAATGGCAACCGGGAGGGGCTGGCCATGGTGGAGAGAGTGACAGGCCCCTTCCGCACTCTTTTGCAGCAAGTTACTCCTGGAATTTCAGGCTTCCTCTTTCCCTGGGCCGCCTTGTCCATGCTACCTGGCAAGGCCCAGACAGGCATGGAGTGAGAGGCCAGCCCTTTGCAAACTCGTACCTGGGAGTTTGGGCTTGGAGCTCATGTCCCTATTAGCTTCTCCCATTCATTAGGGACAAGCAATCGCTTCCCCAGAGGCCAATGGAAGAAGCTGTCCCTTTTTCAGGGCCTCTGAATAGAGGAAGTGAAAGTGTCTGAATGCACCACGCTCTTCCCTGTGACCAGAAAAGTGTTCCCTCTCCCTGAGAAAGCGGAAGAGATGTGAGCAGGGCAGGATGAGGTTGTGACCTCCTGAGCCCCACACCCGCAGTGCCAGGATTCGCCTTTGAGGATGGTGTAGACACAGGTGGGGCTCAGCGGGACCCTCCTGTAGGAGAAGTAAGAGGCTGGCCAGAATCCCTCAGGCAGGGGCCGGGAAGAGACCTAGAGGCCTAGATCTACACAGCAAACGAGCATCAGGGCTGGCTCAGAGGACCTCAATTAGCTTAAGTTGGGTGAACGTGAAGGCTCATGCAAGCCTGGTAGGTGAGGACAGTGGTGGAATCTGAGGGACCAGCTGGTTTCTCTTCTACCTTGGGAGGAAGTCATTTTTATCTGGTCCAAAGTTGCCTTCTGATCGGTCTCCAGCAAGTCATTCTCAGACAATATCTCAAGCCAAAGTGCGATGATGGCAGCTAGCAAGCCTGGGTGACAACCTGGCTCGCCACGAGCCTGTTCATTCCTGGGATGCGTACTCTTCAAAATCGCTTTCTGGGTCCCTTTGAGGCTGGCAGAATAGACCTTGCTTGGTGGGCAAATTCTCAGGGGTCACCACACCCATCCTAGCCCATGCCCAAGAAAGCCTCCAGGGTCCAGCTTCCCGCAAGAACCTTTCCCAGGCCCGGCCTGCACACAGCCCAGGCAGCCTCTCCCGGGCCCTGACCCTCGAGCTGGCCAAACCGCTCATTCAGCCTCAGAGCCCCTCGCAGCCTGAGCTCGTACCAAACCCCCTCATGATGCAACTCTTAACTCCCCACCTCGGGAAGTCAATGTCTGTGCTCCGAATGCCTTTGGGAGCTCCCTGTGTGCCCTCAGAGACGCAAAGCCTTCGTGGAAAGTGACCGAATATGAGGTGGAATGAATGAAAGTGAAGGAATAAATGAGGAACTTCACTCACTCGACAAACATTGATTAAGTACTGTAGGCCAGACAGTGTGCTGGGTGATGAAGAAATGTAGGGCATTAAAACAGACTCGCCCACCCTCAGGAACGCTCAGCCTGGAGAAACAAATGAGTGAGTAAAGGAAGGGGTCAGTGAACGGACGAAGATGAGAAACTGAGCAGGTGAGTGTGCAGGTGCCCGGACAGTGCACTGACTTACAGGCCTTTGAGGACCTCAGCCGTGTTCCTGGTCGGAGGCGTCCTCACTCGTCTGTACCCCCTCAGCCCCCTCTTCCTCTCCTGGCTCCCTCAGGGCTGGGTCTCCCCAAGGTGAGCATTCAGACTGCCTCCTCCACCCTCGCCCCCACCGCTGAGTCTATTTTGGTGTTTCTGCAGCACGCGACACGCCCCCCCTCTGGTCACAGCTGCTGCCTTCCCATTCTGTCTTCCGAGGCCTTAAATCAAATGGGAGTGAGCAGGGCTGCCCCCATCACCACCTTCTTGGGCTGAAACCCGGCCAGCTCAGGCCTGCTCACAGGGAAGAACTCCGGTGCCAAGGAGCCCCTGCCGATGGCCAAATAAGGGCACCTGAGTTGGTTGCCAACCCTGCTGGCCTGGTGCAGCTGTCCCTCATGCCAGGGCCTGGGGAGGGGTCCCTGAAGCAGAAAGAGGCAGGCCCTGTGCCCCCCAGTCAGGTGGGGACAAAGGAACTGTCAGACTCCAGCGGGGTCCTTAGGATACCCTTGGAGATGGGCTAGCAATTACAGAATGTTACAGCATGTTACTCTGAAGAATAAAAATAAATAATACTTCTGGTGTGTGAATTAAGGCAAAAATGGTACCTACTTTTTAAGATACATTTAATACTGGAATAAAACCTCTGAGTTTCACAGACCTAGGCTTGTCTTAATGTTGCTACCACAGCCTTGTTTGATGTCTCAAGACAGTTATTGCTAGGACTTGAGGTTTGGCCCTCTACCCTCCCTGTAATGTGGTGTGTGTGTGTGAGTGTGTGTTGATGTTTGTGTGTCCATGTGTGTGTTTGGGTGGGAGATGGGGTGCAGAGCTAGCGTTCCAGATTTTATGCAAATGTTTCAAATATGACACGTAGCTTTGAGCCATGTGCAAAGATGTGCTTTGACCTAGGATCCCTTAGACAAGTCAGTGTCTGAGCCTCTGTTGCCATGAATGGGTATCATAATATAGCAGATGCTCTGGGGGCGAGGGCCACGCAGACCCCGTCTTCAGGAACAAGGCCTTCAGTCCTCCAGCTGCCTGGGCACTGCCTACAGACGGCTCACAGCTGAGTTCCTCCCCAAGAATACCCTTGGCAAAAGGGAGCTGCCCCCCCCCAAGGTTAGGGACCTTCCTCAGAGGCAGCCCCCAACCAAAGACTCATCCATGTGGGGTACAGAGGCTTGACCCCCTTGCCTCCACGTGAGGTAACTTTGAAAGACCATCTCAGTCTCAGTGCTGGGCTTGGCTAAGGTCTTATTGCAACTACACAAGCTCACCTTGTCCCTCTGCCCAGTCCCTCTTCCTTCGCTCCGTTATGGGTGATATTCTCTTACAGGCCCCCCAGAAAGCCTCCTGAGCACAAATCCCTGTCTCAGAGTCTGTCCTGGGGAACCCGACCTAGAAGAGGAGCCAAGCTGTGGCCAGTTAAACGCGATGAGGTGAGCACGCGGCTTAGCGCAATGCCTGACCTATGGTGAGGACTCCCTTACTGATAGCTGCTCTGGTCCTCCACGGAGGGCACCGTTTCCCAGCCTTGGCTGAATATCAAAGCCGTGAGGCTTAGAAAAGACAGAGCCAGATGCTTAGGCCACTTCCCCACAGATTTTGATTCAGTAGGGCTGAAACCGGCCCCAGATTTCTGTATTTTCAGAAGTTCCACAAGTGTTTCTGATGGACAGCCAGGGTGGAGAAGCACTGACCTGGGTCATCTTTCTCTACCACCATCACCTCTTTAATTTACAGGCAAGAACCACAGACCCATGTAGGGCAAAGTGACCTGTCCAAGGGCAAGCAGGTACTTAGCTGCCCAGATAGGGCTCCACTCATTAATCCTGAGTCACTCAGGGTCATTGTCCGGCGGGGCATGGAGGGGGGACAATCTGTAAAAGGCCCTTGATGCCAACTGTCTCCCAGAATCACAAGGTGATCACATGTATTAAGCAGATCCCAGAACGTCTGGCCTGACTGGCAATACAAAGGCAGTATAGGACCAAGCACCCTGAGCACCCAGAGGAGGGAGTCCTCACTGTGGTGTGATTATCAGGGAGGTCTTCAAGGAGGAGGTGGGCCCTGAACCAAACTTTACAGAACGGTGTGGCTTTGCATAGGGAGCAGGCAGGAAGGATGCTAGCTCCCAGAACCGGTCATCTCATTCTGAGGTCAGTCAGTTTCTAAGGAAACCGAAGCTGATCTGTATTCTCATCATCCCTCCAGCAAGACTGAGGGATTTCAGGGGCACTCACATTCATGGATCAGCAAGCAATGATTGCCCAGTTTTTAGAAAAATGTATTTTGTTCCAAAGATTAAAACTTAGGTGAGGGTTTGTTTAAAATCTGGTTGATCCACACTTCAGTAGCCCCACTTCCCTCTAAGTGATTAAGTCCCAGAAGCCATGGAGCTATGTAGTATAGCAGAGACAGACTTGAGCCTGAGTTCACACTTATAAGCTGTGTGATCTTGGCCAAGTTACTTAACTTCTCTGAGCCTCTACTTTTTCAACTTTAAAATGGGGACAATAATATTTGCCCTCCTCCCTCTCTCTCTCCGTTATTAGGAGGATCAAATGGTATCATGATTACAAGAACACTTCTGTACATGGCAAAACACACTACAAGCGTGGGCTGCTACCATTTGCCACATCTCTCTCTTTAAATTCAGGATGCAAAGCCCAGGGAGGTTTCCACCATTGCCCAGCACCCTACAGTGAGCCATATGGGAAAGAGAGACAAGACCAAAGTTCCCCAAATCCGACCCTAATGCTTTTTCCAGTGCAGCAGCATATCTTTTCCTCAAATCTCTCTTCTCTCTCTAATTTCTTAGGCAATACAGGGAATTGTGCATTCTCACCTTGCCCTAAATTTATAGTGTTTGACACCTCCTAATCTTTTGATCCCCTCTGCAGCAGCCTGCCAGCCTGCGTCCCTCCTGCCTGCATATCATCTCGAGGCTTCCCTGTCTATACTCTCTTCACTTTGGACATCCTAAACTCAGTCTGGGACCAGTTCCCCCTCCCCACCAGATGATTATAACCTCCCTCTCTGTGGGATCTCCCTCCTCCCATTTATAACACTGAATGTCACCTGCTCATTAATTCATAGTGAGACACTTCGCTGGGCACTTGGGGTACAGAGTCTAAAAGCAACCTGTAAAAGAGCCTTAAGGGCTCATCACCGGTCATTGCCAGGCAAGACAGAGGGGCCCGGCCTCTCGCGGAGGCTGGGCTGGAGCGCTGGACTCCAGGTTCCCAACTTCTGCTTGCTCCTCTACCCCAATTTCTTTGCCTGATCAAATCAATCCTCTGCTGCAGAAACCTCCTGCTCCTCTGTGCCAGCCTCCAGGTCTCCAGTGCCAAGCCCTTGGGGGCCTCTCTGCCCCCTACCCCCCGCCCATCCCTTTCTCCACGGAGTCCCCTCCGAGTCCAACAAGCCCAGCTCAGACTCTGGATTCTAGGAGACGGGTCACGTCCACCACCCTGGGTTGCGGTGCCAGCCAAACTAATCAATGGCAGAGCAGTAGATTAAGGGGCCCGGCCGAAGCCATCCATCACTGTCGTTTACACGGGCCTGTCAGCCTGCAAATGGAAAAGGAGATGATGTGAAACAACCCATCTGCAGGTTTTTAACGCTCTTTACAAATTGCTGTGGTGAATAACTTGTTGCCTGTATTTATCCCTTTTCAAATTGTCTCTTAGCTACAGTCATCCGTCTTCATCCTACACCCTGATGGCGCGTGCACTGCCAGTTGGGCAACCTCATTATTTCCCTGACTCCCCTGCCTAGAGGAGGAAGGGAGTGAAGGAAGGGAGGGAGAGAGAGGAAGAGGGAGAGGGAGGTGGGGTGGGAGGGTGGTGGTAGAGGAGGTGCTGGGCCGGCGGAAACAGCTTGAGCAAGGACCTAGTCAGCTGGGATCCTTTCTCCCAAAGGTCCTCACTTCCCGAGCCCCCGGTGGGAGAACCTACCCTCTTCCAGGAAGTTTGACAGCAGAGACTGCCCTCTGAAGAGGAGGCTCAGTACCTCCCCCCGGCCCCGCCCCTGGTTGCCAGACCAACGGTCAGAAGTTACAAGCCACGGTCATAGACTGTGGTCACTCACCATCCCCACCCTCAAGCGGAGTCCATCTGCCCATCCAACTGTAAAACTTTATCACGGAAAAGTCGTTTTAATATTTCTCCATCCTCATCCCACACGTCAAGAATTGCAACTTCCGTCTCTCCGCTGAGACCATCCCTGTGCTTTGGTTCACCCTGCCCTAATTCTGGCAGGCATTCCTTCTTCCCCAGCTCAGCACCGTAGCCTCCTAACTGGTTGGTCTCCCCTCCAGCCCACCCCTCTCACTCTCAAGAGAAAACTGAAACTTCTTTCAGAGGCCATGTTCCTTCTTAACTCCGTCAGTATTTTTCAGTGATCCGTGTGTCCCCTGCATTAGAATCACTCAGCCACTCCATCCTGGACCACTGATGCGGGGGTGGGGGGGTGGCGGCGGGGGGGAGAAGGCTGCATTTTAAACAAGTTTTCCAGCTGGTTAGTGTGCACTGCAGAGGAAGGGGACCACGGCCCTAGACATTCCACTTGACATCTGAGGCACAGAGAGGTGCAGTAATTTGCCTGTGATAGCACAGCTAGCCAGCAGCTGAACTGGAAGCAGCAATCCAGTGCCCTTCCTGTTATACTACAGGGAAATCCTTATATGAACAATAGCTGTTGGTGTGTCCATCTCTCTGACTTGAACATAAGTTTCTTGAGGGCAAAGACAATGTCCTATGCACCTCTGTATTCCCTCTTCCTCCTCCAGGCTCAGCACAGGACCCGGTGTATTTCTGGTAAGCCAGAGAAGTTAAGAGCAGTGTAGGACAGCCCAAGACCCACATCCAGGTCTTGCTCCGGGGAAGGAAGCCGACGCAGGGCTCAGAGCTTTGCTCTTCTTGTTGATGTACTGCAGACCAAACCAAAATCCACCTTGCTGTCAAGTGTGGCGTTTCTGACGCTACTTCCAAAATTTCTGCTCTGTCTTCCACAGCAGACCTTCAAATATTGAAAGCAGCTGTCAGGACCCACTTAGATGTTCTCTCTTCCAGGTTGAAGGTCCCCAGCTCCCTCAACCACTGCTCACGTGGCCTGGTATGTAGACCCCAGGGCATCGCAGTCCCCCTCCTCCGAATGCCATCCATTTGTCAATGTCCTTGCTCAACTGCGATGAAATGCAATGCTCCAGATGTGGTCTGGACACTGCCAAGCACAGAGGGACACTCCATTATCTCCCCTCTTCTGGGCTCTGGGCTTCGATGAATACAGTCCAAGATCGCATTAGCTCCCTGGCAGCTTCACCCACTGCTGGCTCACACTGTACTATGTCTGCTAATCCATCTGACTTGATTACTATCTAATCCACAATTCTCCATCTTGTCCCCGAGTGTTACATCAAAGTCTTTACAGAACGCCTTGCTCAAATCGAGATAGGTGATATCCATAGCACACCGTGTGTCAACCAGCCTAGGTCACCTATCAGCCCAAAAAAGGAGGTCATTGCAGCTGGACCTGTGCTTGGCGAACCCAAGAAGATTCCTAGCGATCTCTCCTCTTCTCTCCTATGGGCTCCTGAACCGTCCATTCAATCATCTCTGCTCAGGGCCCTCTACGGAGCTCTCCTCACCCAAGGCGCTTGCTCAGTGTCTGGACTGACCAACTGCGAGAGGCCACCTGCTGGATCACACCTGTTGCGAGGTTTATGGTGGCAAGCAGGGGCTGCCAGAGGGAAGCGCAGGGAGGGGAGCAGATCCAAATACCACAAACTCAGGAATGCCCATGGAGGTGGTAAATAGCTTGAGAGAGGGATTTTGAGTCTCTGGGTTGGGAAATGTATTAACAATGCCTGATGTATTTCACTCTCCCTGCACGGTGTCTGAGTCAAAGAAAATACGAAAAAAAAATCTTTGGAATCCCAATTCTGCCAAACCGTTTCCTTTCTCCTATAATTAGGTACTCCAGATTTTTAGTATCATTTTTTGTGTGTGTTTTGTTTCTTCTGATTTCCACAGGCTATTTTTAGACCAATCATGACTCACTTTTTGAAAGGTGTTTAAAAAAAGTCGTTTTCCCCAGCAATCAAATGTTCCCATCCTCTGGGTGACACACGTTTAGGTAAGTCATAGCTGGGTGACAGACAAGGGGGCCTGAGAGAGCACGTGGGAGGAAGGCCCCTGCTATAGGGGTGGGGAGCGATGAGAGGAGACATCACATGCAGCGACCTTCAGCCCCTGGCCAGCCCCACTGACTAACCCTTCCTCCTTCCTCCAAGAGGGAGATGGACGCAGGTTTTCAGAGAGACAGTGCTGGTGGGAAGGAGGCACAGCCGGCTCCAGAAAGGCAGGAAATGACTATGAGCCATCAGCAGTGGGAGGGGCTGCTGGGTAAAGTAGTGAGCTCCCCATCTCCAGAAGTATTCAAACCGAGCTGGATAACAACCTTAGTGTTCAAGGCCCCTTCTGATGCTGACTCTGTGACATCTGCCAGGGAGGCTGCTGGAAAAATTCCAGCTCCGAAAGGGAAACCAAATTCCAGCTCCTAGGGCTTATCCAACACCAGGGCTCCAGGAAGGATGAGACACTTACAGCTCTGCCTGTACTTGTCCCATACACATGACAATGTAGGGAGGATGGGGGCTCACCTCCTGCGTTCGGCCTTCCTAGAGTGATCCATCTGAGAGGCAAATGCTTGAACGTTCCTGGCCCCCGCCTCACCCCGTTGCTGCCTAGTTAACATACCTAGTCTCCCCGCCTCCCCAAAGGGTTTTGAATGCAATTTACTAGCTGATCATGGATTCATTTTCTGCTTCCCTTAAGCACTCAGAAGCTTTATAGAGACTCTTGTAGGCCCAGTTCCTTCTCTCTGGAAGTTTACAATCTGAGATTGACCTGCTGAAACTAACACATAGGTATGGAACACACTGCCACACAGCAGTGACACAAACCTGGAGCAATTCAACGGCCCTGAGTGTGACAGAGAGTGTGTGTGTGCATGTGCACGCATGTACTTGTGTGTATGTGTGTACAGGAGGGGGGAAGTTACCACATTTACTTTGGTTCGTCTCTAAACTACACAAGTCCTTACTTTGACCACCAAGAGTCTGCCATATTCCCTCCACTCCACCCCCAAGACACTTAAAACTCAACCCCCATGGAGGGCAATGTTACAGATGAGAGGAGCCAGAGAAAGTCTGGGAACCACTGGTAGAACTTTACAGTTTGCAAATCCTTCCCCATCCATTATTCTGAGATTGTCCACCCAGTCACCAAATATTTATCCAGCACCTACCGTGCTCCAGGTACTGTGCCAGGCACTGAGAGTGCAGGAGCGACCAAAACCAGACACAGTGCCTAGACTCCCACGAAGCTCACAGCCTAGAGAACATAGACATTAGCGAACAATCAGAAAAGGGTGTACTTACGGTTCACTCTACTAAGTGCGAGAACAGAAAGTTGTATAGTGCTGTGGAGCTCGTAACACAGAGCTGACCTAACCCAGACTCAAGGAGGGGAAGGAGGGGACATATGGGCTAGGAGCTGAAGGATGAGGGACAGGTAGCCAGTGAGGGGTGGGAAGGTGGGAGGACAAGAGGGCGCCTGGCACGCCGGACTGAAAGATACAACAACCCGTGAAGGGCATGCCTGTTCACTCAGGAAACATGGAATGCCTACACACGTGCCCCGTGCTGTGGGGTGCTGGAGATGTGTGGTGACCAGGCAGACACAGCCCTGTTCCTCAGTCTAGGCGGGAGGCAGGCGTCTTTATTTTTTTGATGCAATTTTTGTCTTGAACTATATTTGATTTACAATGTCATGTTAGTTTCAGGTGTACAGCACAGTGATTCGTTTATACGCACACACACGTATTTTTTTTCAGATTCTTTTCCATTATAGATTATTACAAGATATTGAATACAGTTCCCTGTGCTATACAGTAGGTCCTTGTTGTTTCCTATTTTATATATAGTAGTGTGTATCTGTTAATCCCAATCCCTATTTTAACCCTCCCACCCCTTTTTCCCTTTGGTAACCATAACTTTATTTTCTATGTCTGTGAGTCTATTTCTGTTTTAAATAAGTTCATTTGTATCATTTTTTTAGATTCCACATAGAAATAATAACATATGATATTTGTCTTTCTCTGTCTGGCTTACTTCACTTGTATGATCATCTCCAGCTCCAGGTCCATCCATGTTGATGCAAATGGCATCATTTCATTCTTATTTCATTCTTTTTTACGGCTGAGTAGTATTCCATTGTATGTATGTACCACATCTTCTTTATCCATTCATCTATGGATGGACACTTAGGTTGCTTCTGTGTCTTGGCTACTGTGAATAGTGCTGCTGTGAACATTGGGGTGCATGTATCTTTTCGAATTAGAGCTTTCATTTTTTCTGGATATATGCCCAGGAGTGGGATTGCTGGATCATAGGGTAACTCTGTTTTTAGTTTTTTAAGGAACCTCCATACTTTTCTCCATAGTATCGAGGCAATCTTTAAATTTCACAAATAATTATATCACGAAAGGGGGGAAGTGCTAGCAAGGAAAATGCCAGTGTGTGAGGCAAGTTTCCTCACCGGCAAAATTGGAACAGGACCTGCCTGGGACGTACTTCAGAGTTAGAATTAATCAGCTTTGATGGCTGGTTGAGTGGCGGAGACTGGGGAGGCTGAGAGGAGTGCGGGATGCCTGCCTCAGTCGCCTGGTGGATGTTGATGCCCAGGTCGTTAACCGAGACAGGGACACGAGGCCGGAACACTTTCGAGTACATTCCGTGAGTATGATTTGGGGCGTGTTCCGCTCATCCCAGGTCCCCAGGTCTGTGTTCTCCCGTGACATGACGAAGAGGAGTCTAGGGAAGTCTTCTAAGAAGAGGTACTAATTAAGCTTGTTCTTGAAAGGAAGATGGGGTGGAGGGTGAAGGAGGAGCTTAATAGAGGAGAATTCCAGGACGCCCCCTGGGGCCAAGGCCTGGAGGCTCTTTGGGGACCTGAAGGGAGCTGTGCGTGGCTGGAGCAGCTTGGTGCGCACAGGGGGGAGGGAAGGATGGAGAGCCGGGTAGAGGGCAGGATGCTGAGGAGTGTGGACTCTGTCCTAAAGAGGAGTCATTGAAAAGTGTTGAGAAAGAGACACGGTCAGATTTATGCTCTGAAGAAAAATAAATCATTGAGTCTGCAGAGCGGAGGGTGGCTTGGTGACAGCAAGGGACGAGGGACAGGAGCAGTTGGGGGATGGGCCCAGGAGCATTTAGGAGCTCAAAAGCACAGGATGAGGGGACTCTTTGGGTGTGGAAAGGTGAGCCAGGAAGGGAGGAAGTGGAGGTGAACCCCAAATTGATTCCCTGGTCAGCCAATTGGATACTGAACTTGAAGGTTTTGTGAAAAACACTTCTAAAGATGTCCAGAGGTAGTCAGGCAAACGATCACTGGCTCCCTGCCTCCCCCAGCCCACTCCCTCCCAGCCGCGATGAGGCCAGGTCACTGCCGAGCATAACACCCTCCAGCGGCTCCTCTGCACCTTCAGAACCAAATGCTGCCTCCTCAGCCAGCTCAGAGCTCTGCCTGAGCTGGTCCCGGGCTATCCCCCCTCCTGCCTCCCTTGCCCTGCAGCTCTTTACTGTTCCCTCCGCCCGTTGGACTGCTGACCTTGCTCCCCACTGAGAGCCTTGGGCTTTGCAGAATCTGCTGTCCCCTGGCCCTTCTTGTCATGTGGGTCTCTGTGAGAGCATCACTCTGTGGAGAGACCTCCCTGAGCGCAGCCACCCAGCACTATCCCTATCAGCGTTTTCCTTGTTTATCAATTTGCTTATTATACTTCCCACACCCAGCCCACACGCACAAACCTGCTAGCTGAAAGCTCTCCAAGAGCTGGGTCTGTTCACCGTCACACACCGGGGCCTGGAAGAGTGCTTGCTCTAACCCGTGACCCGCAGATGCCTGCTGGATGAATGCACAAATAAACGAGGGAACAAACTGGCATGAAGGTGATGTCTGATGCTAGGAGAAGATAAACCCCCGAGAGAGAGAGAGAAAGTACAGTCAGGAAGAGATGGTCTAGCTGGAGAAGAAGAGAGAATCAAGAGACACATTTATGGAACAAGTCAGAGAAAAAGAGTTTTTCAACGGAGAGACTCCAGAGGCACCTTGTAATGACCCAAAGGCTTCCACCGGCTTTAGCGAGAGGGGGTTACTTAGGCCTCGGGGGAGCAGTGGAGGGCTGGCACGTGGCTACTGGGGGCTGATGTGGTTGGCTGGGAGGGAGGGGTGGGTGGGGCATATCTTGGTGGAGCAGGTGGGTGAGGGCATCCAGGCAAAGGAGAATTTTCTCTTGAAGACTGGCTTCTGGCCTGAGCACAAAGAATAGAGGAGAAAGACGAGCATCTGAGATTACACAGCAAGGAACTGGAACCGGCCTCTTAAGAGGTTTACAGAAATATACAGTGCCCCAGACAGGGTCAAACTGATATGTATTCCACATGTACTTAAAGGCAAGGTCAAGGGCTGCACAGGGGAAGAGCTAAGAAGAGGGTTTAGATGACATGACCTGACCTCTCCCCTAGGTCCTAAGCAGTTTACTCTGGCATTCCTCACCGACATAGCAAAGCCAGAGGCCAGCAATAATTGGGCATCCACTCCAAGAGGTGATGGAGGGATCGATCAGCTGTTGCTACTTGAACATGCCCCCCTTTTTTTTTTGGCTGTGTTGGGTCTTCGTTGCTGTGCATGGGCTTTCTCTAGTTGCAGCGAGCCGGGGCTACTCTCTTTGTTGTGGTGCGCGGGCTTCTCATTGCAGTGGCTTCTCTTGTTGTGGAGCGTGGGCTCTAGGCACGCAGGCTTCAGTAGTTGTGGCACATGGGCTCGGTAGTTGTGTCTCGTGGGCTCTAGAGCGCAGGCTCAGTAGTTGTGGCTCACGGGCTTAGTTGCTCCGCGACATGTGGGAACTTCCCGGACCAGGGCTCAAACCCATGTCCCCTACACTGGCAGGAAGATTCTTAACCACTGCGCCACCAGGGAAGTCCCAACATGCCCTTTTGAGGTCTACACCCTACACCCCAAGCAGCTTATCAGCATGTCCCCCCAGCCCATCCACTTCCATACCCCAAGAGCAGCACAGGTCAGTACAGCTCCCTCTAGGTCGTTTTGCATTTCCAGTGTTATGATATTTCAGCACCAACTTAGAGGGACACCCTAGGCGGCTGCCCAGCCTTAATTCAGCTGCAAACCAGGGCCTGGTTCTGAGCCAGTTTCTGTATTCTGGCCTCAGCGTCCAGTGGACAAAAAGGAGCTTACATCCTGCTGTGACTGGTGTGAAGCTGGTGCGGGGAGTGGAGAGAGATGTGGGTTTCTCACGTCTCACGTGGTAGTTAAGGATCAGCTTTGTACCCAGTCCCACAGCCCCACACGAACCTGCTCCACTGAAATTCACAATGGTGGGGAATACGGTAGATGAAGAGTCAAGGATGCAGGTGTCAATCTTGGTTCTATACCCAGCTAGCTGTGATATTAAATAGGTCACTTATTCCCCGTTGATCAATAAAACAAAGGAGGGGTGCAGGGCGGGGGCTAGAATTTACCTCCCGGTTCCTTCCAGTCCATCTTTCTCAGAGACACCCTGAATATCTGACTCTGATCAATCTTTGTATCCCTGAAGTTCAACAGTCAGCTCTCAAAGAATGTGTGACCAGTGGGTGAATGCACAATGCTCCCTTGGGGAGGCTGGAGCAATTTGGTCATTTGAGTTGGGAGATGGGAACAGACTAAAAGAGGGGCAAAGGACACCACTTATGAAAGATTCTTACGTGAAAAGACAACAAGAGGTTCAGCAAGGGCATCTTCTGAGAAAGGCACAAGAGGAAAAGGAAGAAAACAGCTGGTCTCTTCCAGGAAGAAATGGTGGTCTAGGGGAAGAGAGAGAACTCCCCTCCACCCCCGCCAGGAAACGAGAAGCATACACAGGGAGAAATGTCAGCTACAGGGTTGAAGGGCTGAGGGGGGTGGTGTGGAAGGTGCAGGCAGCCTCGGAGCCAGGCACAGCTAATCCCAAACAGTTTCAACGAGACATCCATGTATAGCAGGTTTTGAGGAAATTGGGGATTATGAATTGGCCCAGAGGCAGCAGAGGCTTAGCCAGGTTCGGGACAGGAAAGGATATGTAGTGGCCAAAAACATCACAGAGAGTGGATGCTGGCAGTCCCACTGAGGGCAGTTTGCCTCCAGAATCTTCTCCTAAGAAAGATGCTGCCGTCCTGTCGTTTGTTCATTTAAAACCAGACAGGCCAGAGCCCAGAGCATGATCCGTGGGGAACAGCCCTGAGAGAGAAATGTATTTAAATGCATCTGGGGCGACAGGACAGGACGTGTGATGAACTCTGCAGGTCTCTGATCTCAGGGCAGACAGCCCTCCGGTGAGGGCCTCCTCCAGGGGCCTAATGAGAAATTACCTGCTGCAACGCTGTTTCCTGGTTCATCAGCTTCTTTTCATGCATTTTACCCCTTGCCCTGCTCACCCTGAGCCCCAGTGAGGTAGGAGACCCCGTTGAGAGCTCACACTTCAAATATAGAGTCCCCACCCCCCCGCAGCCAGGACACTCAGAAACATTCGGTTCCCCATTTTCAATGTGGCCTGGGCTGGGCACCGGAAGATGGTTTCCTTTCATCCTCCCAAACCACATGGCTCCCCAGGCCTCTGGGAAATAAGATTCAGAGGCTGGAGGGCAGCGGTCCCTGTGCCAGGAAGCCAAACACCAGTGCTTAGAGGAGCCCATGATAGATGCCCAGTGCCCCCCTCATCAGAGTGAAAGGGAGTCTGATTGGGAATAATTCCTGCCATCTCAGGGCTGAGGGAGGCCAGACCAGCTAATAGAGGGGCCAGTCACCGAGCAGGTGAGCCACAGAGTCCGAAAGACACTCTGCTCTAGGTTCTGCCGAGCTGGGAAAGGCGCTCCCGTAGGCCTGGGCCCCTCCCCTCACCGCCTACAGCATCTCCTCTTCCTAAACTTCCTTTGTGCTCTGAGCTCAGAAGAGGCAGCTGATGAATCTGGTTCCCCACACTGACCACAGCCAGGATCCTAGGTGATTTCCCACAGCGGCCCACAGGCCCTCATGATGGGCCCAGGACACAGAGCCCAGGGTTAGCACAGCGTGTATGCTCCTTCCCCAGGACGGTGTGATGTGCAGACCTCCACCTGCTGTGAAGAAACAGCTCACCACCCTCTGGAAAAAAATCTGAAGAGACTGCCAGATTCGGCAAAGAAAAATACAGAATGCCCAGTTCAATTTGAATTTCACATAAATGATGAGTAATTGTTTCATGTATGTAGGTCCTGAATATTGCTGGGATAGTCTTGTACTAAACAATTTTATGTTACTTATCTGAAATTCACATCTAACCAAGCATCCTGCATTTCGCCTGGCGGCCCTCTCCCTGGACCTTCTATGAGGGGAAGGCACCCTGAAAAGGAGGCTGGTCAAGGGGACGGTCACTCCCCAGCAGCCAGGGCCCAACCCGCTGCTCCTAACACTTCTGCAGGGGCTCAGAGAGGTCCGTTTAGGGGGTCCCTAAGCTCCCAGGAAACCCTGGGCATGGCCTCGGCTCCCCCCTACCCTGCCTGGAGCACCCACACGGCAGCCACCGCCGTGGTCACTAGCAGGGTTGCCCCCTGAGCCAGGCCTCGGCCATCTCCCCACCCCCCTCCCCTGCCGCTCTGAGGTCAGGTTCCTGGTAAGCGTTGCTCTGTCATTTAATTTGCTATCACTCAGGCTGGGTCCAGATGGTTTTGGTGAGAAAGAACTTCCTGTCCCGTGGCCGTGATTCCAGTCTAGAACATTCCCTTCAAACTAGGAGCAAGGAGAATGCTGGAGACCTGCCTTTCTCCTCGTCCCCAGATTGTGATCTATCGCCCGGCCCAGGGCCCGCAGGGCACGGAAGGAGGGCCCCCACCGCATCAGCCTGGCTGCACGTTCTGTTACCTGCTGCCCTTCGCTCCTGCCTGGGCTAACTGAGGCTGGCACGTGGCTAGGACCGCACAGGATTGCCTCTTTTCCCGACCATTAAGCGGGGCAGCCAACACCACGCACTGGCTCCCGGCTGGACAGCACAGCATACGGACTGGCGGGGACATGGGGGCAGGAAGCCACCTGCCTCAACCCTGCTCGGATAGCAAAGGCCCTCAAGCTGCTGCGGGATGTGGCTGGCTGAGACCAAGGGCAAACTCCCCCGTAGAATGAGCTATCAGGCTGCCTGGCCAGAGGCTCAGACCCAGGCTCTCTCCACCTCCACCCCTTTCTAGAAAAAGGCACATAGAGCAGCCCCAGGCTTCTGGGATACATCCCATTGCTCCTGGCCCTGGCCAGGGAACGGGGCGAGGTGGCCACGGCAGCAGCCCACCCAGGGGACACTTAGGGAGTCCTTACATGGGGTGAAGGAGCAAGGGTCACCCACCTTAGAATGATGCCCACCCTTTGCACCCCCCTAAGTCTTACACATCTTTCAGAATTCCACTTAAACATCACCTCCTCTGGGCAGCCCTCTCTGATGTTTCAAACTAGGTCAGACCTCCCTGTACTCCTTCCCATAGTACCCTGAGGTTCTCTTTCATATACTCATTGCACTAATTACTGTGGGAAGGGGTAGAATTCACATACAACAACTCAGTAGGTAAGACAAGTGACTTTATTTTCCACAAATGGCTGCCTCTTTCCCGGGTTCTCCCTTCTCGCTGATGCTGGGACCAGGGGGTTGGTCGTGGTAGGACACCAACTTGCCAGCAGATAGTAATTCAGTTTAAAACATTCTTTTTTGGATAGTCAATCAAGAATCAAAGTCCCGGGCTTCCCTGGTGGCGCAGTGGTTGAGAGTCCGCCTGCCGACGCAGGGGACACGGGTTCGTGCCCCGGTCCGGGAAGATCCCACATGCCGCAGAGCGGCTGGGCCCGTGAGCCATGGCCGCTGAGCCTGCGCGTCCGGAGCCTGTGCTCCGCAACGGAAGAGGCCGCAACAGTGAGAGGCCCGCGTACCGCAAAAAAAAAAAAAAAAAAAAAAGAATCAAAATCCCTTCTGGTGCTGTTTCTTTTGCCTCAAGGAGACTTCCTCCTCCATCTTCCTGTCTTGGATGGCCTGTGGGGATGCGGGTGGGGAGCAGCACACACACGGACACCCTCTGGGTTATTGCCAACCTCGTGAGATATCCCTCAGGCCACTTGTCCCTAGTTCCAAGCTCGTGTCCTCCGGCCCCACCGGATCTGACATCCCAATAGCAGCCCCCGATGAAGTCCAGTCACGTGACAGCCTCATTCTGACCTCAGGACTCTTCCCTCCACCAATTCTCTCAGTGTTTCTGCAATCCCCCCTCGGGAACATGTGGGAAACACCCCCTCCTTGTTGGATACAAGGCGTGGCGGCCAGGAACACTAACTCAAACCTACCCTGGACACCTCCTTCTACCAGAGCTGCGGTTTCACCCTGTGTCACCCCCCAGGGGCTCATCCTCTCCTCAGGCTATACTTGGAAAGCAGAGCACGAGCCCCAATATTCTCAGGATCCCCACACCTCCTGGGAGCACCCACCCTGCCCTGAATTTGATCCCAGGGAGAGTGACGTGGAGAAATGAGGATGGTCGGCGTGCACCCCGTCCCCTCCTGCAGACCAGAGACCCTCCTCCTTCCCCCGCTCACTGTGGAGCAGGGAGGCCCTTTTCCTGTCTCTTCCCCACACCCTGTGTTAAACTCTGTGCTCAGACCTGCAAGCTTTTCTCTTACAGTGTAAAGAGTTAATTTATAAATGTAGAAAAAAGGCATTTTATCTCTACAAATGAGGCTGTCGAGACCACAGTTGCACTAAGGTCTTTGAAAAGCCAAGCAGTGGCCTCTTGTTCCAGAGTCATTCGCTTTCTTCTGTGCTTCTTGAGTATAAAAGAAAGGTGAGGGGTGACAGCTAACAGATCCAGGCTTTTAATAACCTTAGGAGCACACCGCAAATGTGAACCCCATCACTCACGTGCATCTTGGTGGAGAACAGGTGGCGAATCTCTGCAGCCGTTGATCCCCCAGGGCCCTCCCAGCTCTCCCTGGCCACCCACCCCACCCTACTCCATGCAGATTTTGATGAAGCCCCAACAGAAAAGGAGGCTTTAAAGTTGATTAAAGTCAGAGGAGGCTTTATGGGTGGTTAGGAGTAGGGTTCTAGGCAAAGGAGAGGCGTGGGTGTGCTCAGAGAACGGCCAGGGGCTGAGCCTGGCAGGCAGTGGTGTGCACAGAGGGAAGTGGTGAGAGGTGAGCCTGGGAAGCCAAGCTGGGTGATTGGTACTTAGAGCTAAAGGCTGGCTTGGAGCTGATCAGCGGAGAGGGTGTGTTTGCCCAGCTGAGTGGGAAGGGCCTGACCATCCAGGATGTAGATTCTCTGTTCTTTTACTCCTTGCTCCTTCCTCATCCTTCCAGCCACATCCCTGCCCCCAAAGTCTGAGCTGAGTTTTGGGAGGGAACTCTGTCCACAGCCCTGCCCTCTCCTGGAGCCCTGCCCAGCCCGGGCCTGTGGGTACATTATGCCAGCGTTTTCATGAGGCCTGTAGCTAGGAGAACAGAAAGGATCAAATTCAAACATATTACATTAATTAGTATATTTTCAACTATATGTAAGAGACAGTTCAACTCAAAATCACTTAAACAATAAGGAATCTACTGGCTTGTGTAGTTGGGATGTCCAGAGGAAATGTTGGCTTCAGGATAAGTTTGATCCAGAGGTTTGTGATGTCCCGTAGGGCTCAGCTCCATTTCTTTGTGATCCTCTCCACTCTGCCCTCCTAATACATCAGCTCCATCCGCAGATTGAACTTCCTGCTGGTAATGAAATGGTTGCCAGCAGTTCTAGGGTCCCATGCTTCCTTTTTCATAACCAAGAGGAGATAAAAGGTTTTTCTTCCCCCACCTTTTAACAAAATTCCCAACTTTCTCTCTGACTGGACCAACTTCAATGACAAAGTAGCTCTCCAACCAATCACTGGAACCAGAAGAATCCTAAGCATTGATTGGCTTGGTTCTCTTCCTCAACCAATCACTAGGGCTAGGGGACTAGGAATACTGTGATTGGCTTAGACCAGTGATGGGCCAGCCCAGGAGTTCAGTCCTACTCAATAACAGGCTGCTACGCCGTGAGAGGGAGTGAGAGGATGCTGGGGGAGCCGACAGTGCCGTCCAACACACCTACCTATTTTGCTTTTTTCATGAAAGGTTGGGTGAGAGCAAGAAGAGATTAGAATTGGAAACTCCAAAGTAACTTGAGAGTCATCCGTAGACTTAATTCACTGGTACTCCCAAGGTCACACAAAATTGCAAGCTGGCCAAAATGTATTCTTTCATCTTTCTTTCCTTTTCCTTTTTCTCTCTCCTCCCCTTCCATGTTTTTGTATCCTCTTCCTTGTCTAATTTCCTTTCTCTTTTCCAGCTGTCTGCATCCACAGTGCCTCCTCAATACTGCCTCTCCCCACCTCCTGGCTCTTCTCTCTCAAGCCCATACCTCCCTCCCTGCCCACATCTCCAGCCACCCTCTCCTGATGCCCCTGAGTTCAATTTCCATCTCATCCAAATTGCTTTATTGGTTCCACGGAAAAACAAGGCTCGCCAGAACCATCATGGTGCGTACAGTGTGCCTTAGACTCAAAAAATATTTAAGGAAAATACTCTGGCCAATGGAGTCAATAAACTCCAAAGCACACATTCATTGAGAAGAGGAAGTCTGCCTTCAGCTAAGAGTGCTGGGAAACTACTCACCATCCAGTAGCAAGAGCCTGAGGCTTTTTCACAGCGGCCCCCCACCGACAGTGCACCTCAGCCAGAGCACAAAATGAACCCTACGTACCCCAGCCCCCTTCTCCTGCACCCAACCCTGCCTGCACCTCCCAGCACTCCTCCAGGTCTGCCACTGCTCGTCCCAGCTGCACTGCTCGTCCCAGCTGCTGAAGATACCAGTGTTTTCCACACCTGTCCCCAGTGCAATTCTAGGGGGGCTGATTAAGAAAGGGAGCGATGATGGGGAGAGAGGGAAGAGGATTGGGGGAACAGAGGCATTCACATTGTGGTATTTTTAGACTCGAAGATTACATCTTTAATAATCATAATTTTTTCTTGAAAGCAAATGGGAATGTGTCCCTGCAGCTGAGAGGAAGGGAAACACAGAGGAGAGAGGGAGAAAACCCAGAAGGCAATTAGCCCCACAGGACTGGAGTCAGGCTCAAGGCTTTGTTCTGGTGGATTCCAGGAAAGAGGAGGCCGGGTCGCACTGGGAACTTGGGGCTGTCTCCTGAGCCCTGGGCTGCTCTGGGGACTGACAGGAGAGCACAAGACTGCAGGAATCAGCCTCCTCCAATGAGGCCACCCTCTTTCATGGCCACCCTGTCCTATGCGAGAGCTTTCCCTCCCCAGTGGCTTTTGGGTTGAAAAGCAGCTAATACTTGACCTCCCAGGCCCCTCAGGAGAAGGGCCTCTTCCTGCAGAAGGGGTTTCCCCTCATGGGCCCTCCACCCACTGAGAGTCCCCCAAACACATCTCATGAACTTGATTCCCCCGCACCACGCCCCGTGAGAGAGCTGCCTCCACACACAGACAGCACCACCACACCCTGGACAGCTCCCAAGGGAGCCAGGAGGAGTGAGTGAGGACGGGCACCAGACCAAAGGTCAAGACACTTGGGACAGAGTCCACTCTCTGTGTGAATCTGGACAATCGCTTCACTAAGGTAGACATCAGTTTTCCCAAATTACAACGAAGGGTTGGATAGGTCAAAACATTTTAGATCAGGATCCATGAGTCCCCTGAATTTGCACAGGGAATGTGGTTTGTGTGTGTACTTTTCTGGTAAAGGGCTTCTCAAGGTGGTCTGTGACATCCCCAACCGTTGAGAGCCATAGAGGGGGCCAGTGTCCAAGTTTGCATGTGCCTCAAGTGTTCCTGGCCTTCCCAAACCTCCAGGAGGGATAGTTGTTCAAAGAGTCCTGGCTTTGTCCCCTGAAGGGGCACCTTGGCATGACCTCCCTAATGGCCACTACCACCACATCTGGCCTCCACGGGGCTTCTGTGCCTCCTTCCTGAGCAACCTATGCCAACACACAAACCCCTGGATTTCCTTCTAGTAGAGTTTAGGCAGCCTCTTTTTATTGCAATACATTTTACTGAGGAAGGAAGAAAAATGAATAAAATACAAATAACATTAAGTTGGTCAGATTCTCCAAAACCCTACAGATTCCATTCAGAGTACCAAAGAGCTTATTAACAGCTCAAATTACCTCCTCCTGAAATAATATGTATCTTCACAGATGAACCAAAACTGTCATAGGCACCAGTTTGGATGGTTTCCCATCAAATGGCCTTTCTTCCCAACCAGGCTCTAATCCCCATCATCATAGACTTCCAGGTGCCATCTTGCTTCTGTGCACCCAGACACTAAATTCCCTAAACATCTTGCCTCATTCGAGGACAAACATCTCTTTTAAAACTAAGACTTTTGAGGAATTCCCTGGCGGTCCAGTGGTTAGGACTCCATGCTCACTGCTGAGGGCACAGGTTCAATCCCTGGTCGGGGAACTAAGATCCCACAAGCTACATGGCAAAAAAAAAAAAACAACTAAGACTTGACCAACAGCCAATCACAGTGACTCAAGCCAACTAGGTGCTCAATTAATCGGTGTTGAATAAATTTTAAAAAATGAATGAATACGTTCATAAAGTAAATTAATGAAAACTTTACTTCCATTACTCCCCCAGTTCCCACTCCCCCTAAGCTGGGACCTCTGGCTCCATTCCCATCTAGGCCAAATAATTTGCAAAGCACTGGTTTCTGATGCCTCTGAGTCAGTGTATGACTGAGCCCTCCGGTGTCTGGCACAGATCAACCCACCTCTGGAGGCTTCTTGACTCTATAGGCTTATATCTTTGCTCAGTAATGGAAAATTCAGATGTTTCTTCTGCCCTGTTCTCTCTCTCCTCCTGCTCCTTCCCTTCTGAGACTCCAGTGAAACATATATCAGACCTCATTTTTTTCCCTCCATTTTTTCACCCTCTTTTCTATATTTTCCGTCCTTCAGTGTTACACTAAATAGTTTCTTCTGACTTCAATTCCAATTCAGTAACCTTCACTTTAGCTGTATCTAATCTCTTACTAAACCCATCCATCAAGCTCTGAATTTCGGGTGTTGCATTTTTACCCATCCATCAAGCTCTGAATTTCGGGTGTTGCATTTTTAGTTCTAGAATTCCTTTTTTAAAATGTTATGTATTTTATAGTTTCCAGTTCCCTGCTGAAATGCTCAAGCTGAATTTTTATTTCTTTGAACATAGTAAGTGCAGTCATTTTATAGACATTTTATAGTCATTAGACATATTATATGTCTAATAATTCCACTATCTGAAGTCTGTGAGACTGTTTCTGTTGACTGTTGTTTCTGCTGGTTCTTGCGCACAGTGTCTTGTTTCCTTGTGTGTTGGTCATCTTTGAATGTGTGCTGGGTATTCACCTTGACCCAGCCACTAGGCTGCCAACCTTCTTAGAGAAATTTGAGGATGAAGGACATTCATTCAAAGGGCTGCTGTTCAAAGTCCAGTTAGGAAACTACTCAAAAAGGTCTGAAATTGGGACCCATTCCTACCAACATCTGCACCCCCCTTCAAATGTGCTGAAATGTGCTGGGGCCAGGGAGAGTGGGGAATTGGTAAGGGAGGGGAGCCTTCCAGGAGATGTCTATCTCACTCCATCACAAACTCCCCAAAGCTGGAGCCTACCTCAGGGTCCACCACCATTTCCTTAGCACCCATAACCGGAGGAGCTTTCAGCTGAGCATGCCTGCAGCAAGGCAGGCATGAGAACAGACTTCAGAGGTTACAAACTTGCCACCTGACAGTTATTCCGTCTGTAAATGTATTTTGCTTGTCTATTCGCTCACCCTTTGAGATACTGCTCAGAACGGGGAATTTAGCAGATCAAAGGTTTTGCTCACTAGTACCAGGAGACAATTGTCTGGAGCCGAGGAGCAGCTGCCTTTAGGAAGCAAGTGCTCTTCAGGAAGCGAAGTTGCCATCACTCAGGCAACAAACATTTGCCTTACTCTGGCCACGTCCCACTTCGCTTAAATACTGCCTGGCCCTGTCGGAATTTAACTTTATAGTCCTTGACCTAGAGAAAGGATGGTGTGTAATTCTGACCTCGGGAGTTTCAAAGACTGGGAGAATTAGAGAGCACAGAGGTAGCAGAGGAATCAGCAAGGCAAGGGCGTCTCAGAGGCTCCCACTAACGCCGGGAGAACAGCCATAGTTCCGCCTGGCCCCGCCCCAGGTTCCTGGCCAGACCGCCCTGCCCAGGTCACGTGACTGTGTCAAATACAGCCTGCCCATTCCGTGCAGGGCCAACCAACCGTGGGTAATTATGTAACATCTCTAAGCCTGAATTTCCTTACCTGTAAAATAGGGATATCGATAGTTCCTGCTGACTCATAAAATTGTTGTGAAATTAAATGAGACAATGCATGAAAAGGGCCTAGTATAACATTCTATCTATAACAAATGTTCACAGTATATTGGGCCGTCTGCCACACTTGCCCTGCCTGTTCTCATGCTCCTTGTGGACAATTAGGACCGGAGATTCCAATAGTCAGACTAGCCCTCAACCTCTTTTATGTATCGATGATGAAACAGAGGTCCAGAGGGGTGAGGTTTCTCTAAATGCCAGCGTGTGAACCTCTACCCTTGGTCCAATGACACAAATCTGCCCAAGCCAACTTAGGCTCAAAGAAGAGACTGGTCACACCAGGAGTGGGGCTGGGAGGGAAGGTTTCTTGGAGGCAGTGGGCTTTAAGCAGGGATTAGAAGGAAAAGTGGAACACACATGAGTAGAAAGAGGGGTTTTCTTATATATCCCCAAATACCCACATTTCGAAACACCGAAACTAAAAGTATTTTTATTGTCTTTGAGCCCCAAACTATAGCCCCTGTCCTGCCTTCACCCAACTACGCAATCCAACAAATAGCCTCAAAACTAAGGGCCTAGGCTCCTACTCCTGCCCTCCCAACTGGATGTGGGAAAACATAAACACACGCGCGCACACACACACACACACCACACCACACACACACCACACCACACACACCACACCGCACACATACCACACCACACCACACACACACCACACCACACACCACACACACCACACACACACCACACACACCACACACACACCACACCACACACACACCACACACACACCACACCACACACCACACCACACACACACACCACACCACACACCACACACACCACACACACCACACACACCACACACACAACACACACACCACACCACACACACACCACACACACACCACACCACACACCACACCACACACACACACCACACCACACAACACACACACCACACCACACACACACCACACACACACCACACCACACACCACACCACACACACACACACCACACCACACACCACACATACCACACACACACCACACACACACACACTACACCACACCACACACACCACACCACACCACACACACACCACACCACACACCACACACACCACACACACCACACACACCACACCACACACCACACACACACACCACAGACACAACACACCACACCACACACACACCACACCACACACCACACACACACACCACACCACACCACACACCACACCACACACACCACACACATCACACACCACACATACCACACACACACCACACACACACCACACCACACACACACACACACCACACACACACACCACACCACACACACACCACACACACCACACACACCACACCACACACACACACCACACACACCACACACACCACACCACACACACACACCACACACACACCACACCACACACACCACACATACCACACACACACACCACACACACCACACAACACACCACACCCACACACCACACACACCACACACACACCACACACACACCACACACACACCACACACACCACACACACACACACCACACACACACCACACCACACACACACACCACACACACACCACACCACACACACCACACACACCACACACACACACCACACACACCACACACCACACCACACCCACACACCACACACACACCACACACACACTCATCACATACACACCACACCATACACACACACCACACACACACCACACCACACCACACCACACACACACACCACACACACACACACCACACCACACACCACACCACACACCACACACACCACACCACACCACACACACACCCCACACACACATCACACCACATCACACCACACACACACACCACACCACATCACACACCACACACACCACACACACACACACACACACACCCGCCACACCACACACCACACCACACACACGCACCACAAACACACACACCACACACACACCACACCACACCACACACCACACACACACCACACACACCACACACACACACACACCACACCACACACACCACACATACCACACACACCACACCACACACACGCACCACAAACACACACACCACACACACACCACACCACACCCACACACCACACACACCACACACACACACCACACACACACCACACCACACCACACACACATACACACACCACACACACACCACACCACACACACACCACACACACCACACCACAAACACCACACCACAAACACCACACACACACCACACACACACACCACACACACCACACACACACCACACACCCACCACACACACACCACACCAAACCACAAACACCACACACACCACACCACACACACACCACACACACACACACACACACACACACACACACACACACACACGTGTTTATTTGTTTTCTTCTCTGTGGGGCCCTTACATCACCAGCTCATTGCTCCTCCCAACAGTTACACAATCAGATAGAGGTCCCTGTCAGAAACACATTTCCTCCACGGCAGTGATCTAAGTGATCTGACTTACCAAGGAAATGAAGAAGGCTCTGGCAGGAATTGGCATCTAGAACCAAACTCATCAAACTCCTGTGCTTTCCTTTGTTTTTTCTAATGAGTTTTAATCTGGGCCCCAAACGCACCTCAGGGCCTTTCCCAACTGTCACAGCTTCCTGAAACTCCTGCTCTCCCCACTTCCTGCTGCTAGCTGGCTCCTCACTGGGGCTTTCAGGACACCCCCAGTCAGCAGGCCCCCTCCACTCCCACCCCAGAGGGCCCTCCTTATCCTCTAGAGTTCTCCTTAGGCTGGTCTCCTCTTGGTCTCCAGCACACACACCACCCAACACACCACACCATACACACACCACACCACACCACACGTACCACACACACACACCACACACAAACCACACCACACCACAAACACCACACCACACGTACCACGAACACACCACACACACACACCAACCACAAACACCACACACACACCACACCACACCACAAACACCACACCACACGTACCACGAACACACCACACACACACACCACACACACACACCAACCACAAACACCACACACACACCACACCACACACACACACCACACACACACATCAACCACAAACACCACACACACACCACACCACACCACAAACACCACACCACACGTACCACGAACACGACACACACACACACTACACACACACCACACCACACACACACACCACACACCAACCACAAACACCACACACACAACTAGAGAAAGCCCTCGCGCAGAAACAAAGACCCAACACAGCAAAAATAAATAAATAAAAATTAAAAAAAATCTTTGCTAATCTAATGGCAAAAATAATGTTTCATTGTTTAAATTTCCATTTCTTTTCTGTCAGCTGATTTTATAGGGCCTTGCAGGCCATGGTAAAGACTTTGGATTTTATCGTAACCCCTAACAGAGGAGTGACAGAACCAGTTTTTCCCTTGAAGAGGCCCTTCTGGCTGGCGTGAGGAGGCTGAGTCATAGGGAGGCCAAGAATGGAAGCGGGGAGGCCCCGCAGAGGCTCTTGCAGCTGCCTCAGGGGAACAGGATGGACGCAGTGCAGGGGCTGAGCACAGACAACCTGCATTTGCTGGCAGCTTTGATACTGTAATGAGGGGAAGGAGGAATCCAGGAGGACCCTTGGGCTCTTGGCCTGAGCAACCGGAGGAACGACACTACCACCACTCCTATAGCATCCGTTCACTAAGTGACAGGCCCTGTCCTAAAGGTTGTGCATATTTTAACTCATCCAGTTTCCTCAACTCTGCAAAGTCGGCCTTATTCTAATCCCCACTCACAGCTGAGGGCACGGAATCCGAGCAGGGAAGTGCTGGAGCCACGGTTCCGACCCAGGCGGTCTGGCCCCAGAATTCACATTCCCAACTGCCACACTCACAGACTCTCTTGGGAGGGAAGGTTGAGCCATTTAGGAAATAGAGAAGATTGGCAGTCGGGAAGAGTCTCAGGATGGGAACCGGCAGGGGTGGAGCCCAGGCATCTTCATTCTTCAGCCCCCAGAGGACGCGACCACAGCCAGGCCGTGTATAGTGGCCGTACTGTTGAGGCAACGTGCAAGAGGTGAACAACGGGAGGGGAAAGAGCTGAGCTGGCTTCAGGGGGGGGGTCTTCAAGGCCAGGAGGGTCTCAGGCCAAGAGGGGGAGCAGCCGTGTGCCTGCCTGTTAACTTGGGTTTACACTCACTCTTCACTTAAGGTGCCGCTTCCCGCCCCTCCCCCGACACCTCCATTGCACGCTCACACACCTACCCCTTGCCTCTTCTAGAAAGATGTACCTTATTATTTCCAAATAATTTTTGTATTTTTTCAATTACAAAAGTATATGTTTATTGTAAGACATTTAGGAAACATTGAAATGTAGAAAAAAGGAAACTCGCTCATAGGTCACCCAGAGAATCACCATGACCATTTTGGTGTTTATTTTAGATAAAAAGACAGACACTACTTTTTGTTAAACTGGCATCATAATGTAAATTCAGTTTTGCATCCTGATGTTTTTCACTTAAGATATAATGTAAAGTATTTTCCCGTGTCATTAAATATTCTTCTAAAACAATAATTTTCATAACTGTATGGCAGCCCTTGTCTAGATGTACCATCACTTAACCAGCCCCCTCACAGTGAACATTTATGTTGTTTCCAGTTTTTTGTCTTTCTGACTAAAACCACAATGAATGTATTTGTACATAAATCTCTGGGTGTACCTGATCATCTCCTTGATATAAATTCTGATAGTGGCATTGCTGGTCTAAAGACTTAAACCTTTGTAAGGTTTTGATGCACGTCACCCAGCCAAGGCCCTTGCCCAAGCACTGTCATCTCCCACATGCACTGTTTCCATAGGCTCCTAACTGTCCTTTCTGCTTCCTCTGTTACCCACCCCAACCCACTGTCATAGCAGCTAGAGCCTCTTCATCAAACAGGGTTGTGTCACCCCTGTTGAAAACCCAACAGGGCTCCCCGGGCTCGTCACTCACTCACCCCTGCTCCAGCTGACTCCCCACCATGCTCCCCTCATCCACTGTGTCCTCCCCGGCCTCTTCTCAGTTCATCAAAGATCTCTCCCACCACAGGACCTTTGCACAAGCTGTTTCCTCTGCCAGGGTCATTTCCCCTCTTCCTGTGGCTCGCTCCTTCCTACCATTCATGACTCAGCTCATAGCCACCTCTTTGGAAAAGACTTCATTGACCTCCCCCACCTCCTGCCTGGCTCAGTTTGTTTTCTTTAAGGCCCTTCACATTTTTTAAATATCTGATTGTATGTTCACTTGTGAATTTTCAGTTTCCACCACTAAATGGTATGCTTTGTGAGGGCAGGAACTTAATTTCGTTCACTACGACACACCTGAACAGAAAATAGGTCCTCTATAAACAACATGAAATTGTCTTCCAAAAAAGTGGTACTCACCTGCACTTCCACCAGTCATGCAGCAATGCATGAAAGTGCAGTTTCAACACATCCTCACCAGCACTGGGTATTATGCTTTTAAAAAAAAACAAAACAAATCTTTGCTAATCTGATGGCAAAAGTAATATTTCATTGTTTAAATTTGATTACTAGCGAGGTTAACACTTTTTTATCAGTCTTTTGTGATCAATAATAAAAAGGCCCACTCAAATAAGCAGCTATTCCTGAGGTCTGACCTCCATCCTTCCTGCTGCTGCTAACATTTTACCTTGCTCCTATTGGGCCCCTGTGGGATGGGCAAGAAAGCACGTAAGTGCCCTCTCAGTCCTCTCACCTGAAGCCCTCTTCTGCCTCTTCTCTCAGCAGACAGCAAAGCCCACGGGTCCCTCTCTCCCACACCCCAGCACAGAACAGCAGATTAAACGATTCAGTTCAAGAAGGAAGGCTGTGCTGCTAAGTGCAATTATCTCCGGCTAAAATCTCTTTTTCAGATACATAATGGTCTAATCAATATTAACAGAGAGGCTTATCTGTTTTCCTCATCTCCCATGTCCTTAAGAGTAGATAAAATGCTTGTAAAATAGGATACTATTCAGCATACACTGATTGCTTCCAAAACACATTTTCTCGAGATCTGTCATCAACTGCCAGTGATTACTGAGCAGCTAGGCCCAGTGCCACCATTGACAAATTTGGAGAAGATTCTTTGATTATTTTGCCCAACATGTGATTTAAGGGCTGCAGCTTCTCTCACTTCAAAATTTGTCCTTACCTGTCCGCCAAGGGGATCTTGGAAGGCGGATGAGTTTTAAACAAACAGAGGCTGAGAGACCACAGGGCTTTGGGGGAGGGGAGGGGAGGAGCCATGAGTAGATCCCCACCCCTATGCCATATTATCCCCTATTGGAGTCCAGCTCTGGAGGGAGGTGAAACAGGGAGGGTGAAGCAGGGTGGTCTGGGAGGTCTGCTGTGCCCTGGGCCCAGCATCCCAAGACAGGTTTCACTTCCAGTTTTGTCACTTACTGGCTGTCACCCAGACTCAGAGCTTTCTAGCTTGTCTTGAACCAAAGAAGAGTCCAGTGCCTTCCAGACTTTAGTTCTCATCCTCATCTACTTCTCAGGGGTTCTGGACACAGATGCTCCCTTTGGGGATGCCTCAATTTTTGTAATGCTGCTACCCAGCGAGTGGTTCATACAGTGTGCATAAAAGATATCAGAAGAGCAAAATTGAAAATTAGAACCAACTTAAAAATCCACGAGTGACAAAACAAGCTGTACTTTGACAGTTTGTAACGTATGACATATACAACATGTAATCCAGAGCAATGGTTTCAAAAATTGTGGAGGGCTTCCCTGGTGGCGCAGTGGTTGAGAGTCCGCCTGCCGAGGCAGGGGACACGGGTTCGTGCCCCGGTCCGGGAAGATCCCACATGCCGCGGAGCGGCTGGGCCCGTGAGCCATGGCCGCTGAGCCTGCGCGTCCGGAGCCTGTGCTCCGCAACGGGAGAGGCCACAACAGTGAGAGGCCCGTGTACCGCAAAAAAAAAAAAAATTGTGGAGATGTCTGTACCAACACAAAAGGACATCCAAGACATGTTGCTGAGTGAAAAAAGCAAGTTGTAGAATGATTCGTACAAGGTGACACTATGGGATAGGGGGAAGAAAACGGAAACTGATACATGCATGTATGTAAATGTTTAGGGAAAAAAGTCCACAAGGATGTAATAAACTGATAGCAATGGTTACTTCCAAGGGGAGGGGGAAATGATTATGATGGGCAGGGAGGGTCAAAGGAGACTTTAGCATCATCTGTAATGTCTTGGATTTTTTTTAGGGGGGAAAGTATTTATGCATTTCTTCTCTAAGTAAAAATTATTAATAAAAACATCTGAGTTAATTGGACTTCCATATGGAAAAAAGTTCGTCTTGACCCCTAGTTCACATCAGACACAAAAAATCAATCCCAAATGGATCACAGATCCAACATGTCAAAGGTCTATTAATAAAGCTTCTAGAAGAAAACTTAGGAGAATATCTTCAAGAGGTTGAGGTAGGCAATTTTTTTTAAAAAACTGGACACAAAAGTCATTCACTGTAAAGGAGAAAACCTATAAGTTAGACTCCATTAAATCAAGACACCTTCAAAGGGAGGGGTTCTGCTCACAGTATAATGCTGACGGCTGGCTGGTAAAAGTGAAGGGAGAGACAGAGGTGGAAAATCATCCTTCTGTAACCATTAAAGTAAAGATTGGTTCAGACAAGAATCTTCAGTGGATGCTAAATCTAGGGGAAATTTTGATGAGAAACAGAATAGTTGCATGTTCTTAAAGTGTATCCCCCTAGGTTGCTCATTAGTTTCAAAGAAAAATATCATAACTATACAGTGGAGGAACCTGACACCACCTTGACCAAATGATCAAAATTAACGTCATTAATGAGGAACAGAGGGAAATTGTGTGGCTCCAGATGTGAGACTTGGAGAAGGACACAACGTCATTCATATACTATTCCAGCTGGCAGTGCTGTATTTCCTCTAATCATAAGAAAATATCAGACAAACAAAATGAGGGACATTCTATTTAAAAGGGAAGGGGAGAGGGACTGTATTCTTCCAAATGTCAATGTCATAAAAGACAAAGAAAGGCTATGGAAATATTCCTGATTAAAGGGGACTAAAGAGACATGATGACAGAACAGTACCTAATCCTCGATGAGATTATGTATTTGCTGGGGGGTGGGGGATGCTATAAAGGGCATCAGTAGATCACCTGAAAAAAAAAGGAATACAGATAGTAGAGTAGTATATCAATGTTAAATTGACTGAAGTTGATAGCCGTAGAGTGGTTATGTAAGGGATTATTCTGAAGAAATGTACACTTATACACTGAACTATTGGGGAGTAAAGATCGTCATGTATATAACTTACTCTCACATGGTTCAGAAAAGCATCGTGCGTGTGTACATGTGTATGCATGTGTGTATGTCTGGGAGGGGTTGTGGGAAGAGAGTGCAAATGATAAAGCAAATGAGGTAAAATGCTACCAAAAGTTGAATCCAAGTAAAAGCTATACTAGAACTCTTTGTTCTAATCTTGTTCTTGTAACTTTTCTGTAAATTTGAAAAAAAAAATTTTTTTTAACTTTAAAAATAGAAAGTGAAACTGCAAGTCACAAAATGGAAGAAGTTATTTGCAATATAGATGTCCAAGAAAAAGTTATAACTGGAATATAAAAAGAAACCCTCCAGATAAATTAAAAATAGGTAAATAGGTAAATCCACTAGAAAAATGGGTAAAAGACTTGAACAAGCACTTCACAAAAGATATTCAGGTGCAGGCTTCCCTGGTGGCGCAGTGGTTGAGAGTCCGCCTGCCGATGCAGGGGACGTGGGTTCGTGCCCCTGTCCGGGAAGGAAGATCCCACATGCCGCGGAGCGGCTAGGCCCATGAGCCATGGTCGTTATTGCTGTGTAACAAATTAGCCCAGAACTTAGTGGCTCAAACAACAAACATTTATTTTCCCACAGTTTCTGTGGGTAAAGAATATAGCCCAGCTAGGCTGGGTACCTCTGGCTCCAGGTTTTTCCTGAGGTTGCAGTCAAGCTGTCAACCAGAACTGCAGTCTCATCTGAACACTTGACTGGGAAAGGGTCCACTTCTAAGTTTATCAGTATGGTTGTTAACAGGATCCAGTTCCTCTTACGCTGTTGGCTAGACAGGAGACCTCCCTCAGTTTCCTGCTGTGTGGCCTCTTCAAGGGGTAACTCACAACATGGTAACTGGCTTTCTTCAGAGTGAGCAAGAGAGCAAGAGAAAGCGCACAAGACGGAAGCTGAGGTCTTTTCATAGCCTAATCTCAGACATCCCATTACTTCTGCCATATTCTATTGTTAGGGGTGTGTCAATAAATTCAACCCAACCCAAAGGAAGGAGGTCACACAGGGTGTTGTATTAGTCTGCTCAGGCTGCCATAACTAACTACTGTAGACCTGAGCCAGAGGGCAGGGGCCTTAAACAACAGACATTTATTTTCTCACAATTCTGGGCACTGGAAGTCCACAATCAGGGTGCCAGCAGGGTTGGTGTCTGGTGGGGGCTCTCCCCTTAGGCTGCACAGTCGCCTTTTTGCTGTGTTTATATGACTTCTCCTTTGTACATGTATGGTTGGGGATGGAGAAGAGAGAGGGAGAGAGGTTGAGCAAGAGCAATCTAACTCTCTGATGTCTCTTCTTATAAGGACACTAATCGTATTAGATCAGGGCCCCATTCTTATGACCTCATTTAACCTTAATTATCTCTATAGGGGTTCCATCACCAAATACAGCCACACTGGGGATTAGGGTTTCAACATAAAAAATTTGGCAGGACGCAAACATTCCCATAACAAGTGTGAAGACCAAGAGACAGGGATCATTGGGGCCATATTAGAGGATGTGCCACAGGCAGTACCTCTTAAAGCTGCACACAGCATTTACTCTGACATAGCAATTCCGCCCCAGCAGAAATGCATGCATAGGTGCATCAAAATATTGTACAAGAGTGTTCACAGCAGTACAATTCATAATAGCACAACTGGAAGCAATCCAAATACCCATCAACAGAAGAATGGATAAATTGTATATAATCATAGAGAGGAATACTATACATCAATGAATGTGAACAAATTACAACCACATGCAATATAAATAAAAAATAAGAGCAAAATCAATTTATGGGGTTAGAAGCCAGGTTGGTGGTTACCCTTGGTGGAGGGAGCAGGAGGCTACAGGAGGGCCAAGGGCACTTCCAGAGGCTAGTGATGTTCTGTTTCTAGATGCAGATGCTGGTTTCGCAGGTGTGTTTACCTTGTGAGAGTTCATCAAGTTGCACGCTTATAAATTTGCTTGTTTGTGTATGTATCCTCCAATTAAAAGTTTACATTTAAAAGGGAGTGTCTGGGGATTCCCTGGCAGCGCAGTGGTTGAGAGTCTGCCTGCCAATGCAGGGAACACAGGTTCGAGCCCTGGTCTGGGAGGATCCCACATGCCGCGGAGCAACTAAGCCCATGAGCCACAACTACTGAGCCTGCGCGTCTGGAGCTTGTGCTCTGCAACAAAAGAGGCCACGATAGTGAGAGGCCCGCGTACCGCGATGAAGAGTGGCCCCCACTCGCTGCAACTGGAGAAAGCCCTTGCACAGAAATGGAGACCCAACACAGCCAAAAATAAATTAATAAATTTTTAAAAAAAAAGGAATGTCTGGAGACTTGTTAATTTCAGATTCTAGAATCACTCGTGGTCCCTCTCAAAATTCCAAATCAATGGGTCAGGGGCAGGGTAAGTGGGAGGTGAGCAGGTACTAGAATCTGTCTTTTGAACAAGCGGTCAGGTAACGCCTCTTAGTTCTGGGGCTATACTTGGAGAAACACTGGTAACCCGTTTCCATTTTAATAATAGCACCATCCATGTAGACAGAGTGACAGTACGGAGGGGTAAGAATAGTCTATAATAGTTACCTCTTCAAATTGTCCCTCTGCCCCACACACCTTCAAGGGTATATAAGATCCCTTCTTTTTCCTTCCATTCTTTTTTCTCCAGCTCTAAGCACCTGGGTGAAGGGTGAGAGTGGTCTTTCTTATGCATAAGATAATCTTAACCTTCATTAGCACCAATAAAGTGATCACCCAATCAAACTCCCAGCTTTGCCAACTAAGCGTCTTCTCTAGTCCTTTTCCACCAAACCCCACCACCACCCTATCCCTGAGGAGATGCTACCTAGCTGTGCACACCTCCTTTCCCAGGTCTGAGGAGGGAATCCTCTCAATTTGTAAACCCTTATTCCTGCCACAAGGATGGAGGCCATCAACTTACTTTAGAACCACAGGTAGTGAAAAACTTTGGAGAGGGGCGGAGCAGCGGGAGGGATTCCCCAGGGGCATGAGGAAAGTTTGGGGACTGATGGCTATGTTGTAAAGAAGGAAAAAAATTTCTTCTATCCTCCTAGGTTCTGTGACTGGTGCCTAAGAATTAAACTGACGTAAGACAGATTAACAGAAGAAAACTATACACATTTTAATTAACATTTTGACTTGTACAAAGGAGTCTTCAAAAGGAAAATGAAGACCCAAAGGAGACATTAGTCCCCAAAGCTTACATACCTTCTTAAACAAAGAATGATAAATTGTGGGGATGTGAAGAAAAAAAAGGCGCCTGAGCTGGGGCAGGAAATTATGGGATGGTGACTAGGAAATATATGGGGGAAACTAAGGGAAGATAAGGGTTATTTCAGTAACTTTGTACACATCCATTTTGGAATTGATTCCCAGTCTCTGGTGATAAGTATTGTCTTCTCTTCTTGGTACATAGAGGGATCCTTTCGCATGGGAAATGTTATGATCTGCTTTCAGGAAGAAAACCAAGGTCAGAGAGCCCTTTCTATATCTGCTATTTCTCAAGTGTCTTCAGCTCAAAATAATCAATATGCCAAAGCAGAATATTTAGGGGTGGCATGTTCTAAACCCTTTCAATGTTCAGTATCTTAATGGTGGTGATAGTTCAAAATTGTATACATATGTCAAAATTTATCCAGTTAAACATGTTAAATATGTGCCGTTTACCGTATGTCAATTATATCTCAATAAAACTAGAAGGAGAAGGAGAAGGAGAAGGAGAAGAAGAAGGGGAAGAAAAAGAAAGAAGAGGAGGAGAAATAAAGGAATGCAGTAAATTTGCAGGATATAAAATCAATATACAAAAATCCATGGCGTTTCTATACACAAACAACAAACTATTCAAAAGAGAAATGAAGAATACAATGCCATTTACAATTCAATCAAAATTTTAAAAAAATACTTAGAAGTAAATTTAGCCAATCAGGTGAAAGAGCTGTACACTGAAAACTGTAAGACAATGATGAAAGAAATTGAAGAAGGGACAAATAAATGGAAATATATTCTATGCTCATGGATTGGAAGAATTGATATTGTTAAAATGTCTGTACTATCCAAATACTATTGTATTTTTCACAGGAATTTTTTTTTTTTTTTTTTTTTTGGCGGTACGCAGGCCTCTCACTCTTGCGGCCTCTCCCGTTGCGGAGCACAGGCTCCGGACGCGCAGGCTCAGCGGCCATGGCTCACGGGTCCAGCCGCTCCGCAGCATGTGGGATCCTCCCGCACCAGGGCACGAACCCGTGTCCCCTGCATCGGCAGGTGGACTCTCAACCACTGTGCCACCAGGGAAGCTCTCACAGGAATTTTTTAAAAAACAATTTAAAATTTGTTTGAAACCATGGAAGACCCTGAATAGCCAAAGCTTTCTTGAGAAAGAACAAAGCTGGAGGAATCACACCTACTGATTTCAAACTATAACGCTATAGGAGTCAAAACAGTAGGGTACTGGCATAAAAACAGACACATAGATCAATGAGACATAACAGAGAGCTCACAAATAAACCCATGCATAAATGGTTAAGTAATTTACAACAAAGGAGCCAAGAATATACAACGGGTAAAGGAGAGTCTCTTCAATAACTGGTGTTGGGAAAACTGGACAGCCACGTGCAAAAGAGTGAAACTGGACTCCTATCTCACACCATGCACAAAAATCAACTCAAAATGAATTAAAGACTTAAATTTGGAGCCTGAAACCGTAAAACTCATAGAAGAAATCATAGGGGATAAACTCCTTGACGTTTTGACAATGATTTTTTGGACTTGACCCCAAAACCAAAAGCAGCAAAAGTGAAAATAAAACAAGTGGAAAAAGCAAAACTAAACATCTCACTAAAAAGCTTCTTACAATAAAGGAAACTATCAACAAAACAAAAAGGCAACCAACAGAATGGTAGAAAATATTTGAAAATCATATATCTGATAAGAGGTTAATATCCAAAATATATAAAGAACTCATACAACTCAAAAGCAAAAAAATCCAATTCAAAAATGGGCAGAGGAACTGAATAGAGATTTTTCCAAAGAAGACACGCAGATGGCCAACAGGTATATGAGAAGGTGCTCCAAATCACTGATTATCGGGGAAATGCAAATCCAAACCACAATAAGATATCACGTCACAGCTATCATCAAGAAGAGAAGAGGTAACAAATGTTGTCAAAGATGTGGAGGAAAGGGAACCCTTTTACACCACCGGTGGGAATGTAAACTAGTGGGGCCACTACGGAAAACAGTATGGAGAATCCTTTAAACATTTTTAAATAGAAACGAAAACAGGATATCTAAGAGATATTTGCACTCTCATGTTCAATGCAGTATCACTTACAGTAGCCAAGAGAGGGAAACAACCTAACAGTTCATCATCAGATGAATGGTTAAAGAAGATATGGTATATATATATATATATATATATATATATATATATGTAAATGAATAGTGGAATATCATTCAGCCACGGGAAAGAAGGAAGTCTTGACATTTTCGGCAACATGTATGGGTCTTGAAGGCATTATGCTAAGGGAAATAAGCCAGACAGGGAAAGACAAATTCTGCATGGTATCGCTTAAAGGTGGAATCTTTAAAAAAAAGAAAAAAAGAACAGAAAAAAGTCAAATTCATAGAAACAGAGAGTAGAAAAGCAGTTGCCAAAGGCTCGGGAGTGGGGGAAATAGGGAGAGGTTGGTAAAAGGGTATAAACTTTCAGCTATAAGATGAATATGGTCTAAGGATCTAGTGTATAACATGGTGACTACAGTTTATAACAAGGAGTGTATAATTAAAATTTGCTAAAAGAATAGAATTGAAATGTCTTCACACACAAAAAGAAGATAAATATGGAACATGATGGATGTGATAATTAAGTAGGAGGTGGGGATCTTTCACAATCTATACATGTATCAAATCATCACTACGTACACTTTAAATATCTTGCAATTTTATTTGTCAATTATACTTCAGTAAAGCTGAGGGCAGAGGAGGGAGAAAAGAAAGTACAGAAAGGGAAAGTGACTTGTCCAAGATCTGTCAGACAATTCTAACAGTAGAGTCTTGATCTCAAATCTCCTGCCTCTCTGGCCAGAACTCACATCCTGGTTTTCCAGCCAAAGGGAAATCTTCAAGAAGCTTTTATTTTTAGTATGTAATTGGCTGTAGAGAAGGCTGAGCTCTGTCCCCAGAAAGCTATGGAGGCTTAGCATTAGTTTTTTGTTGTTGTTTGTTTTTTAAGGCTTTCTTTTTCCTTTTTTTACATTGAAGTATAGTTGATTTACAACGTTGAGTTAATTTCAGGTGTACAGCAAAGTGGTTCAGTTGTAAACACACACACACATATATGTATGTATTCTTTTTCAGATTCTTTTCCATTATAGGTTATTACAAGGTATTGAATATAGTTTCCTGTTGGCACTACCCTCGGCTTGGCCTCTTCCCCACGACAGACTCACCAAGGGGCGGTTGTGATGAGGGAGTGTGTACTCGCTGGCTCCCCACTCCCCAGTTCCTTCCTTCAGGGAGTGGGGACGGAGCACCTGTGCGCCAGGCATGGTGCTGGATGCTGAGACGCAGGAAGGAAAGGACATCACCCGGTCCTCCAGGAGCTCTCAGTCCAGTGGGGTGCAGGGACCCCTAACCAGATCGTATTGATGGAGTGACGAGACAAGTAGGCGTGCTCAGCCCAGACTGGCCACTGCTTCCGGGAGGAGGTGATGCCCTGACTGGCTTTGCTTCCCCCTTGGGAGGCCCCACTTTCGCTTCTGCTGTCCCCTCCCCTGGCCACCCCACTCCCTGACCCAAGTGTTCCCCCAACCCACACCCGTTGCCTTTCTTCTCCTCAGTGCAACTGACATGGGTGCCTTTTCATCTTGGCTGGAAGTTGAGAACAAACAGAGAATGCTGGAAGGCAGGCTGCCACAGACCAAATTTCTGATCCTGCCATGGCCAGCAGCCCAATCCCCAGTGCTTCCTTGTCCCACAGCGCCTCATTCACTGCAGCCATTCCTCCCTCTCCAGCTTGATACCCATCCCTTCCTGAAAACTTGCACCAGGCAGGCATAATCTGGGCAAATGTTTTTTTGTTTGTTTTTTTTGTGTGTGTGGTACGCGGGCCTCTCACTGTTGCGGCCTCTCCCGTTGCGGAGCACAGGCTCCGGACGCGCAGGCTCAGCGGCCATGGCTCACGGGCCCAGCCGCTCCGCGGCATGTGGGATCTTCCCGGACCGGGGCACGAACCCGTGTCCCCTGCATCAGCAGGCGGACTCTCAACCACTGTGCCACCAGGGAAGCCCAAGGGCAAATGGTTTCTATCAGAAATAAAATGGTCTTATCAGAAATGGGCCTCACGCCCCTCCCCCTTCACAACAACCTCAGACGCTCTGATATCTTTACCCCATGCCCAAGAAATGGTCAAGGTTCTTCTACACAGGCATTGCCAGAAAACTCTGCACACAGAAGGGTGGGGAGAAGGGATTTGGAAGAAAGGAGAGGATGGCAGTGTGGAGAATCGGGAGGGGGTACCATATTGGGAGATTAAAGTGCCCATAAGACTCTCTCCTTCCATATGCCCCATTTGCAAATCCCCCTCCCACCCATGATACCCTTTAATCCTCACACTATCTTTAAATTAAAGATGTAGGAAGAGTCTTAAAGGAATGAGATAACATGCCTAAGGAGAAGAAACAAATGTATATTGAGCAGGGTCCACTGGGGCTGCGGTGGACAGAATAATGCCCCCAAGGTGTCCACATTCTAATCCCCCAAACCCATGAAATATGTTCCCTTACATGGCAATGGGGACTTTGCAGATGTGATTAAGTTAAGGTTATGAGATGGAGAGATTATCCTGGATTATCCGGGTGGGCCCAATCTAATCACAAGAGTCCTTATAAATAAAAGAGAGAGGCAGGAGAGCTGGAATCAGAACGACACAGGGTGAGAAAGACTTCACTGGCCATCGGTGGCTTTGAAGCTGGGGAGAGGAAGCCAAGGAATGCAGCAGCCTCCAGAGCTGGGAAAGGCAAGAGAACGCCTTCCCTCCGGGAGCCCCTGGAAAGGAAGGCAGTCCCGCCCGTACCTCGATTTCAGCCCAGCCAGACCCTCGCTAGACTTCTCGACCCCCTGTTAGGCTTCTGACCTCCTGAACTGTAAGATAATGAAGGTGCATTGTTTAAAGCCCCTAAATGTGTGGCAGTCTGTGACAGCAGTGAGGACACTCACCCAAGTACCTCACAGAGGGCAAGGAGTCCACCCACAGCACTGCCTGTGTGGGTCTCGGCAACGCCATGAGTGGACGTGACTCCCCATTTCGTGGGTGAGGGCACTAAGGCTCACTCAGGCCCCAGGTCACCAGCTAGTCTTAGGTCTGAGCTCTTCAGAAGCAGAGCCTGAGGCAAGGATTCGGGTTCATGACTTCTTGAGGGAGCGCTCCTCAGGCAAAGCCAGAGGAGAGGGGGAAACAGCAGAGGGAAGGACATAAGGAAGGGTGGGGTCTCAGGGCAAGGCCACACTTGGCCTGATGCATGGGTCACTCTGGAACGTAAATCAGCCAAGAAAGTGAGCCCACTCCCAGCAGGGGGCTCAGCCCTTGGAACTCCATGTTGGCCGTCGTTGGTTGGCTGGTGGCTGCCCTGAGGAGTGGCTGGGGGTATCCCCTGCAGACAGGGTAGCTGTGAGCAGTCAGCAGCCCACACTCACGCAGCTGCGGGTGGACGAGTCACAAAAGCATCCACACGGGTCTGGCGTTTCCCCTCTGCTGCAGAAGTAGAGAGACCACGGCCAGGGGTGTTTGTAGGCTGCCCAGAGAGCCATGTGCACCAGTGCACGGAGAAGGGGCAGTGGTGGCTTGACCCTGAGACACACGTCCAGGCCTGTGACGTGCCGGGCCGAGGTGGGGGGGCCCCCACGGTGCCAGGCCTCCCCATCCAGAGCGGTACCCAGCCCGCAGCCCCACTCGCCCACTGGCGGGAGCCGCTTCCCAGGAAGCTGCAGCGTCAGCAGTGCCCCAGTCCCCCCTCCCTCCCCAGATCCAATTCTCTGAGGAAATTGGATGTTAATACTGCTCACACTTCTCTCTTTTCCTTCTCCTTCCCCTCCCCTCCTTCTTTCTGAGCCTGTCCCTGCAGCTATTAATATCCAACTTGAACCAAACCGCAACTGTGTTTCAACTTTCCTGTTTTCTTTGCCACAAGCCTGGCTGTTTCTCCAAGGGTGATGATGGGACCCGGGGTCCTCCTCCATCCCAGCCCTGTGCTCTGATGGCTGGTAACACGCAATGTAACTACCAGGTCTAGGAGGAAGATGAGTGCTTCATTTTCTGCATGTTTTATGTAGCGGCGTCTTCTGCTCCCATCAGGAACCTTTGCATCCATTTCACAGGCCGGCCTAATGGAGCAGAAACGTGCTCTCCGGAGAGGCCGGCATCCTGCCATGGGGAGCGCCAGGAGGGTCTTGGCCCATCAGCCACTTGCCACAGTCTGGTGGCCTGGAACAGCCAGGTCTTGTTCTTTCCCCTCGTCAGGACAGGACAAAGGAAGGAGGGTGGCAGGAATCACAGGTGAGAGGATGTCAGGGCAAGAGTCTGGAAGCCTGCCCAGAGGACCAGCAAGGTGGCACCTGCCATTTGGAGAGGGGTCTGCTGCTTCCCATGTCTTATCAGCCCTTCAAGGATCCTGGGAGGAGTGCTGGGGTCACCCCAGTTCATAGATGGGTAAACCCATGCCCAGATTGTCCTCGGGCCTTGCCTGTGGATACCCGTCTGGGTCAGGGATGGGGCTGGGGTCCCCTGACTCACAAGCCCCACCCCACCCCAGGCTCTAGTCCCTGACTCCTGGCCAAACTGCCGCTCTCTAACCTTCCCTTCCCTCCCAGACCAGCTGTCAGCTGGGGTATGTGCTTCCCCACAGGCCTCCTGGCCCCAGAGCCCCATCTCCTCATCCCCACGCCAGACAGCAGGCGGAGACAAGAGTTGACTTTAAGCCCCCCAGAGCCAGATGTCACAAGGCCCCTCTCCCAGCCCAGGCACACAGCCCCACCAGGACCCCCAGACGTCGTCCTGGGGGCCACTTTGTCCCAGAGGCAGGCTGACATCACTCCTGAGGGAAATTCTTCCGTGGCTGATCTGCCTGGGACCAAGGGGCCCTGGATGATGACCCCAGAGAACTGTGGGTTGGCTAACGGCCACAGAGCACTTGGCCAAGCTGACAGGCACAGCAGGTAGCTGGCCTTTTAATTACTGAAGTAGCTGCTTTTGTGGAGTGCCTGCTGGGTGCCATGCACTGCACGGGGAGCGCGACCTGAGCCATCTCACACATGTGTGCAGCAGCCCTGCAACTGATGCCCACGTTTCAGGGAAATATCCCTGTCTTACAGACCAGAGAACAGTCCCCACGTGTGAAGGCCCATATGGTCTCATTGCATCTTCTTAATCCCTAGAGGACTTCCAGCAGAGAGGATGAGTCTCCTTTCGCTTAAGAGGATGGGGAGGCTCAGAGAGGTTAGGCCACTCGCCCAAGGTCCCCCAACACTGACAAGTCCAGATCAGTGCAGCACCCATCCCCGGCCTGTGTGAGCCCAAGGCCTGGACTGTCTTCCAGGCAGGGGGAGGGGCTTCTCTGTCCAGGACAGACTTTACACACCAGACATTGGCCAGGGGAGCCTGAGGACCCTCCCACCACACGCTGTCCACAGACAAGCCCTTGCCACACAGCCGGCCAACAGGACACTTCGCCCTAGGAGAGGAAAAGTCCCACCCCGGCCCTTCCCAGGACACTGCTCCCCTGAGTCTGTACTAGGGACACGTGCATCCCTTCAGTGGGCATCTATTGAGCACCCGTTCCTGCCAGATGCTGTGCTCGTTTGAGAACGCATGGCCAGTGACCTGCAGAGCCCACCAAGGGGTCCCAGCTCGCCATCCCCACCCCCCGGGGTCTGGTCCTCATTCCACCCAACTACATGCTGCCTGTTTCACACACTCCGAGAAATGCAAACGTGTGCACACACGCACACATATGCACACACTCCTGTCTGTGGAATCCTTCTCACGTAAGCATGTGTGCGTGTACACACACACACACACACACACACACACACACACACACACACAGAGCCTTCACTAAACTAGGTCAGGCCCTCCAGCCAAAGTGAGGATGAACAGAACAGATGGAGGGATGTGGTGGCTCAGCAGACCAAGCCCTGGAAGAAGAGGACATAGAGGAGAGACGGAGAGGGAACAGGGAGGGTGTGGGCTGCAGGGAGGAACGGCAGCCTCAGGGCCAGCAGGCCCTCACTGCAGGGAGCCCTGGGTGTGAATCTGACATTGACATTGGAAAGGCCAGACTCAGGCAGCCCTGCAACAGCGTAGGTGTGGCTTGGGAGGCCGGTGAGGATAAGAGTCGGCAGCTTCAGCACATGGGGCCCTGGGGAGGGGTCACAGACCTGCTCTGAGCCTCTGTTTCCCCATCTGTAAAATGCAGATGATGATAGTTGATATCTGACGGGTTGGTCGTGGAGATGACGAGAGATGGAGTGTGGGGTGTGGAAGGACCTCGGAGGTGTGAAGCGCGTGTAGGGCAATTGTAACGGCTATGCTCCCACCCTGCCCATGACAGTGAGCACAGACTAAGTGTGCACTCCATGCGGGGGGACAATTAGCCTCCAAAGTCTCCCCTGCTGCCACCCACAAACGCCTTTGAAGCACATTAAGGCAAATCTCCAGAAGGGCCCTGTTGAAATACACGTGGATCCCTGGGAAGGCTCTCCCACGATCTCTTTAACAGAGAACAGTCATTAGGCTCGGTCAGTCGGAGGGTTGGCTTTGATTTTAGAGGTAGGTGTACAGGGGAGTAGAGGAGAATGTGGTCTGGAAGAAGAGCCCAGAGCCATCCAGGGACAGATGAGGACAGCCTGCAGGGGAGGGGTTGAGCGGGGCAGAGTCGGATTCAGATCGGGGGAATGTGGAGGATCCTCTCCGGCTGCAGGGCTGGGGTCCGAGGCAGGGGCCTCCTGGGCTTCACAGGCCAGCACAAGGGATTTGGGACAAGGGTGCAGGCTCAGATGAGGGATGACAGCACAGGGCTGCAGTTTTCACACTGTTTTTTTTTTTTTGTTATTTTTTTGCGGCAGAATCCTGTTTTCATACATTTTACCCAGAAATAAAATACAGATCAAAGAGAAGGGAGCAGGGCTTCCCTGGTGGTGCAGTGGTTAAGAATCCACCTGCCAATGCAGGGGACACAGGTTCGAGCCCTGGTTCAGGAAGATCCCACATGCCACAGAGCAACTAAACCCGTGCACCACAACTACTGAGCCTGCGCTCTGGAGCCCGCGTACCACAACTACTGAAGCCCGTGTGCCTAGAGCCCGTGCTCCGCAACAAGAGAAACCACCGCAATGAGAAGCCCGTGCTCCGCAACGAAGAGTAGCCCCCGCTCGCTGCAACTAGAGAAAGCCCACGCGCAGCAACAAAACCCAACACAGCCAAAAATAAATAAAATAAATAAATTTATTAAAAAAAATGGAGAGAGAAGGGAGCAGCCCTGGCTCAAAAGGAGATTGGGAGGAGGGGGCAAAGATTTGATCACTCAACTCCCCCATTGCCCTCCCAATCATGGCATCTCCAGGACATCCCTGAAGGTCTTGGGCCCCCAGGGACCCAGTTTGCAAACCATCAGCCTTAAACAGCAGTGACCCTGAAGTCAATTCAGGCCATCTTACCTGAAGTCTCTAAGGCCGCTCCCAGCTGTGACATTCTAGGTGGTCTAGGGAGGGGCATAAGGGAGGGTGGCCAGGGACAACCTTTGCTGCTGAGTGAGGGCCATGCTAAAGTCATATGACTGGGGAGGGCTCTGCCAGGCTTTGAGGTCACACTTCCTTCCCCCTGAGCCCTGACCCTGAGCTCAAGCACAGACCTCCATGGACACCTGGGGTTGATACCCAAGAACCCGTGAGAGAGAACAAAGGATGAGGTGTGGGTCCGGTCCAAAGAGGGCCCACGATCCCCCACTTCTCACAAGTCTCCCCACATGTATCTGATGGTTTCATTCCTGTATCATTTCCACGTGGGGTCGGTGGATGGATATCACGTGGTCCAGGGTCAGCAGCCTGAGCCTGAGACACACCTACCAGGTCCATCACTTCACCTGAGACACATCTACCAAGTCCATCACGTCCCGGCTGAGCCTTCCCAAGCCATCAAGAAGCATTATCACACTTTCTCTCCTCAGAAACCCCGGGGGGCCAGGAGGACAGAGGTGATTATCTTCCTTATAAAGCTGAGAGAAGTAGGGCTCAGTGAGATGAAGGGACTCACCAAGGTCAACCTTGGCACAGCTATACCTACGGCCAGGTCTCCTCCCAGGTGCCACTTCTGTGAGGCTCAGCTGCCCAGCCTGCAAGGCTCTCTGCCCCAGGGACAGGTGGAGATGCCCAGGGTTCCATCTGGAGGGCAGTGGGTGCACAGGCCCATGATTGGCAAGAGAGGTTGGCTCCAAAGAGGCAGTGGGGCAGGGCACCAGGGGCTCAAGGGGCAGCGAAGGTCTTGACCCATCCTTGGGCGCTCAGCACTGCGCGGCCACTCAGGAGAGTGAAGTGTGGCCCCTAGTAATCGGGTCAGCAGGTGGACAAAAGCCACTGCTGCAGATGAACCAGCACGACCCGGCCCTTCCGTCAAGGCAAGGACTGCCACAGACTCCCAGGAAGAAGGCTCTGGCCCTTGGAGTAGAGGAAGAGCTGGGGTCCGACAGATGCCCCTGGCTGTGTCCTAACCTCACACTCCAGGGCTGCATGGAAGGAAAGGGGGTTCTGGAGCCCTTGCGGGAGCCCCAGATCCAGGGTCTGGAGCAAGACTTGGAAGGAGAAGGGGTGGGGGAGGATAACGCGCTGTCCTATCAAAGGGTGAGGCATGCAGCAGGGACTCGGTGTTGGCAGAAGGAATGCAAAGCAGCTGGCGCTGTCGTCCCTCATCTGAGCCTGCACCCTTGTCCCAATTCCCTCGTGCTGGCCTGTGAAGCCCAGGAGGCCCCTGCCTCGGCCCCCGCCCCTGCAGCTGGAGAGGATCCGCCACATCCCTGGCTGTGTTGTCTCCCCTGCCCGTTCCTCCTCCGCTCCCACTGATTCAATTATTCATCCAGTCGACTTCTCAGCGCTGTAGTTAATCTCTCTCTCCTCTCAGCAACTCCCAACCCCTGGCAAGTTTGGGGTGGGGAAAAACGCTGGCGGGTTCCATGTGGTGTTGATTAGAGTATTGATCGTGGCTGCAGCCCTTGCGGTCCCCGCCTGGGCATCCATCAATGCCAGGTGGGGCAGGTTAGAGACTGGCCCCGGGGCCGGGTCCAGAGCCTGGGTCCAGACCAGAACGTGCCCGGAGCTGCTCCCCAGGGCGTGAGTAGGGGCGGGGTCAAGGTCAGCCCTGGCAGTCTTAGGTGTCCTCAGCGGTGCCGGGTTTGTTGTGACTTCTAATCCTGGGCACCTTGCTCCCCTTCCTGCCTCCTGTTCCTCCGAACTCTCTCCTCTTTGCTCTCTGGCCTGTTGATTCGCAGCCGCCTTTACCTGGTCATTCTGGCTGATGGCAGTCCCGTCACTTACTGACCACCTCCCACGTGCTAATCCTCTGCTAAGGGTTCTCCATTCTCACGGCCACCCAGAGAGGTTCGCCTCCTCTTTCTTACCTGCAGAAGGTGAGGCTCACAGAGGTAAGGCGAGGTCAGGCTGCCGAGCAGAGGAGGGGCCAGGTCTGGATGTCACTTTTCCACCAGGCCACACCGCTCCCCTTGCAAAGCAGCAGTGACGCTCCTTTGAGCCGCTATGTGCCAGGGACACGTACTCCCACTGACAACACCTATTTATCTTGTGACCCAGAGGTTCGTTATCCTCATTTTACAGGTGACGACACTCAAGCAACTTGTCTCCGGGCTGCACAGAAGTGGCAGAGCAGGGATGCGAACCCTGGTCTGTGAAACTCCAGACCCAAGCTGCTTATGCTTGCGTGGCAGTTCCCAGTTTAAAAGCCAGTTCACTGACACTGTCTCCTTTTCTTTTTACTCACCCTGAAAGAGAACTGGTATTATTATCCCCATTTTACAAACAGGAAAACTGAGGTATGGCATGGTTAAATGGTTGGAAACACAGAACTGGGACTCCAGCAGGTCTGTTGACTCCTGATGCTCTGGTATCAAAGCTACTCCCACACGGCCTCCCCCTGGGCTGGATGCCACCTCACCTCTGCCCACTGCTCAGCATCTTGTCCTCCATTCAGCGAGCCCCTGAAATCCATCTTCTTCCTCTTCCAGGAAGCCTTCTTGGACTTGCCATAGGGTGGCAGCTTCCCTTGACCTTTCTGTTCCTCTCTAGAGCACAAACCAAGGGTGGTACTGGGCATCTTTCTTTCCACGGGTTCAGTTCCTCTCCAGAAAAATATGAAGTGTGCTCGGTTCCATGTCAAGCATTTGCTCGGGCGCTTCTCGCTGCCGGGAACTCCCCTGCCTCTTCCTTCCACCAGGCCTCCTCTCTTCCCTACCTGCAATTCCTGCTCAGGTGCACTTCCTACAGGAAGCCCAAGCCCCCCCAACCCCCGTCACTCATGTTAATCACCCGCCAGCATCAGGAGGCCTAGGCCGTGATCCCACCACTCAGCTCAGTGGCCTTGGCAATCACTTCTGCTCTCTATTCCTTTGCCTGTGCACCTCATTAGAACCACCCAGAAGCTTTTTAAACAATTCAAGTGCCAGGGACCCCTCCTAAGACTCTGATTCAGAAGATCTGGGGTGTGGCCCAGGCATCTGCATATTTCAAAGTACCAGGTTTTCATTGAACAAATACTTATTGGATGTCTATTACTGGAAGTCCAGTGTGGACACTGGAGCCAGACGGCAGGGTTCAGACTCCAGCTCCACTGCACCCAGGTGACCTCAGAAGGTGCTGAAGGTCTCTGTAACTCCTTAGCATCACTACCACTTGTCATATGATGTACTTTCCAGGGTTGGAGAGAGGGGTGATGTGGGAGGAGCTGGATGTGCAAGGAGCATCTTCTGTGTGCTGCAGGGGTCAAGAACTGCCAGGCTGGGTGGCCTCTGGGGTCCTGCCACACAGAGATCCTGGGATTCAACTGTACCTTTCAGGTGCTCTCTATAGAGCCTTTGTCTGCTTCCTGGCACCCCCCACCCTCTTGCTCCTCTAGGGCAGAGCCAAGGCTCCTTCCACCTGCGGACCATCACCCTGTCCCCGGGGGAGGAGGTGTGGCCCAACAGACTTTAGGTATTTTGACCAAAAAGTCCCAAGCACGCAACTGCTCCCAACTCTACCTCGTCCCACCTTCAGCTCCGGGCATTGCGCGAGACAGGCAGGAAAGCAGACAGCGGCCTTCCCGATACCAGCCCTTGAGTTAGCACTGATGGTGGTGCTGGGGCTGGAAAGCAGCTATGATTGCAAATTGATCTGCTGTGCACTGAGCTGGTTACCAAGAAGAGAGAAAGCAGTATTTTCAATACTGCATTACTCACTGGGGTCCAGAGCCACTCCCTTGGGCTACCCAGGAGAGAGAGAGAGATACCGAGACAGAGACAGAGGGAGGGAGGGAGGGAGAGCTGCTTCTGCATTACTGGGACCCTTGTGGGGTCCTAGGGAGTTGGGTGGGAACCCAGGCTCAGTCCCAGCCCCTGCTTCTGGGCCAGCCCTGGGCTCTCATTTTCCTCCTCCCTCCTCGAGAACCAGCTTGGAGCTCCACGTGGAACAGAGGAGCTAAAGTAGATAATTTAGAAATTTATTTCCATTTGGTTTATAATTGTGTGGTTTGCCATGGGTCTGGGAGCAAAGGCTGGACCACCTGCCTTTATTCAGTGGCTTGGGGACAAGTGTTTGCATTTCACCTGCGTCGCCAGTGCATGGGGCTGGGAGGTATGCTGGCACCCAAGGGCCTGGTAAAGGAAACCTAGCCTGGAAGCTTATCCAAGGTCTGTGATTAGAACACTTAGTGTTGGGTCCTGCCAACTCCACACTGAGCCCAAGTGTTCTGCGCCTTCTTCCCTTCCCAGCCCTGCCCTGGATGCTGAAAGCAGTGGGAGGAGAAGTGGCCCACACGAATGCCTAGTGCCAGCTAACCCTGTGCCGGGCTGGCTCTGGGGGAAGCAGAGACCCCACCTATATGCTCAAGTTCCACCTTCCCCTTGGGGTCTCTAGCTGACTCCTACTCAGACTTCAGGCCAGGCCAACTTCCCTCTAACTCTGGCCCCCACCTGGCTATATGACCCTCCCCTTAGGTCTCTATAGCTCAGTCACACAGGGGCCCAGTGGTTCAGGGATAGCCCAAGAAACACTCACACACCGGATTGCAGGTAGCCAGGTAATCGGTCCCCCCACTCTGGTCCTCTCTGCCTACATTTCAGCTGCAGTTACAAGCTGTGGAACCAGGCTGGAATTTGAAACCTGACTCTTCCTACCTGCATGCTCTCAGAAAGCTACTTGACCTCTCTAAAGCTCAGTTTCTCATCTGAACAACAGGAATAAAATTCCCTACCCGTAATGGTGTGATGAGAGCTAAGCCCCAAGCACAGGCATGAGCGCATAGTACGTGCTCAGTTAGTGACGGCTCTTACTGCTCTCCACAGAGCAGTTGCCATCTTTAACCCCTGCTGTCCAGAATGCTTCCCAGGCACACAGACTCCTGCAGATCCAGGCAAGTTTTCACTCCTGCCTGTCAAGGGGACTTCCCTGTTCTAATTACGATCTGAGGACCGTCCTCTTCTCTGGATGACTAGCAACAGCAGTAGCATCCTCCCACTCTTAGGGAAAATGCTGCCTGCCCTCACAGGCAACATTATCCTAACTGACCACCTCCCAATGAACCCAGCATTCAGACAGGGTCTAACCCCATACTATATGCAGTAAGGGTTGACACACAGCCCAACAAGGAGATATTTTTAAGTAAAAGAAATAGCCACTGCAATCTACTTTGTGGCCACCTACCCAGTAGGGACCAGGCACAGTGTTTGGTCACGGGGGTTAGTCCTGCTCTGAGGCCTCCTGACCAAACAGAGAGAGCTGGGTCAGAGCTACTGGAGGACCATTAAAGGCACCACAGGAGCTGGACCACTGGGCAAGGAAAGACTTCCTGGAAGAGGCGATGCCCAAGCTGAGTCTTGAAGGAGGAGGAGGTTTTCCCCAGACAGCTGCGGGAGGAAAGGCATTCTGGGCTCAGGTCACAGGTGCTGCAGAGGCTCCTGTGGCCACATCCTAGGGAGACACTCTAGTGTCTTTCGCTGATTCAGCTAACAGCTATTGCACATCTCCTATATGCCTGGTTCTGGGCTGGGGCTGAGCAGCTCGAGGCAGGGGTGGCAGGCACTGGAGAGGCAAGCGGAATAATTTAGAGGTCCTGTGCCCCGGGAGACGATGCGACAGGCGCCCAGCAGGCACTGACACCATGCGCAGAGGGAAATGCCAGAGGACAATTCTGACGGGGTGAGGTGGGAAAGCAGAGATTTCGGAAAGCTTCGGGGAGAAAGTGTGGCTCAGCTGGGCCCTGGAGGAAGGGGGACTGTGAGAGGTCCCGGGGCAGTAGGAAGCACCAGATAATACAAAAGGCACAGGATACAGAATGTTCATACCTGAGTTCAGGTAGCTGATGTCTTTGGATGAACCAACGTCAGTCTCCATGGGAAACCAATGGCCACACATATTAGGGTAAATCAAGGACTTAATATGGGCCATTTTATAAATGCGTTGGCAGTGTGTCGGGGGAGCAGGGTTGTTACCCACCCTGAGGCCTGAAGGGAGGGAGTGGTTTCTGGAACAAGTGAGGAGCACAGACCTTCAGTCAAGGGTCAGGGCCAGCCCAAGGCCACCCTGTGGGAGAGGAAGGGGAACAGAGACCTTGACTTCTCCCCGGTCCCTCAGATGCCCTTTGGGGCCCCCCACTGACAGAACCCAGGGGAATCCAGGGGCACAGGATCAGCTCCCCTGGGGCAGAGAGTAGGGACAGAAGGTGAAAAGTGACCTGGAGCAGAGCAAACAGAAGCTCCCTGGCACCTGTAACATCCCTGATTCTGAGAACTGTCCTCAGGAAACAGCATGATCACTACAGCCCTAAGAACCTCACAGAGTTCTTGAAAGGGTCAGTGAGCAAAGGCTTTGATAATCACTCCTCCTTATCTCAGCTGGGGGGTCACCCTTCAGTACCAATTCCATCAGTATTTGTAAGAGAAATAACTTTACTGGGGAAGAAATAGGTTCAGAAAGTTATGTCATCTCTCTAGGATGGTTAACTCTCTACTTTGCAAGAGACAGAAACCCAAGTCAAACTAGCTTCAGCAAGCAAGTAAGAAAAGCAATTGGCTCGCATAACTGTTCAAGAACAGGTATGGTTTCAGGATTTCAGGCATGGCTGTATCCAGGCACTCAATCAAAGTTATTGAGTGTCTGTCTCCTCTGTCGTTTTGCTCTGCTCACCCGTGTTGGCCTCATTCTTGGGAAGAGTCTCCCCAAGCAGAGACAAAGCAGCTTCAGACACACTTCTATCAGCTTAGCCATGCCAAGGGAAACAGCCCCTTCCCAGAATTTCCAAAAAACGTCCTAAAACTGACTTCCCCACCTCTGGACCAATCCCTATGGAGGTGGTGATGCGAGCTCTCTTTAGCTCGGCCTGGGTCATGTGCCCTCCCTTGGAGCCAGGAGGTCAAGCCAACACAGCCGAGAAAAGTCTGAGAAAAGGAAAAAACAGAGAGCCGACTATCCAAGAAAAAGTAGATGGTGGGGCGGCCAGAAGCAGCAAGAGGGGAGACAAGTTGTGCACGACCCTCCCCAAGCCACACAGCTGGGAGCAGCCCCTCCCAGGGTCCCACCTGACTGTCCAACTTCTAAGCTCTTTTTTGTTGAGGTTTTTGTTGTTGCTGTTGTTACTTTGTGTTTTGTTGGGGGTTTTAACACTGTATCCTATGCCAGGAAGGTATGGTGAAAAGGCAGGGCACTTGGGCATGGGGACGGGGGAGTGACCAGAAGGGCGGAGCCGACTGTGAAGGGGCTTGAGCGCCAGCCATGGATCAGCACTGAGCCCCCAGGTCTTGAGGGCTGACCCACTCAGGACGCAGGCCTGGAGGAATCTTCCTGCGGCAGCAGCCCGCAGGCCTGGGAGCAGAGAGCCAGACTTAACGGGGGGCTCTGGCGGGAGAGTGGAGCCCAGACAAGCTAATGCCAGTGTGTGGTCTCCCGCCTCCACCTCCCTCATCTGCTCGCTCTATTTTAAGGAACTTCGCCCTGATATACAGGAAGCACCAAGGTCACTCTGACTTCCTTCCTTTCGCACTTAAAGGCCTCCTGCCCCCCGTAAAGTTTGCAGCGTGTGTGAGCACGTACACGTGCACACGGTGGCCTGTGGCAGAGGAGCCCCCTCCTCTCTGAGTGGTGGCATCCATCTGGGGACAGCCAGGGAGGGGTCCTCTGAGGCTGCCTGTTTCCTGGCCTCTGTCCAGCCCCCCACTCCTCTGTCTACTTTACCACCCTTCTGTGGCTCTGAGGATCTGAAGAGGTGATGGATGGGGCATAGGGTTGGATGGGATAGCGGGCTCAGAGAAAGAAGAGATTTGAAAAGGAGGGAGGAAGGAAAGAGGATGGACAGAGGAGAGGGAGGAAGAGAGCATGGCCAGAAGGGGAGGGAGGGAGAGAGAAGGGAGGGAGAGAGAGAAGCAGAGAGAAAGGCAGAGAAAGAGGAGAAGGAAGACAGGGGTTTCGGAGACGAGTCCCCAGTGATCAGAGGCCTTGATCTCCCAACAGAGCTTGGAGGGGGTACCTGCAGTCAGGCAGTTGTCAGAGGGAGAAGGACGCAGGGATGATCGAGTCTGGGGACCCGGGGGAGCAGGGCCACGAAGCTGTGGACGCTAAGCACGTCTTGGCCTGGACTGGGAGACAGATGTGCCCCCGGCGTCTCCGGCATTGCCTCCCCCCTGCCCACACTCCCCCTTCCCCAGAGGGCCAAGTTCCAGTACACGGAGCATAAATGGACATGACAGGGCCCCTGCCCCTCAGGGCTTCCCGTCTCCTTCCCAGCTGGTGTGCTTGTGCCCCTACTGACCTCCACAGTGCGTTCCTCCAAAGGGGTCAGCACCCCGGGCTCATCTTGGGTCCCTTCCAGTCCCACCCACATCCCAGCCAGATCCTCACCCAGCGTCAGAGCAAGGATGGGATGCTGTGAGGCCCTTCCACCCATTTCACCAGGGCTCAGAGCAAGAAGCCTGAAGTCCCTGTGCCCTGCCACGGCCAGGGGCCCCTCACCCTCATGGGTGTGAAAGGAGCCAATTGCAGGTGGGAGTGAACCTTCTACAGTCTCAGTTCCAGCCCGACCACCCAGGAGAGGAAGGAGCTGGGCCTGCCTGGAGGTTTGTCTGGGGTCACTGGACACCGCCCACCCCAGAAAGGCCACTTCCCAGTTACCATCCGTGGGCCTCAGATCACACTGCCCGCTATTGCAGAGCTGCCTGATCTGACGGGGCACAGGGGGCTCGCGCACATTGGGACCCACTGGGCCCCCAGCGCTTCCCTCTTTCCCTGTCTCCACCCCCAACCTCTGAGCCGACACATCAGCTCTGCTTCTAGGATAATAGCCAGTGTGCTGGGCGTGCAGGGTGGGACAGTCATCATCACAAGGCAAGGAAGTCCGCAGACCAGGAGCCGGGAAGAAAGGGATGGCGCGTCCCCGGCACCCCAGAGCTGAGCCAGGGAGGAAAGGATTTTCCACTCAGCGCCGCTCTGTTCTGTGACTCACCACTCAGGATGGGACGTAATCCCCACTCCCCTCCTTCTGTGCGTTTCTAAGACCTGATGCTCCGTGAATTTTGCATCGTGTTCGTAGGCAGCAGACGTACTGCAGACACTGCAAGGCTGCTTTCATGTTGTGCTGAGGGATCTGTGTGTGTGCGTGTGCGTGCCCTTTTGCACGTACATGTCCACCCTGTGTAGGCGTCTGCATACACAGACTCCGAACCCTTTACTCTCACGCACACACACTTCCATACATTCACACTCCCACATGCACACACCCCTACATTCCTCAAGTGCTCAGTCACAATCTCAAGGAGGCCATCACAGAGTCACACACACACACATCCTCACACCCTAACTGGCACACACGTACACTCTGGGCGCACACTCCCAGACTCTCTGGCAGCAGCCAAGGGCTCCTCTGAAGAGTTCCCTCATCTCACTCATCCACAGCTGAGCCGACACGGTCTCACACCCACATTCCGCCATCCACTCCGCCCCAAGCACACGCAGACTCCCATCCCCACGGCGTGACTCACCAGCCAACATTTGGGATGAATGCTCATTCTGCCTTTTCTCTCTATTCATTTGGAAACTCTTTTTAATACCTATATGTTTTACTGCTTACAAAGCGCTCTTACGTAGATTATCTTAGTCCTTCCTCACAATAGCCCCGAGAAGGGGCATTATTATTATTATTATTATTATTATTATTATTATTACCACTTACTATGAGCAGATGAAAGCTCAGAGAGGCTGGGGCTCCGCGACCATACAACCCTGGACACCCCAGATCTTCAGAGAGGCTTGGGGCCTTTCCAGGGTCACGTGGGTTGTACATAGCCAAGGTAGGCCTGGACCCCATCTGCTGGATTCCAGATATTCTGCTTATCCTCATAGGCTTGTCACTAGCCCACGTGGCACCTTTGTACACACTAGGGAAAAGTGCCCCTCCAGTCAGACATGGCCCTGTGCCCACCCCGGAGACCTGGCTGGGCTCCCGTGCACTGATGGGCGCCTGGACAACCACGCTGGGCTGCCCTGATCTCCCCGCCCACCTCCTGAGGGTCCCTCCCCATCATGTCCCCCTCTTTCTTCTATGCACTGGGCGTGGCAGGGCCTCTCCCCCAAACCACCTCTGAGGGGCAGACCCTCACTTGACTTTGACCCCAAACCACTGGCCCCAGCCCACGACGGTGGCTCAGGGAGCCCCTCCTGCCAGGCGCTGAAGGAGGGGCCCCCAGACACCGGGGCCCAACCTCCCGCTCTGGCCAGGCTCCCCGCACCCCCTTGCCAGGCGCCAACGCCAGCACACACAAACAGCCTCATCCCTTCAGAACCCCCTTGGCTTCGACTCCCACCCTCTTCCTGGGAGCTTCCTGGGGCTCCGCATGCTGTTGGCTAAATAAATCGAGGGCAGAGAGAATAATATACCTGTCGTACAGCAGCTAGCTTGCACTTTCCGCGTCAGCCCTGCCCACAACGCCACGCCAAGCCTACTGACACTCTGCCGTGAGCAATCCATTTCCTGAGGTTCCCGCGGTGGGAGGGGTGGGCCCTTACCAGGGGACCCCGCCAGTCAGGGCACGCTGCAGGGCAGACCTGGAGAGGAACTCCCCGTGACAGACCTGAGAGGAGAGGGACTGAGACGAGTTGCGGCTGCTGGGAGGCCTGAGGAGGCAGTGATGGTTAGAATGACCCTTCGGGTCTCTCTCCACAGGAGGGGGTCAAGAAGGGTCATGGTACCGCATCACAACAGGAACAACTGCCCAGCACTGTGCCCTCCTGAAAAACAAGCAGGCAGCAGCACCTAGAGGTGAGATCCTGGAACCCAGGGTTAGAAAGGATACTGGGGTCAGCAATTCCAGCACGCTGCCCCCGGCTGAGCTGCTCCTTCATCATCGCCGGTGTAGACAGGCTAGTCAGTCTGCAAAGGCCTTCCAGAGAAAGCATCCCCCAGTTCGGCCACGACAAGGATTTTCATTAGGGAGTCCTTTCTCTGGTCTAACCTGGCTTCGGTGGCTTCTGACCATCTTCTCTGCTCTGACTTTGCAGAACAGGTCAGCAATGAGCCTTCATGTTCCAGGGCCTCCTGCCACCCAACACACCCCACCCAGCCTCCCAGACTTATCCTCCTCAGAGGGAGAAGCTCGTCTCTCCTCCTGGGTCTTCACAGTCTCTGAGCCTCACCTATAATCCTCCCTGGGCCCTCAGTGACCCTTCTCAGCTGTGCAGCTCTGTGGCCCTGGTGGATACAGGCCTCGCTACATATTCTAAGGACACCTGAGGACTTTAACGCACCATTCCCTTGGGGGTGCCCAGCAAAGTGTCTCTCCCACTGCCAGCGCCCCCACGCCAGGTCAGGGCAGGAGAAGATGCTCTGGAAATTGGACTGAGAGCTGAGGGCTGGGGCTGGAGGTGGGAAGCAGAGATGCCTCCTGACAACATCCTGAAGACGGTTCCTCCCTCTGGACCTAGCACGTGAGATAGTCAGGGCCTGAGCCCACATAGCTGAATGGTATGCAGCTTGAATATAGCCTGCAGAATGAAGGCACAATTTCTCCTCCTGGAGCATTTTGTTGTTAATTCAAGGATGAGAGAAACTTCCCCGATCATAGGGCCTGGGCCTCAAAAGAGCCAGTCAGCCAGCCGTGTCGCAGACTCAAAACGCTGCTGCCCTCTCCCTACAGCCCCTCCCAGCCCACTCCACACCAATGCCAAGCCACTTTCTCCACTTCCCTGCAAGTACTGGGCACGTGTCTGTTCCCCCAGGGAATTCCTCCCTCCAAATCCCATGCCCTTGGTATAGATCAACAGAGGCGGAAGAACTTAAGACCCTCTAATCTGACGCCTCATCTTTACAGAGGAGGAAACTGAGGCTAAGGAGGGTATTGGATCTACTGGGTACTGTGAAGCCTGTTGGGTGATCTCAGGCAAAGCATTATCCTTTCTGGGCCTCAGTTTCCTCATCTATAAAATGGGGAGAGAATACCTATGTCCATAGAAAGTACACTCCGTGAGGACAAGGCTTTCTCCTTTTTTGTTACTGCTATACTCCCAGCGCCAATAATTACAGTAGGTTTTTTTAATTGAAATATATTCGACATACAACATTGTGTAAATTTAAGGTGTACATATTAATTTGATACATGTTTATATCCTAATGTGATTGCCATCGTAGCGATAATTAACACTGCTATCATGTTATATGATTATCATTTTATAGTAGGTATTTTTGATAGTAAGGCTCTTGGAATGAAAGAAGGTAAAGCACTTAGTAGGTGCTCATTAAACGGTAGCCCCTGTTATTCGAGATCATAGCCCAGCTAGCGGAAAACCCAGGTTTCCTGACTCCCGGTGCCAGGCCACTTACCCCTTCTCTGCCCCACCTACATGGCTTCACTCCCCCTACCCACCCTCAGCCTTGCACCCGAGCCCCTGACCTCTCCTTGGGGAACTGGCAATGGGGGAGGAGAGAGGGAGTTTCTCCACAAAGGAAGGGGTGGGCCTGAGCTAAGCCATGCCCCCTTGTCACCCCCCTGTGAAGATCAGAGACAGAGCAGCAGGGGGAAGAGCACATTTGTTTCCACGTTGTGCGAAGGAACCAAAATAAACTCAAACAAATTTGGTAACAGGAGCTCGGGGTGGGCCGGCCCCCCTGCCACCCTCCCTGCTGAGCCGCTGCCATTTGCTCTTGGATGTAAGGATGAGTAACTCCTAGCCACCCACTGAGCTGGGAAGCCATCCCAACCCCGGCTTCCAGCGCAGACCCAGGGGGCCAGGGAAGCAGGAGCCCCACACTCTTGTCCTAGCTCTGGGGCCCTAGAGCCTGCTGGGGGAAAGGCCTTCCCTGTATGGCAGGCGGGACTCGGGTCAGGTCTGTGGAGGCCTCCTGTGCCCTCGGTTCGCTGCCCAGGCCTCTGGAGACTACGGAACATCAGTCAGAGGGCAGGGGAAGCGAGGGCAGCCAGGGGGCTTCAACCGCTCGGGTTCAAGGGCTGTGGATGCGGCTTCTCAAGGCCAGGCTGAACCAGGGAGGGCGACCGAGCAAGGGGCTCCCGGGCAGAGCCCGCACCCAGTCCAAAGCAGGGAACGGGCCCAAGGGAGCAGAGGGGTACCAGAAGCCATCCAGTCTAGGGCTTCTGAATCTGGAGACCGCTCTGAGCCCTCCAGGGGGCCTGTGAATTCCCACAGATAATAGGCAAAGGTGCACGTGTGTGCACACACATTCACGTCTACGTGTGCGTACACGTGTGCCTTTGGATGGCGAAAGGGTCTGTTGCCCTTACCAGATTTTCAAAGATCTATGCCTCCCACAAAGCAAGAACTATTATCTTCCATTACCAGTTTATTTAGCATCTGAGAAAAGTAGAAGCCCCAAAAGATCACCCCTAAGTCCAGTTCCCTCGGGGACAGCCTGAAACCCTCAGCTAGGGACGCAGGGAGGACCAGAGGGCCTGCCCTGCAGACTCACACAGAGCCGAGCTGTCCCACCTCTCTCTCCCTTTCTGGAGTGACAACCTCGCCCCTGCATCTTCTACCCCTCCAGCACGCACAGCCCGCCCACCCCTGCAGGGCACGTGCGAGCCCTCTCACCACCCATCCTGCAGGCCCTTTGGGAAGGACAGAGAAGAAAAAGGAAGCAGTCGTGGCAAGACCTCCACCCCACCAGGAGCCAGACATGGGGGCCGAGAAGCGGGCAGATGGGCATTCCTCTGTGCCCCGCTAAGCCCCGCCCTGCACGCCTGTCGAGACAGCCCCCTACCCCAGCCTCCTGGCCTGCCTTCCCGAGTGGTGAGTTTATCTCCGTGAAACAGAGAGGTACGTCTGACGGCAGAGATGACTTGGGCTGAACTCCTCGGTAAGCAGGCTCCCAGGGGAAGGGCTGGGAGCGATGCTATCGCCCCTGTTTGTCAGTCGGTCGTCAGGAACCCGGCCTTCGTGCGGCCCCCTCCCTGTCCCCTGCTCCCCAGCACCCCGGGGCTCAAGCTGACCGCCTTGGCAAGCGAGGGAGATGTAAACATCCCACGAGCACCTAGGCGCTGGGGCCCTGAGGACACAATACCCACGCGCAGGAGAAAGAAAAAAGAAGCCGAGCGAGCCTCACTGCACTGTCCCCCCACCCTGCCGCTTGAGCACAGCTCCAGAGTTTAAGGAGTGTCAGCAGTTTGAGGGTGGAGGACACATCTGGGAGAGAAGGGACACATCTGGACCGTTCCTGTGGGCGCCCCAGGGGACCTCGTCTCCAAGGTGTCATCACACCCCCCGTGTCGGCTCTCACCCCGGGGGCTGTCTGTTTCTCCCTTGGAGCTCCGCCCTACCCCATCCCCGCCCAGGCAGCCAGGGCCGATGGGCACGGCCTCTCAGCCAGTCCAAGGCCCAGGGCCCCTCCTCTGGATAAAGGAAAACAGGGTCAAAGAGTCGGGAACCAAGGCCCACACCTTTGGGCAGCCCGGCTGATCTCCCGGCGGTGCGCCTGGCACTGGGCTAGGGGCTGAGAGGCAGCGCCTCCAAGGTTGAGATGAATGTAAGTCATCTGAGCCTCTTGGATGGGGACAACAGAACTGGAGAGACGGGTGACCAGAATCAGCATCTGCTGACTTCCGGTCCAGAGCACATGCTCACAGGGAAGCCGAGGTCACACCAAGTGGTGGCCGTTTTGGCCAGTCACGGTTCCTCAAATGTGACTCTGGGGGCCCCCAGGGCCGCTGCAGTCAGCAAAGGCTCCCTGGACAAGGGCCCTGAAACAGCTGCCTCTGCCTTCCTGCCTCTCCCCTCTGGGCCCTGTCTCCCACCTTGCACCAGGCGGGGACCCCGGCTCCCCCTTCGTCTGTGTCCATCTTCAGCTCTGCCGTGAGCAGCCCACCTCTTCAAGGTGGGCAGCACTCAGGGGCAACGCTGACCAGAGATCCTTGCAGCTTCCACCCGGGACTGGGGCATCCCAGCCAGCAGTCTGCCCCCATCCCCACCCTATGTTGCACACGTTGTTGAGCAGAAAACTGTGTTGCAATGTAAGGAGCAAGGTCTCTATGGTACTCGCTAGCTGTGTGGCCTCAGGAAAGGCGCCAAACATCTCTGAGCTTCCGTTTCCTTATTTGTGTAGAAAAGGGACATGAGAATCAGAGACAGTGCATGTAAAGAACCTGGAACCCAGACACTCCCTAAGTGGTTATTACCACTGTCATGTTTGCTGTAACTCTGGAGAGTTAGCAGCGTGTGCTCCCAACCAGGCGACCATGGCCGCGGGGCTGCAGGAGGAAATCCCTCAGAGAGGACGCCACAGCTCAGCCACCGCAGGGAAGCCCTCCGTTAGCGCTGGGCCCCATGGTCCTGCTCGCCCGCCCCGAGCGAGGCCCGGGCACCGCAGAGATAGGGAGACCCTGAGAAGGGGGCTGGCCCGAAGAGTCCTTTTCCTGGTCCTAGTCATAGGATGTGAGGGCTCAGAGGGACCTCAGAAATCATTCAATCCCAAGTCTTCCTCCCCATTTGACAGAGGAGGAAACTGAGGCACAAAGGTCACCCACTGACTGAGAACAGAGCCCCTGGCTCCTGGTCCAGTGTGGTGTCCGTGACTCAGAGCTGGCTGCATCCTAACCCCACCTGAGGGCTCTCAACTACCTCCTCACCCACTTCCCTGCAAACCCTGGATTTCTCCTATCCGGAAGATAGCCTGTTTACAAGAGAGGCCTCTGGGAGAAGACAGAGTGAATCAGGAAATACTACAGGGGGACACAGGCATCTCCATCCAAGAAGCACAGTTAGGGGTGGGTTCCTGGTGTCCCTCCTGCAGCCCTGGAACCCACCCCCCCGCCAGTTCAGAAACACAGCCAGGCTTCCTAACTCGCCACACAGAGGTCATCACCAGGGCGAGAAGGAGGCAGGTGTGCCTGAGCACAGCAGATGCCCGTGAGTCTTGGGGGCTGCAGGATGGGGTGAGGTACTGACACCAGAAGGGGGGATGGTGAGGAACTCTGAGAACCCAAACCCTGAGGCAGGTGTTCCGAGAAGACACTCAGAAACAGAAAGTGTTTCAGAGGCCAGGCCATCTCATCCCCACTCCCCAACCCCCAGGAAGACTGGCTTCCCCTCTCCCACAAGGACTGTAGCACACCTATAAATCCACCTGGAAGATACCAATGAGCAGCGGGGAGCAACTACCTCTCCCACTGTAGCTGACCTCTGGATGCAGTCCCCCAGAGCAGGCACAAGCATTACCTGGGGACTCAGCATGGGACACTGCTAGGAAGAGGTGAGTCTGGACCAGAGCAGGACGGAAGGGCAGGGCAGGGAGCAGAGGAGAGAGGGGAGGCGATTGACCGTGACCCGCAGTACTGGGAGCGCTCCGCAAGGATGCAGGGCCCAGGTGCCCTATTGTGGGCAGCTTGACCTCCTCACCCTGTGGCCAGCATGTCCAGGGCATAGATCCCCTCTGGCCATGCCCTCTGCTCCTGCCATTGTGCCTAGCACCAGGCTGGCACAGGCTGAGCCTGCTGCTTGACAGAGGCTGGGTATGCTTTGAGCTGATCCGCTCATCCGGAAGGTGCTAATTGAGCTGATTAATTGAGCCAATTACCTCAGCCTCCCAGGAGGGCTGGGAGCAGGCCTGGTTCCTGGAGACCAGGTGTGAGGCTGCAGGATGGGCTGACAGAGGGAGCCAGGCCGCGAGGGGCGAAGGCTGCGCTCTGCACCCCCAGGCCTGCCAGCCCACGCAGGCGCAGAATGGAGGACCAACTGATGCCCTAGATGAGTGTGGGCTTCTGGGCGGATCCTGGAGAGAGCCATCAGAAGGGGATGCGGGGCCGGAGCAGATGCGGGACCCCAAGACAGGAAGCGGGTGCACAGGGTGAGTGAATGGCTGCATGGAGAAATGAATTACCCTTTCCTGCCGCACCTTCTGCTAATTCTGGGGTGTGAATGAAAGTGAGAGTGAACGTGACATGTGAGTCCTCACTACGGAGCCTTGAGGACTGACGTGCGGGAACAGTGCGAACCGACCGCTGCCCTTCATCGCTGGCCAGTCTTCCCAGCCACCTGGGAGGCAGGCCGCATTGTTGCTGTGAGTTTACAGATGAGGAAAATGGGGTGCAGGGGCTGCCCGTGGGCTCACGTCACACAACTAACCTGTAAGGGAAGCACGATTCAAACCCCATTCTCCAGGCTGCAAAAGCTCTGTGGTGCACGGCCTGCAGTGTGCGTGGGGCTTGGGATTCAATGAACGTGAGCCTGCGTGTGCAGGAATGTGGGTCTGAGTGTCTGTGAGCGTGCAGAAGGCGTGGCTGTGAGCCGGCTGGGCTCACGTACGTGCAAGGGCAGGGGTCGGGGAACATGTCTGCACACAGATGTGCACCTCGGAGAATGTGAGTCCCCTCCTGGCACCGTAGTCTGCACTCCGGGGCCAGGCCCGACTGAAGACCAAGGACAGTCCATCGACCCTGGGGCGGAAGCACCATGTTCCAGCCTGGGGGGGACACAGTCTCCTCCTGTCTCCTGCTTCTCTCCTCCCCATCATCACCACGGTCCCCACTAACATCCTGGCTTGTCTGAACTCGTCCAATAATTTCCCACTTCCACACCTGCTACCTTCCAATTTTGTCTCCATACAGTAGCCAGAGGGCTTTTAAAAACACAAATCTAACCGTAACCCATTTGTGTTTTTTTGTGCAAACGGTGTAGACGTTTATTTGGGTCATAGAAACTATATTCATTTCAGGACAACAATGTGCTTTTTTTCAAATATTAACTTTATTGACATATGGCTTACATAAAACAAAATGTACCCATTTTAAGTGTATAGCAAATGAAATTTGACGAATATATTCACTTGGGTAACCACCAGCCCATCTCATTTGCCTCAGCTCAGAAACCTCCCTCATATCCCTGCCCAGTCAACACCCCACAGACCCCCACCCAATCCGATCTCTATCACTGTCAATTTGTTTTGCCTTTTCTCATGCACTTTTCATGCAGTGTGTACTCTTCTTTCACCCAGGGCAACAGTGTTGGATTCACCCACGTCGTTGCATATATCAATCACTAATTCACTCCTTTTCTTGCTCTATAGAACTCCATTGTATGGATACACCGTTTGTTTATCCATCCACCAGTTGATGGACATTTGGGTTGTTTCCAGTTTGGGGGCTCTTATGAATAAAGCTGCTATAAATATTGCATACAAGTCTTTTCGTCCATATATATTTTTATTTCTTTCAGGTAAACACAACAATTGAAATAGAATTGCTAGATATGATAAGTATGTGTTCAATGCTATAAGAAACTACCAAACTGGCCCTTAGGATCAATTGTGAGAACCTTCAGCCTGACCTTCAAGGCCCTATATACCCTGGCCCTCCTTTCTTTTCAGCCTCAACTTCCGTCCCTTCTTCCCTTGCTTACTGCATATCAACCACCTTCTTTCTTGCTGTTCCTTTAAAATACCAGGCTTCTTTTGACCACAGGACCTTTGCATGTGCTGGTTCTGCTCCTTGAAATGCTTTCACCATTCTTCTGTTCTGCAGGTCTCATTTAAATATTCATCCCTCGGGGTGGCTTCCTAACCATCCCTCACCCCATCTACACGTGGCGATCCTCGTGCCTTCTCAAAGCTCCCTGTGTATTTTTCCTCTAACACACATCATCGTATTCACTACATATGATTATGTGCATGATGTGTGATCTTGTGTTTAATATTCCTCTCCTCCACTCAACTCTAGGCCCTGTGAGTGCAGGAATCATGCATATCTCCTGAGTGTCTAGCATAGTACCTAACACATAGGCGCTACTCCACAGATATTTCAGGGGATTAAATTAAGAAGCCAGGGCCCGAAAGCCCACAGGCCAAGGATGGGGCTTGCCTGCCCTGCTGAGGAACCTGGGAGCACCCCTTGTAGAGAGGCCTAGGCAGCCATTCCACCCCAGATCCAATGACTGGGTGGGGAAGGGAGGGAGGGAGCAGGGGAAGGCAGGAGGGGAAGAGAATGACTCATCTTCAGAGACACATGGCAAAGGGGAGTGGAAAATGCAATTCAGCAGCTTCTTGATCTTCCCTTTGTGAGGGACAAATGCTCCAGCCCCAGTGAGCAAGGGGCGGCCATCAGGAACTCCCAGCGCCAGGAGAACATTTGCCTTGTCCCACGAGCCGTAACAAGAAAAATTTCTCAGACTCAGAGAGAAATCAGGTTGCCCACCTCCCCCCATCCTCAGGCTCTGCCACTGCATCCTTGTCCCCAGGCTCCTCAAAGGTGGCTGTCCCCACCTCACCCCAGAGGCTGTGTGTGGCACTGAGACTGGAGGAGAGAGTGGTTTCCTCCCAGGACCACACAAAAGCAAAGGAACCTTTTTTTCCAAAAGACAAAAGGGATATGAACGGGCTGACCCCGGCCCAAAGCACCAGGATGAGGCCAGAGGCAGGAGCACCTTGGACGTGAGTAAGGCATGTCTGGGGGAAATTCTCAGAAATCCTCTTTTGTACATGTAGAAGTCCAGCCCACAAAGGGGAGAGAGGGTGGGGCTTCCCTGGTGGCACAGTGGTTAAGAATCCGCCTGCCAGTGCAGGGGACACCGGTTCGAGCCCTGGTTCGGGAAGATCCCACGTGCCGCAGAGCAACTAAGCCCGTGGGCCGCAACTACTGAGCCCATGTGCCACAACTACTGAAGACCGTGTGCCTAGAGCCTGTGCTCTGCAACAAGAGAAGCCACCGCAGTGAGAAGCCCGCACACCGCAACGAAGAGTAGCCCCCACTCGCCGCAACTAGAGAAAGCCCACGCGCAGCAACAAAGCAGACAAAAATTTTAAAAATAATAATTAATAAATAAATAAATAAATAAAAGGGGCGATAGGGTGGACCAGGAACAGATTGCAGTGGGTGGGGCCTTGTAGGGACGGCTCTGGTCTGTAAGGCAGCTGGCTTCTTGGCTCCAGACGGTGTGGCCTGACTCACTAAAGCAAACTCCTGTCCCTAAACAAGAAATCTGGATAGGAGGGGCAGGGGGCAGAGCCTCAGCCCACTGGGGAAATGGTCTGAAGGCGTGGCAGGGCCACAAGTGCTACTGGATGAGGCCCTCCCTGCAGGATCATCACCCAGAGCTTCACTGAAGCGAATCTGGCTTTTAACTTCTCACTGACAAGATCTCCCCCTGTAGTTCTACAACCTTTCTTCATTCAGGTGGGGTTTGGTTTGTTCCTGAGAGGGTCAGAATCAGTTCCCCCAACCCAGACCCCTTGCTCCCATCCCCCTAGGACACAACCAAGATAAAGTGCGTTAGGCTGGCTCATGCTCAAAAAAAAACCGTCAGTATCTTGACCTTTTGAGCTGCCAGAGACTTTGAGGGGCTGCTGGCAGGTGGATAAGGCAGCAGAGGAACTCAGAGACCAGAGCCTGGGGTTATTCATGGAGATCAGCAATTCTCTGGATTCCTCAGGGTGTAAATGGAGGCAGCATGGATGTGAGAGCATGGACTTTGGGGGAGCCTTGGTTCCCTAATCCTAAAATGGGGACAGTAACACCAACCTAACTAATACTTGTCAGGATTAAATAAAGTAAATATTACAAAAAATGATAGCTCATATGACGAATGAACCTTAAATTCGATCACAGTCCATGTTTAATCTTGACATTTTAATCCTCATATGTATAAAGTATTTTATTATCTATGAAAGACTTTCACATTTATGATCTTGTTTGATCCTTATAACAATCTTGTAAGCACACAGGACAAACACTATTAGCCCCATTTTACAGATGAGATAACAGCGACTCAAAAGGGTAAAGAAAATGGGCAAATTCCACAGGACCCTGTGAGTATGCAAAACCAGAATTAAAACCTCCTGACTTCTAGCCTGGATTTTTCCCCCACTGGACTTCCACTCTGCCATGCAAGTCCCTAGCAGAAATTAGAAAGTGAATTAAAATCCTTTCCTACAAAAAGTCAAATACTTGAGGAAGATGACAGATGCAGGAGTGCATTCATTATCTATTGCTGTGTAACAAATACCCCCAAAACTTAGTGGCTTAAACAAACAAAAAAATTATCTAAACAAAAAAGTTATCTAAACAAAAAAAAAATACTATTATCTCATAGTTTGTGTGGGTCAGAACTTTGAAAGAAGCTTGGTGGGGTGGTTCTGGCCCAAGTTCTCTCATGTGTTTACAGTCAAGATGCTGGGTGGGGAGTAGGCATCTGAAAGCTTGACTGGGGCTGGAAGATCCACTTCCAAGGTGACTCAGTCACATGGCTGTGGGCAGGTGGCCTCAGCTCCTCCCCACATCAGTTTCCTATGTGGCTGCTTGAGTGTCATGACATGATAGCTGCTTCCCCAGAGCCAGGAGAAAGCCACAGTACTTTTTATGACCTAGTCTCAGGTGTCACACACTGTCACTTCTGCCATATTCTATTTGTTAGAAGCAAATCTCTAAGTCCAGCCTACACTCAAGGGAAGGGGATTGGGCTCCACCCTTTAAAGGAGCATCAAAAAATTTGTGGACATATTTTAAACCATCACAAGGGATGAAACACCCTCAGATAAGCAGAATATGCTCGGAACAGGTGCAGGAGACAACATCCAGGTCAGGACCAACAGGCTGGAGGCCCTCCAAGCAGCAGCAAGAGGCCCCTCACCCCAGCCAGAGCCCCCGACTCCTGCCCTCATTGCCACAACAACTTGGGCTACCCTGGATCAAGGGGACCAGGAGCCCCAAGGCAATAGCTGAGATGGAGGAGGAGAGAGCTGCCAGGATGTGGTGGAGACTGCCTTCACTCAAGCCTGAGCACATGGGGGAAGGAGAGATTGGGGTACTTCATGGTACTGACCCCAGGCTACTCTGCCTGCAACTGAGGGGGTTGAGGGCCCCATCTGTACCCTGCCTGGGTAACGGGAACATTTCTGGGGACACCCTTGACAATGCTCATGGGTCTGGAAAGGAAACCCTTCCACTGGATCCTGGCTGGCTTAGGGGGAAACTCAAGATTCCCCAGCTTCCCCTTCTAGCAAACCTGCCCATTTCCAATCCTGAGAAGGCAGCATCTTATACCACCTGCCTGCTGGCCTCATACAACTGAATGAGAAGTGGACACTTGACCCAGCAGGAGATGAGTCATTGGCTAACCAACAGCCAATCAGATACTTTCTCTTAAGATTTTGGCATTGACGGGCCAGAGCCTGGGAGTCAGTCTGGGGCAGGGCCTGGAGCTGGAGGTCAGGCAGTCAGGGCAAGCTGGGGGAGGCTGGAGCAGCTATTTCAGGAACATGTGTTGATGAGCAAGCCAAGAAAGCTGATCTGCAGAGTAAGGCAAGAAAATGGAGCCTGAAGAGCATCAGGGCCGATTCACAGTGTGGCATCAAAGCGGGGGAACAGGCGGAAAGGGCACCTCTCAGCTCTCCTGGGGCCTGGATGCTCTTCTGGCTGTGGGTTCCACGAGGCACTCTTGCATCCTGTGTTAAATCCCCTGCTCCTGAAGCAAGCTTGAGTGGTTTCTGTCTAGACAGTCAGACAATCCTGCCTAAGACCTGAAAGAGGTAGAAAAGATAGAAAGACCATAGCATTGTTGCAACACCACCAGAAAGGACCTTTGGGTAAGAGTGTCACAGGCACAAACTTGAAGCCCAGGGAATCCAGAGAAACAAAACATGGCAGCTACTCAACTCTCATGACGATGTTTTCTTCCGACACCACCATCTCCCTCCGTTCCTCCTTACTATCCCCAAGGCTGGTTCCCAGCAGCAACAAGAAATAAAATCTGACACTAAGGCAGATGATTTCCCTCCCGATCCCTTCCAGGCAGAGGTGAGCAGGAAAGACAATGTGTTACAGACAGGCGGTCCTAAGTAGCTGGTGTTGGTGTTGTCCTGGGCAGTGATGCTAAGAGCTTGTGGGAAGGCGAGGGGAAGCAGAGGGGCTGGACGGAGAGCTACTTCCTTCATCGTTCATGGCTCCTCTTGCCCTGAGATTGCGTCATTCAGCTTTAAGGCAATGGGAACTCCTGCAACAATAACCACACCCATCTTCAAATGCAAGTTCCTTAGAATGGACTTTTGAATTATCACTTCATTCAACAAACACTCACTGAGCCCTTTTTATATGCCAGGCCCTGAACTAGGTACAAACTTGAAACCAAGCCAATCCTTGACCTCACGGAGTGATGAGACGTGGAGAGCACTCATTAAGTGACACTCAAGACAGGGCCCTTAGGAGCTCGTGGGAAAGACAATGGGTCAGGCCTTGAAGAACGGGCAGGATCTCTCATGGGAGAGAAGGACGTTCTGGATGAGGCACTGGAGCGGGGAGCAGGCTGCGGTGGGAAGAAACACGTGACAAGGAGGCAGGAGGCCTGGGTCGTACGTAGTTCTAGTTCTGTCCTTAACTCAGAAGATCCCCTTCCCCTCTCTGGGCCTTAGTTTTGCATCTGTCGACGAGGGAGCTTGACTTCGCAGCGCTGGCATTGGAGAGTCTATGGTGGCATATGCTGGGGGGACGGGCAAGTTGGGGAGTAGAGTTTCTACAGTTTGATTTCATTCAGTGGTTTCCTAGGCAGCTTCCCTGGGCCAGATGGGCAATGCCCCTAGACGAGGCCGGGGGAGCCCCATCTGGTAAGACCCCACTTCATCCTTCTTTCATTATTAAATCAACAAGGGGTAGATCCTGGGTGCCAGCCCCTCCGACAGGGGTCCAGGAGTGAAGTTGCGGCCTGCTGTATGACAGAGAACCTTTGACATCTTGGCAAGGTCCAGGCTGCCCTCGGGGAGGACATCCTTGTTTCCACCCTTCTCAGTGAGGTCATTCAAGTGGTTTGAAAGCAAAAAGACACCAGTGGTGACCAGGATCCCAGGACAGCCCTCACCGTTCTGTCCCAAAGCCCACTTCTCACCAAAGGGGCCAATACACTTTGTGATTATGTTAATCTGCAATTTCCCTGAAATGGTTTGACTTCAGCCTCCCACAGACTGACCACCATAGGGGAACACAGGCAAGATGACCCTGGGACTTGTACCAGGAACACGGAAGAGCCCAGCGTGACTGTACTGTGGGTGCCTTGGAGGGAAATAAGACCAGAGCGATTCATCGAGGTCAGATCATGGAAGATCTTACATGCTGGGCTGAGGAGTTAGGTTTCAGAGTGCAGGAGTGGCTGATGGGAGATGAGCTTAGGAGAATATGCTGACAGCGGTGAGTGACACAGACCAGTGTCAGAGGGCCAGAGGGGGCCCCAGCAGCTGGGAGAGGGCCTGACCCAGACAGAGGGAGTGGGGATTGAAAAGAGCGGGAGGGGGCAGATGGAAGAGATTATGCAGGAGGGGAACCCACAGGAGTTAGCCACTGTCTGCAAGTGGAAAGCCAAGGAGAGGGAGGAAAGAGGAGGTAGCCTGGGAAAGTTCCAGCTTTCCTCCCAGTACAGATCCAGCAAATCACACACCTCAAATTACAGAACACCGTAAGACCGTCTACATAGCACAAAATACTGACAGCTCGAAGCGTTCATAAAGCCCCCAGATGCCATCAGGTCTCCAAATACCTGGAAAGCCATTCTGCTTTTCGTCTAAATGCTTGCAAAGGGCATGGGAGTAATTAGGTTTCTCTGGCTTTAGCCCCTACAGTCCCCCCAAAGCACTCTGCAGGAAGGCAGCAGAGTGCCAAGGTGCCGGGCGAAGGGGGAGCCCAGCCCCTGCTCGCATCAGAAGCCATGCCGGTATTTTTAGCGCCGCAATCAACAGCAGGGCCCGCCTTTGGATGGGCTCAGCCAGCCCGGGCTGAGCAGGGCTGTTAAAAATGGAATGGTGCACACTGCAATCAGATGTGGCGGGCAAGGGGCACCCGGCGGGCAGCAGCTGTGGCATCTGAAGCTATCGGTCCTCGAGCTGGCAGGCGAATGGGGGAAGCAGCCTCCCAGATCATACTGGGGCTCTGAGGTCGTCCCACACCCACCCATGATGCCCTTGAAGCGTCCAGCAGTCAGGCCCCTGCCCCAAAGCACTGCCTCCACCCCTGCTCTTTACTGTGCCAGGAACGCCACGATGAGCATCTGCACCCTGCCCTTGCCCTGCAGGCTTCTCTGTCACGGTCAACTGCTGGAGCTGGGGAGACTTGTGAAAGGGGGAGGGGCATGGGCCAACGCTGCTCTACGGGGAGCACCGAGGAAGCTGGACAGACAGGACACAGAGAGCCTATCGTGCCCGCTGACATGGGGGGACCATTTGCTGCTGCCTCTGCTGCCCCTCGCTTCCCTGTTCTGATAGGAGGGGGAGCTGCACAGGGAGCCCCGCCAGGACAGTGTCGCTTCTAGGGTGGGGCGTTGCAGTAAGCAGCCTGGGACAGTGCTTGTTTACCACACTGAGACCCAGGAGGCCTGGGTTTGGAGCCATTTCTACCCATCTGTGATACCTATGGAGCCTTGGGTGAGGGCCTCCCCTCTCTGGCCTCCATGGCTTTATCTATAACATGACAAGGCAGGAGCAGAGCAGTGACATCCCAGATTCTCTGAGCTGCCAGCAGGCTGGGTACAGAGCGATGGATGCCTCAGGGGCCCTGGTCACACCCCCTCCCCCCATCCCAGAGCAGAGGACTCGTGGCAAGGGCAGAGCTGGGTCCCACAAGAGGGGGTACTCTTGGTGCCCCTTCCAGACCAGGAGCCCAGAGGACCGGCTGAACTGAGATAGTTTTCGCATCATGATCCTGCCTCACCAGGAGCTGAGAGGGCTCTGTCGGGGTGCGGAGAGAACAGGAAATGAGTCAGGGTCCCAGGAAACCAGAGTTATCAGAGAAGAAGGGACTCCAAAGGCATGCAGTCCCATACCCTCATTTTACAAACCTTGGAGCTGAAGTGAGCGGAAAGGTAAAGGGCACCAGTGACCCAGGCAGACGTGTGCCTGCATGGAGGCCGGTCAGTTTTCTTCATCCTTCCCCTGGACCCTGGGTCCTTCAAGTGTCCCTTCCATCAAGGGATTCAGCACCCCGATTTGCCCCAGCTGAGCCCTCCCCCTCACAGACAGGCTGTGGGGCTCTGCAGGCATCTGTCTGCAGGCGGGAGGGCGGGGCTCTGGTGTTTATCCAATCCGTGGAGGAGCGTAAACCTGCGTCGACCTGCCTCAGCACAGTGCTCAGCGGCAGGTGCGCTGGCTTAGGAAGATGCTTCACTGCCTGTCCTGGAACCCTTTACCCACTGCGGGACACAGTCAGGCCTGACTGGCCGGGCGCCTCGCGTGAAGAGGCACCTTGACAGGTCATTCCTTCCATCCCCCTGCCTCACTCCCCTGGTGGCAGCCATGCCAGGCCAGCGTCTTCTTAACGGCATGCTCTGGACAGATGTGCTCCAGAGCTGGTGGGCCCTGCAGCAGCCGGGCGAGCCCTCCTCCAGGCACGGGAAGCACCCTGCTGCCTCCCCTGCCAGGACCACGCTGAACCCTTGCTCCCAGAGCCAGTGGCAGGAGGAAACACCCCAGTGCTCTCCGCCTGTCCCTGGCTGCCCTGCAGGCATCACGCCCTCCCACCTGGAAGGGGGGTACCCGCAGCCAGGGTGTGCAGACTCCAGCACCCTAAGGCTGGCACATGGCAGAGCCACGTACGTCACCGTGCTGTGGGTTGGTGGCGCATCTCGTGTTTTCCTCAACACCTCAGAAAGCAGGATGAGAATCTGCTGTCTGACAGCGTCAGGACCCACAGCCTGCTGGAGGCTCCGGCACACACCTAGCGCCGCAGATGGCTGGGCTAAGTCGGGGGAGGGGCGGCTGGCTCTCTCGCTGCTGCTGCTGCTGCTCAGCCTGGGAGATGGTGATGCCCGCCTCCCCCGGCGGCAAGAGAAGAGCCAAGCCCCCGAGCCCCCACCCCCGTGCTGGGGCTGGCCTGCTGGGCAGCAGTAGGCTTGGCCACTGCCCTCTCTGAGTCTGGGGAGGCTCTCTGTGAAGGGCTCAAAGTCCCCCAAAGCTGCTGACTGTGGGGGACCAAGAGAGGGGCTGGCTGGGACTCAGCAGAGGGTGAAAAGAAAGCAACTGCATGAAGAAGAAGAAGAAGAAGATTGGGATCGCCGCAAAAACAGCCGAGGGAACAGCAACTTGTCCCAAGAGGCAGGAGGAGCATTCACCCTCCAAGCCAAGGAGCAGTGAGAGCTGAAAGAGAGGCGGCCCAAGGAGGGGCAGAGTAACAGAAAGGAATGAGAAGGAGAGAGTGGGAGATGGGGGTGGGAATGCCTCAGTGCTCACCTCCTACACGATGAGGAGGCCGAACGAGGAGACCCCGGAGGTCTCTCCCAGCTCTGACTCTATGATTCTAGAAAGGAAAAGACACTGGTCAGTGACTCCATCCCCAAACGCTCCCTCCATCCCTCTCCGTCTCTTGCTCCAACCTTTGAGTGGCTCTCAGTGTCTGCTTGGGAGACCCTGCGTGCCTCTCTGTATATTTCTCCGTCTTCCCCTGTGTCTCCCTGCTTGTATCTGCTCTTCTCTGGTGGCATCACCCCAACTGAGGGTCCTGTGCAGGGACACCCTTCGTGGACTTGAAGAAGGCAGCACTCACAGTTCTGAAACACAGGCTTATAACTAAGAATCAGCCAGTAGAGAGGATAAAGCTGGTCACCAGTGCTATGCAGAAACTCTGGTGGAGAGAAGTGAGAAGAGGACTTGCCTGCTGTCCTCAGGGAGCTCCCTTTTTAATGGCAGAGACAAGAGCCGTCCAGAAAGCAAAGAGGAAGTTCAGAGTTGTGTCAAGCCTTGAGGCAGGCCCAGGAGCTGGGAGATAGAGGGCAGACAAGCAGATGGGGTCATCAAGACCTGGAGGGGACCAGGCAAACTCATAAGAACAAGGGCCAGGCATCCCTGGGACAATACCATGAGGAATGTATAGCCTTCCAGCAAAGCCTTCTGACAAAGGCAAAGGAAAGATTCAGACCACCAAGGCTGAAGGGAAGATGTGAGAGCCAGGTCTGCTTTCTCAGCATCACACCAGAGACTGTGGCAAGCACAGTGGGATCAGATGCTCCTAAGCGACACCATCCACGTGGCCAATATGAGGCTGAGGCAGCAGGTAGCATCTCCTACAGAAGCAGATAAAGGGGACAGGGACGATTCTGTTCCTAGAGTCAAAGTCTGGCTGCACAAGTACAGGATGGGGTAGAACCCATTTCTCAGAAGCATGTGGAAAACAGACTCAAGGCTTAGCTGAAAACCAGTTGACCCGAGAAAAGAACATGATGAGGCCACCGATATGTCTAAACATAAGTATCTTGGGCCAGGCTGCACTGATAGAACAGTGACCAGAAGAAGGGATGGTCAAGATCTACTGCTCCTGGGGCTTCCCTGGTGGCGCAGTGGTTGAGAGTCCGCCTGCCGATGCAGGGGACACGGGTTTGTGACCCGGTCCGGGAAGATCCCACATGCCGCAGAGCAGCTGGGCCCGTGATCCATGGCCACTGAGCCTGCGCGCCCGGAGCCTGTGCTCCGCAACGGGAGAGGCCACGACAGTGAGAGGCCCATGTACCGCATTAAAAAAAAAAAAAGATCTACTGCTCCTGAAGTTCTGTGCTCAGTCCTGTGTCTCCCATCAGGAAGGGACACCGTCAACCAAGGCACCTCCAAAGGGGTACAGTTAGAGCAGGGGCACAGGAGGGAGGGCGGGGGAGGGAGCAACGTCGTGTATCTAATTTTACAAATGCTTATATAACACTGTATCCCCAGCACTCTTTCAAGTCCCCAGCACAACTATTAACTCTTTATATCTTCATGATGACGGTGTGAGACAGGCAGTGTCATCGGCCCACTTGCACAGATAACAAAACTGCAGCTCAGAGAGCTTGGTTAACTTACTCAGGGTCATCCCCCAAGTAAGCCGTGCAGGCACGACTCAAACCCTGGAGATCCAGCTGCAGATTCACTCCGCTGCCTACACTCCGCTGCCTCCCTCACACACAGAGCTGTGAAGGGATGGGGAGTCTTTAGCCCTCAGAGGAAGCCCAGGAGCAGCAGGCAGGGGGCAGCCTGTCCTGCGGACAGTGGCAGGATTAGCGCTGGGTGACCCAAGACAGCAGCCTGGGGCATCAGGAAATGTTACAGGGACAGAATACAGCTCTGCAGGAGGAAGGATGGGTCCTCCTCACTCGCCTCCACTCTGTGCTGTTTCTAGGGCTCCCATGCTCTCCCAACTGTCCAAGTCCTCTAGGGCACTTATACCAGCTCCTAATTTTTCTAGAGATTTCCTGTGTATCTGTTTTGACTCCCCAACTGAACTGCATATAGTCTTTGAGGCTAGAGACTGTATTTTACGTCTCTTCAGACACCCCGCTATCTACTTCCACTCAAAGTACTTGATGGAATCATGGCATCTCAAAGTGGGAAGTTACTCCCTGAAGATCTCCTGCTTGATTTCTCGGCCATGCAGATTCCCCTTTGCATCAGCCCAGCTGCAAGAGTACGTTAGCCTTGGCCACCTCCAGTAATGGAGAGCTCAGTACCACTCAAGGCACCTATTCCAGCAGTGGATGGGCAATTCCATTAGAATGAGAACTTCTCAATATTCTAGGACAGCTTGAGGGTGGGGTGTGAGAGGAGGGAAAGGTGATGCAAAATAGAATGTAGGGTCATATAGGCTGAAATCTTTTATGCAAAAGGAAATATAGCACCTTCTGTTTGTGGGAAACCTGAGAAAGCAGGTTAGAGCCTTCTGGTGCTATAGAGAGGAAGCGGAAATGATCCCCCCCACTTTTACAGGGGTAAGTGACAGAAGAACAGAGGACCAGTTCCAGCTAGTTACAGAGTGAAGAACAGGAGAGATGGAGCATGAACCCAAGGTTCGGGCTCCCATGGACGTTCTAGCCCTTTGACACCCAGCAAAGAGGCCTGGGGTGGCACTTAGGCCACATGCACTCAGATGGCCTGTTCTCAGCACCAAAAGCTGTTCAAACATGCTATCCACCCTACCTGGGGCTACTGAGCACTGGAAATGCAAACAGTGTGAAATGAGATGTGCTCAAGGTATAAAATCCACCACACAGGGCTTCCCTGGTGGCGCAGTGGTTGAGAGTCCGCCTGCCGATGCAGGGGACACGGGTTCGTGCCCCGGTCCGGGAAGATCCCACATGCCGCCGAGTGGCTGGGCCCGTGAGCCATGGCCGCTGAGCCTGCGCGTCCGGAGCCTGCGCTCCGCAATGGGAGAGGCCACAACAGTGAGGGGCCCTCATACCGAAAGAAAAAAAAAAAGAAAAAAAAATCCACCATAGATTTTGAGAAGCATGTAAAATATCTCATTAATAATTTTTTAATATTGGACACATTGAAATGATACTATTGGGTTACTTAAAATATATTATTAAATTAAAAAAAGGACTGCTTAAGCTGTGGCATGCCAAAATGGAACTAAGACACACATACATAAAATATGAACTCCTTGTCATATGGTGTTAAGTGTTAAGGGGTCCAGAGAATCAGTGACCCAGGAGTTTAGGAAAGAGAAAACTCACTGCAGTGTGAGGAAAGGGTCAGGGAGGGTTGAGGTCGTAGCCTTGGGTGAAGCCTTAAAGGATAGATCAGAGGTGGACAGATGTCAAGAAGAAGAGACACAAGGAGTGGGGAAGTGGGGTGCACTGGGAGATCGGCATGGTTGGGGAGAGAGGTTCCTGGTGAGGGCAGGAGAAAATTAATTAGGGCAGGGAAGATAGCTCCCAACAGAAGTCCATCCAAGGTCCTGTCTTTATTCCTGTCAAGTTCCCAACCCAGACTTCATTCTCTGTGGTCTCTTTTCTCAAAATGCAGTCCATAATTAATCACTGAAGAGTACCTAACCACCTCCAGGCACTCTGTTAGGTGTTAGGGACGCAGCAGTGAATAAGATCGTCTCCGTTCCTGTCCTCAAGGAGTTTACAGTCGGGACATCAAACAGGCAGAATATGACCTCCCAAACCCAGCTCCAGGACCCACAGTCCTGGCAACATGTCCATGAGTCCCTCCCCTCCCCGCCCGCCCACCGAAGGAACAGCCCAACCCAGGACTCCCTCGCATTTGCTGACCAGTCCTAGGCAGTCAAGCCTTCCAAGAGTCCAGTCATGAAAGTCCAGTCCACCAAGTATCCTCGGGGCTACTGGATCTACTGGGAACTCAGCATTGGCACCCATGAGCACTAGACCCACAGGCCTGGTGGGGGCACCAAAGGGCAGGAAGGGCGTTCCTGCCTTCAGAGCCCTGTCATGAACCCTGTCCAAGGTGCTGAAATACTGAGCTTCTTTGGTACAAAAGGGGAAAACACTGACTCTACTATCCAACCAAACACTCCTCAAGAAAATGGGGCCATGGACTTTAGCTCATGTTCTCAGATCTGCCAAACCTGAATTCTCAGTCCTGTCTCTCCATCCCTCGTCCAAATTCACGAAAGGACAAAGTTGCAGAGGGCAGGATGATGGGGGCTGGGCCCAGCCCTCTCTCCAAACCTCCCAGCTTGACCCGGAGGAAGCCAACAGAGGCAGGAATAAAGCATTCCTTGGATTTCCTAAGTTGGATTCTGTCACCAATTTACATGACTCGTTGGATGTCCCCAAAACAAGGGAAAGTGAGTATCCCACTGTCATATCTCACAAATCAGAAATTGGGCTTGGAGTTCTGCATGCGTATTAGTCCAATATGTATACCATTAGTGCACATTCCACAGAACTTCCGGACTACACCCCCACCCTGCCCACACATACACACTTGGACACAATGAAAAGAACTAAGGAAACAGTCCACTCTATGGAGGCTGCCTCAGTGTAAGAGGCTCTGTCACATCCCAGGCCCCATCAGTAAGCTGGCAACCCATTCTAGTCATTGTGACAAGGCCCATCATTCAAGGAGGGAGCTAGGTGAAGCTGCTCAGAGGTGGATATTGGAAGAGTTAGTCCTCATGTTATAAATCTCCCTCATTAAAGACCTTTAGCACTGCAGCCTGTGGAACAAAAAACACATTCACAGATAGATAGACAAGATGAAAAGGCAGAGGGCTATGTACCAGATGAAGGAACAAGATAAAACCCCAGAAAAACAACTAAATGAAGTGGAGATAGGCAACCTTCCAGAAAAAGAATGCAGAATACTGATAGTGAAGATGATCCAGGACCTCGGAAAAAGAATGGAGGCAAAGATCGAGAAGATGCAAGAAATGTTTAACAAAGACCTAGAAGAATTAAAAAACAAACAGAGATGAACAGTACAATAACTGAAATGAAAACTACACTAGAAGGAATCAATAGCAGAATAACTGAGGCAGAACAGATAAGTGACCTAGAAGACACAATGGTGGAATTCACTGCTGTGGAACAGAATAAAGAAAAAAGAATGAAAAGAAATGAAGACAGCCTAAGAGACCTCTGGGACAACATTAAACACAACAACATCCACATTATAGGGGTCCCAGAAGGAGGAGAGAGAAAGGACCAGAGAAAATGTTTGAAGAGATTATAGTCGAAAACTTCCCTAACATGGGAAAGAAAATAGCCGCCCAATCCAGGAAGCACAGAGAGTCCCATACAGGATAAACCCAAGGAGAAACACACCAAGACACATAGTAATCAAATTGGCAAAAATTAAAGACAAAGAAAAATTATTGAAAGCAGCAAGGGAAAAACAACAAATAACATACAAGGGAACTCCCATAAGGTTAACAGCTGATTTCTCAGCAGAAACTCTATAAGCCAGAAGGGAGTGGCATGACATATTTAAAGTGATGAAAGGGAAGAGCTTACAACAAAGATTACTCTACCCGGCAAGGATCTAATTCAGATTCGATGGAGAAATCAAAAACTTTACAGACAAGCAAAAGCTAAGAGAATTCAGCACCACCAAACCAGCTCTACAACAAATGCTAAAGGAACTTCTCTAAGTGGGAAACACAAGAGAAAAAAAGGACCTACAAAAACAAACCCAAAACAAGTAAGAAAATGGTAATAGGAACATACATATCAATAATTACCTTAAACGTGAATTGATTAAATGCTCCAACCAAAAGACACAGACTCGCTGAATGTATACAAAAACAAGACCCATATATATGCTGCCTACAAGAGACCCACTTCAGACCTAGGGACACAAACAGACTGAAACGGAGGGGATGGAAAAAGATATTCCATGCAAATGGAAATCAAAAGAAAGTGGGAGTAGCAATACTCATATCAGATAAAATAGACTTTAAAATAAAGAATGGGGACTTCCCAGGCTTCCCTGGTGACGCAGTGATTGAGAGTCCACTTGCCGATGCAGGGGACACGGGTTCATGCCCCAGTCTGGGAAGATCCCACATGCCGCGGAGCGGCTGGGCCCATGAGCCACGGCCGCTGAGCCTGCGCGTCAAGAGCCTGTGCTCTGCAACAGAGAGGCCACAACAGTGAGAGGCCCACATACCTCAAAAAAAAAAAAAAAAAAAAGAATAGGGACTTCCCTGGTGGTGCAGTGGTTAAGACTCCGTGCTCCCAATGCAGGGGACCTGGGTTCGATCCCTGGTCAGGGAACTAGATCCCACATGCATGCCGCAACTAAAAGTTTGCATGCCACAATTAAGGACCCCACAAGCCGCAACTAAGACCCAGCACAACCAAATAAAAATAAATAAATAAATACATTAAAAAATAATTAAAAATAAAATAAAATAAAGAATGTTACAAGACAAAGGAAGGGCACTACATGATGATCAAGGGATCAATCCAAGAAGAAGATACAACAATTATAAATATATATGCACCCAAGGTAGGAGCACTTCAATATATAAGGCAACTGCTAACAGCTATAAAAGAGGAAATTGACAGTAACATAATAATAGTGGGGGGCTTCAACACCTCACTTACACCAATGGACAGATCATCCAAGCAGAAAATTAATAAGGAAACACAAGCTTTAAATGGCACAATAGACCAGATAGAGTTAATTGATATTTATAGGACACTCCATCCAAAAACAACAGAATACACATTCTTCTCAAGTGTGCACAGAACATTCTCCAGGATAGATCATATCTTGGGTCACAAATCATGCCTCAGTAAACTTAAGAAAATTGAAATCCTATCAAGCATATTATCTGACCACAACGCTATGAGATTAGAAATCAATTACAGGGGAAAAAACCATAAAAAACACAAACACATGGAAGCTAAACAATACGCTACTAAATAAGCAAGAGATCACTGAAGAAACCAAAGAGGAAATCAAAAAATACCTAGAGACATATGACAATGAAAACACGACGATCCAAAACCTATGGGATGCAGCAAAAGCAGTTCTAAGAGAGAAGTTTATAGCAATACAAGCCTACCTCAAGAAACAAGAAAAATCTCAAATAAACAATCTAACTTTACACCTAAAGGAACTAGAGAAAGAAGAATAAACAAAACCCAAAGTTAGCAGAAGGAAAGAAATTGTAAAGATCAAAGCAGAAATAAATGGAATAGAAACAAAGAAAACAATAGCAAAGATCAATAAAACTAAAAGCTGGTTCTTTGAGAAGATAAACAAAATTGATAAACCATTAGCCAGAGTCATCAAGAAAAAGAGGGAGAGGACTCAAATCAATAAAATTAGAAATGAAAAAGGAAAAGTTACAACAGACACCCCAGAAATACAAAACATCCTAAGAGACTACTACAAGCAACTCTATGCCAATAAAATAGACAACCTGGAAGAAATGGACAAATTCTTAGAAAGGTATAACCTTCCAAGACTGAACCAGGAAGAAAGAGAAAATATGAACAGACCAATCACAAGTAATGAAATTGAAACTCTGATTAAAAATCTCCCAACAAACAAAAGACCAGGACCAGATGGCTTCACAGGTGAATTCTATCAAACATTTAGAGAAGACCTAACACCCATCCTTCTCAAACTCTTCCCAAAAAATTGCAGAGGAATGAACACTCCCAAGCTCATTCTATGAGGCCACTATCACCCTAATACCAAAACCGGACAAAGGTACTACAAAACAAGAAAATTACCGACCAATATCACTGAAGAACATAGATGCAAAAATCCTCAACAAAATACTAGCAAACAGAATCCAACAACACATTAAAAGGATCATACACTGTGATAAAGTGAGATTTATCCCAGGGATGCAAGCATTCTTCAATATACGGAAATCAATCAATGTGATACACCATATTAACAAATGGAAAAAGAAAAAGCATATGATCATCTCAATAGATGCAGAAAAAGCTTTTGACAAAATTCAACACCAATTTATGATAAAAACTCTCCAGAAAGTGGACACAGAGGGAACCTACCTCAATATAATAAAGGCCATATATGACAAACCCACAGCAAACATCGTTCTCAATGGTGAAAAACTGAAAGCATTTCCTCTAAGATCAGGAACAAGACAAGGATGTCCACTCTCATCATTATTATTCAACATAGTTTTGGAAGTCCTAGCCACGGCAATCAGAGAAGAAAAAGAAATAAAAGGAATACAAATTGGAAAAGAAGAAGTAAAACTGTCACTGTTTGCAGATGACATAATACTATACATAGAGACTCCTAAAGATGCCACCAGAAAACTACTAGAGCTAATCAATGAATTTGGTAAAGTTCCGGGATACAAAATTAATGTACAGAAATCTCTTGTATTCCTATACACTAATGGTGAAAAATCTGAAAGAGAAATTAAGGAAACACTCCCATTTACCATTGCAACAAAAAGAATAAAACACCTAGGAATAAACCTACCTAGGGAAACAAAAGACCTGTATGCAGAAAACTATAAGACAATGATGAAAGAAATTAAAGATGATACAAGCAGATGGAGAGATATACCATGTTCTTGGATTGGAAGAATCAATATTGTGAAAATGACTCTACTACCCAAAGCAATCTACAGATTCAATGCAATCCCTATCAAATTACCAATGGCATTTTTTTACAAAACTAGAACAAAAAATCTTAAAATCTGTATGGAGACACAAAAGACCCCGAATAGCCAAAGCAGTCTTGAGGGAAAAAAACTGGAGGAATCAGACTCCTTGACTTCAGACTATACAACAAAGCTACAATAATCAAGACAATATAGTACTGGCACAAAAACAGAAATATAGATCAATGGAACAGGATAGAAAGCCCAGAGATAAACCCACGCACCTATGGTCAACTAATCTATGACAAAGGGGGCAAGGATATACAATGGAGAAAGGACAGTCTCTTCAATAAGTGGTGCTGGGAAAACTGGACAGCTACATGTAAAAGAATGAAATTAGAACATTCCCTAACACCATACATAAAAATAAATTCAAAATGGATTAGAGACCTAAATGTAAGACCAGACACTATAAAACTCTTAGATGAAAACATAGGAAGAACACTCTATGACATAAATCACAGAGAGATCTTTTTTGATCCACCTCCTAGAGTAATGGAAATAAAAACGAAAATAAACAAATGGGACCTAATGAAACTTAAAAGCTTTTGCACAGCAAGGGAAACCATAAACAAACGGAAAATACACCCCTCAGAATGGGAGAAAATATTTGCAAACAAATCAATGGACAAAGGATTAATCTCCAAAATATATAAACAACTCATGCAGCTCAATATTAAAAAAACAAACAACCCAATCCAAAAATGGGCAGAAGACCTTAATAAACATTTCTCCAAAGAAGACATACACATGGCCACGAAGCACATGAAAAGCTGCTCAACATCACTAATTATTAGAGAAATGCAAATCAAAACTACAATGAGGTATCACCTCACACCAGTTAGAATGGGCATCATCAGAAAAGCTACAAACAACAAATGCTGGAGACTGTGTGGAGAAAAGGGAACCCTCTTGCACTGCTGATGGGAATGTCAATTGATACAGCCACTATGGAGAACTGTATGGAGGTTCCCTGAAAAACTAAAAATAGAGCTACCATATGACCCAGCAATCCCACTCCTGGGCATATACCCTAAGAAAATCATAATTCAAAAAGACACATGCACCCCAATGTTCATTGCAGCACTATTTACAATAGCCAGGTCATAGAAGCAACCTAAATGTCCATCGACAGACGAATGGATAAAGAAGATGTGGTACATATATACAATGGAATATTACTCAGGCATAAAAAGAAATGAAATTGGGTCATTTGTAGAGACATGGATGAATCTAGAGGCTGTCATGCAGAGTGAAGTAAGTCAGAAAGAGAAAAACAAATATTATATATTAACACATATATGTGGAACCTAGAAAACGGTACAGATGAACCAGTTTGCAGGGAAGAAATAGAGACACAGGGCTTCCCTCGTGGTGCAGTGGTTGAGAATCTGCCTGCCAATGCAGGGGACACGGGTTCGAGCCCTGGTCTGGGAAGATCCCACATGCTGCGGAGCAACTAGGCCCATGAGCCACAACTACTGAGCCTGCGCGTCTGGAGCTTGTGCTCCGCAACAAGAGAGGCCGCGATAGTGAGAGACCTAAGCACTGCAATGAAGAGTGGCCCCCGCTTGCCACAACTAGAGAAAGCTCTCGCACAGAAAGGAAGACGCAACACAGCAAAAATAAATAAATAAATATTAAAAAAAAAAAAAAGAAAGAAATAGAGGCACAGATGTAGAGAACAAACGTATGGACACCAAGGGGGGAAAGTGGTGGTGGGGGGTGGGGGTGGAATGAATTGGGAGATTAGGATTGACATATACACACTAATATGTATAAGATAGATAACTAATAAGAACCTGCTGTATAAAAAAAATAAATTAAATTCAAAAATTAAAAAAAAAAGAAAGACCTTTACCCCCATTTACCCTTTACTCTGCACCTCTGAAGCTCTCAGTGACCGTGTCCCAGTTTCCAGAGAATTAAAGTACAGCAGGAGAAATAGAAGCTGGATAGGAAAACAAACTCTAGAACAGGAGTCAGGAGAGGCGAGCTTTGCATGACCTTGAACAAGTTGTTTTTCCTCTGGGCTTCCGTCTCACCCTTTCTAGGAAAGTGAATGATTGCTAAGGTCCCTGACAGCGTCGACATTGAAGGCTCCGGGGTTACATGGGTTTGTCCTCTGGAGTCTGGCACGCCGACAGCATGCACATCAGAGCCAACGTGAACAACATATGTGCCAAAGGATGGCAATTGTGTCTGCGGGAAATCAGCCTGGCACTGCCCTCTATGGGGACATGGAATGAGCACAGCCCTCCCCTGCATCTGAGGACACCCCGCAGCATCTCTTTATGCACATTGTTAAATGAGAACGAATGAAAGAGCCTGGCACGGTGCCTGAACCTTAGCAGTTACCCCAGAAGGGCCCAATTTCCCTTCCTTCCCCTCTCATGCCTGGGATGCTTATCTATTTTCTTAGAGGATGGTGGCGACAGGGGCAAACTGGAAAGAGGAGGGGGAAGAAAAAGGTCAGGGAGGATGGGAGAGTGAGGGGGACCACAGCTGCCATCATTAATCACCTTCCTTGGCAACCTGCATCTTGTGAATCAGCATCTGTGATACTGATAAAGGCTTCTGGAGGGAAGGAGGTGACGTAGTCACAGGCGGGATGTGATTGCCTGGGGGAGGAGGAGGTAGGGGTGAGTGCCGCTTTCAGGGTTTAATCTCAGTTGGATACACACACGCACGCACGCGTGCACACGTGCACACAAACATTGCCATTCTGCAGGCTGCAGAGCCCCCTCCTCCTGCTGCCACCCCATCTGTGCTCGGCTGCAACCCCTCTGTCTAGTCCCCATGGCCAAGCAGGACTAGGCCGACACAACTGCTATTTAATATTTTACACATTAAGAATCCTATGAAGCCAGTCCCATTAGAAGGGCAGGGACTGTGTAATGAGGCAAACTGCTATAGTGGAAAGTACATGAGATGGCCTAGGATACATCTGTCTCCTCCCAACCCTCACACAGAACCTGCTGGCTGAATGAGCAGACATTGGTTTGTTCGCGGTAAACGTTGCTACCAACTAGCTGTGTGACCTCGCACGACTCACGTCTCCTCTCTGGGCCTTGGTTCCATCATCTGTGCAATGTTCGGGTTGGATTACAAGATCCCCAAAGTCCCCGCTGGCTCCAGCAGTCTGTAATCCTCTGATTCTATAAGCTCTTTGCGCGTCCCAGCAGATGGCCAAGGGCAATAGTCATTGGTTGAGCTGGTTCTCACCAATTCCCTGTGAGAAATGAGCACATACAGCAAATGCTCTTTTTGGTTCCTATCCATGTGATAGTCACTATTTATAATTAAAATTCTGAATTATCAACTGTCTTGATTATAAGCAAAAACGGGAAGAGCAGAGCAGAACAGAATTGCAGGTGGGCTCTGCAACTCTGTTGTTCTACACCCACCACTCCTTTCTATCTTTAAATATCCAATTTCTCTCTCTCTCTCTCTCTCTCTCTCTGTCTATTTATCTATCTATCTCCGTCACCTCTCTCTCACTAAAATATTGTGATAGGCAGGATGCTAACTAAGGTCACCCCATGAGTCCTGCCTCCCTGTGCACGTGCCCTATATAATGCTCTTCCCTGCAGTGTGGGTGGGATTCACGAAGATGATGGAGTGAGGTAATTAAGGTCTCAAATCAGTTCATTTTGAGTTAATTAAATGGAAGTTTATCCTGAGTGGGCCTGACTTAACCAGTGAAAGCTCTTAAAAGAGGGACTGACCCTTCCTGAGGGGGGAGAGAGTCTCCTGGGGAGACCTTAAAGAAGTTAGCTCCCATGTGGTAAGCGAGCCTATAAGAGCACTACAGGGCAACAAACTGAGCGCTTCTAAGAGCCAAGAGAGGTTCCCGGATGACAGCCAGCAAGAGAGTGGGACTCCAGTCCTACAACCGCCAGGCACCGTATTCTGCCAACAACCACAGAGCTTGGAAGAAGATCCCACTCCAGAAAGAAATCCAGACCAGCCAACACCGAGATTTCAGCTTTGTGAGACACTGAGCAAGGAGCCCGTTAGGCTGGGCCTGGACTCCTGACCCACAGAAACTGTGAGATGATAAAATGCATGTTGTTTTAAGCTGGTAGTTTTGGGATCATTTGTTATCCAGCAATAGAAAAGGAATACAAATGTCTAATAAATAAGACACCACACTCTAGTCCCAACTAAAAGGATTTTACCTGTATCCCCCTCTAATGCCAAGCACAAGTGGCCTGCCTTCTCTGCTCTTTGGGAATTGAGTAAAGACCTCTCCCTCTGACCCCAGTCACTGAGACTAGGTCACAAAGATGGCAACTCTACCCAGAGAGGTGCTGCCTTCTCCCATATGAAGGCAATGACACCTGTCCAGCCCAGTGCCAACACAAGATGGCAGAGACCGCTCCACGGGACAAATGCCCTCCTATTTCTCCCAGCCAATCTGGTGATAGCATGCAAATGGCCCTATTAGCTCCCAGGGCAATTGACAGCCAAGCCATGCATTATGTAAAGTTCCACCAGGAGGGTGCCCACTCCCACATCCCATAACACAGCACCTTGGCACCTAGAGCTGACACCGGGCCCTCTGCCCTTCCTCCTTCTGTGTGCTCCCTCCTGCTCCCTCTCTGCCTGCCCCATGGGGCACCAGCCCTCACTACCTCTGCCTGCCACTTCTGCCTTACTACAGCAGAAGCCTCATCCAATGTGACACCAGAGGGCAGGGGGACAGGGAACCCAGCTGAGGCTTTGGAATGTGCTATACCAAGGCCCAGGGGATGAGGGTGGAGCACAGGCCCCATCTCCCTTATCCAAGCACCCCTCAGCAATACAAAGGAATAAACTATAGATTCATGCAGCATGGATAATTCTCTAAATAATTATGCTTTGTGAAAAAAGCTAGACTTTCCTCCCCAAAAGAGCACATCCTGTATGATTCCATTTATGTGAAATTCTTGGAAATGCAAACTAACCAATAGTGACAGAAGGCAGATCAGTGGTGTCAGGGGATGGGGGAGAGAATGCTGGGAGAGGCAGGAGGGAGGGATTACAAATGTACATGAAGAAACTTTGGGGGTGATGGATACACCGACTATCTTGACAGTGGTGATGGTTTCACAGGTGTACACATATGTCAAAATTTATCCACGAACATTTTAAATATGTGCAACTTGTTTTATGTCAATTATATCTCAATAAAGCTGTTTTTTTTTTTTAATATAGTGATAGGATAGAATGTCTCATGGCTACTTTAGATTAGCAAGCAGGGAAGGCCTCTCTGAGGAGGTGACATTAAGCTGAGATAGAGCGATGAGAGGCAGCACCCAAGCAGAAGTCTGGGGAAGAGCATTGCAGGCAGAGGGAACAGCACGTGCAAAGGCCTTGGGAGGCAGGGAGACTGGCCTGTTTGAGGAGCAGACTGGCTCACTGTTGGGGAGGGGGGAAGTGATGCAAAGTGGAATCAGAGGGGCAAGCAGACCCCAAGTTAGGGAGGTCTCTGTAGGCCAGGCAGGGAATTGGGGGTTTGTTCTAAGTAGATGAGAAGTCAGATCCTAAGCAAAGCAGTGACATGACTCCTGTTTTTAAAATCATTCTATTTTGTACCAAGGGCATGTATTACCTAATATAAGTAAAATATATATTTAGAACAAAATCATTTTCACTGTTACATGGAAACTAGATTGTGAAAGGGAGCCCCGTTAAAGGGCAGCTGCGGGCTTCCCTGGTGGCGCAGTGGTTGAGAGTCTGCCTGCCAATGCAGGGGACACGGGTTCGAGCCCTGGTCTGGGAAGATCCCACATGCCGTGGAGCAACTAGGCCCGTGAGCCACAACTACTGAGCCTGCGCGTCTGGAACCTGTGCCCCGCAACGAGAGAGGCCGCGACAGTGAAAGGCCCGCGCACCGCGATGAAGAGTGGCCCCCGCTTGTTGCAACTAGAGAAAAAGCCCTCTCACAGAAACGAAGACCCAATACAGCCAAAAATAAATAAGTAAATAAAAAGCAGTTTCTTTTAAAAAAAAAAAGGGGGCAGCTGCAGCTGCCAGGTGAGAGGAGGCTTGGACCGGGGTGATGGTCATGCAGGGAGGATGCCTTTGAGATCTAATCTGGAGCTATATCTAGAGCACATCCTGGGGGCAGGGTGTGGGTGGAGATAAAGGGGAGTCAGCAGCTCCTGCAATAGTGTGAGCAGCTAGCCTTTAGGACATGGTCTCTGACCTCCACTGACCCTCCCCATTGTCCTCTCTCCTGGGCAGCCCAGGGCATCTGGTACAAACCTTGGCATCACTCTGGTGCATCTTACTATGGTTGGTTTGTGTCTGGCCCACGAGCTCTTCTTCCAACCCCAGTACCTAGTACAGTACCTGGCACGAGGCAAACACACAGTAAACCTTTGTGGACTGAATAAGGAAAAGAATGGAGGTCTAATCAGCAAATTCACTCCTGAGAGTGGAGCAAGGGAAGCACTGCAACCTGCACTGACCTTGGTGTCAGACCTTCTCCTCCACCCCCTGCCCCACTCACCCCAGCTCCTATCCCCCTACTCCAGCAGTTTCCAGGCTCTCGCTCCCCAGGAGCTGCAAGCACGTGGCCAGGCCACTGGGCAGTCAGTGCTGGCCAACTCCTGCTGGCCGGCAGCAGGACCTGACCTAGTTTGGAGCCGGTCGAGGTGACAGAGCCAGAGCAATGCAGCTCCTCAGGGCTTAGCGTGCTGAGCTCGGAGGCTGGGTTCCGCTTTGAATGCCAGAAATTTGGAAAGAGCACTGTCCAAGGGGCTATCCAAGAATGATGTGGGGGACACGTCTGGGGGAGGCTCTTTGGAGATGCTACTGTTCTCCTGGGATCCCAGTCTCAGATTTCCAAGCCCCTTTATGGGGATCTGGACTGTGGGCTCTGAGACCTGTCTCTCCCTGTCCCATGGGGAAGAGTGGGGGACACTGGGAAGGGACAGGGGGTGGCGAGGACCCCTTGAGCAACTCTCCCATGGCCCTAGTCATTGATTAGCTTACTAATTCAAGCATGTTCTAAACATTTATTAAATGTCAACAATGTAGGCCAAGCACAGAGCTACTGCTGAGGGTCCCAAGGCGATGAAGACATTGTCCCTGACTGTCTAGAGTCAGAGAGAAACATCAACCAAGCCACATATAGGCAGATGTGGCTACAATGGAGGTGTGCCCTCTGGGTGGCATTCCGGTGGGAGCGGAGGTCAGGGGAGGCCTCACAGTGGAGGTGGGTCTTGAGAGGAGATGCACAGGGTTAGTAGAATCTTTCCAGGTGGTGAAGGGGGCCAGCCTTTAGGGTGTCAGCGACCTAGTGGATACAATGGAGGCGGGAGGGTGGTAAGGCTATAGGCAGAGCATAGGGAAGACACAAGTCTGGGGGTGATGGAGCTGGAAAGGGAGGCTCGGGCCAGACCCTGAGGGGACAGTTAGGAAGGCCTGGAGAGGAGGGGATGATGCAGCAGCCCCTGTGCTCTGGGGCTGAGCTTGTACCCAGCTCACGCTTTCTACCCCCGCACCCGTCACTCCTCAGGCTGGGTACCCACAGAGTCATGTGCCCCCCAAACACTTTCTTCCTCAGGAAGTGGACCTGGGCCCTCTCTGATCTCCCAGTAGTCCTCAGTAGTCCTCAACCTACTGCCGAGTACAGAGGAAATGGGGGAGAGTGGCAGACACAAAGCTGAAGACGGGCAAGGCCGAAGAGGAAGCCACACCGGGGGTGGAGGGCTCTAGGTCTCCCCATAAACCCATCAGGGTCCTGTCTGGGGGAAGTTAAGGTCTGAGATCTCCCCCATTGCAGGTACCCCTGCATCCAGGACTCTGCAGGGCATCACCTCTGGGCTGAGCCCACAGAGAGGGATTCCTGGGTCCTCAAAGCCTGGATGCTCCCCATCAAACCAGGAGCTAGGAGCCTGCCCCCAGAGGAGGTCAGGTGAAACTGTTGAGGGACCAAGGCTTCCTGGCCCCAGTCGAACACTCAGTCCCTAGAAAGTGGCATCTTCCAAAGGCCGGGCACCCAGGAGACCCTAAATGTATCTCCAGGGTCAGGAATGTCACCGAGTACGGCAGAGGAGGAAGGGAGCAGCTGATCTCTTGGCTGGCGGGAGTAGGCCCTGAGCGCCCGCCTAATGCAGTGTGACACCCAGGACCCTGTGGCAGCATAAACACGCCATGTCATGGTAAGCGAAGCTGACATCTCCTCCCTGGCACTCCTGGTGTGCGCCTTCCCCAGCCAGCTCTACCCCAGACCCTCCAGGGGACAGGGCCAGTCGAGGGAGGGCCCCAAGCGCCACTGTCATTACAACAGGTTTCCACTGCAAGGACAGGCCTGCTCCTACACCAGGACGGGGCACGGAGGCGGAGGGTGGGGGAGTGGGTAGAAGGGGATTCTCCCTGGCCTGTCTGGCCTGTGAGTCAGCTGGGATGAAGCGAAGGGCAGCACAGCAGTGGGAGCGGGACCGGGAGAAGAGAGATGCGTCAGTACAGCTGAGGCAGGTGAAGAAAGGCAGTGTGGTGTGACAGAAAGAGCCCTGGCAGTAAGAAGCATAGACTTCATCCCAGCTGGGACACTCCGGGCAAGTTGCTGAACCTCCCTGAACCTCGGTATCTTCATCTATAAAAGCGGGGAGTAATATCCCTACCACATAGGGCTCCTGCAGAAAACAAAGTGGATATATATGGGAGAGCTCGTCAAAAGGAAAATGCTAAACAAAGATGAGTCAAGGTTATGGAGAGACGAAGATAGATCCAATGGCAGTGAGTCGGGGGAGCCAGGCTAGGCAGGAAAGCCAAATTCTCGCTCCCAGGGAACAGAGGCGACTGTAGGGCCAGAGGTGAGACTGCTGTGCGGGTCTGGCTCCATCCATTGCCCCAGGGAATCCTCAGGGATCAAGGCTCTGGGGGTTCACCCTCCCCAAGTCTTAATCAACTGTCCCTTCCCACAGTCTGAAAGGAGTAGGCAGGGGGTCCCTCAAGACCATAGATAACCCCATCACCAAGCTCACTCACCCGGGGCCTTTCTGATGGGCAGCCTTAGAATCCACCTTGACCTTCAAGAACCAGACCATCCTTCTCCCAGAAACCACCCATGAGTTAAATTGTATCAAGCAGGACTAACTAACAGTATATGTCCAACAGCAACAGTAGCAGTAGCTTCTAGCAATTGAAAAGCAGCGTAGAACTTACAGAGCACCTCCGCCTTTACTTATCTCCTTTAAGCCTCACTGCCCGACTTCCCCGGTGGTGCAGTGGTTAAGACTCCACACTTTCACCGCAGCGGGCAGGGGTTCAACACCTGGTCAGGGAAGTTCCACCTGCCATGTGGTGTGGCCAGAAAACAAACAAACCTCACTGCCACCCTAGGAAACAGGTGCTAAGCTACTACCCTCATTTTTTCAGGTGAGGAAACTGAGGCTCTGGGACTTAAGTAACTTGCCTAAACTCACACAACTGTGTGGCAACGGAGCCAGGCTCTGAGCTAATTCCCTCTCCCGCCACCACACCACCAGCCAGCCGACGTCACCTGAGCGCCTGCTGTGTGCAGGGCGACTGGTGACAGGAGTGTAACGGGGGACCTTCAAGGACAGAGACAAGAGCTATGGAATTCAGGGTCCCATGACGCCACATCAGGAACCTCTGTGGTACCTAAACCAAGCTCCTCATTTCGTAAATAAGGGAGATGCAGACAAAAGCTTCTAGACCAAGGGGCAGCAAACATTTTCTGTAAAACACCAGAGAGTAAATATTTTAGGCTCTACAGCCACAGATGCCTCTGCAGCACATTATTCTTGGATTTTTTTTTTTAAACAATTCACCCCTTAAAAAATGTAGAAACCAGTCTTAGCTTGAGAGCTCTACAAAATAGCCTGGCTGGAGGCAGGATTGGGCCCGCAGGCTATGGTTTGCCAAGCCCTGTTCTAGGGGGTCTTACAGCCTGAGCTTCCTGAGCTGGGGTTCATTCAACCAAACAAACAATTTTTTGAGCACCTGCTATATTCCAAGAGCTATGCCAAGAGCCGGAGGTACAGAGAACGATGTCACACGGTCTGTGCCCTCAGGTTACTTACAGTTGGTGGGGAGGTAGACAGGTACGGAAATAAGGTCACCTCAAGATATGATGGGAGGCTATGCAGGACGAGATACTCAGAGCAGGGAAAGGCCAGCCAGCTCTTCCCGGGGTCTCCTGGGTGCCACCCCCCATGGTGGCAGTCAGCACAGGGCACTGTAAGCTCTACGTACCTCTCTGTGCCCCTCCCCCCAGTCTGTATGTTACATGGGGGCAACGACCTGTGTCCATGTTGTCCACTCCTCCGGCCCAGCACCTAGGACAGTGCCTGGAAGTAGTAAGCGTGCAATATTTGCTGAATGAATGAATGAGTCGAGCTACTGCAGAGCTACAGCTCTGGTGCTAGGATGGGGTGGCTGCTGAGACCGAGGACTGTTCACCCTGTCCCCCTTAGTTGTTAAGGAAAGCGGGTTGATTGAGCCTGGAAATCCAGCCCCAGGCACCAGCAGCCTTCTGTTCCACTCTCTCTGCTTTCCTCCCCGCCACCCCCCAGTCTTCTCCCCACCCTGGCCTGCTGCTGACTCACAGCAGCGGCTAATCACACCCCAGTCAGGCATGCTTAATTAAGACCCAGTTACCACAGCTTCCTAGCAAGAGGAAAGGTTGGGACTCCAGTCGCGTGCCAGGCCAGAGGGGGCTGGGCTGTGTGTGGGATCTGGTGGGGAGACACATGCGGGTGATGGTCAGACATTCGCTGGGATGCTGCAGTAGAAATGGTAATGATAATAATGATAGTGCAGCTCTACGGGCTGTCTGCTCTATACCAGGCACGGCTCTAATACCTTCTGCGTGTTAACTTAAGCCTCCTCATAGCAAACTTATGACATCAGTACTGTTATCATGTCCATTTTACAGGTGAGGAGATTGAGGCTCCATGACTTGCCCAAAGTCATACAACTAGTAAGTAACAGAGCTGAAAGGACTCCCCTTTTCCTGATCTCCGTGGCCATGGGGGAGAGAGTGTTCAGGGAGAGGAAGGGCAGCCATGTCCAGAGCCCTGACCCCGCTGCCCAGTGGCCTGGGCTCCTCCGGATAGTAAGGCCACCCTGACTCACACACAGGGATATAATTTTATTTTTTTTAATAAATTTATTTATTTTATTTATTTATTTTTGACTGCGTTGGGTCTTCGTTGCTAGCGCATGGGCTTTCTCTAGTTGCGGCGAGCAGGGCCTACACTTCGTTGCGGTGCACAGGCCTCTCTCACTGCAGTGGCTTTTCTTGTGGCGGAGCACGGGCTCTAGGCACACAGGCTCAGTAGTTGTGGCCCACGGGCTCTAGAGCGCTGGCTCAGTAACTGTGGCGCATGGGCTTAGTTGCTCCGTGGCATGTGGGATCTTCCCGGACCAGGGCTCAAACCCGTGTCTCCTGCATTGGCAGGCAGATTCTTAACCACTGTGCCACCAGGGAAGTCCTTATAATTCCATTTTAAACTCAACCCACATTTATCATATACCTACTGTGTGCCAGCCCCTGGAGACAGGAGCTGAAGAAAAAGAGAACCTCCTACAGAAAGTTCACAGACCTGCATGCAAAAATGTCCCCACTCTGGGAGCAGTGCTGCACATAGAGCAATAAATACACATCCTGGTGTACGGGGCTAGGGCTGGGGTAGAAAAGTAGCATATACTGAATACTCCCTGGAATCAGGGATTATTCCAAGGATATCACACCTTTACTTTTCCTTTATAAGCTATAATTATATATGTATTGGTGTGATCGTTTATTATTACTGTTACTGGCGTGATGAATTATTCCACACTAGACCATGTACTCTGTGACACAAGCCAAGTATCCCAGCATCAGGCACAGTGCCTAGCATAAAGTTAGTACTCAATAAGCATTTTTAAATAAATGAATGAATGAATGAAACACAGTTCCTGCCCTCAAGGAACTTGCAGTCTAGCAGGGGAAGTGGAGACGTGAACCAATGGTTGCAGTGCAGTGTGAGGGATGCAAGGCAGGAACAAGAAGAAGACAAAGGCGCATGGGAGCAGGGAGAAGGGACCCACCTGGAGCAGGGGAGCCAGCAAGGTGTTCCACAGAGGGAGATGCCAAAGGTCGGTCTTGAAGAAGGAGCCGGAGCTTCCCAGGGAGATGGGAGAGAGGGAAGAAAGGTGGGGAGGTCCTCGTGGCTGAGAGCACAGCCTGGAAAAGGCACGGAGGTATGACCCACCAGCTCTGTTAGAGAAACTCTAACAGAGGCTCCATGAGACTGAATTATGGGTGGGGTGTGAGTGGGGAGGGAGACAAGAGACACAGCTGGGGAGGGGGCTGGGACCAGATCTCAGAGGGCCTTGCTGCTGGGCCAAGGAGATCGGACCTTATTCCTTAAGCAGTAAGGATTCTGGCAGGGTTTAAGCCGTGGAATATGTGGTTCAACTTCTGTTTTAGAAAATGGCCCTGGCAGGGTGTGGAGGATGTGCTGGAAGGTGAGCTTTGGGGGAGGCAGCCCAGTTAGGAGACTGGCGAAAGACTGTGAGTGTTTAAAGTGACAGAAACAGTGAGGGTGGGTGGGGAGGCGAAAAGGCATACAAGTGAGACTGAAAGGACAGACTGAGTGACCATTTGAGGAAACAGGTCACTTACGCTCTTAGAGTCTCAGTCTCCTCCTCCATAAAATGAGGATAAGATGATCTACCCAACAGGGCCATTGTGAGCCTTCTCGGAGCAAAGACTAAAGGCCCTCACGGGGTCTGGCGGGTGGTAGACAGCTTTCTACTTTTTGCACCTCTCTGTTCCTTTTTGCCACGTCTTATGCTTTTGCAGCAGAGTCAGAGGGAATGCACAATACTGGAATAGGAGGGAGGACCCCACAGGGGCACGTGCCTCAGCAGAGGGATGGGGTGTCTTGCCCAGAATAAGGCTGCCGTGTCTGTAGGACTCCAGGTCCCAGGCCAATCAAACCTGCTCAGACCTGCTGCTGGTACATAGGCTTCTCTCTGCAGGGAAAACTCAGCACAGTCCCTCGTGCAACCTGCTGAGCTCACCGAGGAAATAGAAGCCACCCCAGGCCTTTCAAGCAGAGGGATTTAAATCAGGGATTTGGTTGTAAAGTGGTAGAAGATGTAGGACAACCCAGAGATCAGCAACAGCAAGAAGCCACCACATTCTTGGGGCTGGACAGAGCAGGCAGTGTTCCAGAAGCCCAGGAGCTGAGGTCCCCAGACAGAAGCTGGACTGGCTGTGAGCCTGCCAGAGGGAGACGGGCCGTGCAGGAAGGGGCTCTTCTGGAGGAGCCAAAGAGGAGACATGGATGCTACAGAGACCTGGCTGGAAACAGAGCAAGGGAAGAAGTATCCTGGCTTTTCCCCTCTTCCTACACTCTGCCTCTTCTAGTGCCTCCAATTGGCTGAACCCATCCCAAAGCCAGTAGGTAAGGGATCCTGGGAAATGTAGTTCCCTGTGCCTCCAAACAGGGCAGAGAAAGACCGGAAATGGATCTTGGAGCAACAGGGAAATGACCAGCACACTCATTCATTCCTTCACTCACTCACACATTCAGTAAACATTTATTGAGCACGTAGGTGCCGGGGAGAAAATGACAAACAAGAACTCTGCATCCTGCAGCAGCTGGACTGCGTCCCTTATAGCCCATGCCCAGACAGCCATGGGTACCTGCTCAACTAGCCTTCAGGATGGGGGTTGGTGCAGAGTTTCGGGACCCCTGGGAGCTTCCGGTGTGCAGAGAGGATGGAGCCAGGCTCTGCTGAGGCTATGGACTGGAGGCACAAGCGTCTCAGCTGGCTCTGCCTCCTCCCCAGCTGAAAACTCCCAGCTCAGAATGAAACGTCACCAAAAGGAAAAGAAAACCCTTAAATCCCACTGTTTGTCTTTGGAGCCTGGGAAGCGAGGATCTAATGAACATGAAACGTGCGGGCCGCTCAGAAGTTGCCTTTGAAACCTCCCCAGGCTGGCTTTGTCAAGGAGCAGCATTGCCTTTCAAAGCTGCCTGGCTCCAAACTCCCCTCTCCTCCTTCCTTGGTAGCAGGCAGCGGCTGATTAGCCGGAGATGTTAAACACTCCTTAATTCATTGGAGAAATCCCCAGGCTTCTGGGGAACTGGTAGCAGGGCTGGCGAGCTGAGTACTTCCACTCCTCCTACCCGGGGCCACCCCCTCCCCTGCCAGCCTGCGCCCTCCTGGGTCTCCTCCTCCGTGGCCAGGTTTGCCCTCCTCACTCCCTCCCTCACCCTGGCCTGTGTCAAGCAGAGTCTCTGTTTCCTGGAGTCTTGTCTTCTGCCTCTTCTGAGAAGACTCCATAGACGTACCGCACGTGTGATGACAGCCACGCCCTGAGTCTTCGCCCACAGTGGGGCCTCATACACACCCCTCTTCATGTGCACGGGCCCGGGGGCTGCCCTCACGGCCCACCCCTCAGTGCAGCCCCCCTGAAGGAAAGGGCTCCAATCCAGCCCGGGGGAAGGAGAGGCAATAAGGCAAGAACGTTCCAGGGCGTCACCACACAGCCATCTACAGAGAGGCCATCTGGCCTAGAGTCATAGCCTGACCACATGGCTCTTCCTGAGACCTTGGGTAAGACAGACCCCTCTCTGGGGCTGCACTCCTCATCTACAAACAGACGGTTGTGCTAGCCCAGTGCTTCTGAAACTGCAGCTGCCACAGAGCCACCAGGAGGGCTTAAGTGTAGATCACTGGGCCCGCCCCAGATTTCTGATTCAGCAGAACCGGGGTGGGGCCTCCTGAGAACCTGCGTTGCTAATAGGTCTTCAGGTAATGGCTGCTGCCTCTGGTCCAAGGCCCACACTGGAGAACCAATGGGCTACATGGGTGGATTTTAAGCTGTATTTGTCAAAGCTCCAAGGGGTCACAGGGAGCTCGCTCGCTCACGAGGCAGTAGGAGAGGTGATCAGGGGCAGGGGGATGCTGAGTCGGCTGGCCCCTAGCCCCCATCCACCTTACCTCCAGTTTTGTTTTTTTCGACTTTAACCAGTTTTGTTTGTTTGCACGTCCAGGTGAGAGTTGGTCAGAACCAAGGTTCCGCACTTTAAGCAAAATGTCTGGAACCTGCCGACTAGACTAATGGTCAAGGCGGCCCCTTCCAGCTCTGATGTTCTAGGCCCCCGTGCTCACTCCACACCCCTCCTGGGCTTCTCCCACCTCCTTTTTCTTCTTTACAGTCAAGGGTGGGGAGCGAGCCCAGCAAGAACAAGACTGTGGATTCGGTTCTTTACTCTTAGGGGAGGGGGTATGGGAATGGGTGGAGAAGCTAGTGACTTCCCAGGTCATTGTCATGGGGGTACATTTCAACCCAGAGATACACCTCAAAGTGGTGTGAGTGTGTGTACGCATTTATATGCATGTGAACACACACACACATGTGCACACACACACATATCCCTCTACTTGCAACCCCCATCCTGAAAAGGGGCCTGGGGCCCAGCTGAGTTGAGGAAGTTCCTGGAAAAGAGCGTAGCTGCATTCGGATGGGGTAAGTGTGGTGCATGCGTGTAACTGCGTGTTTGCATGGATGACGCCTGTGCATACAAATGAGCTACAGAGAGAGATTGGGAATGATCAGGGTGAAGACAGATTTTAAATAAAGCAGAGGTCTCCTAGCATCTCAACCGTTCAGAGCTACACTGGAGATCATCAGTTCTGAACCCCTTATGTATCTGATGAGGAAACCGAGGTTCTAGAGCTAGAAGCAGGGTTTCCTGACTCCAGGGTCGGTGCTCTGCACCCCTCCCCACCCCCACTTTCACGCTCTGCTTGGATGTCAAGCCTCTCCCAGGCACCAGAATGACATCAGCTGAAACCAATGAAGCATCGTGGCAAATGGACAAAAATGTTCACAGAAAAGAATCCAAGGCAAACAAATCCCTTCCCAGCCCTGCCTGCCCCCACCCACATAGCCATTCCCCGGATCCCAGAGATGCCACTTCCAGCAGGGGACCTGCCCAGCCCTGCAGGCGGGCTGGGTGAGCCTGCGAGAGAGCAGTGAGGAGGAAAACAAGAGAAGAAACCGCCTGGGCCCTTTCAACATTCCTGGGGCTCTCTGGGACCCAGAGTTGTGCGTGGATTGGAGAGAAGGGAAGACCAGCAGAGAAGCAGCTGAGAAGCAGCAGTTTAGAAGGAGAGGGGTATGTGTGTGTGTGTGTGTGTGTGTGTGTGTGTGTGTGTGTGTAAAGGAAACCCACAACAGAGAGATTATCAGACTATGCATGTGTTTGTGCAAACCCAAGAGAAACCAACAGATAGCATAGCATTCTGCAGGCTGAGGAAGAAGGAACACACACACACACACACACACACACACACACACACACATGCACCTGCAGACTGGATGTGGGTGCGGCTGGGAACAGGGTGAGGCCAGGAGGTAAAGTGGGAACAAGGTGAGGCCAGGAGGTAAAGTGCTGTCAGAGCGAGCCAGCATGCAGGCTGTTTGTGTCTGCAATGGGGGGTGTGACACAAGATGTCAGAGCACGTCTGTGCATGTGTGCGGCGTGGGGCCTGCCCCAGGGACCCAGAAAGGGAGTGGGGAGGGCAGGCAGCGCACAGCAACTGACGCCCTTCACAGATGTGCTCTCACACTTCTGGGGGCCAGGCAGCCCCCAGTGTCCCGTTCCCTGGGACCCTGCTGACAGACCCCCTCAGCTGCTGCGAAGGTCCTCCCCTGCCTTCACCTGCCATGCTTGTCACCCTACCCCACCTTCCTCCTCAGGGCCTGATATCCCAGGAATACGATCGTCTCCAGCCTGGGACAAGTCTCTGCTCTCGGTACATCAACCACAAAATCCGTACCCGCACCCAGCCCACACCCCACACCCACTTCTGTCTCCGAGCAGGGCACCAAGTACAGACCTTGAGTCACACAACCTCAACTTCAGATCGTATCTCTGCCTCTCATACTGGGTGACCTTGAGCAATACTTGGGCCTTTCTAAGTTGTAGTTTCTTCTGTTTAGGGAAAAAAAAAAAAAAAGAATAGCGCCCTTGTGAGGATTAAATGAGGTAATGTATGTGCAGTCCCTGGCATTGTGCCCACCACCAAGTAGGTCCTTCCCTTTCTAGCCTCTTAATTCATGCTCCCAGGGGGTAGCTTCTTATTCAAAGTCACAGGGACTTCCCAAGCAGCACCAACTCCCTGAAACCCTAAAGCTGGAAGTAACCTTAGAAGTCATGTGGTCTAAGTGCCTCACCCCACATTGTAAGTAAAGACACGAGGCTTGAAGAGACGTAACTTGTATTAATAATGGAGCCGAGACCACAATGGAGGTTTATTCTCCATTGGTTTGGAGTGGAGCCTGAGCTCTGAGGTGTAGGCTGGAGCAGAGGCAGAGAAGGAGGACTCTGAAGGACAGAGCCACGTCCCCCTCAAGTCCTGAGCAATTCAGCTCTGGCCCTAAACTTGCATTCCCAAGTAGCAAAGCCAAAGCTCTCAGGAGAACTGGATTCTCTCTCCCTAACACCCCCATCCCACTGCCACTTAGAAGGCAGTTTCATGGTCCATCTCAGGTGGTCCTTTTGGGAGTTAACCCCCCATCCATTGTAAGTGATCAAAGGATTTCTTCTACCCATACCTCCCTGAAAGGAGAATCTCAAGTCATTGCAAGCTTCTCCACCTCTTAATAGTTCTGTAGCACAGACAGGTGCCAGGCAGCTTCCTGTCTCACCAGGCCCCACATCTGGCTCTTTATCTGGGCTCTTATCACACCTCAGTTGTGATAAAGACCAACAGTGCTGAGGACTACAGGACTGTGCTGAAACATGCCCCCTCCCTGAAGGATGGGAGTCCCAGGGGAGGAGCTGAGGCTGGTTGCTGAGAGAACAGCAGAGGTCATGCTCCTTGTGTTTGCTCATCACACAGGATGGGGATGTTCCTGGGAGAGACCAGTGCATGGGCAAGAGGTGAGTGCAGCAGGGGGAAGTCTGGCCAGAAGAAAGAGCCGTCATGCCAGGAACCAAGCAGGGGAGGGGGTGGGGAGGAGAGAAATGCTGAAGTGGGTGCAGGGATATCAGTCAGGAAGGGGGCACAGCTGGCGGACCGGTGTGGCAGGAACCAGGAACCAAAAAATAGGAGCATCACTCACCTTCCCCACCCCCTCCTGCATTGACAAAGCAGTCCCCCACCCCCACCCCATCAGCAGGTACTTCTAGGGACACAGGAGGCCTGGGAGGAGGCAGAGACCAGGACAGGAAATTCAGGTTCCTGAGCTCATGCCCGTTCTTGCACTTCCTTAATCCTAGAGAGAAGGAGCCAGAAACCAGGGCGAGTTAGAGACCCCTGAGTGCACAGTCACCCCTACCCTTCAGCAGCTGACTGGGGAGAGGCTGGGCAATGGGAAGCAGACTTCCTCCAAAGGGTCCTTAAAGGCCATTTGTGTTCTACTCATCAGGACCACGCAGTCTAATCTTCAGGAGTCACACCATTCACCCCCTCCACCAAAATTCATTTATCCAAATGCAGTAAATGTTATAAATATCTAATGTGCTCCATTCATTCATTGCTTCAGAGAAGCAGCATAACACTGCTGCTGAAAGCATGGACTCTTGAGCCAAACTGCTTGGCTTGAATCCCAGCTTCACCAGTCGATGGCTGTGTAATCTTGGGCAAGTAACTCAACCCCTCTGTACCTTAGTTTCCTCATCTCTGAAATAGCGATAATATTAATAACTACCTCATAGGAGCACTGTGAAGTTTAAATGGGTCAATATATGTCAAGTGCCTAGGACAATGGCTGACACATAATAAAAGCTAAATAAGTGCTAACTGTTGTTATTATTTATTCAATCATCAAAAAGTTATTGAGCACTGACTGCGTGCTAGATGCTGGTCTAAACCTTAGGATCCCACGATGAGCCATCCAGACGTGGTCTCTACTCTCAGGAGCTTACATTTCAGTGGGGGAGACAAACATCCAATAATCACTAAAAAATTTACGTATTTACAGACTGTGATAAGAGCAGTTAAAGACAAAAATAGAGAGCTGGGGGACTTCCCTGGTGGCACAGTGGTTAAGAATCCGCCTGCCAATGCAGGGGACACGGGGTTGAGCTCTGGTCTGGGAAGATCCCACATGGCACGGAGCAACTAAGCCCGTGTGCCACAACTACTGAGCCTGCGCTCTAGAGCCCGCGAGCCATAACTACTGAGCCCGTGTGCCACAACTACTGAAGCCAGCGTGCCTAGAACCCGTGCTCCGCAACAAGAGAAGCCACCGCGATGAGAAGCCCGCACGCCACAACAAACGGTAGTCCCCACTGGCCGCAACTAGAGAAAGCCCGTGCGCAGCAGCAAAGACCCAACGCTGCCATAAACAAATTAAAGAATTAAAAACTAGAGAGCTGTGAGCGCGTATAGCTAACAGAATTGCAGTGCAGGGAATGCTGTCTGGGGTGTGATGCTTCTCTCACTCCTCCCCACTGAGTCTGAGCACCCTGGGTGCGCCATCGCTGTCCGCAGACGCCCACTGAGGACAAAGCCCATCTGTGCCCTTCGTGGATCTGGCCACGGCCGTGCATCCGTGCACTCTCGGTGTGAGAAGCCCAGGCAGCGCCAAGTCCCCACCACCTCACCTGCCGCCACCACCACACCATTTCTGGACCTGGTTCTGAACAGAACCATAGTCCTGCTCTGGGTGCTCACAGTGTCCAATCGAGAGCAGCCACTTGGAAGGTCATGACTATTTGTCAGGAGTCCTACCTGCTCCTTAGAGACTGTCCTAAATCTAATATCCAGCCAGGAAGATGAAGCAGGGTATTGTGCGAGGTACGTTACAATTCACTTAGCAAATTTATTCAGTTGTCTCATTTAATCATCACAACAGCTTTGTGAAGTCGATATTATTATTATTATTATTATTAGACCTATTTTACAGAAAAAGAAACTGAGGCTCTGAAAGGTTATACAACTTTCCCAAGGTCACACAGCTTATTTGTGGAACAGCTAGGACCCCAACCTAAGTCTGCTTGACTCCAGACCCTAAAGTCTTAAAAAGCATAGTATGGTCTTTTTAATAACATGAGTAATAATATAATAGCTAATACTTGTATAACACTTTCTATGTGGCAGTTACCATCTTATACATTTTAAGTAATTCCATCACTTAATCCCTATCATAATCCTATGAGGAAGATACTATTGTTATCCCCATTTTACAGGCGAGGAAATCGAGGCACAGAGAGGTTAAGCCATGTGCCCAGGGCCAGTGAGATGAGTCAGGAGGTCGAGTTGACCATGCTTTGTCACAGAATGGTGGAGTTTAACGACCTTAGCAGCCTCAGCTGGAGGCTGAGAGAGGAAGAGATGGGCTCATGGCTGCGGTGGAGCTGCCGGTACCTGGGCAGAGGCTGTGCCTCTCCCCCACGCGGCCTCTCTCACCCACCTGTCTCCAAGTATCCAGGTCCAGGCTTCCCTATGACCTGGCTATCTCCTCGCCTCCCCCAGGTTCACCTGTGTGAGCCAGGGCGTGGGCACCATCCCGTCCAGCTCTGTCTCCTTTCTGTGCTAGACACACCACCTGGCCCTGGTGTCTCCATCACGGGGCTCCAACTGCAGCTGAGTCAGGTGAGGCTGGGAGTCCAGGGCCGCTGTGACGGAAGAAGCAAAGGTCAGCTGATGGCCGGCTCAGAGGCCTAGGGCAGGGTGGCCCCTCCACCCAACTTGGGTCTCTTTCTCCAGAAGGTGAACTCAACCCAGCCCAGTGGGCCTGACCTAAAAAATCAGACCCCAGAGAGCGGCATAGACATATACACTACCAAACGTAAAATAGATCGCTAGTGGGAAGCAGCCGCACAGCACAGGGAGATCAGCTCGGTGCTTTGTGACCACCTAGAGGGGTGGGATAGGGAGGGTGGGAGGGAGGGAGATGCAAGAGGGAGGGGATGTGGGAACATGTGTATATGTATAACTGATTCACTTTGTTATAAAGCAGAAACTAACACACCATTGTAAAGCAATTATACTCCAATAAAGATGTAAAAAAATAAAATCAGACCCCAGGGCAGAGTGGGGGCAAGGGGTTCCCCCTGCAGTGTCACAGGCTCCACCCAGAGGAGGGTTCAGACAACCAGCTTTCCTCTTCCCAGATACCCCTCCCCCCATTCCAGCTAAGCCTCTGCCCTTCTCAGGCCCCTTCGGCTCCAGCCCTCCCCATAGGGCACAGGCCCCTTCGGCTCCAGCCCTCCCATAGGGCACAGGCGCATCTCTGTCCTCATCACAGGAGGAGCATGGGGTGATGGACAAGGGCGAGCAGGGGGCAAGGACTAAAGGTGGCCAAGGACCTGAGAAGCTGGAGAATGCGTTTTCTTTTGTCCTTGCATCAATGGCACTGTCCTGCGGGCACCACCAGGGCCGTGGGGCCCTCCTACTCCAGCCTGCACACCTTCCAAGAGCTTAGCCTCCTGAAGGCGGAAGGGTTTGATCAGGAGTCACCCCTGCAGGAAAGGGGGAGCCCTTCCAGCAGGTGGGGCGGGTGATGTGGGAGCGCCGAGGGAGGGGAGCAGGGGCAGGGCGGCGAGGCGCCCGCAGCCCGGCAAGGTGACTTGCCGTCCTTTCTCCCTCCTGCGGCTCCCGGCTCGAGCCTCCAGAGGTCTTGTGTGGAGGACGGAGCAGAGGTGAAGAGAAAGGAACCGCTGTGTGGGGCTGAGAGGGCTCCACGGACTAAGTGCTGACTTCAGCGGTCCCCGTGGACGGGAAAGCAGGGCCTGTGCGGGTTGCAGCGGGAGCTGTGGATCCTGTTGAGGTGGGGCTCTCCCTCTAAGTGGCCCAGAAGCATCTAGATGAGGCCTTGTGCTGAGCTGGCTTGCTTCTACCTTCCAGCTGGACCACAAAATGGGAGGAAACATTCATAAAGTGCCAGAGCCGGCTCTGTGGCCAGAAGTTCTACCAAGGGGCTGCCAGTTCCCCCTCTAACTGGTCTTAATTTCCATGATTTGCAGGTCCCAGTCTCACTGAGGGCCCATTCCCCATCATGATGGATGGGCAGGAATAGTCCGGTGAGCCGGCCCCCAAGGGCTCTGGGCCGGTCCAGCAGGGTCCTGTGGGTTGCAGGGCAACCCAGTTCTCCACCTGAGCCCCAGGCACTATGCCCACTAGAGCACAATCCTCTCTCCCAGCTAACCTCCCAGCTAGAGGGCCCCATCCCTTCATACAGCAACAGGATGTGGAAAGAGAATGAGCTTCGTACTGGAGCTTGCACTGGAGCTCCGTCAAACCTTCCCGAAACCCCTCCCGGGACCTGGCATGTAGTCGGTACTCAATAAACTTATTGAACCGCTGCTCGGCTGATCTAGGGGGACCTTGCCTTTCACCACGTGAAACGTGGACGTCTTCTGCCTCCCACTCTCTGGTTCGGCTTTTGTCACAGTGACTATAAGGTACAACTCTGGAGTCAGGCTGCCTTCATTTGAATCCCTAATATATTACCACTCGCAAGGAAACCTCCGGCAAGTTACCTAGCTTCTCTGTGTCTCAGTTTCCTTACCTTTGAAATGGGCGTAGTAACACTACCTACCTCATTGGTCCATCATATGAAAAAGTTCAATTATATTGTGGGAGCAGAATAGTGGACCCCAAAGATGTCCATGGCTAATCCCTGGGACCCGTGAAGATGTTTCCTTACATGGTAAAGGAACTTTGCAGATGTGTTTAAAGTATGGCTCTGGAGATAGATTGGTCTGGATTATCTAGGTGGGCCCAACCTAATCACATGAGAACTTAAAAGGAGAGAAGCTTTTTGGGGAGAGAGATGTGATGACAGAAGAAGCATCAGAGAGATGCAACATTGCTGGCTTTGGAGACAGAGGAGGGGGCCACAAGCCAAGGGCTGCAGGCTCTGGAAGCTGTAAAAAGAAAGGAAATGGAATCACCTCTAGAATCAGCAGGAAGGAATGCAGCCCTTCCTACACCTTGATTTTTAGCCCAGTGAGACCTGTGTCAGACTTCTAACCTGCAGAACTGTAAGATAATTTTGTGTTGCTTACATATTAGTGTGTAAGCGCTTAGAATGGGGTCTGGCACATAGTAAGAGCTCAATAAATGTCAGCTCTCGATTATCTTCATCGTTATCACCATCGTCATCGTCACTGTTGCTGTGGTTATAATACAGGGTAGAGGACCCACTGTTGCTCCCATCCCAGGGCAGCCGCCTCTCCAGCATGAGCTGCTCCGAGCCCATGTCCCACTTCACTGGGGATCACAGACTGCGTGCAAGTCAGCCAGGGGGCAGAAGATATCCTGAAAACAAAATGGCACTTGGTACAGCCACCGTGTGAGTGAGAGACACATGACCAGCCTCCCTGCGGCCCCGTTCTTGTGGAGAACAGGAGTAGGGGCACCCGGGAGAGTGGCGTGGGCCTGCCTGGTCCGGGCATAAGGCCTGCCTGGAGTCGCCACTGCAGAGACGACAGCTCCGGGACCTAAATGCACCCCATTCCACACCCACCCACCTGGGACTGCTGAGGAGACAGCCTTGGCACCCCAAACTTGTAACTGCTGGGCTGTGTGAGTACGAACAGGACCTGCAGCGCGAACAACTTCGAATTACACAGAAGGGGGTACTTTCTCTGGTGAAGGAGCATCGAATAGCACGTGATGCGGTATTTCAGATTGACTCAGGAAGGGGGAGGGACAGGAAGTGGTCTCCAGAAGCCAGGCTGTGGTCAGCCACGGGTCACCTCACAGAACAAGCTCCCCTCAGGGCCCACTCCCACGTCCCCGCCTTCTCAGTCAGCCCCCGCCAAGTGAAAGTGAGGCTTTGCTCCCCCAGCAGAGTCCCCCAGCCTGCACACCTCCCCTCCTCCCTTCTGGAAGCCCTTCATCCCCATCCCCACCTCCAAAGTGACCCCTACATTCCCCCTGGGTGCTGGGGGCCTCAGAAACCTGTCCCCACTTGATCTCCTACTTCCCAAGGGCCACTAAGGCCCAAGGGAGTAGCCTCTCAGAGTCCCCAGATGCAGGGTAAGACCCTTTGCCTCAGACTGAACTGAGCCCAGGGTAGGGACCAGACTGGCGTCCGACAATGTCCACGGACCTCGCCATCTCAGGGGACAGGGGTCATTTCCTTTTAGACCCGTGGACAAAAGCACTGTTAGACTGTAGGTTCCCTGAGGGCAGGGTCCCTGCCTGTCCATTCACCACAGGGCCTTGCCCAGAGAGGACCTCCAAAGCCATTTGTTGGGTAAGGAACACCCTCTAAAAGTCGACAGCCCTCTCAGAGGGCCCTGGACAAAACCCAACCCCTTCCCATCTCCCTCTAAAGGAGAGCTTGGCCAAAAGAGCCACCCCAAAGGGACTGGCTGCTTTGGGGTGACAGGAGACAGGAGAGAGCTAGGCTGGGGGGGGGCGGGGGACAGAGAGAACCACTGCTCCCAGGGATACCCTGACCTCAGCCCAAGGGCCCATCCCATGTGGGTCACCCACCGTCACTTCCCTTTCTATCCAAAGTTTAGCTCTGAGCTGGCGTTTCCCCACTGCTCCCTGCTCACCCAGCACTCCCTGGACGTTCACAGACCATGGAATCTCTCCTTGTTCCTTCCTCTATCCCCCAATCGACAATGTCACTTTCTGATTAAAAGAACTCCCCTTACCAACACCCCAACTCCGACTCGCGCCACAGGGAGCCGATCTGCGTGGGGAGCTGGCAGGGTCACTGCTGATCCATGTGATTCCTCTGTGCAAATTAGAAAAAGATGCCTTTTTCTCCAGATGCATGCAGGCCCCATCATGGTGCATGGGCTGGTGAGAAGGGCATAGGCTGGATTTCAGCCCCTGTCCACCCCTTGCCTGAGTATCCTTGCACAGTGCACAACCTGCCCACCTGCACACAGCTGTTAGACTTCAGGGAGTACACCCACTGGAGGAGCCTAGTAGACCAATGAGTCTTAACCTCTCATTTTACACGTGAGGAAGTGGAGATCCAGGAAGGAAATGTAATTTACTGAAGGTCACACACCAAGCTGGAGGCAGACCCAAGGCCGAAGATCCAGGCGCCCCGACTCCCAATCTAGCACTTTTCCGTCCCGCTGCTCTATCCAGTTCTCACTCTTGGGGACAGATGGCAAAGCCGAGACAGCAGGAGAGCTCCCAAAAGCAGCGCCTGGGGAAGCCTTCTTGCACTAATTAGAGAAGAAGTGATAACCTCATCCCAAACTACACATAAAACTGAACGTAAAGCTCTCTGAACCATGTACCACTTAACCCTTGGCGGATGTGGGACGTGAATATAGCTCTTCCCCAGTTATTCCCCATCTACAACCTCATCTATCCTAGGCTACTTCACTGTGAGGATGTCCCCAATGTCTGTCTAGGCCAGTACATCTGTCTTGGCCTGGAAACTCCCAGATGAATTTCTTGCTTCCGGAGAACACATACAAGTGCTCAGAAGATGACTTTTAATGTAGATGAAGGTGAGGGCAATGGTGATGAAGAAGGAAGAGAAGTGGGGAGGAAGGGGGTTGCGAGAAGGAGAGAAAGAGAAAGAACAAGAAGGGCAATTCCTAATGTATTATATTAATTTCTTATCCTGGGATCCTAGTTGCCTATAACATCACTGAGCTGTGCTTCACGGAAATGGTGGTGAAGATACACACACGTGTATCTCTCTCTCTGTCTCTCACTCTCTCGGTGGTGCCTGCAATATAATGTGGTGATTAAGCTCAGGCAGAGCCAGACCTCCTGGTTTGGAATCCTGGCTTTGCCACTACTTGGCTGTGAAATTTCAGGCAAGGGCCTTGGCTTCTCTGTGCCTCAGTTTCCTCTTCAATAAAATGGGATAACAACAAACATGACCTCATAGAAGTTTCTGAAGATTATGAGAGTGAATATATGGGCAACACTTAATGCAGTGCTTGGCTGATAGCAGGTAGGCAGTAAACCTTGTCTGTAACTATATTGGGGTGCTGTTTCTTGACACCTTGTCCTGGCCCTATTTTCCTATGGTGTTGGGGGAATTGTCCAGGCTGCCTGGAACAATTTCCACCTCAGTATTCCAATTGTTGGAGCAGAGAGGGACTGCCTTAAGAAGTAGTGAGCTTCCTGTCACCAGGAGCAATCAAGTGGAATCCAGATGAGCACTTGGCATGGATGTGGCAGAAGCAGGGTGGGGGTGGGGGATCTCTTCCAAAGTCCCTTGCGAGCCCAATACACTACGAATATGTGAATAAACACACATCTCCTGGCACCCACATGGGCATAACCTTGCCCACAAACGGGGACACACATACAAGGGTGCGGTCTCCACACTGGCTTTGGGGACCAGGGAGAAGTATTTTAGGCCAGGCAAGCCAACATCCCCAGCCAGCCCCCTCCCCTAGCACCCAGCCTATTCCTGTGTACACACAGGCGAGCAGGTGGCAAGCAGGAGTTTTCAGGGAGGCACCGAATGGGATTTCAAGGAGCCTGTTTCCTACCACTCCCGGTTGTCTTTTTACAGGCACCAGCTGCCAGCCTCCACGCCCCCATTGCAGGCCAGCTCCAAGACAGCGTGGGGCAGGTGACCAGGAATGGGACAAGGTAATTGGGTGTTGGTTCTGTCTCTGATGGAGGTGGACTGATAGTGCACCTGGGGTAGTCCTGGCAGGTCTGGCCTCTAAAGGGCCGCAGTGCCCAGAATTCGGATGCTGTGAGAGGTAAGGACTTCCCCATTGCAAAAGGAATGAAGCAAGAATTCGTAGGAGGGTCAGAAGCAGCCCCCCTCCAGCCAAACCTATTCCTACCCCTGCCTTGTCCTGACTGACACCCCACCTCACGCAGTCCCCCAACACTTGTCCTGGGTGCCGTGCGCCATCCATGAGCCATTCTTTGGAGAGCGCAAAGTGCTGCAAAACCGGCGCAGCAGCACATTCGAACCTTCCTATCAGCCCGGGATGCATTACTGCATATTATTTGTCTGCAGCAGCTGCGACAGCGGCTCTTCCTTCCTAACAATATCGGCCTCGCCTGGTATTAAAAAGGGCCCCTAAGTGCCACGAACACCTTTGCTAGGAGAGGAGACCACACACTGGGGAGAATGGGGAGGTGGACCACCCTGGGATGAACATTTTGCTGCGGATTAGTCCAAATGTGGATGCAAAAATTAGGTGGGGGAAGGGGAGGAGGAGGAGGCAGACGGAACAGGAGGGGGACAAGGAGCCCGCCCAGGAGGCAGAGCTTTCCCGAGGACCAGTACACCCAGCCCCACTCTGCAGGAGGCAGGGCCCCCTCCAGCTTCCCTGCCACGGCCCGGTTCCTCTTCCCAATCAATGACCTCTTTGTGGCTGAGAAGGTACGGGAACCACTACAAGAACTGGGGGTTGGGGGGAGGCCACCTCGTAAGCTCCCGGGCGCGCACGATCCCAACTTATTGCCGTCGGAGCCAGGGCTCCCGAAAAAGGTCTCCACACCTCTGGTAGCACGAGGCTGCCAGGGGCAGTGGCTGGAGCCTCTCCGACTCCGTGCGGCGGTCGCCCGTCCCCCAGTCCCGGGAAGAAGCTCTCTCCCCCGTCCCATGCCCGCTAGGTGGCGCTCGGCAGTCATGCTCCTCCCACCCCGGCATCCCAGCAGCCTGAGAGGCCCCTGGACGCCCGCTTGGAGGTGGGCGGGGGGTGGCAGGTGCACCGAGGTGGGGGAGGGAGATAGGAGCAGTATTCCCTCCTTCATTTATTCATGTCCATGGAATTTCTAAGGCCTCAGCCTTCAGTTGCATTAAAAGTGGCCAAGGACCAGGGAAGCTGGAGAATTCGTTCTACATTTTTTTTTTTTTTTTTTTTTTTTTTTGCGGTACGCGGGCCTCTCACTGTTGTGGCCTCTCCCGCTGCGGAGCATAGGCTCCGGACGCGCAGGCTCAGAGGCCATGGCTCACGGGCCCAGCCGCTCCGCGGCAGGTGGGATCCTCCCGGACCGGGGCACGAACCCGTGTCCCCTGCATCGGCAGGCAGACTCTCAACCACTGCGCCACCAGGGAAGCCCCCGTTTTACGTTTGTCCTTGCATCTATGGCGCCATTCTCTCTCTTTTTATTGAAGTATATAGTTGATTTACAATGCTGTTAGAAGTGTTAGCTTCAGGTGTACAACCAAGTGATTCAGTTATACATATATATATTCTTTTTCAGATTCTTTTCCTTTATAGGTTGTTACAAGGTATTGAATATAGTTCCCTGTGCTATACAGTAGGCCCTTGTTGTTTATCTATTTTATACACAGCAGTGTGTATCTGTTAACCCCAAGCTCCTAATTTATCCCTCCCCCCCCTTTCCCTTTTGGTAACCATAGTTTGTATCTATGTCTGTGAGTCTGTTTCTGTTTTGTAAATAAGTTCCTTTGTATCATGTTTTCAGATTCCACATATAAGTGATATCATGTGATATTTGTCTTTCTCTGTCTGACTTATGTCACTTAGTATGATCATCTCTAGGTCCATCCATGTTGCTGCAAATAGCATCATTTCATTATTTTTTATGACTGAGTAATACTCCATTGTGTGTGTGAGAGATAGATAGATAGATAGATAGATAGATAGATATCTCCCACATCTTCTTTATCCATTCATCTGTCGACATTGCATGTCCTTCTCTTGAAGGTCTAAATACCCCAGTCCTCCAGAAGCCCACAACCTCTGAGAGACAAGAGATCCAGGAAAAGTTAATCCGAGGTAATCTACGCCAAAGGCCAAGTAGGAAGTACAGCCAGTGCTCTGAGTTCAGAAACAGCCATGGGATAAGACACCACAGAGCTCGGATAGGGGTTATCTTGACCAATCTGCTCCGGACCAATCAGAGCAGAATGGGTGAGAGTCATCCTTCCCTTCCGGTGCCAGGCACTGGACTAGGCCCTGAGTATTTGATTATGACCAGATAATACAGTCCCTGTCCTCAGAAAGTGTGTGGATGAGTGAGGGAGAAAGACACCAGGCAGATAACTACACGAATAATTAACTGACTGCTACTGTCATGTGTGAACAGGTTAATATAAAGACTTCGGGAGGAAGATCTCACACCCACCCTGGGTTGCCTGCTGCAGGCCCAACCAGGGTTGGAAGTGAGGAAGTTTGCATTATACAGAACATGAGCCCACTTCCTCTTAGTAGACATAAGAAACGGTTACCTAACATCCAAAGCATAATCAAGACTAGGGCGACATTTTTCCTCTGGGTAAACTGGGAAAAGAACCCATGTTTACTGAGTGCTTAGCTCCACGTACCAGCATGGTTGATGTCTTCTCATTTAACCCTCACTTCACTCTGTGGAGTGGCTGTTAAGCCCACCTTACAGAAGAGGAGACTGACGCTCAGGGAGGTTGAGGAACTGGCCCTAGACTGGAACCCATAACTGCCTGAGTCCTAATCCCACCCCTCTTCTGCTGTAACACGCTGCCTCTGGGACCATCTCTGGATACACTGCTGGGACCCAACACAGGGAGCGTAGGGGAGGGGAGAGAGAGAGAGCAAAAGGAGCCTGGCAGGCTAGGAAGCCACCAGGTCAGGGCCCTTGTCACCACGTCCTGTTGGCATAGCCAGCCCTTTCTCAGCATCCTGACCAAACCACCACTCACTTAACATTCCGCTCAGTTTTCACTCCTTCCGACTCCAAATGTTTATCAACACATGCTGTAATGTAATCAGCTCCTGGGAAAATACACACTAGGTAACAGATGCTGACAAGAGTGTCAAACAGATGTCCCCTCCTGTCCCTCCCTCCCTCCCAGCCAGAGCCGGCACACCCAGGAGGCTGGGGAGCACCTCTTGCCACTCCACGCTTCCAGCCCCAGCAGGGGAGGCCCTCCTTCCTCAGTAGCCCAACAGTGTGAGGGTCACAGTGCTGGGGCCTCACACATCTCGCCTCATGCTCATGACAGCACTGTAAGGCTATTCTCAGGATGCCCATTTTGCAGATGCAGGAACTAAGGCACACAGTGATGATGAAACCAAAGTGAGGCAACAGCACCATCAGAAGCAAAAGAAGGGATGATCACTCTGCCTGCTCCTTCACTAGGAGGCCACCTCCCCTGTGGAGCACAGGCCTTTGAAGAAAGCTGTCTCATCACTTTTTTTTTTTTTTTTTTTTTTTTTTTTTGCGGTACGTGGGCCTCTCACTGCTGTGACCTCTCCTGTTGCGGAGCACAGGCTCCGGACGCGCAGGCTCAGCGGCCATGGCTCACGGGCCCAGCCGCTCCGTGGCATGTGGGATCTTCCCGGACCGGGGCACGAACCCGTGTCCCCTGCATCGGCAGGTGGACTCTCAACCACTGCGCCACCAGGGAAGCCCTGTCTCATCACTTTTAAAGTTGTTGGATCTGAGGCCTCAGGGCCTGGCTTCTACGGACTTGACAGGCCAAGTCAAGTCGGGCTGGCAGCCTGTTCTCCATTTCTGCCCCAACCAGGCCGGGGACAGAAAGCTCAGGACCGAGCAAAATAGGGAGGCTTCAGATGCCGTGCGAGAGGAGAGAAGGGTCTGGGGAAGGGGCAGGCGCCTTCTTTGTCCTTTTCTCTCCCCTTCTTCTACTACCAGAGCTGAAGGACCCAGAGGCCAGCCCAGACAGAGGGGAGAAGAAGGGCACAGAGATGGGGAGAGCCCTGATGGGACAGGACCGCCCCCCAGCTCAGGACCTCTGGACCCTCTGGGATCAGCTCTCTGAGGCTGGGCCATCCTAAAGGAAATCCGTATTTGCTTTTCCCTCCAACGCAGTCAGTTGCTCCTTTCATCTGACAGGAGCTGTAAATGAGACTTTATGGGATTTCTAATGATGGCGGTTTCCCTTTATCAGCCTCCAATTCCCACTTCTCAGCCCAGTTGACTCCAGGAAATGTTTTGACCAGGAATCCAGAATCTAGCACCAGGCCCCCACCCTGGTTGCCGCTTTCCATGGCGACAGCTAGCAGTTGTCAAACAGGCATCGGAGGCCAGGAGAAGCTCACGACGGAGAAGTCAGATCTGGGTTCCAGGCTGCCTCCCAGATGGTGTATTTAACCTCTCTGGCTTTTGCTTCTTCAACCGTAAACCTGGGGTGATAATGCCTGCTCCACCCACCTACCTCACCGGGCTGCTGTGGGGATCAAATGAGATTACGGGCCTCAAAAGCCTTTGAAAAATATAAAGCAATCACCCAGCCTGGTTTTGCTATTATTATTATTGCTGTTGTGATTGTGTGTAGGTGCCACTGGGAAAGCCGATTATGGCAATCTGTGTGTCTCTGAGAGTGAGCTTGTTTGTGGGCACGGGGGTATATGCACCAGATTTGTGGAAGGACGGAGTTCTTGCATCGTCACCTGCCTTTAAAGGCGCATACAGGCAATGTATGTGGCTATGAGTATATCGGTTCATGGGCACACATTCAAGTGTCTTAGTATAATATCATACTAAAATATAGCAATATAATAATCCTATATGCCAGGCATTTTGCTAAACATTTGATATGGAGGTTGGGCCAGTGTATGTATGCAGGCATCTATGGGAGGCCAGTTGTGGAGCATTTGTACCATCTGTGTGTCAGTGTTGGGCGAGTGTAACGTGATGTGTGCCTACTCATGTCATGCACATAGCAGGGACTCTCTCCATGTGCTCACCTGAGTTGCAGTGAATCTGAGTGTGTGCATGCAAGCATGTGTATGCACGTACATGCATGTGGGCACACACCCACCTCCCTGTACCTGGGTTGATGGTGTAATTGTTCATTGTTTATCAGCTGCCTGGCTGTGGGAGCCCCTGGCATGCCCTGAGCTCATTGCCAAGCAGCCATCAGGCCCACACACCCATTGTGGTGACAGCAGCCTGCCTGAGCGGGCAGGTGCCACTCTACTCTCTGGAGCCCCAGTCTGTGCCAGGCAGCAGGGCCCCTGCCAGGGGATTGACTACGCCACACTTGAAGCCGCAGGAGTGCTCAGCAGATGGGCCAGGCTCGAGGGTCTTGGGAGCAGAAAAGACAGCTGGCACCTTCAGGTCCAGAGGACGTGGCTGTAACAGGCCAAACCCAGTGCCTGGCCCAGGAACACCATCTTAGCCAAACAGGGGCTGGGGCTGCCCAGTGGCCAGGTGTGAAACGTCCTTGCTCTCTCTGCCACACCACCACGGCTCCTCACTGCCCTCAGGATTAAGTCCAAACTCCAGTGTACAAGGCCCGCACAACCTGGGCGTGCACCTCCCAGGCCCCCCGCTTCCCACTCCTCTTGCACCACACCCGCCAGACTGAACTCTCAGTCCTTTGATGCACCCAGCCCCCTGGGCCTTCTCACTGCCTTTCCTTCTGCCTGATTTCTCCATGTGACACCCCTGGCTAGCCAGTTCTCACCCCTCAGGGATCAGCTCACCTCTGCAGGAAAGCTTCCTGACCCTAGATTAGGGAGGGGTCCCCACTCACCTGACACGCCCATAGGCCCCTAGATCTCCTTATCATCCCACTTTCTAATAGAACCTTTCTTCCTCATTAGACTTTGGCCCCAGCCACAAAGGGAGCATGTCTCAGTAGTACATGGCTTTATTCCAATGCCTAGCATGGTACCAGGTCATAGGCGGTGCATAAATATTTGTTGAATGAATTGTTTTTAAAAGCCTGTTGAGAGAGAGCGGCTGTCTCAAGCTCTCCATATATCTACATCACAGTGTGCATTTGAACAGGCTCTTGGGTTCTCAGATCTCAAGGCTGGGGAGAACCACTCCTTTCCCCACTCCGTCCCCCCATCCTACCCCACCAATCACCATCATCATCCCAACAGGGCTGAAGATGGTAGAGTTTACAAGCCACTTTTACAAAGGTCTTGGAAATCATCAGCATCCCTTTACAACTGAGGAAACTGAGGCACAGAGAGGTTAAAGTGTCTCGTTCATAGGGGCCAGCTCACTGGTTCGCCCAGAGCTTTCCTAGTTTTAGCACTGAAAGTTCCATGTCCCGGGAACCCCCTCAGCCCCAGGCAAAATGGGACAGTTGACCACCCTTCTTGTCCGGGATGCAAACCTAGGACTCCTGACTCCAAATCTCGTATCCGCTCCCTGCCCAACTGCCTCCTGAGAGTCCTCAAAATTCAGTGACCCACCCTTTGGATGGCCTCTCCAGACCACTTGGCACTGCCCTGGAGCAAGTCTCTCCAGAAGCATGTGTCCAGGAGTACAGGTCATTAATACTAACCTCAATCAAATAGAATTCAGAGAGACGCTCATTTCTGGAGGGAAAGCACTTTACATAATATAGAAGAAAACTAAGTCTACTATTAAAATAACTTCATAATGATATTAAAGCAAATTTTTAAAATAAAAAACAACTTCACTCACGAAGCATTTTCCTTTCTCCATGTTGCCTTTGCATTTTTCTCTTTCTAAGCGCGGGGTTGTTACAGAACCGCAATGAAGTGTAAGTATCATGCTTGTTCTCATTTTCACTCCACATTACAGAACTCTCGCTTAGGTTTGCCTCATTGTGGATCCTCCATGTCACTAACACCCATTAGCTTAGATCACAGGGAGTTTGGGCTCAGGGCTGCCTCCTTCCTGAAAGACCCGTTTCTCAGCAGGGATTGCTAACTCAGGGCCCCAGCTGGGCTCCTGCGGGTTGCCATGTAAACACCGTCCTCGGGCATGTGTGCTGTTTGCAGGGCAGAAGGACACAGCTTTCATCAGATCCTGAAAAGATCAGCGCCCTAGAGAAGGACACGCAGCTTCACGTCCACTCCCAGGGCGAGCGTCCACCATGCACTTTCTCTGCAGGGCTGGGCTGACCCAGGAACTCTGTTCCTCCCTTACAATAAATTCCATTTCTCAGCTTCCATATGGCTCTCAAAAAAAATCTGTTTCCTCTCCACGATCCTGATAATTATCCTGACCACAACGCCGCCCTCCATCCTGAATCTAAAGGCAACATGGAAGGGGAGAGAGTGTGGGTGGGAGGTTGAGTGTCTTCTTTCTTTCTCTAAGTCTTTTTCCCTTTCACCTCTTTCTGCACTGGGTATGCTCCAGGCTGGAATTTGACCCATCCTCTTCCCATCTCTTGGTCTAAGCTCCCTGGTCCATGGGTATCCTCACTGAAACCCTCTTCTTAGCACCACTGTTGAATTTTAAGTATTCCCACCACAAATGAGGAATGATCCCCCCATCACATCCAGAATTCCCTAGGGTTTTGGATGTGGTGATTCACAGGAACGTGTTGAGGGAATTCCAACCAGAGGCAGAGTGTAGACTGATTTACCTTCTGGAATCCCTTCTTTCTGGAGAATTGGGTGGTTCGAGAGGGAACTGTGGCCTTTCAATCATCGCTCAGAGCTCCAGCCCTCAGAGCCACAGAGATGCCTAGGAAACCATGGCCCACAAGGGAGACGCTAGCTGCCTATTAGCCACTGAGGTACCACTTTGACCCAGTAGATCATCGGACCTGGGGGGCAGCTGCATTCCACTGATCTGTCATCTTCAAGAGCAATGGCAGCATGGCAATAGGGAGGCTCTGCAGGGATCTCTGTAAGAATAACAATAATTAAACGTTTCTAAGCACTGTGGGATACGGGATACGGAGGCATCATCATAATCACCACAGCTACCAGGGTGATGATAACAGTAATTAGATGCTGTGGTTTCCCAACTACCCCCCGGGAGCACTGCCTGGGGTGAGGCTGGCCTGTCAGGTTAATGAAGGGGGCACCAATGCCAGCCAGTCCTCTCTGGAGCTGGCTAGGGCTTTGGCCACACTTCCTCCATGAGATTCCTCCTCTTCTCTCGCCTTGCCCTCAGCCTCCACTGACCCCAGGTTGGGGACTGGGGACACAGGAGAGGGTGACTCCCATTCAGCATATCACTCTAATGTAGGTTCAAGTTCATCCCGTCCTATCAACAGATTTCAGGGGATTGGGGAATCTTGGGGACTTCTTAACAGGACTCCCCTCACATCAAAGTGGGCTTTATTAGTCAATTAGTGAATGACACAGAGGGGCCTGGGAGATGGCCAGGAGGGGAAGTCTTTATTGTATTGACTTTGGGCCTTCCCCAAGCCCAACAGCTGCCTCTCTGGAAGAGCCTGTGGAAGCCGAGGGGGGACGGTGGGGACAGTCTCCTGGGTAGGACACCTTCCTCAGGGCTGGTCTCTGTCTAGTCACTGCCCTCAGCTGTGGAGAAGGTAAGAAAGGTGAGCCCAAGGGCCTGTCCTTTGAGCAGACTGTTATTCCTGTAGTCATTGAGTCTCAGAGCCAGGAGGGAACGTGGAATTCATCTGGTATACTCTCCGCGTCAGAGCAAGAATCCCATCCAGGGCATCCCTGATAAGTGGACCTGGGGCCTCAGTCTGAAAAGGGACAGGGAGTTCATTCCATTGTCGGTTCCCTGAACCGACAATGGTCCTGATTGAATCAATTGGTCTTGATTCTTCTCTGTGAAAGCACACAGGCTAGGCCTGTTCCTTTTCCAGTCAGGGTTTTGGGAGCTTGTTAATCACACCTCACTTCCACCTCCTTTGGCCTTCTCCTTTATGAGGTCTGAGGCCACCTTCCAGCCTCTCTCTGCAGTTAACTTCAACTCCTACTTGACTGCAATGACCTTATTATTAACTTCCCTGCTTTCCACCCCCAAAACTTCCATCTTCACTGCTCTCTTCACCTTCCCTCCAGGCTCAGAGAAAAATGAGTCCTCTCTTTTCCAAGGCTAACCCCTCCTCCACCCTAGTCCCACCAGCCACGCTTCCTCCAGGGCCTGCCCCGTGAAGTACACCCTCTTTCCCTTCTTACACTTGTTTTGCCAATCCTAGCCGTCCACTAGCTCTCTTCCTTCTGCCCCAGGATGCTCAGGGGCTTTTGAGTTCCCATCACAAAGGGGCGAATAAGCCCCTTGGTCTCTGTTGTGCGAATCCTCTTCAAGATTCTGGTCCATTTTACTCATTCTGTTCACCACCAAATTCCTCAAGAGCAGGGTGGACACCAGCTGCCTCTGCTTTTTCACCTTCCACATTCTTCTGCTCCCACTTTGATCTGGGTTCTGCCCCCAACACCACCCTTTCAAAGGTCACTGGCGTTTTTGCCACTGTATCCAAAGGCCTCCTCTGATTCCCACCTGCTCTCTGAAGCATCAGACACTATTGGAAACTTCCTCCCCCGTTAAAGTCTCTCCTCACTTGGCTTCCATGACAACCCTCTCTCCTCACCCCCCTCCTCCCTCACTGACCAGTCATCATCTGTCTGTCCTACCCACGTCATTGCCAGATTCATCTCCTGGGAGCCCAGCTCCGACAGCTCCCAACGAGCACTTCTCTGTTCAGAAACCTTCAATGGTTCACCATTGCCTGCGGGAAATAAAACAAAAATCATGGAGTTGGGCTTCCCTGGTGGCGCAGTGGTTGAGAATCTGCCTGCCAATGCAGCAGAGAAGGGATCGATCCCTGGTCCGGGAAGATCCCACATGCCACGGAGCAACTAAGCCCGTGCGTCACAACTACTGAGCCTGTGCTCTAGAGCCCGTGAGCCACAACTACTGAGCCCACGTGCTGCAACTACTGAAGCCCATGTTCCTAGAGCCCGTGCTCCACAACGAGAGAAGCCACTGCAATGTGAAGCCCGTGCACTGCAAAGAAGAGTAGCCCCTGCTCGCCGCAACTAGAGAAAGCCCATGCGCAGCAACGAAGACCCAACACAGCCAAAAATAAATAAGTAAAAACAATAAATTTATAAAAAAAAAAAAGAGAAACATCGCAATTTCTTCCAAGAAATGGTCAAGGCTAAATAACCATGACTCACCTCCCTAAAAAAAAAAAAACATGGAGTTACAAAATGATGCAACTATATGCAATGCATAATATACAATGTGATAATATGTCAGGGGGTTCAAACTTTTTAAGCAGCAGAGTCCATTCTGAAGACTCTTTCTCAGAAGCCCAATGTTTGAAGAGCATGAAAACAGTATGCTCTTTAAACATGCTTCTTATTGAAGCAGGGAATAGGGATCCCAGGAAATTCTAGGGCTTTCAAACCACAGTTAGAAAACCACTGAAAAAATTAAATTCATCAGTCTGCGGGTGAGAAAACAGGCCCAGAGAGGAGAAGTGACTGGTAGAAAGTTGCACAAGATGTGTTAGTCAATCAACACATTTTCATTAAATGTGCCTACTGAATGCCAGACACATCCTAGGTACCAGCAATAAGGCAGAGGACAAGACAGAAGTGGTCCTGCCCTGGAGGGGCTGACAGCCCAGCAGGGAGTGAACCAAGTATTATAAACAACTACTGAAAGTGGTCACAAGTATGCCAAGGAAACTGTGGGAACATATAGGAAGGGACTCGCCTGGTCTGAAGGGCAGAGTGGGCCACCCTGGGGAAGTGACACATGTAAACTGAGCCCTGAAGGATAGATACGTAGCTGGTCAAAAGAAGTAGAAGAACATTGAGGCAGCTCCAGCTTCGGTGAAGCCCAAGGAAGCAAGTTTGGTGGCTGGAACCTCAGGAAAGCCCAGCGGCTCCTACTCAAAGCCCTGGAGCAGGCTGAGAAAGGGCTGCAGAAGCAGGCAGCCTCGATGGCCTTACTGAGAACTTGACACTGGCCTCAGAGGCTGGCTGGCCAAGGAAGGCTTCTCAGGCATTGGGACCTAATCATTTGCATTGGAAGACAATCCACTGCTAAATCAGTGGGGTATTGTGTACTGGATCCTGGAACATAAAGTAGACATTAGCAGAAGAAAAAGACATTGGAATAAATTCTGTAGTTGAGTTAATAGTATTATACCAATACTTATTTCTTAGGTTTAACGAAGGTACCACGGTTATGTAAAACATTAATATTAGGGGAAGCTGGATGAAAGACACTTGAAAACTCTGTACCATTTTTACATCTCTTCCGTAAGCCCAAAACTATTTCAAAATAAGAAGTTTTAAAAATACATGTATCCCTCTGGCACTGTGGCAGAGAGGAGCGAAACTGGATGCAGGGAGAGAGATTACAGTAATAACGATGACTAACACTTAAACCGTTCTTCCTGTACACCAGGCATTGTTTCAAATACTTAATGTGTTTAACTCATTTAATCCTTGCAAGTCCATGACTGAGTATTTTATTCCCCCTCATTTTACACATGAGGAAGCTGAGGACAGAGAGGTTAAGTCAGTGGCCCAAGGACACACAGCTACTGAGTGACAGAACTGGAGTTTAAGGATTCAAATCTAGGCAGTCTAGCTCCAGAGTCCTGTGTGCTTGAGCATTACATTGTACCCCCTCCCCTCAGTGTGCACTGGCTCTACTGCAAGGATATTGCAAGGATCAGGCAGAAATCATGAGTGCACGGACTAGGGTGATAACAGTAGAAGTGGAGCCATGTCACTAGACTTAAGACATCTATTGGAGGCATACTCAACATTTGCTTTTGAATTGGAATATGATGGTCAAAGAAGAGGGAAGAAGCAAGAATGACTCCTAGGCTTCCTTCCGGCTTAAGAGTAGGGACCAGAACTTAGTCTCCTGATGCTTGGTCCTATGTTTCTTCCCATCACTGAGGGAAACATTCCAGACCTTTCACAGTCTACTTTCACTTTCTTGTCCCTTTCTCTTATGATCTTCAAAATGCAAAACAAGCTGGACCACCTGCTGCTCCCAAACAGGCCCCAACCTCTCCAACTTTCATGTCCTTGTACAAGTTGTTCCCTCCACGGAAAGTGTCCCCTCCATCTCCCTTGGTCCAAATCTGATCAACCCTTCAAGGCCACCTCTTCCAGAAGCCTTCCCTGCTCTCCACAATGAGGAGCACTCGGTGTCTCCTCTGGACGCCAGCATCTTTTTGGCTCTCTTTGGCAGCGAACAACTTCCATCCTATAATACAGTTATTTGAGTGGGGTCGTGGCTCTTGCTGTCTTTGGTGACCTCAGTACATAGCATAGTAGATGCTCAAAAAGATATTTGTTCAGTGAATCATCTATCTGAGTAAACAAGCTCTATCTTATTTCTCTTTGTCCCTTCTTGGCTCCCTTTTCTGTCTACTGCAACCCACCGCACCCGCACACCCACGCGCGCGCACACACACACACAACACATACAAGCTGGCACCCATGTTGGTACTTTGCGTGTTTCAGGGACTGGTTTAATCCGCCTCCATCTTCTCCACCCAACCCATCCCCAGGCAGCCATGCCAACCCCCAGGCACAGTCTCTCTGGAAGCCCATTTAATGGCAGAAGATCAAAGAAGCCTTACCCAACGATGGAGAGATGGGAGAACGTAAGCGGGGAACTAGCAGGCATTGGTGCATCTGGAACTGCCCCTTCAACCTATCCAGTCCATCTCCTACAAGTGGTCCTATCCTGGAGGAGGTGACAGCCCAATGGTGAATACATCAAGTATTCAGAAGCAGAGTCTGAGACCACTGCAGTGAACTCAATCCAGCACTGGTCCTTATAGGGCCAGACTAGACGACCACACACCAAATTGATAAGGCATTCTCCAGGTAAAACCCTCGTGGTGGCTACCTGGTATTCACTGCCGGTCTCTCCTTTCCCCGAGTCTTAGGTTCAGGTACAGCTTAATGCCTCTCTCCTCCAGCACTTGCCTCTGTCTGATAGATAACTCACTCAGCCCCTGTGTGCCTTCCCCACAGAAGCCTTCCCTGATCCCCACCCCACCCCAGACTGAACTGGGCACTTTCTCTGAGACCCGTCAAATCATGTGTGCACATCTCTGGGACACACCACACACATGAAATGCTTGTTTATAACATCTGCTTCTGTTTGTCTTCCCCCTCTGCCCCCTAACTAGACCGAGTGCGCTTAGGGCAATGACGATGTCTCTGTATCCCCAAGCCCGGTATGGTGTTTGGTACAAAGAAAGCCCAATTACATTTGTTAAATGTAAAAGATGGATGTATGAGTGTGAATATTCACATGAGCACTTTAGTCTACAGGCTTCAGCAGGAAACCAACAGACACTCCAGGACCAGATCCCAAATAATGGGAAAGCGGTGTCCTCCTTGCCCATCCTCTTTCTGCTCTGCCTACTCCCAGGAACTAGAAGTTACATTTTATCAGGAATGGGCCACTCCCCCTCTGCTCCTGCCTGCTGGGCAAAGGGCAGCAATGGGCAAAGGGAGCATTGTCTGGTCAGGCGTCCGGGAAGAACTTGCTTCTCCCTAGCGGGAAACTCTTTCTGTCTGTCTCCTCTTGAGGGAGAGGATGGGGTCCGGAGGGAAGGAACAGAGAGCAGGCGCCGGGCTGCCAAGGGCCCAGAGGGCCCAGCAGCCTTGGCAGGAAGCCAACCACACCCGGATGTGGTGGGTGGTGAATGGGATGGGGCGGAGAGTCCCTGCCTTGCCGCGGACACTGGATGGGTCCCTTTCGCGGGTATCCTGCAAATCGCTCAAAACAGAGGTTCCACAAAGGGGGCAGAGCAAGATTTCTTGCTCTATTTAGGGAGGGGAGGGGGCTTCAGTTTTTGGAAAAGGAACTCCTGAAGGGAGCGTGTATTAGAAAAGACCAGAAACCTCAGCGGCCCCATGTCACCCACGAATGCCCACCACCGACTTCCCTGGCAGCTTCCGGAGGATCCCCCCGCATAGCTGCCTCTCCATTTAGCGTTCAGGTGATGCGGAGAAGCAGGATCTTCTGGGCTCTAATCCGAACCCTGCCACTTTCTGCTCATGCCCCTGGGCGAGCCGCCTTGCCCTTCTTTGGGCCTTTGTTTCCTCATCTGTAAAGTGGGGCCAGGGTTGGAGGAGAGGGCCTGGAGAAGACCTTTCGCCTCGGACACTGCTGGATCCTGGTTTCTCCGTACTGCACGCCCGCTCCTCCACAGCCCCGCCTCCACCCAGTCCTAACTCCACCCCCACCGAGCGGCTTCTCCCCTGACGCCGGCCGCTAGGGGTCACTGCCTCCCTTTGTCAGCGACGGAGGAGGGCGGCTAGCCCTTCGGCCCCCTCCCCGGCGGAAAGGCGACCGAAGGGGCATCTCCCGAGCAGTGGGCCTGAGCGCGACCCCACGGCCCTTGCTAGGGATCCGCCTCTGCCAGGGGCCGGAAGGTGTGCGCGGCGGGGCGGAGGCCGGGGCCGAGCGCGGGCCGCGCGTGGGAGCCAGGAGGGGGTTAACGCTAACCCCTCCCCTTCGGGCTGACATCACGGGGAGAGCGGCTGAGAGGCTGGAGCTCGGCGAGTGAGAGAAAGAGAGGGAGAGGAGCGAGCGCGGCTCGACTCGGTGCCCGGGCAGCTCCACATTGTTGCGGATCGCCGGGACCCGGCAGAGCGAGCAGCTGCGGCGCTGCGGGGACGCGGCGCCCCGGATCGCTCTCCTCGCCTGGAGCCGCACCGCCCGATCGGCTGGGCCGCCAAGCCGCGCGCCCTCCGCCTGGGCCCCGAGCCCACCGCGCCGCCCGCCCGCCGCCCTCGCTCGTCCCGCCGCCCTCGGAGGACGGCCGCCCATGGACGCCTTCAAGTTGGAGCCGAGCGGGAGGGTGTGAGCGCGCCGGGGGCCGGGAGCCCGCGCCGGGCAGCCGGGCGCGCCGGGGGTGGGTCCCTCTCCCCAGCCCGGCTCTGCGTGGAAGAAGAGGGCGGGGACCGGCGCGGGGAGGAGAGCGGAGGAGGAGAAGGGGGCATGACTCGTGCAACTTGCGGCGGGCATCTGCCGAGCCTCTGAGCCGGCGGCCGCCCGGGCCCCGGATTGCGTCCGCGCCGATCCCACCCAGCCCACCCCGCCCCGGCCGACGGCTGAGGTTGACCTGGATCTTCAGAGCGCCCGCCGGCCTGCAGGGATCGCCTTCGTCTTCCGGGCTGCTTTCTGGAGCGCGAGGAGCGCTCTCCTCGCGGTCCCTCTCGCCGGACCCCCGGCCCCCGATGGCTCGGATGGGGCTTGCGGGCGCCGCTGGACTCTGGTGGGGACTCGCTCTCGGCTTGACCGCCTTCTTCCTCCCAGGTAAGCACGTTCCGCCTCTGCCTTTCCCTTCCACACCACCCCCCCCAATCCAGTGCCTCCCCCGGGGCTGGGAGCTGGATCTCAGGCACGTCTGGGTTGTAGGGAGTGAAAGGAGCCAGAAAAGTTGGGTCACGGCTTAGGTAAGGGGGTAACGGGTGGCACGGCGGAGAAAGAGAGGTTGAGCAGCCGAACAGCCTGCCCTGCAGGGAAGCAGTAGGATGCACATCTCTGTGTAGCAAGAAAGCACTTTCTCCGCGCAGTTTTTCACACAAAAATAATAATATGTAATAGCGTTCTATTTATTCAATAACCAGCTCTCAGCTCCGGAAGCAGTTTGCAAACACTTCATGTTACATAAATGCAAAATAATCACCGTCTCGGGGTACGAGACAACAGCCCCAGGCGGAGGGCGTCAGTCTCGGATCTGGTGGGCTGCAGGGCTTGGCGGATAGCAGGGGGGCTTCGTTTCTTCTACCAGCCCCTTTGCCAGATGGTTTCGGGCGCTGCCGCACCGCGTCGCCCCACCACCGACGCGGAGAGCCCGCTCCTGCGGCAGGGCTCACCTGCGGCTCCTTTACCCGGAGGCTGAGGCCCCGGCGGCGCGAGATCGCAACCTCCCCACCTTGCGCAGGGCTGGGCTTCGCCTCGGAACTGCAATCGCAGTTTGCGGGGGCTCTCCCCGCAGGAGGCACCGCGGGCTTCGTGCCAGCCAGGTAGCTGCGTGACCCACTTTCCCGAGGGTGCCCCGCGTGTCCTTCCTTGAGATGCTGGCGGCCGAGGGGTTAACGCGACGCCCGACCCCGGGGGTGGCCCGCGGTGGCCCATCTGACGGATGGGGTGGGGGCGGAGGCTGGGACTGGCCCGGGCGTTTTGTGCTGGGGAATGAACTGGAAAATGCGTTTAGGAGGCAAATCCGACCGAGTCCCCTCGCCTGGATTTAACCCTTTGTGTCCCTGAGGAAGCTGCCTGGCTCCCACGGTGGCTGGGGACACCGCGCGCCAGTCGGGGCTGGCGGGTGGAGTGGGGGAGGGGTTTGGGGGAGTTCCTCCAGGCTTCGTGAAGGAAACCTGAGACTACCTCCCGCGCTAGCTAGATGGGGGGCTTGGGAAGGAGGCTGGGCAGAGTGGGGGCTTGGCTGGAGCACGTGGCCCCGGCCTTAGGTGGCAAAATAAGGGGTCGAAGTACAGAGAAACCGGCTCCGCGTGGGGCGAGAATGTTGGGTCTCGGCTGTGTCTGCAGCTCCGCGGAGGAGGTACGTGCGGTGTTGCAGACTCGGAGGGCTGTCTGTTATCTGAGGGCCAGCCACGTTGTGTGTTTTGCGGGGCTGGCCTGCACTTCTGGGAGGGAGGAACCTGGCCGCATTCACTTTTGTACCCCGTCCGCCACCAGCTCACTGCCAGGGCTCCGAAAATGCCTCGGAGTGGCCGATGGCGGAGAAAATGGTTTGTGAAAGTCCGCACCACGGTGCCCCCGGCCCTGCAGCCCGGGGGGCGCTGCCCTGCTAGGTGTGCGGGGTAAGGGTAAGTTCCTGGGCACACAGGTGTCACTGCCCATTTCAAAGAGGCATGGTTGAGTCCCTCCACGCAGCAAGGTGGCGGTGAGAATAAGAGGTCTTTATCTTTCCCTGGACCTCCTGGGAAGCCAGCAGGAGATGCTAGAAGCTCAGGCTCTAGCACTTGTCCGACACCGGGGTTTGGGCTTCCGGGAACCCTTCAATCCCATATTACCCACACCCAGTACCCAGCAAAAGGACAGCTTTCCTGAGGCCTGTGTGGACCAGCAAACTAGGGGTTAACCTAATCCTGGGTCAGACAAAGAGCGGGAAGGCTTGGGGAGGGGATGTTCACTGCCCCCCCCCACTCTCCCCTCCTTTTGTTACTCTCTTCCCCAGCTTTGTGGTGCTGTGCTTGGTAGTTCATTCCTTCTTTGGGGGGCTGGAGGCCTGCCCTGCTTCCTCCCACTCAGGAAGTGGGGGCAGGGAGGTGACACTGTCACCTGGCTCAAGTGTAGACACTCCTCCCACCAAAAATCCAGATTGAGGGGGTGGGACGCAGAGAAGGAACCACACAGCTCAGACAGGCAGCTAATACGCCTCCTTGATTGATCGTAATTGTCATGACTGGGTAGCGTCAGTCAGCGGGGCAGCCAGAGTTCCCTGACCCGAGAGCCTCCTCTACCCGGTGCCTGTGGCCCTGGTGCCTCTGTGAGGGGAGGAAGGTGGATGTGGTAGTGCCCACACGACACTTGGACAGAGGCTGGTGGGCCCAGAAGTTGCCCTCCCACACCCCGTTTACCATCACCCTCAGGCACCCTCCTGATTGCCCGCTGCTGCTTCTCTCTGGGGACTTGGCAGCCTGATGCTCCTTTCTGGGTTCTCCTAGGCTATGGCAGGGGGCGTGGAGGGTGGAGGAGAGGAGCCTGGTGGGGGGGGAGCCCCCCCGGGCTGTGTGTGGTGGCCCACGGACTTCAAAACACTCCAAATCCGGCTCTTGATGTGTAAGCACAGAAGTATATTTTCAACAACACAGACTTTACCGGGCAGGGTGGTGAAGCCCCACAAGCCTCTGAGATGAATCTGTTCACTCAGAGGACAGGGCCAGTGGGGCACGGGGGCTGCATCCCAGAGGGACAGGAGGAGCCCGGGAGAGGAAGCAGAGAACCTGTCTTAGAAGCAGGTGCGCTGAGCTGGTGTCCCACCTACACCACACCCTCCCTAATTGGCTTCCCCAAACCTTTTGTCTGGAAAGAGAACACACGCCCCAGGTGTCACGCACACCCTCGGAAGACCTGTCGGGGCCGCAGCACCCCCTTCTCTGCAGCCTATGCAGAGCTCGCTGTCATGGTGGGAAACCTGGGGTGTCAGGACTGTTGGGTTATTCTCCTCTCTCCCCATCGCTCACAGACAGTGGTGTGCTCTGGCTTGCTGGGCAGGACGTTATGGCAAAACCAATCCTGCTGGCCTGGGGTTTGCAGTGCCGGTAAGCAGGAATCCCAGTGCCCATTTCGGAGGCAGCGCTGTGGAATGTCTCAGACTCTGATTCAAGGCCAAATCGTCAAGGCTGGAAGGGAGGAGGAGATACGGCAGAGCCTGGGCCCAGCACCCTGGGCTGAGTGGTCTAGAAAGTGTCTCTGAGCCTGACTCTCTGTGTTTACGGGACAGGCCGCCCCTTGTCGCCTGATACTGGCCTAGACTCTGATATCCATTCCCTTCTCGGCTGCTCAGCTTTGCACAATGAATCCACCTCGTTGGCCTGACCCGGGACCCAGTTGTGCACTGCCAGGATGGTCTCCGGCCAGAACCCTAGTGCTGACGGCTGAGCAAGTGGGCCAGGCTGGGGAGGGTGGGGGGCAGGGGGGCAGCCCCAGTTGCTGTGCCCATGATACTGCCATTGTTTAGCAGCTGACTAATGTTCATTGTTCAGCACAAACAGAAAATACCCAAGGGAGGTGTGAATATACCTTCAATTTTCCTGATTGTATCTTTCCTGGTTAACCTGGTAAACTGAATGGCTCCTACCTGCTGGGGGAGTCAGTGAGGGTGTCTGTATACTCACCTGTTACGCTGATTTGTTTTTTTTTAACTTTGAAGGTTAGCCAGTGAGCCAGGCTAGAATGGCCATCAGCCAGCTGTGGGGCTTAGGCTGTAACATTTTTGACAATCTGCCTGTGGCCTCACCTTCAGTATAGAGTGGGTGCACACACACATGTGCAAGACTGTGTGTGCATGTGTTGGTCATCTACAATTTACTGTGCACGTGCAGACCCATGGGGACTAGGACGAGGAGGTGTGTGCACTGGGATCTATGGGTCACCATGGTGCAGGGGCCATAAATACACATCAAATATATATTCACATGCAATTGATTTCTTATGGCTTTCCAACTAGGATTTTGTGAGTGGCCGTGAGCCTTGGTAACACCTGTGTTTATGTCAGAGTGTCAGTGAGGGTGACTTTGGAGGAGACCTAAGATTTGCCCTTAGCCAGCTCCTTCCAAGATGAGCTGTCATATCCTTTGGGGTTGGGAAGCCTGGACACTGCCTTATTTTTCTGCTCTGCCCTTGGCCTTAGACTGGGCCACTGCATCCTCACGGGGGATGCTCACCTGGAGAGACTTTCCGCTGCTTCTCAGGATTCCTGAACGGCTGGGAGGGGCCACAAGAAATAGAGTTTCAGCTACTATTTTGGCATCTTTGCTTCCTGCATGAATATTTGGGGAAAAGGATCAGCTGGAGAAAGGGGATGTACTCTGGGCATTTAAAAAGGAGCTCTTGAGTCGTGGGCTGTGAAAAGCCCTGCTGAACCATATGTGTGCCCAGGTTGGCAACATACATGTACCTGGAAGCATCCCAGTTCATTCAGCAGAAAGCAGGAGCCCCCTTGTTGAAAAGGCAAGCGGGGATGAGGGGCAAGGAGTGGGGAAGAGGCCAGTCCTGGGATCCCAGGACCCTGTGCCCGAGTCCAGCTGGTAAATGTTTCTGCCCCATGATGCCCGCCCCTCTCCATAGAGACCAGGTCTGCAGAGCCAGCAGCAGATGTGCTGGCTGGGGCAGGAGGTAACTTAAGATCTGAGCAGGGATCACCTTGCACAGGGAAAGCCCTGAGCTGGAGATAACACCCCTTAGTCCGGTTAACCCTTTAAGCTCTGGATTCTCTTGTGCTGTTTGGAGCTGGGAAATGGGGAGAGGGAAAAGATAGGAGAAAACACATCAAACCTAATATCTGAACACTGACAAGGAGAGATGAACTCAGTGCAACAGGAGAGATTCAAGAAGGACACAAAGAAGGTCTTCCTGACAGCAGACTGTAGGCTCTTCAGGGCAATGGATAATCCCAAGGTTTATTCTGGGGTAGCAGAGGGGCAATGCTTATGTATTCTCAGGGACTCATGGGATCTGTGCCTTTCACAGTCTTCTGGGGTAGAGTAGCAGTGGTCCCAGGCCCCAGTCAAGAGGGAGCAGCACATAGCTCAGTTCCTCTTCCCACAACCTGGAGATCACCCCATCTTGGCCACCCAGCAGAGTGAGAGAGCAAAGCAAGGCCAGCTGGACTGGATTTGAATCCCATCTCCACCAATTGCCAGTTGAGTAGACTTGGTTAAGTTGCTTTGTAGGCCTCAGTTTTCCCATCCGTAAAATGGGTTTCTGCTGATACAGCTTTCAAAGGAGGTTTGTGAAGATTAGATCGACAGTAATGTATGAAAAGTGCTTAGTGCATTGCCAGGCATGTGATAAATGTTCAGTAGTGGTAGCTGCTCTTGTTCCCTACACCTTTCCTCTGAGTGGTCCTGGCCCCCACTGTGTCTGCCAGCTGGGCAGTGCCGACTTCACAGTCCCTTGAGAAAGAACCACTCAGCTGCCTGCCCACTGCTGACCTCTCTTCCCCACCTGGAAATGATGGCAAAGGCTGCAGCAGCCCTGGGGGACTCAGGTGGCCTGGTTGGCTGCAGGCACCTACCTGAGCCCAGCCCTGGTGGTCATGTATGGCACGAGCAGCAGGTGCTGTGCACCTTTGTTCTGCAGCCTGTCACCGAGCGCTCTCCCCTGCACCTGCCTCACTCCCTGGCTGGGGCCCAGCTGGGCACCATGGCCCATCTGGAGTGCTGGCTGGGGCAGCAGCCTGAGGCTGGCATGGAGGGCCTGGGACTCAGCCCCTGCAAACTTCCACACTTGGGAGAAGAGTGGGCCACAGGACCCTTTCCCAGCAGTCCACGGTACCGGCTCTTCAGGCAAGATGGTACAGTCCGAGAGGTAGAGAATCTGTCCTGGGGTCATGCCCTTCTCGCTGGCAGAAAGTCCTTTTGGTTTCTCCAGCTGAAGGCTCAGTCCTTTCACCAATAATAATAAAGATGGTTGTGACAGTCTTTTCAGTTCATAGTTTCAGCTGATCCTCTCAGTGACCCCATGTGAAGGGTATCAGTAGCTCTCCCATTTTACAGATGAGAAAGGTGAGGTGTAGGTTTAGTACCTTGCTGACCATTTCATGCCAGTGTAGCCAAATTAGATTTCAAGTCTTCTGACTACAAATTCAGTAGATGAGGAAGATGAGATGGGCTGGGCTGGACAGATGCGGAAGAGGCTGAAGCAGGCCACGAGAGAATGTGTCCGGTGAGGTGGTCATTCACTTTGCCAGCAACCACCAGCTTACACTCTCCCCGACAACAAGCAGAGCATGGCGGCTCCCTGGAGAAATGAGGGATAAGTTAAGGATCTAGGTTGGAGGGTGGCAGCTGGAGCTGACCACAGAGCCCAGGTTGGCACAGAGCACAAGATGCCCAACAACAGAACAGCTTGGGGGAGGGGGCATGTCAAGGGGAGCATGTCCTTTCAGATGCTAGAGCACCACTCCCAGGGATCCGACCTGAGACGTGGGCACGACCCCTGAGGTGTAAGCACAGAGCCTCCGGGCACAGGCAGGCACACAGCCAGCGTGTGGGCCTGGCCCGGGGCAGAGCGGTGCTCAGACAGCATTGTGGACTTGACTGGAACAGTGGAGGGGGTGGGGCGGGGATTTGGTAGGCAGAGTCGATTCCCTCTCCTAGGCTATCCCCCACCCCTCTCTGGTCCACGCAGACCCCAATTTCATTCCCAGTTTATGAGAAGTCTCATTACCAAGCCACAGACAATAAAACCCGCCTGGCCACTCTGGCCCGGATCTCATTAGAGGACATTAGTTCCGCTGGCTTGGTGGCTCCGTTGGGACACAGCTGCAGGCGTGGCCCAGGCAGCAAAACAGGCCAATGGCCATGGGCACAAGCATGTCCCATTGGGAGTTCGAGTTTGATCTGTGGGCCTAAGCAGGGTCCTCCTTCCCCACCCGCACCCGCACATTCCTGGAATGCACGTTCCCCAAAGCTGGGAACATGGAGTCCCTCCTGCCCACTTGGACCCTCAGTTCTGCTCCCCACCTTAAGGAGGCAAGGACACAGCTCCCTCCAGGGCTACGCATAGGAGTCCGCCTTCTCTGAGAAGCTCAGCAGATCACTGTCATTCCATAGAAGAGGGCACGGGGACAGCACGCCCACCTCCACACACAGATCTGAGAGACACGTCCTAGCAGCAGAGGTGGCGTCTGGAGCCTTCCACACGGCCTTGGCCTGAATCTTAGCCCATCTTTCTGTCCAAAAGGTGGGGGTAGAGACCTGGAGACCCCATGTGAGAAGCATTTTTCATTCCCTATAGATGCAGTTTCACCAGCTGACAGCCTCCACAGGGGCTTCCTGGCCCCTCTCCTCTCCCCAAGGTGGAGTGACTTGCCCACAGTCGCTGTGATGGAGCCCTGGTTCCATCTTGGGGTTCTTCCCACCAAAGACGGGATTCTTTCTTTCTTAGCAGATTCTGGTGTCTGTTGCCAGCCAGCCCCTCTGCCTGTGCCCTCCCCCTCTGCTTTATCTTTCTTCCCCCGCAGACCAGCCAGTCACCACCATACCACCAGGGCTCAGTGAACGTAGCCATGAAAAACAAGACGAGGGCAAAGAAAACCATGCCCCTTCTTGGAGCCTCGGTCTTGTAGAGGAAAGAGAGTGCCAGGCCGGAGTAATTGGTTCTTAGCGCACACGGGCTCACTTGGTGTTCTCCACGCGGGGGTCACACAGGCCAGCCCACACTTCAGCACGTGAGCGCCCGCCAAATCAGTCAGCGGAGGTGGGAGCGCCAAGCTGTTTGGGAAGACATCGGCAAGTCAGCCCTGCTCTGGAGAAACGGGGGCTGGAGATCTATGCCAGCCCCTGATGCTCCCCTGTAAGGCCCTGTAGCTTGTCTGGAATTCGAGCCCCAAGTGGGATTGGTGGGCTGACTCCATGGGCTCCATTCCCTGACCCCTGAGCAGCGCCCCAGGTATCCCCTCCGTCACTCCTGGTCTCTCCTGGGCAAATGCTGTCAGCTGCTGGGACAAAGGAAGTAGACGAGGTGCCTCAGAGCCGAGCCAGCCTTGCCGCCACTTGACCCACTTGACGTGGATCCCACTGCAGGAGGGGCTGGTGGCAGTGTCCTCATTCGGGGACTCCTGCAGCAGCCCCTGGCTCACCTCCATCCCCAACTCCTGGCTCTCTGGCTCCAAACTGCCTACACTGCTTCTTGGATGAATATACCTAAAACGTGCCTGAGAAGGATACTCACACGCCCAGAAGCATTTGACGGCTGCCCCCTCTCTGGCTCAGCTCCCACCACCTCTCCGGGCATGGCAGGCCCAGCCAGCCACACACCTCATGCTTTCCCACCTCAGTGCCTTTACACGTGCTGTTCCCCCCAAAGCGCCCTTATTTCCCATATCCAAAAACTGAGGTCGAGAGCTACTCTTATCATGAAGCCCCCAGCTGGAGATAACCTCTCTCACTCAAAGCCCCCACCTCCCGTCCCCAGCACCTCATCCATGCCACCCAAGGCAATAACCACTCTGCATCTTGCTATAGTTATTTGGGCCTGGGATTTATCTTCATAAGACTGAGAGCTCCAAAAGGACAGGGCCCATTGTTGATAGAGCTTGGAATCCCTAGGGCCTTGCACAGGGTTGGCCACACCATGGGCTATCTGATAGCACTGTAGTAGGTGGATACATCATTGCATAGTACATGCTAAGTGGATATGTCGTTGCTTGTTTGGACAGTGATGATGATAACAATAACAGCAAACTGTTATCAAGAGTTTTTAGACACTCAGACACTGTTGTAAACATCTTACGTGTAATAACTTATTCGGTGTCTTTAACATATGAACAAAGGAGACCTGAGCAGAGGTTAGGTAACTCACCTCTGGTCACATAGCTAGTAAGTGGCAAAGGCAGGATTCAGGTCCAGTGTCCATGATCCTACCACTTGGCTAAGCTGCCTCTCTTCTGGGTGATGGAAGAAGACAGCTTACTAAGCCTGGAGTAACACAGGACCTTGCCTCAAGAATGCCCATCCCCCGGGCTTCCCTGGTGGCGCAGTGGTTGAGAGTCTGCCTGCCGATGCAGGGGACACGGGTTCGTGCCCCGGTCTGGGAGGATCCCGCATGCCACAGAGCGGCTGGGCCCGTGAGCCATGGCCGCTGAGCCTGCGCGTCCAGAGCCTGTGCTCTGCAACGGGAGAGGCCACAACAGTGAGAGGCCCACGTACCGAAAAAAAAAAAAAAAAAAAAAAAAGAATGCCCATCCCCACTGCGTAGCATCTTATAGCCTATGCTCCTGCTCCCTTTGATGGTGCAGGAATGACCTGGGGCCTCCCTGGAGCATTGGGGAGTCATTAGTGCTTATCATCAGGGAGTTTCGGCTGTGGTTACTACTTATCCTTCGGATACCTTACAAGTACTAAAAGTACAGTTGTTACATTCCTGGTATATCCCGCCACCGTCACCGTTGTGTCTTGGGAGTATTAATGTGCCTGTGCTAGAGGGAAATGTCTTGACATTATTGCTCTTTCATCCCCTGAGCCTTTGAGCATCACTGATGCCGTTTGGGGGCCTCCCACCATGTTTCACTGTGAGACTAGAGGCAGGTGTAATAGCTCGTCCCAGAGAATCTGCCTGGAACTGCCACCAGCAGGTGTTCCCAGGCTGGCCCCAGATCCTGGGTGGGTCCACAGCTCAGCAAACTGATCCTATGCCAGGGCCTGTCCTAAGCTTCCGGAAGGTTCCCGTCCCTCTTGCCCTCACCCAGAGATCCCAAAGGATGGCAAGGGAGGTGGCCCCTACCTGGGGAGAGGGGCAGGGAGAGGACTTAGGGTGTTCACATGTGCCAGCTGCTTTGATCTCCTGGGATGAAAGGGCCTGGTTCTTCCTGTACCACGGGCAGGTTCAAGACAGGGAGCGGGGGACAGAGGCATTGGCCGCCTTGCAGCTGAGGTATCGAACTGTCCCAAGAAGGAGGATCGTGGGAGCGGAAAAATCAAAACCCTTTCCCAGTGTTGTGGTCGCGGACCAAGAGTGGACTCCAGATGGCTCACGTGTGATCGTCCCCTCGAGGGTCACCTGGGGCCAGTGCTCCTCCAGCACTCCCTGACCCTGCAGATTACCACGGGTGCTCAGGCCTCACAAACTCCCTTGCTTAATTAGGAAGGTAACTCAGCTGCAAAACAGTCATCTGATATGTTTCGACGCCAAAGAGAAATTCCTCTTAGACCCTCTGCTGTTCTAGATTATCCATGCTCCGTTAGTTTGAATTACGGTGCAACTTCTGTGGCCCAGACACAGGCCAGAGCTATGCGATCGGTTCCTGGAGCTGGAATCCTCCCGGCACCCGGGAAGTACTTGGAAGCATAGGAGGAAGGAGGGCTTAAGACCCATCTGCCCTCCATGCAAACCTAAGGATTGCCTTGTCAGCACAAAGGAGCCAGCTCTGCCCAGAGCCTGCCTGCCCCGGAGCCTGCGATGCCCACGGGCGCTTTTGAGTCAAGCCACTTTGGTGCCTTCTAGGCCAGGCCTCCTTTGAGGGTTTTAAGTCAATGGCAGAAGCTTCTACAGCGGCTTCTGGGTAAAACTTGGAGCAGAGGCAGGGACGGGCTTCTCCCTGAGTGTGAATAAGATCGGAGTGGAACAGCCACACTGCACTGGATTATTTTATTATGATTGCCCACCTCCCCCATCCCCAAACCATCCTGATCTCATTGGCCTAGATTGCTGCATATCTCAGAATGATGGATGGGCTGCCTCTCCCTTCCCAGGCAGGGTGGCCGGCCCTGCTACCGAGACACCTCCTCCCCAGCCCCTTCCCAGATTTATTCCCTGTGTTTACGGTGCCCGGAGAGTAATCAGTGTCCTGGGCCGGCTGCGCACCCTGATTATCTCTGCTCGGTTGATGGATGAGGCTTTGGGGAACTTAGATGACAACCCCCTGCCCCTGCTCCCCTGTGCCCTCCCCTGCCTGGGCCTCAGCACCCTTCCCAACCTTCGACGCCTCCCAGGAGTCAGATAACAGGCCTCTGGGCTGGAACCGAAGGAGCGGGTAGTCGTGGAGGAGGAGAGGTGACAGTCTTTGGCCCCCCACCTCTCAGCACTGCTGTGGGGTAACTGGAAAGGGTCTCTGTGGCTCCCCCTTCCCTCCAGGGAGCCTGGGACAGCGGGCAGACAGTGCCACCAGCTAGCTTCTCTGCAAGTCAGCCCCCCCCCACGCACACACACACAGCCCAGCTCTGCTCAGAAGCACCCTTCCCAGAAAACAGCTCCATTATCCTCTCCCATCTCCCATCACTCCATTACTCCTACCCCCTTGGCACTTGTGTACACAGTTTGCACTGTAATGATAATTTGTGCTGGTTTATGTGTTTCTTTACAAGTGTTTTTATGTCCTCTGTGTGTGTATGAGAGAGGTTTATGGTTTGTGTGTGTATGTGTGTGCCCATGCATGAGGTCACGTGCTCTGTGCGTGTGTGTGTCTCTGCTCCTGATCACACTCTGATTGCCATCTTCTCCCCCCGCGGAGGTGGGGGGCTCTCACCCAGCTCCCTGCGGGGAGGGCAGAGTCTGGATCCTGGGGGGTGAGGGGAAGAGTAGGGAGAGGTAGGCAATCAAAGATGATGGCTGTCGAGGCAGGGTCTGCACTGTCCCCCAGCCACCAGTCAGAGAATGCAGAAGGTCAATCTTAGATAACTGTTTTGTCTATAGGATCACAAACAACTGGTTTGACTATATTTTTCCCAGCAAATTGACTGAACCCACTGTTTGTTTTGGAGCCAAGCGGTCTCTGCCTTTTATTACTTACATGTGGCCGTGTATATACCTATGTCTTGTCTTCTCCAGACTTGAGTTCCCGTCACTGGAAAATGGGGATGTGATACTGGGAGGTTTAGAAGGGGTAAAGAATGCATGTGGCCACGTGGTGTGATTAGCACGGTGCCTGGTACAGAGCGAGTCTTCACACCACTTGGCTGTTATGAGCTACTGCCCGCCTGGGGACCCCGGGTCTAGAGGAAGGTCACTTCCCAGGGGCTGGGAAGCCAGGCCCAGGAGCCCTCCCAGCAGTTCATGACCCGCTGGGTGGGGTATCCCTCAGCAGGGCTCCTGTGACCTCTCCATGGTGATGAACTCAGGAAGAGTCAGGCGCTCAGGCCCCTGGTCTCCTGGAAAACCACCCCCCTGCCCAGATGGTCACCTGGAAAGGTGCCTGGTGACCCTTGGAGCCATCCTGTGCCCCCTTCTTAAAGGGTAGTTAGAAGCAAGAGTTACACGCCCTCGACCAAAGTACCCCGGGTGCAGGAGTCCGGCTGCCCCCAGGGCCCGATGCCAGCCCTTATGGAACTCCCACTGCCCTGGGTGTGTGGTGGGAGAGGGGTGGTAGGCCCATTCCTGCACCCACTCAACCCCGTGTGCACTGATGCCTCCAGTACAGCATGGGACAGCGCCAGCCCTCTGACTGGCACCTCAGAGTGCCACCTCTGCATGCCCGTAAGACAGTGGCCTGGCTGGGAGATGGAGAGGAGGAGCTGGGGCCTCATGAGGTAATTGCCTAAGCCCATCACTCTCCCTAAACTCTCCCTGCTGGGACATGAAGAGGCGGGGGTGACTATTAAAGGCGGGTTATACATCTGAGCCCACCTGTCCCCTCCCAGCCCCAGGTCTGGGAAGAGCCTCCCAGCCGGGCCCTCAGCTGAGGATACCTCCTGCCTTGTAGGTGAAGGTGGGGAGGACCAGAAGAGTAAGTCACAGAACCTTAGAGTCTCAGGGTTGGAAGGGGAGTCAAATAATGTAACACCCATTCGCTTCTTAAAACCCCCCAACCACATCCCTACCTGTTGGTTGATCATCCAGCTTCAGCATGAATACCTGCAGTGATGGGGAACTCACCACCCTACATGGAAGCCCATACAGCTCTAACTGCCCCCAATTCTTCCTGGTACTGAGCTGAAGCCTGTATCCCTGAAGCTCCCACCTCTTAGTCCTGTTTCTACCCCCTTGGAATCCTGTAGAACACATCTGATTCTGCACATGGGGGTCCTCCAGGCATTTAAAGATGGCCTCTGGCACCCGGAGTCTTCTCTCCCATGAACTCAGCCAGCCAAGTCTGATACCCTCTCCTTCTCAGATGCTTTCCTGGGAACCAAGTTGTCTAGATCCCCGGTAACAGGTGTGGTGCTCCAAACGCCGGCGGACTGGCCCCGGGATTTCAGCCTAGGCGCCCCCAGCTGCAATCGCTGTCCCAGGGGCCAGGAGGAGGGAGTGGGTTAGCTGCCTTCACCCGTCCCCACCTCCACCTCACCTCTTCCCAGCCCCTGTTTTCCTTTGGATTAACAATAAATTGCAGTGAAAGATCCGTTTATCTCCAGTGGGAATTAAGGAATTAAGCTGGTGAGGGGCCTGAGAGAGGGAGCATATTGCAGAGAATCAGGGCATAGAGGACAGTGGGGAGGGCGGGGGACCCTCTGCCTGCAGTCACCTCACTGTGACGGGGTGGGGGCAGCCCCCTAATTCTCCCAGCAGCCTGTGCCCTAACTGGCACAGGTGGGGACCGGTTGGAATGGGTGTGGTCACCGGTGGGAGGCGGTGCCCACAGGGATGCCTCGGGGGTGGGGGGGGTCTCCTGGCAGCCTCTCCTGTCGCCCCTTGGTGTCTCGTGCCATTGTGCAGTGGCTCTGTGGCATGTCACGGCGCTGGGAGCGCGAGCCACGGCATGTGGCGGGGTGAGGCACCTCACCATCTGACCTTGTGATACACAGACTGTGATACAGATTCTGCAGCCGCAAGTCTGTCCCCCCACCACCACCGCCGCAGGCAGTTCATCAGTACCGTCCAGGCACTAAAAGCGCGTCCCCTCCCCACCCCAGAAGACCCTTGCGGGCTTCTTAGCCGTGGATTCCCGTGGCCATTGGTGAAATGAGTCTTTGGCCCCTGGAGAGTCTGGCCTTCTCTTTATCCTGAGGGTAAACCAGAAGCCTCCTTCCTGAACCCCAGAGGAGGTTAGTCAGGCTCCGCCCCCCAATGCGTCTCCACACGCCTGAGCCCCAGCACCCTGCCCCCCCAAACCCAGGAGGCGTGGTTTGGAGCCCCTTCTGCCCTGTCCCGCAGGCTCGCTGCTCCTTGCCAACTCCCCTCCCCACCCAGCCTCAGACGGTGGTCCCCTTGCCAAACCTGCCAAACCCTGAGGCTGAGCAGGGAGAGATAAGGAGCTGAGCTACGCTTGGAGGGAGGGGGCGGGGAGGGGAGCAGTGAAGAGGGGATGGCTCCTCCCTTGGCCGCCTCTGGGTCACCCAGACACGCCCCCATATAATATTTTCTATCGCTGCCATCCCTCTGTCTCCTGACACCCCACCCGTGTGGGGAGAAGGAGTCGATATTCAATGGTAGCAGCCACTGGGAAGGGTGGGGTAAGATAAAGAGCGAGGCGGGGCTGGGGGCAGTCTGTGGTGGGTGGGGCGGAGGTGGGGCAGCCTCCGGAGCGGGGCGGGGGAGTTCCAGAGGTGCTCGGGATTCAACACTGGTGTAGGGGTGAAGGCGCAAAGTGGGCCCTCAAGTCCAGGAGTCTAGCTGGTTAATAATTAGTAACTCTGGTTAGTAAATCATTCGTGTTTTCTCCCCAATTTCAGCTCCCCCACCTCCAGCCCTGGAGATCCTTCTAGGCTCTGCCCTCCCCCTCTCCCAGCTGCTTTCTGGTCTCTAGAGCCAGCATGGTGTTTAATCTCCAAGAGTAATTAGTGACCTGCAGGCCTGCTCCCACAGGCTCTTTGGAGCACCTAGATATTGCCTGCTGGGAGGGCAGACCCTTTGACCAGCCCAGAGAGCGTCTCAGTACTCACTCTCCTTGGCTCCCATTGACTGATTTGGTTGGGCCCTTTCTGCTGACCAGATGGGGTCCTGGGGTGATCCTGTGGGTAACTCTTCCCTAATCCTTTAGGTGAGGTCAGTTAGTCTACAGATGTTCGTTGAGCATCTATTAAGTGCCAGGTATGTCAAGAAAAAGTACTTTAAGCCATTCAAATTGACATTAAAGCCTTTATTCAAAGGCTTATGGCGTGGGGGGGGGGGCACATGTCCTTGAGGTTTGGCCTTTGGGTGGCATTTTCATCTGTAACTACTGGAACACTTCCCATTGGGAGTTGTCCTGGTTTCCACACCTTTTCCTGACTCCTGGGTGCAATCCCGTCCTGGTGGCTATCAGAACAGTTCTTTCTAGAACTGTTTTTGTAAGCCGTGTGGTCAGGGGACGGGGAGGTGGCAAAGGAAGGGCAGAAAAGGGAAAGGAGACAAGGGCTGAAGCGAGGGCACCGGGAGCCTCTCCTGCCTGTTTCAGTCCTTGGCAAGAGCTGGGGCTGAGCCCAGTTGTGATGTACCGTCTGAAAACAGGTGTCCTCCTGCTCTGGGCTCTGGGATGGCACACAGAGCGGGTCTAGGGAATTACTCAAGTGATTAAAGTCTGCACAGGGCTGCACTGGGCTGCGAAGGAGACACCTGGGCCCTAACCTGGGGGAGGCTTCCTGCGGGGAAGTGACCTTGATGCTGAGACCTGGAGTCTGAGTAGGAGTGGCTGGGGGAAGCGGCAGAGGAGAATGACCAGGGCATTCTGAGGGAGACCAGATGCAGACACACATGAAAGAAGACTAGAGTCTTCTGGAATGTCTTCAGGATGGGGGAGCCGGGAGCTTGTAGCCATGGAGGGGGCTGGGAAGGCCGTGTGGGGAATTTTAGCCTTCAGAGAACAATCCCCTCTATCTGCTCTGTCCAGTTTCAGCCTGACCTGCTCCCCAGACCAGCTGGTCTTACCGCCAGCTGGACAGTCCCGCTTCAGGCCCCACGTACAATCCTCCTCTTCCTGGGACACAGCCCTCGCTGGACTCTGCCCGTTTCTGTACTTGGAACCGCAATTTTGCATTCAGTGGAGCTCTGACCAATTCTTCTCCATCCTCTGCATCTGATTTGTCGCCAGTTCTTATTGGTCCCATTTCTGTCAGACCCCCACCCCTTGCCAGTCCCGACACCATCACCCTCTGAGACGTCCGAGGGCCTCTCCCCATTCCTGGGTGGCCTGCACGCACTGAGAGCAAGGAGAAGCTGGGGCATGTCATGCCCCTGCTCTGCCTGGAGCCCTCCTGGGCTCCCCGGCGCTGCTGTCTTAAACACAGACTCCGTGAAGAGGCCAGGGCTCTAGCCGCCCCAGCTAGCACCGCTGACGTCCTGGGCCAAGCAATTCTGTGCGTTGTAGGGTGTTTAGCACCATCCCTGGCCTCTACCAGGTGGATGCCAGTAGCCTCCTCCCACCACCCCCCACCATGTGACAAGAAAAAACGTCTTTACACATTGCTGATCATCCCCTGGGGGCAAAGTTACCCCCAGGTGGGAACCACTGGTCTAGGCTCTTGCTGTAGCCAGAACCTACTTTTCCAAAGATATCTCCCCCTGCCTGACTTGGGCACATTCAAGTTTGCAGCCAGAGTTAACTGCTCCTGGCTCCTCCACTCCTGCCCCTGGGCCTTGGCTCCAGCTGCTGGCTGAGCCCAAAGCCCCAACATGTGAAAATACCTGTGAAATACCTGGTTCCCAAATGGCCCCTTCCCCAGTCTCCTGGTACTATGTTGTCTGGCGCTGTCTCGCTTTCCTCCCCTCACCCTAGACGCCGAGGTCTTTGCAGGAGAGGTCTCAGCCTTACAGTCTCTGCAGGCTCTAGCTCAGTGCCCTGTACACAGTAGGTGCCCCGTCAATGTACAGTACACCGATGGGAGCTGCTGGCTTGCCCTCCTTCTCAAGCCCAGTAAGCTCTGCGGTTTCCTTCCCCCGCGCACCTCCCCATTTTCCTGGCACTTTGTTTAACCCCATAGCCAAGATGCGAAAACTGCTCTGCTTCCCTCTCTCCTGGCACCTCCCATACTCACGTCGTGTTGTTTGTGGCAAACAGAAGCATCTTTTTGCCATTTCGTCAGCATTTACTAAGTATTTACCTCCCACGCCTTGACCCCTAGGGAGCAGGGGGCTCTGTAGTCGCGCATGTGTGAAGGTGTGTGTGGATGTGTGGTTTCCCAGGGTGTGTGTTGGTGCATTGCTAGGTGCAGGTGTTTGTGTCTGACTTAGAAGTTGTGCCCTCCACGCCAGGGTTTGTTGGGGGTCTGCTCCTCCACTAGCTACTCCACTGGCCAGGCACCCTGCGCTTGTCCCCTCTACACGCCCTCCCTCACTTTTCATTCCTTTGCTCACGCTGTCCCCTCTGTTTGGTGAGCCTGATTTCACTGCCTGGTAAAGTCCCAGTCATCCTGCAAGGCCCTTTCTTCTCTAACTCCTCTCCCCAAGTTCATCATTTTCTCCCTGGTACCATCGTGGCACTTGTGAACATTCCTACCATAGCACGTGATCACGGTATTAGTTCATGGATTCCGTGTCCTTAAGCCCGGGACGGTATCATTCGTGTGTGTGTGTGTGTGTGTGTGTGTGTGTGTGTGTGTGAGTGAGTGTGTGTGTGTGTGTGTGTGTGTGTTTATAATCCCTATTTTCAGGCACTTGATAGATTCTTAATACATGTTTATTAAGTAAGTTGAAGTAAATTGCTTATTTTCCTAAAGCATTTTCTTTGTACTGTTCTAAGAATGTCTCTGATTAATGACTTTGCTTAATCATTCTGCACGTGCCCCCATGTGTTTCTGTGCCTGCAACCGTGCACATACCTACACGTCTATAACTGCACACGTGTGCTTGGTTGGACATGCATGCGTGCGTGGGTCTCTGTTTCAGTGTTTCTGTAGATTTAAATGTGGCTCCCCACCAGTGCAGCCCCTCTCCAAGCCCCTCACCTTTGAGAATTGAAGGAGTGAGGGTGAGGGGGACTGGGTGGTGACTCCCCCCAGGCAGCTTTCTCCAGCCACCTGAGATCTTCCTCCCAGAACTTCCTTCTGACCCCAGCCCATGGTCTGTTGGAAGTGACCCAGGGCTTCCTGTCCATCCTGGGGCAGCCTAGGGTAGGCAGGTTAGGTTGGAGGGCAGAGCCTTCTGTGGCCTAGTCACATCATACCCCCTTCCCGATCCATCTCTGCCCTGTTTAATTGGAATTTGTCTAGTGGAGACCATCTGTTCCATTCCGTCCTGTTTCCATGACAACCAAGTGGCTTGAGACTGAGGTTTGTGGTGAGAGAAGTGGCCTGGGGGATGCTGGGAAAAATCAGTGATGTCCTCCCCCTCAGACCGGCTCTGCCTCGCCCTTTCCTTTCTGCCCTGCCCTCACCCCCAAGCCCAGAGCAAAAATAAAGCTATTGCCTGCCAGGGCGTGAAGTCCCCCAGCATCCCCTCTCCCAGCTCAGCCCAGCCCTGCTCTCTCCCAGGCTCCTTTGGGTTTCGTATACACGGCTCCCTCCGGCTTCCATTCATAAGCTCTTGCCACCAGCAGACTGGGGAGCTAGCCCTGTCCTTCTACCCACACCTGGGATTAGAAGGGAAATCTGGGGGCGCAAAGCCCTGCAGTTTCTGCCTGCACTTTTGAGCCTCAGCCACCCCTGCCTCCAAACCACTTCCTCGCCCCATCCGGGCATCTTAGATCTCCTTCAGCCAGGGAGGACACACATGCACACCCCTCACTTTACAAGCATCAGAACTTTCAACCCACTTTGATGGTTGATGCACTCCCCCCCCCCCCGCCAGCCAGTGTCCAGGGAACCTCGGTCCCCACGGACCTTCCACATGACAGGACTTTGAGAGTGGGGTCCCTTGCTTCCCTCCCAAGGGAGTGAGTGCTCCCTCTGCCGCCTTAGAGACACTCAGGGCCCCCTGTACCCAGGGCTCTCCCACCCACCCCACCCCCTGGCCCTAGTGAGCAGGGTGGCCCCGGCAAGTGCGTGGCAGATAGAAGAACTCTGAGCCTGGGGGGGGTGGGCAGCTCTGAAGCTGGATGGTCCCTGGATTCCCAGGGGCTCAGACAGACTCGGACACACTGGGATGAGGGTGAGGCTTTTTCTCTCCTATTTCTGGACAGACAGTTCTGTTTTCATAGTGTTATTTTCTGCCCTAATTTCCCCATCTATGGCAAAGCCTCTTCCGTGCCTGCTCTATTACCAGGGGACCCGCCAGTCTTCAAAAATAAGTGGTGTGGCTTGTCAGGTGACCCGTCTGTCGCTCTGGTCCCAGGCATAAGGTGCCGCCCCACCTCCTGGATGTGGGGCAGGGAGGCTGCCCAGAGGTGGGGGTCCCAGGATCTCCCCAGTGCCCACCACCCCAGCAGAATCAGTCCGGGGCAGAGGAGGGAAGACCTCAGAACGTCGATGCTCAGAGCAGCTGTGCTGAGCAGGGGACACCCAAATGTGGGGGCTCCGCAACCTTGCAGAGGTCTCCTAGTGGCCAGCCTGCCTGTGTCGGGGTGGGATCTAGCTCCCTGCCACCATCCTTCTTCATGTGCCTCTTCTTTTATTATTGAGACATAATTCACCTACCATAAAATTCATCCTCTTAAATTGTACAATGCAGCGGGGTTTAGTATATTCACAGAGTTGTGAGCCATCACCACTCCCTCATATAGAACATTTTCGTCACCCCGAAAAGAAACCCTGTACCCATTTGCCATCATTCGCCGTTATCCCACCCCCTCCAGCTCCTGGCAATCGCTATCTACTTCTGTGTCTCTGGATTTGCCGGTTCTGCACAGTTCATGTGAGTGGAATCATACCCGGAGTGGCCTTTTGTGGCTGGTGTCTTTCACTGAGCAGCCCATGTGCCTCTTTCCATGTCACCACCCTGATTCAAGAGCACCAGTGGCTCCCAGATGCCAGCAGGGTGAAGGGGGTGAAGTGCAGACCCTTGTCTGGTACAGAGCCCTCTTTAAACTGGCGGCCAGTTCCCTTGGGTGTCACCTCCGCACCACACAGCCAGCACATTAGCCACAGCCAGGCTTTTAAAGACCGTCTTCCCTCTTCCTGTTCCCTCTTCTGCCTCTGAGGGACTCCTGCTTATCCTGCAAGACCCAGCTAAAAATCTCACCTCTTCTGTGCTCCTCCATCACCCTCAGAATCACTCCTCATCTGAACTCCCATGGATTTTGGTTCATACTTTAAAAAACAAACAAACAAAACACAGCACTTATCACTCAGTAATTATTTGTTTTCATGTCTGGTCCTCTGCTAGCCTGAGCTTGCACAGAGAAAGAAAATGTCTTATTCTCTCTTGTTCCTCTGCCTTCCTACCTCTTGCCGCTTCCACCATCGCCTCTACCCAGATGAACTAGCGCTGTGCTTGGCACACAGTATGTGTTCAGTAATGCTTCACAGACTCGAAAGAGCCCGTGTCCAAAGTATCCTGGAGGAGAGAGCCCAGTGCAGGGGACGGCGAGGGCAGCGTGAGGCTTAGGCCGGTGGGGTGAGCGGGAGGCCAGGTGCCCAGGGAGCTTTGTGACAAGGTAAGGGTGGTGGCCTTTACACCTGTGTCTGATGAAAACCTCCCCATCCTTCAAGGGTCCCTTCAGGATGAATGGACTCTCCCTGACCACCCCAGCCTGCAGGGATATCAGTGGTCCTAAGTGTCCTTGCCAGATGGAAACTGCTAGAAGGCAAACGATGGATTCTAAAACCCTCTCCCTCTTCACCCAGCCCCATGGGGAAGAATTGAGGGTCCTCTGGGACCGTCTCTCCTCCTATAGACATTGGCCAACTGAGCATAAAAGCGGGATGATAATACCACGTACTTTGAGGATTTCCTTGAGGAGTAAATGAGAGGGGGCGTACAAATGCTCTGAAAGGAGGAGTAAATGAGAGGGGGCCCGCAAATGCTCTGAAAGGGCCGGGAGGACACCTATTCTCACGTGTGCTATCAACACAGATTAACTGAGGGAAGGGAGCGGAGGCCCGGGGTCTCTGGCTTGAAGGAATCACCCCTTCTCTTTTCTTGTCTTTTATGTCATTTCCAAGACATTAGAAACCCTGATGGGGCAATCCCATACTGTTTATTTGAAACAGGCTGGAAAGCAGACAGAATTGTATTTTCTTGGGAGGACGGTGATGGGGGGGACAAATTGAGCCTCCGCGCCTACTCTGAGCGCTGGGGATGTGGAAAAAAGAGAGTGGTGCTGGGTTGGGGGCGTCGGGAGGTCCCTCCCTCTTCACAGATACCAGCAGTTCTGGAGCAGAGGGAATCGGGTCGTTCCTGCTGCCGGCGGAGCAGTGAGGGGCTGGTGGCCAGGGTGGGGCAGGACCAAGTGAGGCCGGCAGCCTTCTCCACGGGGAGTCACCGGAGCCACTGGCCCTCCCCACGGTGCGATCCGGTTCCCAAGGAGGGTGCCTGGCAGACCTTCTGCCCCTGCAGAAACAAAGCTGCCTAATTGCCTTTAATCTGGGGATGTCAGTCCGATGGTGTTGGTGCTGAATTGTAAGGGGAGATAACATCTTTCCCTTTGAGTGAAACGCTATTTGATCTCTGTGTGTCAGAGGAAGACCTGTGCCCAGGGAAGAGGTGGGACGGAAGGAAAGGTGGAAGGAGAGGAGCGAGGGCCTGGCTCCTGGCTGAGCTGAGGCTCCATTTCTCCCCATAACAATCATAAATAAAGGGGAACAAGCATCGTGCTTGTCTTGGCTCAAGGCCATTGTTAGGTGCAGGCTTCCTCCTCACCCCTGCCCCTCCCAACCTCCCTTTCAGGCCCAGGATGGGGAAGACAGATTGTCTGCAGGGAGAGAGTGGGCTGCCAGCTGTCTTACCTGGAGAGGTGGGAGAGGTGGGCTCCCAAGACCTGAGTGCACCCTCCCCCGCCCTGCCCTGCCTCTGGCCTTGGGTCTCCCTCCCCATCTTTGCAGAGGCTGCTGAGATGTCCCAGGTGATTACAAGGGCCTCCTGACCAGTGCCTCTGCCTCCCCTCCCTACTGTGTCTGTAGTCTTGTCCAAACCTAACCTAGTTCTCCGCTTGCTCCCACTCCCCAACGGCTCCCGTCTCGCTCAGAGAAGAAGCCTGGGCCCTCCATCATCTGGCCCCTGCACCTCTCCCCTCCAGCCACACCCACCAAACTTACCAGGCACACGCCCGCCTCAGTGCCTTTGCACCTCTACTCCTTCTGCCTGCCATGCCCTTGTCCCAGGCGGCCACACGGTCGGCAGGCTCGCCTCCTCGGTCCTTCCCTCAAATGTCCTTCTCTCAGTGAGGCCTTCTCTGGTGACCCTTGGTCTGAAGTTAAGCAGCCCTCGCACATACCCACACAGACACACCCACACAGCCCCCCTGAAAGTCCTGCTTGCCACACCCTGCTCCAGGAGCTGTCCCTGACCTGTGCATCCCAATCCCTCCGACGGTGCCCCACTTCCTGCAGGGTTTTATAGCATCTACAGGGTGCTCTCGCCTCATCCTCCTAGCATCCTCTGCAGGTCAGGGTGGGCATCCCTGATTTACACTTGAGGAAGCTTCTGAGAGGTCCAGGACTTGCTGGAGATTTCCACATGTGAGCGGCAGGCTCTTAGCTGGAGCCGTGCACATTTTTTCTAGAAGCTTCTGCCGGGCTGAGTGGAAGAATGTCCGAGCCCTCCGCCAGCCTTGGGTCTGTCACCGTGGCCTGGGATGCAGGCTGTCCTGTCGTGGGAGCGGCTCACCGCCTGCTGCCCCGTGTCCCAGCTCATCTAGGTCCCCTCCCACCTCCTCCCCTCACTCCCTGGCGTGCACACAGGCCCAGCTGATCTTTCAGCCCTTTTTCTGCATCTGTCCACCTGGCTGGAGAGACCCTCCTGGGAGGGGGCAGGGTGTCCTGTCTTTACCCCAGCGAGGAGAGTCAGACCCCCTCTGAGCCCTCGCAACGCTTAGTACTCCAAGTTATAGATGGAGAGGTGGACACTGAGAGGGCCCGGGAGGACCCCTCCGATGCTTGGGTCGGCTCTCTGCCTCTGGAAGCCCCTCTCTCGCAGCTCTGGGCTTTCTCCATCTCAAGAAACTCTGGGGTAGCCCTGGAAAGATCCAGAGGGAGAAGGAAGACAGCCCTGCCCTCGGTGTACCAGCAGGAACACAATGGCAACCAGGGACACCAGCTATGCGGCCTTGGGTGAGGCACTCCTTCCACCCCAGGTCCACGTCCCTGGTGCTCAGGTGGGGTCCCCAAGCCTGGAGCTGGAGGGGCTCACGGGAGCAGGTTTCTGAAGGAGCTGAGCCCAGTGGGTTGGGAAGAGCGGTGACTGGTCCTGGAGAAGAGGCGTGATGCGGTGGAGTAGATGATCTGGAAGGGCCGAGCGCGCGTTAAATTAACCTGGCAGTGAGCTACCTTGCGTCGTATGCGATTGACCCTTTGGGGATCTCACTTGGAGCGTTGCAGTTGGGGGGAGTTACCTTAGCAGTAATGCAGGGTGACAGGAATCAAATGTGGAAGTCACACAGGAAGCGGGATTGCTGACATGGGCCAAGTGTGCTTTCGGGGAAAGAGCGTCAGCCTCGGGGTTAGGAGTCCTGCTCAGCCACTTGTCGCTGAGTCACCCTGGGCACTCTCTGGCCCCAGCTTTCCCATCTGTACAGCAAGAGTGTTAGACTAGGGCTTCCCTGGTGGCGCAGTGGTTGAGAGTCCGCCTGCCGATGCAGGGGGCGCGGGTTCGTGCCCCGGTCTGGGAGGATCCCACATGCCGCGGAGCAGCTGGGCCCGTGAGCCATGGCCGCTGAGCCTGCGCGTCCGGAGCCTGTGCTCCGCAACGGGAGACGCCACAACAGTGAGAGGCCCGCGTACCGCAAAAAAAAAAAAGTATTAGACTAGCTGTCCCTGTGCAGTCCCTGCTGACCCATCCTCGGTGTACAGTGATGTGCGTGGGACCAGTGACTAGACTTCACCACTCGGGAAAGTCCAAGGCACTCAGAGACCAAGAAGGGCACAGGAGAATGTGGTGCTGGGACTTCCCAGGGGCCAGCTGGTCCCTGAGCCCTGGGGATGTCCGAATGCCTTTGCTGTCAGACATCTCTCTGTCCCTTTGGCAGCCAGCGTGAAGGCCCTTCCTGACTACCTTTGGGCCTCAGAGCAGAGCCAGGCAGGACCTGGCCCCCTCTGTCTCTGCCAGGAGCGATTCTCAAACCCACCAGCGTCCCGGACGCTTTCCACCGGGGTGGGGGAAGCTCAGCACCTTGGCCCCTCCAGTTGTACCAGCATCAATCCGTTCTCAGTGACTGATCACTAAGGCCTGCGTGCAGGCGCTGGCAGGGTGCTGGGATCCAGCCTTGAGCAGGTGGGCGCCGTCTGTGTCCTCATGGAGCTTGTGGTCTAGCAGGGAACAGTGAACAGGTTACTACAGGTGTGGCAGTAGCCAAAGAGATGGCCTGGTGAGAGCACACAGCAAGGAGGCTTAACCCAGTCTGGAGGGACCTACAGGATGAAGGGACACTGGAGAAAGAGGAGAAGGAAAAGGGAAGAGCACACGTGGGGGCCCTGCATCTGCAGAAGGCATGGTACTCCTGGGTGCTGGTAGGCGTGACGGGCAGCAGCACCTTGAGATAACGTTTCCCGCGCCAGGCTCCGCTCTCAGTGCTTCGCTTGTAGAAATTCACTTAATCTTCCCAACAACCTGTACGGAGTTTACTGGCATTTTCTCCATCTTTATAGATGAGGAAACAAGTACAATACAGAAAGCGTATAGTCACACAGCTAGCCAGTGGCAGAGCTGGGATTTGAACCCAGGAGCCTGATGCCACAGCCTCTCTGCTGTACAACTCGAGAGAACTGGGATCTCCAGCAGATGCCCCTGATGAGGTAGGACCAGGACAGGAGCAAGTGGCAGGGCCAGGCCTGGCCCAGCCAAACTCAAAAGGGAAGACACGCTTTCTTGCAGCACAGAGCAGGCTCGGCAGTATACAAACAGCCTCTTCCCCCAGTCTGGGACTGGCCTGGATGGCATCTGGTGGTGGCTGACCCTCTCCCGGGCTCTGAATCAAAAGGCATGGGGAAATGCACTTGCTTTTCAGTGAAAGGGATCAAGATAAAACAGCAGGAAGAATTTCCCAGCTGTCATGACCATACGCTATTAAAACAGGCAGCCGAGGGGGGTGGAGGCCCCTCACGGAGAAGGTCAATGTCTTGGTTGTGCAGAGCTGCAGAAGAGGGGAGTGGAGGCTGGGGAGGTATGGGATGACCCCTCGGCTCAGCTCCGAAGGTGAGATACAGTCAGACAGATCGCAGGGCACCGTCCCACAGAAAGAGACATCCGCTGTCCCCAAGCTGGTGCCACCCTTTTCCTGGGACCCTGTCTGCCCCAGCCCTGCCATCGGACTTCATTAAATTGCATTTTCCCAGAGCAGGGCAGGCCAGTGACAGAATGAGTCAACGCCAGCTTGCTACAACTGTCGCCCCTGGAGCCGGCGGGCATGGAGGGAGATAATTGGGAGTGGTTTGACAGCTTAATGTCTGGGGTTGGCTTCCCAGAGCAGTGGAGGGGTGGGGCAGGGTGGACGGAGGAGGCAGGGTGATGGGGGCTGCGTCCATCCAACACCTTTCCGTCCATTTCCTTATCAGCAGCTTGTTGGGCAGGAAAATAAACACGGGGAAGGAAATTAGATCTGGAGAATAAATGAGGCTTTCTTTATTAATTTGTCAGAACTAATTAACATCTCTACCAAATTCATCTCCTCTCCAGCTGCCCCCCTGAGCAGAAGGAAGGGAGGAGTCTGGAAGAGGCCGGATCTGGGCTTCGGGGTCCCGTTCTAGGGACTGCAGGCTGAGAGGGACCCCACCAAGTTCTCTTGTCCACTTACCTGGGGTGCTGAGTCCCGTTGTGGGCGGCACAGCTCGGGGTAAAGCCCCAGAAAACCCCAGCACCAGGTCTCAGCGACTTCACCTCTCTGAGCTTCTACCAGAAACCGAGGCAGGGCCTGCCTCTCCACCAGGGGCGTTGGGAGAACGGGAAGCAGCAACTATTGATACCTTCTGGGTGCAAACTCAGCTCTCGATGTTACTATGGGTGATGGAACATAAGTAAAGCACTGGAAAGATCTCACAGTTTCTTCGTATTCACAAGGTCGTTTTGGTTTGACCCTAACAGTAACCTCAGGAGGTATTAAGAAACAGTCATTGGTGTTCCCATTTCACAGATGACCCAAAGGGAGCACAGAGTGGTTAAGGACCTTATGGAAAACACACAGCACATCGCTGTAGAGGCAAGACCAGAACTCAGCTGGGCAAGTGCTCTGCTCCCCGGCACGGCCCATCCCACCCCCACCCCTGGGCTCTGCAGAGACCTGACTCATAGCCAGAGTCTCACTTACTAACAGATGCCTCACTTCCTGGGTTTGAGCTCAAGGTCTCCAGCCCAGAAGCCTGCCCTCGCTACCGGGCACTCCTTCAGGCTGGCCCTTGACGTGGGCGAGAGTGGGGGTTCGTCTTGCAGAGTGGGTGCCTTCCCTCACCACCCGCCCCCATCCCAGAACCGGGCCCAGCCCCGCCACTTTGGAGAATAACCAGCTCTGAGAAAAGCTCTCCACGCCAGGCAGAGGAGAAGCCCTCGAGAACCAGCCACGCCTTGGTTGCAAAATCCAGTCTGTTCTCTTGCCTGCCGTGCTGTGGTAGCATCCTAGAGGTTCCATTCCTGCCAACCGGCTGCTCCCGGGGGGCCCTGGGAACACGTGGAGGTGAACACTGCCCAGCCGGTAGCATCAGCCCGAGAGCTCATTGCCTTCTGTGTGTGGAGCCGGTTGGGGGCTGCCTAGAGAGCAGAGGCTCCTGGACTGGTCAGGCTGGGGGGAACCGGAGGAAGCGTGGACTGTCCGGCTCCTGTATGTGAAATGAGGAAACTGAGGCCTCAAAGGAGAAAGTCCCATGTTTGGCTCATGGTGCCACCAGGGCCAGCACCTGGGTCTCCTGACCCCCAGCCCCGGCCCCTTCATGAACTAGGTGTTAGCGCTTGGTGAATGGCATCACAACAAGAGGAACGTGTTACATCAGGGACCCTCAGAGCCAAGAACAGGCTGAGGGCTGGTGGCAGCCGGACAGGGCAGCATCCCTGCTGGGGGAGGGGAGGTGGGACATCTGCCTAGCGGGGCCAGACCACAAGGCCCAGGTCCAGAGGCAAGATCACTACCCCCGTGCCCTCTGGGCCTCCTGGCAGAGCTCTCAGGAGGGGCCTCACCCCTACAGGGCACACGGCCCTGCTCCATGCCCTCAAATCATGGACCGGTAGTAGCCAGGCACCTCATGGGCAGCAGCACCGTTCTCTTCAGAGCTTGTCTTATTTTGCAAATGCCCTCAGCAGACCCACTAGTGCCGGCGGGGTGGGAGTTAGAATTCCCATTGTACCGATGGGGAACGGAGACCCAGAGGCTCTGAGTTTCCCCGTCTTCGTGGGCCTGAAAAGCAGCGTCCTTGCTCTGGAGGCCTTAGAGAGCAGGGGGTTTTCGTCCATGCTCCTCTGCTCACGGACTGTGGTGGTCCAAGCACCTCTGAGCCTCGGTTTCCTCAGCTGTCTCCTAACGCCTGCTCTGGGAGGCAGTGCCCATGCCCAGTGAATCCACCAGTGTCTTTCAAAAGGCCACACCCCAGGCTCCTGCCGCCGTCCCTCACACGTCTGTGAGCGATGAGGGAGCTGGGAGAGATGTCAGAAAGGAGCCCTCCCAGCCGTTCCGTGACTCCAGCCAGGCCCAGAAGCCCGAGGTGCCAGAGCGCGGGGGTGTGGCAGGCAGCTGGGATGGGGGCCTCTGCCCTCCAGGACTCGGGGCCAGGCCCTGACAGCGCTGGATGTGGCCAGCTGGGGTGGTGGGAGAAGGACCCAGGGAGAGAGTGGAGCTGGCAGACTTGGCGTTGGCTGGCTAGATGTGGGACAGAGTCCCAGAGTTCCTGCGAGTACACTCAGAACTTTGTTAGAGGTACTGGGAAAGGAGGTCGGGAGAAGCCCCTCAGCCCTCGTCACACCTCCGGCCCCTCTGGTCCTTCTTTCTCCTGCATCTTCAGGGCCCACAGTATGAATACACGTCTGTGCTGGCACCCACCCCGGAGGCCCCTTACCCTCTGCGGGGAGCACACTCCGAGCTCTCCTGGGTCCCCAACCACTTGCCGTAGGACTCCAGGACCAGGCCACGCACCAGATTAAGGATGCTGATTTGGAAGAAAAACAATTGAGCTGAGATCTATCAGGGAGCTTTGAGGCTGTCCATTCTTCTGCAGGAGGGCACAGGGCAGCTTCTAGAAACCAAACAAATGGGGGTAGCCTTAGTGTTTGGGGAGGGTCTGGAGCCTACTTTGGGATGCTAGAGAGGGCCTACTCCAGCCCTGAGGGATGGTCTCAGCTTCCTGGCTCTGTCCATGACCCCTAAGTACCTACATACCAGCTGCCACGTCCTGAGCAATTACTCTATGTCACACTATCCATGAACATACATTATTTTATTGAATCCTTATAGCCATATAGTGATCAAACATTAAGTCCATGTTACAGATAAGGAAACTTATCTCATGAGCGCTCACTGCCAGTGAGTGGAAGAGCTCAGCCCAGGTCTGTCTGCTACCACCCGCGTCCCCTCCCTACCTCTCCCGTTTTCTCCTTAAGAGGAGGACCTGCCTGATCTCCAGCTCTGGCACCTGATCCAACAGGCCCCAGCACACCACAGGATAGAGTGTGCTTCCACCGCAGTAAGAGGAATTGAGGACAGACTTTAGGAAGGACTTCTCCGTCAATGAAGTGTCTAGAACATTTTAGCAGTTTCCCAGGGAAAATGACAGGATCTCCTACTATGAAGACCTTGAAAGAAGGGGAAGAGATTTATTTAGTCACCTAGGTAGAGTTTTGGGGGGTAAAGCCTTGTCAGAGGCAGAGGGTAGTATATGACAGCCCCTCTCTCTAACCTCTGGTTGGGCAGTTCAGAGGCTCAACCTCTGCCTGGGCGTGACTGCCCTCTGTTGCTACCGCATGGCCCAGAGGGTCAGGTATGGATGTCGCCTTTCTAAGGACCTGCTTTCTTGCCCAGGTCCACTTGGAGCCCTTGCCAACTGATGCCTGGGGCGGCATGTGGGGCAAGGCAGGGCCTGGGTAGGTGTGGTGCCCGGCTACCTGTCCGGGCACCAGTTGGCTCTATGGGGAGAGCTCAGCCACTCCAAAGCCCCAGACTCTGCTCCTTTTCCCTCCCTTGCTCCCAGAACTGGGCTGGGAGGAGACCCAGACTGGGCAGGTCACCGAGGACTTCAGCCTCTGATGCCCCCCCTGTCCTTCGGGGAAGTCCATCTTATTCACTTCAGCAAATCCGCAGAGAACCTACGAATGTCAGCCAATGAGTTGGGCACTGCCTGCCTAAATAGCTGAAATCTGGTCTTAGGAGAGGTTCTAACTGAAGAGACAGAAAAACAGAGGGCAGTCTCATTCTGAAAGTGCACAGAAGCCACTTTTTAGCATTGCAAGTTGGCAAATTTCTCAACCAGTGGGCCTCGGTTTCCTCCTCTGTAAAATGGGAACGTCAGTACTTGCTCCAAAAGATGGAAGTAAGAATGATGTGAGATCCTAAACGGGAAGCACTTCCCAGTGCCTGGAACGTAGGAGTGGTTCAATCAGTGTTGGAGGAACTAAAACAGCTTGCTGTTAGAATTCTGGGAGGCAGGAAGCACAAATACTAGTACTTACTTTTAGGGGTGAGGGAGCCCACAAAGGAGGGAGGACTGAGCCTCATATAAAACAGGGACACACACAATCTGTCTAATCACTTTGAAAATGAAAAGTTGCTGGGAAATGCCAACCTGTCTGATGGGAACAGGGCTGGAGCAAAGATGAAGAGACACAACAGGGCAGATTGTATAAAATAAAGTGCATATTTTTAATTGCTTGAGTTCACATCTCATAAAAGGAAAGAAACTATAGCACAAGCCTTAGCCATCCCCCCCCCACTTTCTCTGCCATGAGCCAAGAACCAGTGCCCGCCGGCCTGTCTTGGGTTCAAAGCGTCTCCCTGCCCTAGTCCTCACGCCAACCTGCCCACCCCCTGCATCCACTGCGGGTGAGAGGGGCCTTCCCCTGAGCAATGGGGGCACTGCCCCTCCCCGGGCCAGCCCCTGCCCGCTGTGGTGGGCAGCACCTAGAGTTGTCAGGCCTGCTGGGAGATGGGGAGATGGGGGTGGTGTGGGAGATAGGAGTTAAAGGCAGCTCCCCCAACCTCTGCCTGCCGGCCTCCTGTTGATTGTAGCTTGTTGTCAGGGTGAAATGGCACAGCTAGGTCCCTGTTGTTAGGCCTCGCAGGACTTTTCCCCAGACGGTGGAGGCTAGGTGCTGCTTCCTGCCTTGCCCTATCTACAGCCAGCAGTCCTGCTCCCAGGGCGTGTCTGAGCCTGTAACCTGGGAAGCCGAGGCCTTGGGCCAAAGCCCGCTGAGCCAACTCTGCTTCCTTCCCACCCTGGGAACCCACCCTTTCCGTGGTTCCTGCCAGCCCTGGTCCCCACGTCCTCTGAGGTGGGACAGACCTCCCAGCCACCTGCCTGTCGCTCTCTGTTCTCCCCTTCATTCTCCCCGCCCACCCCTGGCCCCCGAGCCCTGACTCACTCCCTCACTTCCCACTCAAGCTGTTCTCTGGGACGTGTCGGGACAGGGCGCCCGGGTTCTGGTCCTCCAGGCTCTGGCTCTGCCCACTCTCAGTGGGGGTGGGGCACGTGGGGAGGATCTGCTTTGACCTGCTTCTTCAGGCTTCCTCCCTCCTCCACCCCGAACCCCGAGGGGGCAGGCTGGTGGTGAGCTCCAGAGCGCCTCCTGATTCACCCTTAAGGGCCCCAGCCTGGGGCCACTGAGGGGAGTAGGGAAGAGGGGCGCTGGCCATCTTCGCCTTGATCTGGGCCAGCTTGGGTCTCTGAAAACAGGACGTGGGACGCCAGCCTGCCCACCAATGACTCCTACCCAGAGGCCTTCACTCAGCCAGGCGCCGTGTCTACACCATTCCTCTTCTTCATCCCTTTGGGACCAGAAGAGTAAAAGAAGCATCAGGAGACTTGGATTCACTCTCTGATCTCAGTTAATTTATTATAGAGCCTCTAGTAATCACCTCACCCTTCTGGGTCTCAATTTCAACATCTACCACATGGGCGGCACCTTCCTCTGGCTTGTTCCAGGATCCAGGATCATCAGGGTAAATGGGGCTGGAAGAGAAGACTGATGGGATTAGCCCTGGCACCCTGGACTGGACTGCAAAGGAAGGGTTGGGGTGGGGGGGGTCTTCCCACCTCCCGTTGGGGCCTGGAATTGGATGCATCTCTCACATATGGGGCCTCTCAGTCTTTCTCTTATAGAGAATCCTTCCTTTTTATACATAATCATGGCATTCTCCAGGGAGTCTTTGATCGTGAGCTTTCTAAGAAGTCTTGATTAAAAGATCTTAATGACTGGAGCAGTCAACAGAGCACCCCGTCCGAGTCTGTCCTCTGAGATGTGACTGTAGCTGGGCTCGCAGTTCACTGAGCAAACACAGATCGGGGTCCTGCCTTGTGTGGGCACTGCAGCTTCAGAGTAAGAGACAGCCCACGCTGGGCACCCGGGGAAGGCTCGTGCTGTGGGCGCTTGAGCACAGAGCTAGTGGCCAGGGGACCTGAGTGTTGAGTTGGGTGGGAGCTGGTGTGGCGGGTGGGGACCTCGGAGGGCCCAGAGGAGGAGCTGGGAATACAGGCAGGGGGACAGATTGTGAAGGCTGCTAAGCTGCTCAGATTTGCCTTAGAGTTCGCCCGAGGCAGTGGAAAGTGGGGGTGGGGAGGGCACTGGTGTGACAAGGTCTGCTTTGTGTTCAAATCCACTTGTGGCTTAGACAGGCCACTTCACCAGCCTGAGCCTCAGCTTCCCAACATGAACAGGAAGGCTTCACTGGGAGGAATTTTGTGAGGGGGAAATGAGATTCCGCGCCTCACAATACCTCTTAGATAGTGAGCACTTACTAAAGGTCCGCTGTTTTTAGTGTAATCTGTGCCAGGACTCCAGATTAGAAATGGTGGAGGCCTCAATTCCCAGTTGAACTGCAGTGTCAAGGGCTGTATTCTAGAAATCCAGAGGAAGGAGAGTCAAATGGATATAATGAGGTGACTGATGCGATGGGGCCCTGGGAGGGACGGGGGTAGTGAGGGAGCAGCTGGAGAGAAGAGTTCAGTGCGGAGCTGCCCAGTTGACAGGTGCACGCGGGGGGCCCTCAGCACGGAGGCGTCATCAGGGCCTTAGGGGCACGTGGACCCACCTAGAGCTGACCAAACGTCCACAGCCAGGCAGCCGGTCCTCTCCCCTCCTTCATCTCATGCTCCTTCCTCCAGTCTCCTCCCTCCCCAGAATAGTACAAAATCTCTAGGTCACCGTGAGGTTCCAGGGGTGAATGTCTTCATCACTTCAGGATGAGGCTGGTTAGTGTGAGCCAAGCAAGAAAGATACAGGAGATGCCTTAAGAGACGCCCATCTAGGGGCTTCCCTGGTGGCGCAGTGGTTGGGAGTCCGCCTGCCGACGCAAGGGCCACGGGTTCGTGCCCCGGTCCGGGAAGATCCCACATGACGCGGAGCGGCTGGGTCCGTGAGCCACGGCCTCTGAGCCTGCGCGTCAGGAGCCTGTGCTCCGCAACGGGAGAGGCCACAACAGTGAGAGGCCCGCGTACCGCAAAAACAAAACACAAAAAAAGAGACGCCCATCTAGCCCTTTCCATACAGACCAGACAGGAGAGAGAATCGCAGCTAGAGGAGGTGTAGAGGTCCGTAGCCTTCCGCGACCGGCCCACCGCTCTTTCTTTCTACACCTGACTTGTCTCCCGGCTTGATGAGCTATTCGCTTATCTAATGACCCAGAGGCAGGGCCTTTGTAACCACAAGAGAAACAACCACAGTATATTGCTATGGGCCGGTGTCTGGCTGATAACTGTCCCCAGGTACTCTCACACCCGCTATCACAGTATTGAGTCCAGGTGGCTACAGTCACACCTTCCCACTTCTCTTCTTCCAGGGCCCAGCCCTGCCAGCTCCCCCTTTCCCCGTTCCCACCAACTTCCTGGCGACTTTGAATGAGTTGCTCTTCTCCGCACCTCTGTTTCCTCCCCTATAAGTGGGAGCTTAGGCCAGATGGTCCCCATCTAAGGGGATGCACCACAGCTGAAGGATTCTCAGCCTGGTCCTTCCTCCCTGGGTCTGTGTGAGTTCTCTGTCCCTTTGACTTTCCTATCTATTTATACACAGAATTCACCCACAACATTTCCGTTTTCCAATAGCATCATTAATTACCCCAGTAATTAAACCCAATTAGCAGTTGTAGGGGCCTTTCTGAGTGAGGAGCCATTAGCCGGGGTGAAAATGCATGGGAATGAGAGAGAAAGAAAACCCACCCTTTCCCAGCATTAAAAATGAAAGCCCGAGACAGCACTGCAAAGCAGAGGGCCCCAATTAAAGCTGGGGCCTCACTCGTTAAGCTAATTTGACGTGCCATCCCACCCAGCAGCCTCTGATGGGAAGCCCGCTGGTAGAGCTGGCTGGGAGATGTGTCCAAGCTTCCTGCTCACCTTGTGGGCTAAGCTGGGCCCCCAAGTACCCCCTCCAGCCCCCTGCTCAGGGAGGGACATGAAGAGTCTGCCCATTTTTCATTGGCACCCGCTGCCCACTTCCGGGGGCTTCAGGTAGCTAATAACCCAGAGTGGATGGGGCGGGGCTTGTGGAGGGGACGACGTGGTGGTGGAAGTGTGGTACAGGCCAGCTGGGAGGAGCAGGGATGAGAAATGAGAAGGAAAAGAAAAACCCGACATTTCTAGGGCCTTGGGAAAGGCAGGGGTTGCAGTCACTCTCCTGTCTGGGCCCGAGGCTGAGGGGACTCCCCCCGCACACCCGGGGATGGCGATGAAGAGTAAGTGAGGTTATATATGTCAATGCCTGACACATCATAGGTGCTTAACTGATGGTGGCCAGCGTTAGCCCTTTGCACGCCTGGTCCTCCTAGCTCCACATCCCCGGAGGCCCTGGGGGAAGATGTGAACACCAGGCTTCACAGGTGCGGAATCCCAGGGACAGAAAGAGGAAGACCCAGAGCCAGAGATCAGACTGGAAGTCGAGTTTCTTAGCTCCTGGACTGGGAGGAAAAGAGAGCAGAGGAAGAATGATTTGGGAGTGCCCAGAATTATCCCTTTGGCCAGGGCTGCCCTGGGCCCAGTAGTCCCGCTAGGAGTGGTATTGGGGGGCTCAGCCTCACCCAGAGCCTGGATGAGAGGGGGGATGGTGTCTGCCTTCCCAACGAAGAGCCCTTCCCAGCCCCATCAGCATGGCTGCCAACAGACAAGGGTCCCAGGTGTCACGTGCACCCTCACCCACGATTCTGGGGCTCGGTAGGTGTGTGCTGGCCACTCGTCTCCTCATGGAGGGGGGAGGGGGGAGGCCGCGGGCAGCCGGTGTTGTTTTGAGGAGCATAGCCTCTGGAGCCAGCCTGCCGTGTCAAATAGGCTTCACCGACTATGTGACTTTGGGCAGGTTACTTGACCTCTCTGTTTCCTCATCTGTAAGATAGAGACAACAAATGGTACGTAGCTCCCGGAGTTGTTGTGAGGATTAAGTGAGTTAATATCTGTAGACATTCAGACCTCGGCCTGGCACAGACAGGTAATATACATGTGTTAACTGTTCTTACCGTCCACTGGCAGGGGGCTGGCAGGGGCCCGGCAGGGAACGTCATCCTTTGGTACTTTCTGTGCTAGGGAGGGAGGGGAGCATGTGAGACCCCTGGCTTCTGCTGCTAAGGGGCTGGGCTCAGCCTTGGGGCAGTTGTGGGTAGCAGGCAACACCCTTCCCAGACTTAGTAGAACGTGGGGGTCTGCTCCCCACCACACGTATACGCATCCCGCCAGGGGCCACTCCTGGCTTTTGGGGGCCGCTCTCGGCAATGCGGTGGGCAGGGCGAGGAGGGCATGGGAATGGGAAGGAGAGGGAGGGCGGAGAAGGGAAGGGAAGCAGGTGGCCGCAGAGGCTGGGCTGCATCCCCGCCGCTGGGTATTGTGCCCTGCTGACTACGTGCTAGCTCTCTGCAAGGCAGGACGAGAAGCAGGTCCTGGCATGCCGGGCCCCTACCCAGTGACTCCTGGAACCCTAACAAGTCTGAGCTGGAAGTGGGACTGGGCGAGGTTCCTGATAGATTCATGTTGGGCAGAGGGATGGCGGGGGCGAGAGGGTGGGGAGAATGGGAAAGACCACCCCCCCAGTCGAAACGACGGCACTGCCCGTGTCGGGGGAGAGTGGGCAGGGCTGGGGGGAAGTGACCAGGGCTTGGGGTTTTCGCCTCCTGCCTCTTGGGTTCCCTCTCACCCCACCTGCCCTGGCCCGACAGGGTGGGAAGAGGACAGGCTGTGACAACGGCAGGGACCTTCTCCTCTCAGCATTTTGCCAAGAAAAGGGTGATGATTTCAGCGCCGCTGACAAAGGAAGTGGTGGAGAAACGAGGGGGAGGGAAGATGGCAGCCCCATGGGGCCAGGCAGGAGGGGTCATTTGGCACAGATGCCCTCACTCCATCCTTTCCCCGGCCAAAGAGGTGGATGTGCTCAGGCCCGTTTTACAGGTGAAACAGGCTGGGCTTCGGGGAACGTGTGGGACATGATCGTGGGTCCCACTGCTAGTGACGGCTGCTGCTGAAATCACAGCAGGACAAACTGGGTAGCATGTACCCCATCACCACCCCTTTCAGCCTCCTGGGCGCCGGGGAAGGGACAGCCCAGGAACTAGACATGTCTACAAGGTCCTGGGCCATGGGGTGGCGTGGGGAGAGAGCAGGATGAGCCCCCCGTCAGGCAGATCCACCCACAGAGGGAGGCCTTCTAGCTCAGCCAGCCTATCCCTGCAACTTGATGTCAGGACCCTTTGAAGACCCTGCTTTCTCTGGCCACCCCAGTCGGGGATTACTGGGTAGGACAAAAACCATGAGCTGTGACTGCCTTCCTTCCGGGGTACCACAGAGCTGAGGCTGAGTTCAGATCTGGAGTGAGTTGAGGTTAGAACCACATGTAGGATTGTGCTTCACTCTGTGGTTAAAAGCAGGAAGAGGTTAGCACAAGTGTTAGGGTCGTGACCCAGGTCTGCGGTCTAGGTTGGCACTGACACGGCGACTTCGCTGGGGCTGGTTTGGGGGTTCATACTGCGGCTTGAGGAGAATGCTATTCTGGGTTACCGTTGGGGTAACAGTGAGTTGGGGGTGTCACAGCTAAGGGGTGTTAGAGAGGTTGGGGATCCAGCACCTCCTGCTTATGTTTGGAGGAGAAATGGTCATTTTCACTTAAGCCGTGCGCTGGGGAGAGAAGCGGGGCTGGGGGTTGCAGCTGAGCCAGAGTGGGTTGAGCGTGGGGGTGTGCAAGAGGAGGGTGTTCTGGATGTGACGGAAGGACCATTGAAAGACTCTCTCTTCCCTTTTCCCAAAGTTCTGCTCACCTGTTGCATCCCGTGACCCAGGCCACCCCAGGCCTCATTCAAATGCTACTCAGAACGAAGTCCGAATTTCTGAGGCATCGGGAAGTGTCTCCTCTGTGGGGTTTGGGTTCTCCCATCGGCCAAGGGAGCATAAGGACTGAGGTTTACCTCCTCTTCTCTACCCCAGCAGGCCCTCGGCCCTGACCTGAGGGACCCTAGCGGCCTGCCTTCCTGGCCCAGCTCCAGCCCCCCACTGGAGACCCTTTAGGGGAGGCCCCTGGGGCAACACTAGCTGAAGAAGGTCAATCAGAGAGAAACTGTGACCCGAGCATTTGCCGGTTCCCTGCTTCCTGCCCTCGCCTCTTGTCTGCACCCTAGACCCTGCCCAGTACGGTGGTTTAATGCTGCCCGGTGTGCGTGAGGTCAAGACTGCTCCCCGCCCGCCTGAAGCCCAGGAGCGGAGCTCATAGGGTGGCACGGAAGGCTTTCGGGGGATGGAGACAGTCCTGAACTGGGAGGTGTGGAGAGGGAGGCTGACCTGCTGACGTCTGGGGCCAGGTTGTGGCAACCCAGACATTCAGGAGGGGCTTCACCAAGGAGGGGCTGTGCAGGGAAGGGCCCTTCTGCTGCACCCGAGACACTTCCCCTGCACCCGAGTCCAGATGCAGAGGAGGCCCCGTCTGCAGGCCCGGGAGCACCCTCTTCCCATCCCCCATCCCCACAGTCAACAGAAAGCGTCCCAGGAGCCAACGCCCAAGGCCTGGCTCTGTCCTTGTACCATCTGTACAGGGAGGGGGCCCAGCAGAGACCCGGCCCCTCCTGCCCTGCCTGGCAGTATTACGTCTGAGCTAAGCCTTGGGCTGCAGTGTGGCTACAGTATTGCTCATTTGGTCCAGACGGACCCATGTGTCCTGCCCAGGGATGAAATAGCAAGTCTGGCGCCTGCAGCAGCCACCTTCTCCCTCCCAGGCTCCTTCTCCTTCTTAAGCCTCTTCAGAAGCAGGTAGAGGGGAAGAGGTTGTCCTGGGCCCTAATCACTGACCCCACGCCCTGCCAGGAGTCCAGGGTTGCCACTGTGCTGTGGCTACAAAGCGTCGTCGCAGAGGCGGCTGCGTTTCAGCACTAGGGACCAGTGAGACCGAGGCCTTCCTGTGTCTCCCCCCCGAACCCCAGCATCCCTCCTGAGACCCTCAGTGCTGCACCAGCAGGGCAAGTCCCGTGTAGTCCTGCCACCCTGTCATTGTCCTCTGAGCAGCAGCGGCCCCACCCACCCTGCAGCCTGGACGATCCCTCCCACTGCAGCCCTAGAGTCCCTCCCGGCAGGAAGAATTCTTACCCTAAAGCCTTGCCCAGGAGGAGCCCCCAGAGGCGGGGTGGGCGGGGGCGACAGGACGCAGAGCTGCCAGCCCACGTGGAGGAGGCTGGGGTGTGGACGGAGGTGCTGGGAGCCGAAAATGCCAGTCCAGGGTGCGATGGGCACAAGGGCTGGTGCTGTAGATGCCACAGGGAGGGGTGGTGTGTGTGTGTGTGTGTGTGTGTGTGTGTGTGTGTGCACGCGCGCATGCCCACTCATCTCCTGAGGCCTCGAGGCTGAACAACCTGCACAGAAGCAATCAGGCCACCTGCCTTAAAAGGAAAGACAGAGGCGAGCCAGGCCGGGGGTGAGAGGAGCAAACGGCAAAACTTAATGACTTTAATATGAAAGAATTTGCCACTAATTAAGCACAAGCACTCCACTAACGCAGAGAACACATGTTGTGGATTTCACTTAAGCAGGAACCAAATGAGGTGACAATCCTTCCGAGATGATAGCAGTTTACCAGCCGAAGGAAGATGCTGCCGACCTCATTTCTGCTCTTAGAAACACAGCCCTTTTGTCTTTGCGGCCTCTTGGCACTGAGTGTCTCCCTGTCTGCGCCTGTCCCCGACTCCCCCTTCCCCATGCTCTTCTGTCCTCTGAGGACTGCACACCACCCTGTCACCCATGTTCTGACAGCAAGCAGCAGTCAGGTGCAAACTCCCTAGGCCTCCTGTTCTCTCCACCTGTTCCCCCCAAACACGCACCTCCTCCACCGGGTCGGGAGCAGGCTCTCCAGACAGGAGCCGGCAGCTCCTCTGCCCCGAGAGAGATCAGGACACTTCCCCTCCGGAGTGCCCCCAACCCTCTTCCCCACTCCCCTCCTCACCCAGCGGGCTAAGGTCTGCCCTGCGCATGCATCCCACACCCCAACACCCCTGCCTGAGCTCCCTGCCCTTTCCTCTAGGCCAGTGGTCTTAACTGGAGGCAGTTTTGCCTCCCGGGGAACACTCGGCAATGTCTAGAGATGTTTCTGGCTGTCACACCTGAGGGAGGCTGCTACTGCGTGGAGCGGGTAGAGGCCAGCGACGCTGCTAAATGCCCCACGGTGCACAGAACGGTCCCCACAGCGAGGGGTTATCAGGCCCCACGTGTCAGCAGTGCTGAGGCTGAGGGCCCCTGCTCCGGGGGAGTGGCCTAATCACAACAGGGACTTGCCCGAGATCACATGGTGGGTTGGTAGAGCTGGGATGGAAACCAGCTTACCTGACTCCTAGGTAGCTCCTTTCCCCAAGACTATAATAGTGACAAGAATACAACCACTTGTGTAGCATAACTGTGCCAAGCACTGTGCTAAGAACTGATGTGAATTATTTAATTTTCACATCCACCCCAGGAGACAGTCCTGTAAGTGTTCCCCTTTTATCCATGAGAAAACTGAAGCACAGAGAGGTTGATGCAACTTGCCCAGTCACCCAGCGAATAAGGAGCTGATATAAGCCTGGATCTCTCTGCATCCAAAGTCAGTGCTCATGGATGAATGAATTACTTACGTCCCCCCGCCCGCCGCCATATTCCTCTGAACCGCTTCCCCATCAGTCTCCCACCCCAACCCTGCCCTTTTAGATTGAGCCTTCCCTGAAACTGGTACCATATACCCACCTGACTGCCTTCCCTTCCCCGTACAGGCCCAGCCCCCTGCCACTGGGGAAGGCAGCTGCCTGGGCGTCTGGAGCTGGGCACTGGGGTATCCGACAGGCCCCTCCTGGTAAGAGGTAGATCAAGAGACCTCCACTTCTAAACAGGTGGTGGCCACTGGCATGGAACCCACAGGGCTGGGACAATGCATCTGTCACCCTGGAGCCTTGGGAGGCTTGGGGAATTCTCCCTGTGTTCTCGGCAGCCCCCAGCCTCTCCCACCCCACACTAGCCTTCCGAGGAGGCTGCAGCCTACACTCCCCAAAATGTGTCATTAAAAACACACATTTGCTGAGGGGAATCCGGGCTGCCGTGTGTCTGCTGCGAGATATGTCGTCTGCTGCAGCCGGGGTGGAGACGGCCGGCGTTGGCCACAGAGAGGGGACCTGTCTGAATCCTGGCCTGAGAGCCAGGTGGTTCCAGGTCTTTGAAGCCTCAAAAGCCTGACCAGGCCGGGAGAAATCCAGGCTATGTAGTGAGGGGCGTGGAGCTGGAGAGCGTGCAGGCTTTGCAGGGCTGAGACCTCAGGAGCAGGGCCTCAGGGCCTCAGGGCCGCAGCTTGCTTGGGTGAGAAGAGTATTTTTCACCTTACGGTCTGGAGTGAGGAAGGAGGTGGGGCCGGGTGCTAGGAACTGCGGCAGAGGACAGAGGAAAGAATCGGGAGGTGGCAAGTGGGAAGCAAGCGGAGGATATGGGGTTGGGGGGCAGACAAGCGGTCACCCTTTGGGGATGTAGCTTCCTGGTTTCCATCAGGAAGGAGGAGACTCAGGCCCTGACCTGCTTCCCTTCCGTGCAGATGTGAGGCCTCACCTTCTGTCTCTGTCCTCCGGCCCTACCTGGCCACACCATGCTGTGTCCTCCTGTACAGGCCCCCCTCCTTGGCTAATGTGCAATTTCCAGGAAGGTGCAGTCGGACCTGAGAAACGGCTAACCCTGGCCTGGGACCCCAGCTGGCTCACAGCCTTCTCCAACCACTTGAGGCACCCTTCTGCTTACTAGGTGCCTGGCACTGGGCTGAAGTCCTGATCTTTCCGCTCAGTAGGGGAAATGCTATGACAGGTGTATGCTGAGGTCCTGGGACCCTCGGGATGTAGGAACACGTCACTCATGGGGGAAGGGGGAAAACCTCCCCAAAAGTCAAGGCTAAGGTCATTCAGGAAGGATAAAGAGGTGTGGGCAGGTAGCAGGGTATGTGGGTTTTATTGTTTTTTGTTTGTTTGTTTGTTTTGTTTTTAATTATTATTATTTTTTTTTTTTGGCTGTGTTGGGTCTTCGTTTCTGTGTGAGGGCTTTCTCTAGTTGCGGCAAGTGGGGGCCACTCTTCATCGCGGTGCGTGGGCCTGTCACTGTCGCGGCCTCTCTTGTTGCGGAGCACAGGCTCCAGACGCGCAGGCTCAGTAGTTGTGGCTCACGGGCCTAGTTGCTCCGCGGCATGTGGGATATTCCCAGAACAGGGCTCGAACCCGTGTCCCCTACATTGGCAGGCAGACTCTCAGCCACTGCGCCACCAGGGAAGCCCCGGGGTATGTGTTTTTAATGGAAGGAAGAATGTGGCAGGGACCTGGTGGTCTTGTCCCACATGGCAGGAGAGAGAGAGCAGGCAGGGGAGAGGCAACTGGAGTCTCAGATGCCCGAGACGAGGTCCAGAGCCCAAAAGGACTTTGGACTTGATCCTGAGGGCTGTAGGAAGCCATGGAAGGGTTTTAAATCGAGAATGCTTTGTATTTTAGAGAGCAGAAAATGGATTAGAGGGGGAAGCCTGGAGGCAGGTATGTGTCCTTGGCATTATAGTACAGTAAACTGGGCGAGAGATGATGGTGGCCTGCACCAGGGGCAAGGCCTGGGGAGAAGAAGGGCGGCAGGGATGAGATGGTAAGTGCTGGGTTCAAAGGAAAGGGGTTGGGATTTACTTCACTGGGGGTTCCCGGCCCAGGAATGTTGAGAAAATAAGGAAGTGAGCCTCTGCTGGAGGTGCGGGTGGGTAGGAAAGGGGCTGAGCCGGAGGGAGGGGACTTAGGAGGAGCCTGGATTGGGGCCGGTGGGGATGGAGAACAAAGGTGGATTCAGAAGCATTTAGGAGCTGGCACCAGCTGCGCTTGGTGATTACGTGGCCGTGGAAGAGCCCCGTGTGCCCCGGCTCTGCCGTCGTGCAGCCTGAATTTTCCTGGCATTCCACTTAATCTGGGAGGTCTTCTTGGAGGAGATGGGCAGTATACAGAGGTAGAGCACCCACTTGGTAGAGAAGTTCCAGAGGCTGATCCAGGGAAGGTGCAGAGCAGGGGCAGAGAGAGAGCTGGACAGGTGACGTCCAAAGTGGAGTCCTCCAGGGACATGGGGCCCAGCACTCTCGTTTTACAGAAAAGGAAACTAAGGTCAGAGAAGCAAACTGCCCTACCTAAGGCCGTACAGAAAAAAATGACCAAGTAGTGGGGGCCAGAGCCCACCTCTCCCAATTTCCAGTAAGTACCCTCCGTTCCCACCATCCGGCCAGAGGAAAGGTGACAGGTACGGGATGAGCAGTACAGAGAGGACCGAGAGGTGGAGCCTGAAGGCTAGAGACGGAGGGGGCAGAGCCGAGAGAGGCTCCCTGTTTCTGGGATGCCAGGAGTGGAGTCAGGAGCTGCTCAAGACCAGCCTACCCTGGGCTTTGGGGATGGGCAGCCAGTGTGAAAACAGGCTTGGAGGAGAGCCGTCCAGGTGTCCCTGGCCACTTGCTCCTCAGTGGGAGAAGGCAACACCCAGCTCCCTGATTCATCCCCAACCCCCGACCTATCCTCCTAGGGCTCAGGGAGAGATGGGACCAGAGCAGGCCCCACCGCCACCGCTCCCCGGGGGCTTCCGCACTGCCAGAGAGCAGGGCCCGCCCAGCCCGTCTGGAAGATCCCGGGCTTCCACTCTGGCTCTTTCTGGGGCTCTTCCCAGGCTGCCGCGCCCCCTCCTCTCCCAGGCACTGTGCTCACCCGCCCCAGGCGCCGGGCGCCAGCCCCACAGCCCATCATTAGCCAGCTCCATGTGGGGAGTTGAGGAGGGTGTGCATTAGCCAAGAGGAAAACATTGGCAGTTGCTGTGACCCCAGATGAGGGGTGGAGACGCCTGGGTTCGGACAGTAGCAATTAGCCCCTGGCTGTGGGATCATGGGATGTTAGCACCTCTGCTGGTAAGGTGGATGTGGAGGGGACGCAAGGCTCCAGGACACCTGGGGCCGTCCCGATAGGCACTGCTCCCAGAGAGAATCCCACCAGGCAAAGCCCCTGCACTGCAGGAGGCCGGGGGGGCATTAGTGCTGAGCTAACAGTGGCACCGGGCCGGGCTGCTCAGCCTGGACTCGGCCCTCACGCCTTCTTGCCATGTCCAGGCCCAGTGAGGGGGGGCTAGGGGTGCAGGGACGAGAGCTGGGCCAGCTGCCACTTCTCTGTTTCCTCACTGAGCCCTCTGCCCTGGCTCGCCCCGGACCCCATCCTGGATGTAGAGGAGAGGCTGGAGGTTGGAGATGCAGCCTGGGCACTTGGGGAGCTCCAGAACTAATAGGGAAACATGCCCAGGGCATAGATACAAGACAGGACAAGCTCAAAGGACTTCAGTGAGAGCCCTGCTCATGTGGGTTCTTGCTGGCAGAACGATTGGGTCCAGGCGACACTGATTGGGAAAATCTTCCCAGAGGAGGGGACCGTAGGAAGGGGATTCCTTCCAAATCTCACCCTCTACCTCACTAGCCTCTCCCCCATGAGGTTAGGCCGTGACACCAGAAAGTGAGGAGCTAGGCAGCCCTGGGAGTTGACATTTGGAGAAGTCGCTGCACTGGGAGGAGGGGACCTATAACCTTGAGGTCACTGTGCTGACTCAGCAGGGTTTCGTCTGGAGGCTCTCCCCCCTCCAATGGGTGAGTCATTCCCACTTACCACTTAGCTGGTTTCTCACCGGATTTCCTGTTCCTTTCTACCAGTTCCAGGGCAGGGAACAGGGGAGCATCCCTGGAAAGCCCTAGAGATGGATCCCAAAGGATGCCGATTTCAGAGAGGCCCCTTCTGCAGGGCCCAGTGCCTCCCACCCAGGCCAGGCCTGCCACTTCAGCCCACCCGGGCAGAGTCTCAGGAAAGGAATGGGGCACCGAAGAAGAGGTAGCCTGTGCTGAATCCCCCGGCCCCGGCCCTCCCCTTCACCCACCACATGGGCCGAGTCCCAGCCTGCTCGGCTAGGGAGAGAGGGGTCTGAGGTTTCAAAGGTGGGGACAAACTGGTCGAGGTGGGTACGGGGAGGAGAGCAGCCCCCGCTCTGGGCCACACCCCGCTGCGTGGGAACCCGTGGCCCCAGCCTCGGATTAGCTCGATGGCAGGCAGAGCGGGCGGGCAGGGCCCTGGGGAGCAGGTTTGTCGGCCACAGCTGAGGAGCCTTTGTGTTTTGTTGCTGAGCTGGGGCTTTTGCAGGTCCGTGACGTCTCGGGGGCAGGCCTGATGCCTGCCTTGTTGGCTCAGCACTTCTGAGAAGCCACGAAGGCAGCCCAAACTGCCCGACCCCAGCGCCAGTGGGGAAACTGAGGCACGTATGCACAGGTCCCCGGGACCTGGGTCCCAGACCCTGGAGCTCATAGGGTGGCCAGGGAGAAAATAGGCAGGGCATGAGGTCAGGAAAAGAAACAGACTCATTCTTTGGTATCCTTAGGATGCAAGAACTCCTCTGCTGGGACTTCCCTGGTGGTCCAGTGGTAAAGAATCTACCTTCCAATGCAGGGGATGCTAAGATCCCACATGCCATGGGACAACTAAGCCCCCATGCCACAACTACTGAGCTCACGTGCCTCAACTAGAGAGCCCACGTGCCGCAAACTACAGAGCCCACACACTCTGGAGCCCACACGCCACAACTAGAGAGAAGCCTGCATGCCGCAATGAAGAGCCCAAGAGAAGAGCCCGCGTGCCACAGCTAAGACCAGACACAGAGAAAAATAATTAATTAATTAATTAATTAAATAGAATAGCATTTTTAAAAAAAGAATAAGAAAACTGGAGAGAGAGAAAAAAGAACCCCTCTGCCAAGGACACAGGTCCCAGTGGATCTCTTCACCCTCACTCCCCACCGCCCTGGCTTTTTCCTGCTCTGTACATAGCAGCCTCCTGCAGGTGCCCCCAACCTTGGCTCCCAAGAGTCCCTGTTTCTGACCTTGCACCTGACACGTAGTCACTGGACTCCAATGTGGGCTCCAGCCCTGGCCCCCAGCCCCTTGACCCACCTGCCCGCCAAGCCCCGCACAGGTAGCCCGCAGGCACTGTGGCTGCAGTATTGTAACTGGTATTTTTGTGCCATTTCTCCACAGGAGCAATGGAGGCACTGAGATTACACAGGAGGGACACCACCCAGAATGAGGCCCTGGAGCGTTAGATTGAGAACCTGAGTCTATTTTTTTAAATTAATTAATTTATTTATCTTTGGCTGTGTTGGGTCTTTTTTGCTGTGTGCGGGCTTTCTCTAGTTGCGGCGAGTGGGGGCCACTCTTCATTGTGGTGCGCAGGCTTCTCATTGTCGTGGCTTCTCTTGTTGCGGAACACGGGCTCCAGGCACACAGGCTTCAGTAGTTGTGGCACGTGGGCTCAGTAGTTGTGGCTCTCGGGCTCTAGAGCTCAGGCTCAGTAGTTGTGGTGCACGGGCTTAGGTGCTCCACGGCATGTGGGATCTTCCCGGATCAGGGCTCGAACCTGTGTCCCCTGCATTGGCAGGCGGACTCTTAACCACTGTACCACCAGGGAAGCCCCCCTGAGTCTATTTTTATGGCAGGTTAGGAAGAGCACTGGGCTGGGTCCTGCTGTTCTGTGTTCCTGAGCAAGTGACCCAACTGCTCTGGCCCCTTGTCTCCTCCTTTGTAAAATGATGGGTTGCATGGTCCATTGAGCTCCACTGTGCTACCATTTTGGTGGTCCTGGTTCCCACATCTGGGACAGCCTCTGCTTCTCATGTAAGAGGGAGCCTGTGGGGAAGAAGAGATGGTACCTTCTGTGGACCAGCCCTAGCTGCTTGGGGAACGAGAGAGAGTCTGTAGAGTACTCTCCAAGCCCTGGACCCTGCCAGCATCAGCCGTGACATGATCAGCTCAACCCAAGGTCAAACCTGCTCCTTCCCTCTCCCACAGAGACTTGCAGTCTATTTGGAGACGGGAGGATACAGTAGAAAACATGCCAAACACACATGCCAGGAAACAAAAAAGGGTACAGATTCATGTTATATGCAGTTGGGCAATGAATAGACGTGTCAGCTAAGTAGGAGGAGTCCAGAAGGACTTCCTGGAAGAGGGGGACTAGAAGCACACATACAGTGCCTAGTACTGGGTAGGTGCTCGATAAATATTTGTGGGTTTTTTTGTTTGTTTTTCTTTTTTGTGGTACGCGGGCTTCTCACTGCTGTAGCCTGTCCCGTTGCGGAGCACAGGCTCCGGACGCGCAGGCTCAGCGGCCATGGCTCATGGGCCCAGCCGCTCTGCAGCACGTGGGATCCTCCTGGACCGGGGCACGAACCCGCGTCCCCTGCATCGGCAGGCGGACTCTCAACCACTGTGCCGCCAGGGAAGCCCTCGATAAGTATTTGTTGAATGAAGTGCCGGGAAGGGAGGCCTCCTGCTTCATAAATGAGAAATGATGATGCTGATGATGGTGATTGTGATGATGATGATGGTGATGATGGTGATGTTGATGGTGGTGATGATGATGATAGCAGCTAACATTTACTGAGCATTTAATTTTGTGCTAAGTGCTGTCCTCGAGTTTCACATTTACTCGTTTAATCATTACAACAACTTTTACAATAGGTATTATTATAATCCCCATTTTACAGATGTGCATCCTCAGTGCAAACTGAGGCACAGAGAGGTTAAGTCATTTGCCCAAATTTTCACAGCTCGTAGGTGACAGAGGGGGCATGCAAACCCACACTGTCTGGCTCTTCACAACCCACCATACTGCCTGATGGGGATGGGGACCTTCTCTTCAGAGGGTGGGAGGAGCTTGGGCAAGGTAGGGGAGACATAAGCATCAGTTTTCGGGCTGTCAGGGCTGGAGTGCTTGGTGGAGAGGCACGGACCAGCCGAGGAAGGGGGCTGTGTGGTCTCCCAGGGGACTCCCCTGCAGTGCACCCCTTCTCTCAGGCCTTCCAGAGAAGGCTTACAATCCACCTCGTCCTGCACAGAGGAGGGCCCTTCTCCTGGGTCCCTGCCCTCAACTAGCCCTTTCTCACTTTCCAGTGGCGCCTGCAGCAGTCTGACCCTGGCTGTCAGAGCCACTGCGGTAGAGTGTGCCCCGCTCTCTGAAAGCCTCCCAACCTGCCCAATCTAAACAATGAGGGACATACTCCCCTCACCCCCGCATCTCCCAACCAAGACACGTGGATTGGGTTCCGGATCCCTAAGCCTAAAGTGGGGGGAAAGGTAAGGGAGGGTCTTCAGCCCTTACCAGTCTTCTCAGCCCCTCCCAATTCCACAACTCTAGGATCCCCGCCCTCAGTGACCCCAAACCCCATATTCCAAGCGTTCCCTTATGCCCACCCGCCAGGGTCGCCTCACCGGCCCTGCTAACAGCAGCGGTTCTAGGTGCTTTCACCAAAAACATTTTTACTGCAAACATTTTGCCACATAACTAATTGGCCATGAGGCAATTTTGCCATGAAAGAGAAAATAACTGGTTGACAGTTTGGTTTGACAGTTCGGTTTCAACTAGTTGAGATGCGCTAGCGTTTCTTCCAGTTAGTGACGTTACTGATGGCTTTATCAAGCTGACAGAAGATGATGGTTTTCCCCAAGAGTTGGTTTTGTATTTTGAAACACACTACGTTGGAGGAGAAAGAGGCCAAGGGCCTCAAAGGCACAGAGTTGAGCCTACATTTCCCATAGAACTTTTTGGAAAGTCTATCAATGGACGTAAGACAATGTGCTGAGAACACACAGCAGTGCAGAGGCTCTCCCAACGCAACACAAAGTTCAGTTACAAACATGCACCCTAGTGTTCGGAAACTGATACCTCTCTGAATGAAGGAAGACATTTTAGCAGAAAAGAAAAAGTTCGATACCCAATGAGGAGACGAATCAACAAATGTATAAAATAATATGAACGAAAGACTTGGAAGACAAGTGCTTACTGCTTAGACAAGTACAACCCACAAAAGAAAATCAGTTCTTTGCACGGTATTGCCATGCATCTACACACATTTTATTTATTTATTTTTAATTTTTGGCTGCATTGGATCTTCATTGCTGTGCGCAGGCTTTCTCTGGTTGCAGCGAGCGGGGGCTACTCTTCGTTGCAGTGTGTGGGCTTCTCACTGCGGTGGCTTCTCTTGTTGCAGAGCACGAGCTCTAGGCGCACGGGCTTCAGTAGTTGCAGCACACAGGCTCAGTAGTTGCGGCATGCGGGCCCTAGGGCACACGGGCTTTAGTAGTTGTGGTGCGTGGGCTCAGTAGTTGTGGTACACGGGCTTAGTTGCCCCTCGGCATGTGGGATCTTCCTGGACCAGGGATTGAGCCTGTGTCTCCAGCATCGGCGGGCAGATTCTTAACCACTGCACCACCAGGGAAGTCCCTACACACATTTTAAATTCAAATATTTTGTATTTTGCAATAAGGTCTTTTTAATTTTGTTACTCATTTCTCCTGTTTCATTATGGCCTTTTTAATGTCCCTCATTTAAACTTTATTATTTTATCTTTTTCGGCAAAATTGACTTATGGACAATTAGTTATGCGGCAAGAAATGTGGCAAAGGCATCTGTGGCAAAGATGCTTACAGTGGAAATAGCAGACAAGGCTAACAGTAAGCTGTAGGCAGAGAGGCCCATGTCAGGATGCACCTGCCGGCTCCTTAGAGGTCCTCCCACCTGCCTGCCCGCTCATCTCGGGGGCAGAGGGGCAGGAGCCCAGGGAACCCACTTAGTGCGCAGTGAGCGGGCACCCAGGCACCTTCCTCGCTGCCCCGCCTGCCATGGGGTTGCTTCTGGGAGAGTCACACAGGAGAGGAGACAGCAGCCTCAACCCCAAAACAGACGTGGGATGGGGAGGGCCACCTCAGCCTGGTGAGGCGCTGATGAGAGGGGGCTTCTGGGGCACCTGAGCCCCTTGCAGAAGCCTCTCCTCCCCATGCCCAGGCCGCAGTCAGCCGTCTCCCCTCCTGGCTCACAGCTCTGCAGAGTGAGGTCACTGCTGAGGACGTGGTGAACGAATGTCAGCCTGTGCTCCAGGCCCTGAACGCTGCCTGTCCCTACCTCCCCAGGGGGTGAAAGGAGATGGGGTGGCAGCGGACTTGGTGGGCTGTGTCCCACTGTAGGCCCCACTGTGCCCTGGTACCAATCCCAAGGTAGATCCTGGTGCCCACACCCCTACCCACCCCCCCACCATGGCCCGAGCCTTCCCAACTGGCTTTTCCTGTTCCCGCCTTTGTGTGGTGAAAGTTCCCCAATTATACCCACATTATCTCAGCTGCTGGGCAGCCTCCAGCAGGCTTGGTGAGTAGAGGCTGGGCGTGTTGGAGGGAGCACCCACTTACCCTGCTGGAAGGCCTAGGGCTTAGCCGCTTGCCAACTGGCCAGTCAGCAGGAGTACTGGGCTTACTGGCCCACTGACTTCACTGTGGGACTGTGTCTGGGGTGAGGCCACAGCTGGGCTGGGCTGCAGTTCAGGGAATCAGACTGGCCAGAAGGGACCATTGGCATCGTGGAGTCCAGCCTGCTCCCTTACAGGGGAGGAAAAGAGGGCTCGGGAAGGGGAAGTGACCCGCCAAGGTGCCAGGGTGAGCTCAAGACGGAGCCGGGCTAGAAGCCAGCCCTCCTGACCCCCTGCTGGGTGTCTCCGGCATGGTTCTCCCACCAGCCCACAGTGTTCTCCACCGGGGACATGTCAGAACCCCCCAGACCGGCCAAGGGGACGGCTGGAGGGGTGGGGTGGTGGTACCCCAGGTGGACCTTGAAGGGCTGTGTGGACGTGAGCGGGCATAGAGGAGGGAACCATCAGGAAAGCTTTCAGAGCGTGGCGAGGGCCTAGCTTGGAGGGCCAAAGATATACTTATTCAGCAGGCATGTCTTGAGTGCCTACTGTGTGCCAAACACAGGGGATACCGCAGTGCCTGGAGAGACCTGGCCTGTACCTTCTTGAGGGGAGGCGTGGGGGCCAGCATACTTCACTGACCATGGTCTCGGGACCCTTCAGAAGAGTGTGGCCTGCTCACACCTCCATCACGCAGAGGCAGGCGTAAGCCCCGAGTTCCTAGTCTGCAGCAGCAGACTCCCTTGGAGGGGGGCTGTGCGTTTAGGCCATCCCTCGGGCTCTGGGTCAGTCCAGGGCCTGACACTGATGTTACTGATGGCACTCAATAAAGTAACTGAGTGAAATAAGAATGGAAGGACGGCTGATGACAGAGCTCAGGAGCGAGCCCACTGGAGTGAATGACTGAGCCAAGTTCAGAGTTAAGGAAAAGCTCAAACAGAAGCCACTTGGTAGGGAGGGAGACTAGAGGGGATTTATTCATTCATTCGATGTCACTGATCACTCCCTCCCTCTTGCAAACCTCTCCTCTCACGGCTTCCGGTGCCATTTGTCTGGCCACAAATATTTACTGAGCACCTACTGTGTGCTAGATAATGGGCTAGGCGCTGGGGCTCCAGGGATGGAAAAGACACAGACGCTGCTCTGGAGGAGCTCACCGTCTGGCAGAGGAGAAGCCAGAGGTGTGAACAACCACATTCCCAGGCAGAAAAGAGCTGTAATAGGGTTGGGAGGATCAGGGAAGCTTCCCAAAGGAGGCGGCCTGAGTGGGATATCCATAGGTGGGAAAGGGGCAGGGCCTTCCAGGGAACGAGAGGAACAGGCCTAGACATGTAGCATCTAGGGCTCTGTGCTCCTTGGAGGCTGGGACTGAATCGCTCATTGACGTAACTCCAGTGCTGATAATAGACTCAGAAATTGATACCTAAATGGGAAGAGGGAGAAGGAAACACAGAAATATGGCACGTTCTGAGCAGGGGTCCAGTCTGACCTGGTTGGAAGGCCTCATGTTTGGAGAGACGTGGACAGAAAGGCAGGACCCAGGTGATGAGGACGTCAGATGCCAAGTTAAGACATCCAGGCTTGATTGTGAAGGCGAGTTAGAGCAGAGAGGCTGAGCCTCGTGCAGCCGCCTTGCTGGGTAAGAGGGGCCAAGCCAGTGCACCCCAGGGCCCGGGCCCTCAGCCCTTCCTGAGTGGAGGTGGCCATAATGATGGCCACTGTGGGCCCCGGTGCTCCCCCAGCGCTTCCTGCCTCCTGACACTTTCTCATCCGTCGTACCATTTGGTTCTCCTAGCAACCTGTGAGCTAGAGAGGACTGCATTACCCGCCCCATTTATCAGACGAGGGAACCGAGGCCCAGGAAGGTGAAGCAGCTGGTGGCTCCTCTGCTGAGCCTCTGCTCAAAAAACAGCACATTCAACCCTCCTCAAAAATCAGGGTGTGGACGGTATTTACTGCCATGGAGCGACACTGATGATATATCACTAAGTGAAAAGACAGTTTATGGAACAGATTACGGTACGCTTCTGATTTTGTGTAAAAAAACCAGATGGTTACCTGGATATATAGAGAAGAATGTAAAAGAGAACACTTCCTATCAGATGATCAGTGATATGTCTGAGTGGTGGGATCACGGGTTGTTGCCATTTTCTTCTCAGTATATTTTAGTATTGCCCACAACAGTGTTTCTATAACAAGCAATTATTATTTTAGAGTCAGAATTTTTTAAATAATGACTACTGGAAAATAGAAGACCAGCGCACAGGGAGTTGGGGCGGGGGCTGTGGCTGTCCCTGACCCCCCTCTGCCATCTCCCTCGACCAGGCGCCCACACCCAGGTGGTCCAGGTGAACGACTCCATGTACGGTTTCATCGGCACGGACGTGGTGCTGCACTGCAGCTTCGCCAACCCGCTGCCCGGCGTGAAGATCACCCAGGTCACGTGGCAGAAGGCCACCAATGGCTCCAAGCAGAACGTGGCCATCTACAACCCGGCCATGGGCGTCTCGGTGCTGGCCCCCTACCGCGAGCGCGTGGAGTTCCTACGGCCCTCCTTCACAGACGGTACCATTCGCCTTTCCCGCCTGGAGCTGGAGGACGAGGGCGTCTACATCTGCGAGTTTGCCACCTTCCCTGCCGGCAATCGAGAGAGCCAGCTCAACCTCACTGTGATGGGTAAGCTGACCGGACCACTCCTCCCTGCTTGGGTGGGGCCTGTGGCCTGGGGGCTTGGCCATCTTCAGTGGCCCCAGATGTGCTCCTTGGGTCGGCATGTGCTCTGGGCTTAGCACTTCTGGCCTCTTCTAACCAGGCTGTCTCAGTTCACTGGGGATGGGGGCTGGGCCTTCGCTGTGGACAGAGCTGAGGATCAGTATTCAGGTTGGAGCCCCACCGTGGGGCACTTTCCAGTGGCCAGGAAGCAGGCAGACGCCGTGGTAAGGGAGAGTGCCTCCTGAGCACAGCAGGACTCCAAGAAGACTTCCGCGTGACAAAAGGGGATACAAAGACTAGAGCAGGAAGGCTGCGGGTTAGACCCGAAGAGGTCCCTGTGAGAAGTGCTGGGAGGGGCTTCGGTGAAGTGTATCTGAGAGACATGGACGGCCAGGGTGACCTGAAGCAAGGCCTGGCAGGTACCTGCCCTCCTGGCCTGTGTGTCCTTGATAAGGCAACAGAGCCAGACTCATGGCTGTCTCTGGTTCCCCGCAGCCAAACCCACCAACTGGATAGAGGGCGCCCAGGCAGTGCTTCGAGCCAGAAAGGGGCAGGATGACAAGGTCCTGGTGGCCACCTGCACCTCGGCCAATGGGAAGCCTCCCAGTGTGGTGTCCTGGGAAACGCGGCTGAAGGGTGAGGCGGAGTACCAGGAGATCCGGAACCCCAATGGCACGGTGACCGTCATCAGCCGCTACCGCCTGGTGCCCAGCCGGGAAGCCCACCAGCAGTCCCTGGCCTGCATCGTCAACTACCACATGGACCGCTTCCGGGAAAGCCTCACCCTCAGCGTGCAGTGTGAGCGGGGCAGAGTGTCGGAGGGCTGGGTCTCCCGGGGTGGGGCAGGCACCGTGGTCCCCTCCCACCACCCCCACCCTCGCCAGCCCTCCCTCCTTCGCTTCTCACCTCTCATCACTCTCCCCACCCCTCCTTCCCTCACCCCCTTATCCTTCCTCTTTTCCTTCCTCCTCCCTCTCTCTTTCTGGGGGTTCTTCGTCCTCCCCTCCTCTTCCCCTTTGCCCACCCTCTCTTTCCCCCTTCCTCATTCCCCTGCTGTTTCTGCTCCGAGGGTCCGTGACCTCCACCCTCCCTGTCATTCTACCCCCTCCTCCTGCTGTTTCCATGTCACTTCCCCTTCCATCCCCTCCCCACCAGAGCCTCCCTCACCCAAGTTCTGCTCTCCTGACCTCACCCTTTTCAAACATCACCTCTTGTCCCACAGACGAGCCCGAGGTGACCATCGAGGGGTTTGATGGGAACTGGTACCTGCAGCGGATGGATGTGAAGCTCAAGTGCAAAGCTGATGCCAACCCCCCAGCCACCGAGTACCACTGGACCACGTAAGTGCTGCGGGGCTGGCTGGTCGCTTTGCCAGGAACCTTGCTGGTCACAGGGAGGCCCACCCACCCCACCTCCAGAAACCTTGGGCAGAGAGGAAATGAAGGTCTAGGCTCAGGTGCTCGGTGAGAAGGGGAGAGGGGCCATGAGAGACACGCACACACACGCACACATACACCCCCTTGTTGGACAGCATCAGGGTCCGTGGGACAAACCATTCTGCCAGGGGGGCTTCCCTTGTGATCTGCCTTCCTTCTGCTCCCTAATAAAGAATGCTGTGGTGATTCAGTTTGAGTCACTCCCACCCCAGCCCCCACTATTTATTTTTATCGAGATGTCCCCAGGGAAGCTGGCTTTCTGGAGGATCCCAGATCTTTCTTTGTTCCTTTTCCTTCTCTCCAACACCCCCAGATTCTCAGGGAAGAGGCAGCAGTCAGCCCAGAATGCCTGTGTTCATAGAGTGCTCGTCCCAAGGCCCATCCTCCCATTCTTGGCTTCGTGGTCTTTGGGCCTGGACCTCAAAGGGTCTAGTCACACTCCCCCCAGAGCCAGCTCTGATGGCCTGAGCCAAGGTTCCTCCCAGAGAAGAGCTGGATGGGACACACAGAAAGCAGAAAGACAGGGGCGTGGGGAAGCTAGGAAGCAGGTTGACATGGGTGGCCAGAATACGGCTGCCCAGATCGTGTCTACGTTCTTTTTCTGGGGAGTAGAAGGCACTGACATACCTTAACTGTTTGCTACCATCCACTTCCTGGAACCAGAAGTAGTTCCGGAGGTGCGAGTGGGCAGGGCCCTGCTTGCCAAGTTCAGCTCCGGGTCCAACAGAATAATAGTTTTGTGGCATGAAGGATCGGGAGGAAGGAAAAGGTCTCCTGTGTTCAGGAACCTTCTAGGACTCTCCCCCTGTGAAAAAGACCTGTGACATGCCCAGCAAGAAAATGAGCTGGTGAGATGGAACATAATTCCTAAACGTGGGTCACATCTCGTTACCTGAGTAACTTGTTAAAATTCTAGGCCGTGACCCCAGTGGTGCAGCTTTAGTAGATTTGGGGTTAGGACCCCAGACTATTAACCAGCTACCCAGGAAACCAAGGAACCAGTGTGGTGGAAAGAGCACTGTGCCAAGAGTCCAGAGCTCTGGCTAGAGCTCCAACTGTCACTTTCTAGCTATGTTTCCTTGGCCTTGAACCTTGTTTCTCTTTTGTTAAGTGGAACCAGTATCTGCCTGTCCTGTCTGCCTGTCAGTGCTGCGATGAGCAAATGTGAAACACTGAATGATTGTTGTTTTTGATTGTTTTTACCCCTTCCGAGACAGATGCTGCCTATTAACTCAGCCAAAGGGCTGATTGTGTTGAAGTCAGGTGGGTGACACAGGGGCAGCTTCTCGGGGCTGGAGAGTCATAACCCTCTGCCTTGTCTCCCAATCCCTGCAGGCTGAATGGCTCCCTCCCCAAGGGTGTGGAGGCCCAGAACAGAACTCTCTTCTTCAGGGGACCTATCAACTACAGCCTGGCAGGAACCTACGTCTGTGAGGCCACCAACCCCATCGGCACCCGCTCGGGCCAGGTGGAGGTCAATATCACAGGTAGGAAGCTGCCCCCTTCCCTGCCACTCCCCGCCTCTCTGCGCCCGCCGCCTCCTCCACTGCCAGCATCTACCACCTATGGGCTGTGTCACTGTAGGAAATTTGCGTCTCCTCTCCCTGCTTCTCTGGTTCTCCCTTGAGCTCTAGCCACTGGTCTTGCTTTGCTTTTCTCTTTCCTCTCTGAAGGTTGTGTGTGAGATAGGGTGACCCCCCCGCCCCCGCCAGTCAGAGAGGGGCGGGAGGGAGGCTCCAGGAGTGAGGAAGGAAGTGCTGTTTACAGCAATGCTGTTTTGGGGGTGGGCGTGGTTAGAGCCTGCCCATGGGTCTGCACACCTGTGATGCTGCCTTGGTGGGGTGGGCTTGTGGGAGGAGCTCATCTCCTCCGAGCTTTGCTCCTGCAGTTCAGGAAACCTGCGTGGGCTGGAGGGCGAGGCTTACCTCAAGCAAAGATACAGAGGGAAAGCCAGGCTAGAGCCCAAAGCCATGGTGGTGTGTGTGCCCTGCAACTGAATTGCTATTTTCCCTGCATTTTTCTCTCTCAGGGCAGATGGGAGGGAGACAGCCTCCTGACCTCTTAGAGCAAAGGGAACACAGGGGCTGGGATGTTCTGGGGGAGACATCACATGGAACGTGAAAGGAGCATGGGCTTCCGTGTCAGACAGCTGGACAAGCCGTCATCTGTAAAACGGGCACAGTATGACATGCCTTGAAGGCTTGTCGTCAGAATTTATATAACGTAGGCCAAGCACCTAGCACAGACCAGTGTGTCAATAAATGGCTCGTGTTATTATCTTGTCTCTGTCATTATCATTATTAATGGAAAGATCAAAACAAGCCAACAGAGGGGTAAAGTACCATCACGACTTCGCAACCAGGGTGTCTTTAACCCTGTATCTGAGCCAGTTCCAGGGTGAGAAAGTGACAGAAAGACCCTCCTAGGACAGGAAGTGACATCATGCTGCTACTGAGCTGGACAGGAAGTGACCTCAGAGAGATGGTGAGCTAGGTTCAGGGATACTGGATGTTGGGCGGCGGTTCCTGGCTCCAGGCACAGAGCTTGGGCAAGTCCTGAGGATTCACTAGCTCTGAGCCTGTTTCTCAGAAGTGGGAGCCCTCACCTGTGGGTACATTCAAGGCACAGCTGCTGATAAAACAGCCCGAAGCTGTCCGAGGGCTGCACCCACCTGTCTTCGGGGCTGTTCTGTCACCTCTGTCACCAGGGTTGGAAGGAGATGGAGTCACTTGTCACTTGCTCTTTTCTTCAACTCCCTGCTCTGGGCTCTCGGACTGGCTAAGGTGGTAGAAATGTCAGAGGGGGACACACAGTTTTCAAGGCGTGAGCCCGCTGTGTCCCCCTTTGCCTGGCAAAGCGATAGAGCTATTCTTTTCTACTTAACGCCCCCCCCCTAAAAAAAAGAAATGTCAGAGGTGGAGCCTGGGGAAAGCTGAGACAGCCCCTCCCCCACTCTAGGGTCTGGGCGTTCCCGTAAGTTGGCAAGGATGGTAAGGCCAGTGTCACACACTTCTCGCCCCCTGGAGAAAGTCTGAGCAAAGCTCCGTAAGAGCCTCCTAGGCGCCTGAGCTCTGGCCATGTGGCACATGAGGGTGAACAGTGTCATAAGGGAGCGTGACCACCTGGGGGGATGGGGGTCATGTGACGGACAGCACAGACTTGGCCTGAATGTGTTCACACACTGGCTCTTCCTGGCTGTGTGGCCTTCACCCCTCTGAGCCTCAGCTTCCTAGTCTGTAATACAGAGATCATCATACTTATCTCAGGCTTCTTTTGATCACACCAAGTCCGTATACCACGGCCTAGCACACAGCATGGACTTCCTGCATGGGAATACCTTCACCCAGCAGTGGAGCACCAACGCCACCACCGCATCCCCCTCCACCACTCAGGCTCTCTGGGGAAACTGCTGATTGGGAAATCAGGGGCGGAGGCCAAGAAACCCTGGAGCAATGACCTCCCATTGATCCCACTGCCCAGCATAAGCGGACCGGCCAGAGGCCCACGAAGCTTACGGGGCTAAGTGGTACTGCCCTACCCCAGAGGCAGGGCCGGGACAGGAAAGTCAGGGCCTCCCTTCTCCCAAAGCCCAGGAGAACGCAGGACCACCGTGAGCGCAGGACTGCTCAGCAGGCAGCCACAGCAGGTCCAGGAGCAGGGAGGAAGGAAAGGGAGCAACTTCCCAGGCCCAGGCTGGGAAAAGAGACGAAAGGAAGGTAGGGAAACCAGCGTGGAGGTGAGCCATCTCCTTGGGCATGTTTGCTCCAGTGGTGCCCTCAGTGGGATCTGTGGTCAGGCCTAGGTGGCCTTGCGGGGAAGGTGGGCCGGGGCCGTGCAGGGCTCCAGCTGGAAGAGGCATGCAGCGTGTCCTCGCGTGCTCCCCAGATACAGAGCGGGATGGGGGTGGTCACCAAAGCCACACACATGGGTGGTGAGAAGGGCCTTGCGTAAGGGGACTCTGTCGTTGACAGCCCAGTTAGGCAGGAGCCAGGGAAGTGTGATGCTCCCTGAATCATCGATGGGCCCAGGAGCTGTTTCACTGGCCGTCCCGAGGGAAGGTCTCTCAGCCCCCTCAGGAAGACTCAGCCGGGCGGCCTGAACCTTTTCAGAGCTGTTCGCTCTGTTCACTCTCGTACTCACGGGCAGCCGCCGACCCCACCAGCCTTCCTCCCACATCGGCTGGTCTCCGGGGGGCACAGCCGTGCCCTGTGCTCCAAGCCCCGCTGGTCTGGAGGGAATGCATGAACGAGATGGATAAGTGGAAATTTAATTTTTCATTCTGGGCGTCGTACAGGTAATAGCTTTGCCCTGGGCGCATCTGGTGAGGGAAATGAAGAGCAGAGCAGAGGAAGGCGTGCAGCAGGGTGCGTGCCAGACACACGTGTGTGCAGGGCACACCTGCACAGACACACTTTGTCACAGGCTTCTTGGGATCGCAGATCCCGGAGGAGGTGGCCTTTGAGTTGTTCCTCGAAGGATGAGTGGTGGGTGAGCCGCAGCGATGGAGGAAGTGTGTGGGAGGAGAGTGGCTGGGGCCGAGGGGGCGGGGACAGAGGGAGCAGAGCTTCCTCTCTGTTGGCCACGGGCGCCCTCCGAAAGCAGCAGCGTGGCAAGGAGGGTGGTCGAGACTGAGCGCCTGGGAGGCTGTGTGGATAGCACCTGGGGGACCAGTAAGGGGCTGTATGTACAAGGAGTGTTCTTCTAGAGGGAAACGACAGGTCCAGGCTGTGGCCGTGCAACTGACAGCAGAAGAGACAAACCCACCGGAATTTGCGGATACACTTCACGGGGCCCGGGCCCGCAGAGAAGCCCATTTCCCAGGGGCGGTTTCATGGGGTTGGCCCCTAGTCACAAAACAAACCTGTGAGCTCCCCTCCGTCCTCCCTCTGGGGGCAACGCTGAGGACGGGGAGTGCTGTGAGGGTATGGCCTTGACCAGACGAAAGAGGCCAAAGAAGGCAGCATCTGCCCCTGGGACTGGGTTTGTCCAGAGAAGAGTGTCCAGGGCACTCCCAGGAGCCAGGCAGGAAGGCCACCGGGATGCAGGGTGTCCCCAGTTTCCATTTCCAGCGCTGAGCCGGCTCAGCCACCGGGGGTGAAGGCAACAGGGTCTGCGCTTTAGGCCGGGAGTCCTTCAGACCAAGGGCTGGTGGGGCTTGGAGGTCCATCTAGAAGGGAGGGCTGTGTGAGCCTGCGAGCGTGCGTGCCCGGGCGTGCGTGTGGGCGTGTGCCTCTGAGCGTGTCAACGTGCACAGGCGAGCAGGCGAGCGATGTCTGCGTGCTGAGTGTGCAGAAGGGGCCCGCAGCTGTGCTGTGAGCAAATGTGGCCGCCTCCGGGCCGCCCGTGGCAGCACTGAGGAGCCTGTGGGGAGGCAGCTGCGTCCACACCCCTGGGAGGATTCAGTTCCCCTCCACCGCGATGAGGCCCTGCCCACTGGTCTGCGCAGTGCACGGCTGCTGCAGCTGCAGGAGCAGGAGAAGGGCTTCCCAGAGCTTGACCTCAGGCCTTCCCCCCTCCCTGGGCCCGCAGCACTGCACACTGGGAGGTGTAGTTCTCACAGCTTCCCGGCCTAGGCTTCTGGTGCCAGAGCACTGCCTGCCTGCCTGCCTGCGGAAGCAGCAGGCGTTGGTTTGAGAAGCCCGAACATTCTCTTTGACCTCAAACCTCCTCTGGATCCTAGAACCAGACTAAACCCTAACCCTCGCTCCACCTCCCATCCATCCAAAGCCCCTGTACTAGCCCACCCACCTCAGTCAGGAGACCCCCGGCCCCAAAGGAATGCGGAGCCTCCACTGCCCCAGGGTCCCAGCCAGCCTGCCATCCCTGAGGGGAGGCTGCAAGCCTTCAGCAATGGGGCTGGGCTGCCCCCTTCGTAAGAGGAAGTGAGGGGAGCCGGCTGGTCCCCCACCAGGAAGCGCAGATGACCCCACGGCCCAGCTCTTCTCTCCCACCAGCTGCGGCTTTGAGGCTCTGCGACTGGCACAAAGACGGGAGCTACTGGCTGAATGTGACAGCTGGAGGGGTGGAAGGGGAGGGCGCTCCGTTCCACACCAGACAGCCACCTCTGCTTACAAATGAGTTAGGTCCCCACGTGCACTCCTTCTGCACCCTCACTTGGCATCTCCACACAAGTCTGCGTTGCTGGAAGGTCACCTTAACCGGTCTTCTGCCTCTAGGCAGGCTGGCCCTAAAGTAGGCAAAATAACCAGGGTTCCCTTTGGTCCCAAAAATCTCCAGGGAAGAGTAAACATACTTAGGACTCAGGTGGGGAAAAGGTAAACAGAAGGCCCTAGAGAGGAAAGAGACCCAGAGGCTCCCCTCTGAGCCATGGCCTTGCCTTTGTAGAATTCATTCACCAAATGTTCTTGAACTCCGGCCACGTGCCAGGCCGTCCAGGGGGCGGGGGCTACATCAATGAGCCAAAGTCCCTGTCCCCGTGGAGCTTACGCTTTAGCACAGGAGGACAGACAACAAAGAGCAGATAAAGTACGTTTGAAAAGTTATGTGGTCATTTTGAAGGTGATCAGGAAAAAAGAAAAGCAGGGTGAGGGGTTCACAGTGCTGGGGGCGGGAGTTGGTGAGCTGTGATTTTCGATAAGGTAGTCAGGGGAGGCCTTGGCGAGAAGGTGACCCCCGTGAGAAGTTGGAGCCAAGGCCCGAAGGCGTTGAGGCAGTGAGCATGGGACACCGGGGGGAGGAGCTTTCCAGGGTGCAGAGCCGCCAGTGCAAAGGCCCTGAGGAAGCTGGGAGTGGAGCGAGCTGGGACGAAAGCACGAGATGAAGGTAGAGGCACAGATCATGCAGAGCATTTTCAGCTCAGGTTTCACAGGATCTTTGTGGCTGCCGAGCTGAGAAGAGCCTGTACAGGGAAGGAGTGGAATTGGGGAAGCCAGTTAGGCAGCTACTGCAACCATCCAGGTGAGAGATGATAGTGGCTGGGATCAGAGTAGTAGTGATGGAGATGGTGAGAAGAGGTCAGGTTCGAGATTTACTTTGAATTCGAATTTACAGACTAGTTGGGACAGCAGCCACTCTCGTGAAACAGGCAATACAGTAAACTCTACCATACTGTGATTAGTGGGGCCCAAAAAATTCAGTCTAGTCAAGTGAAATGTAGGAGGGATTTACTTCTCCTTGGGTCTCTGTTGCTACTGAAGGCATAAAAGTAAATATAGTTGAACTAATATTGTACACAATGGGAACACACCGAATTGAGTCGGTCCCAAATTATCATGACACTGCCGCTTCCTCAACCCCTCTCCCTGTTCCTGCAGAAGAAAAGAACTTTAGCCGCTTGAAAACTGGCAGAAGGACCAGAGCCAATCATGGTAGATCCTAATTTGCATTTACTGTGGGTTGTTCTGTCAGGCCTTACTGTAATATGTCAGTGTATGATTAATGAAATGGAGTAAGCTATTGTTTATACCAGAATGAAAGCTGCAGACCACTGGTATGTAAACATTCTAAAGAGAAAGAGAAGTGTGAGCTGGAGAAGAGAAGGCTGCACAGAGAAGGGAACCGAAGCACTGAAATAGGCAGAAGGAGATGAGGAAGGGCATTCCTGGCAGGGGAAACAGCATGAGCAAAGGTCTGCAGTAAAGAATCTACTTGGGGGCTTCCCTGGTGGCGCAGTGGTTGAGAATCCGCCTGCCAATGCAGGGGACACGGGTTCGAGCCCTGGTCTGGGAAGATCCCACATGCCGCGGAGCAACTAGGCCCGTGAGCCACAACTACTGAGCCTGCGCATCTGGAGCCTGTGCTCCGCAACAAGAGAGGCCGCGATAGTGAGAGGCCCGCGCACCGCGATGAAGAGTGGCCCCCGCTCGCCGCAACTAGAGGAAGCCCTCGCACAGAAACGGAGACCCAACACAGCCCAAAATAAATAAATAAATTTAAAGGAAAAGAATCTACTTGGACAGCAAGAACGGTGAGTTGGCCAGACCCAAGATCAAGTTGCGTGATGGAAGCTTTGAAGACCAGACTGACGTGGTCCAACAGGCAATGGGGAAGTCATTGCTAGTCTTTTGAGAAAGGGAATGGTAGTGTCTACACAGTGAAAATTAACCTGGTGACTGTGGATGGAGTGACTAAAGGCGGGGCAGAGACCAAATGAAGGTGGGAGATTCACGGATCTGCTGTAAAAGTAAAACCTGGTGTCAAGTGAGAAGCTATTGAACAGGAAGAGCCAACAAGATTCGGGGGCAGATTTTGACCCAGGAGATGGAGAAGGAAGAGTCAAAGGTCAATAAGATTCTAAACTGGAAGAGCAGACAAATGATGGTGGAGCTGTGGTGCTGAATGGAGTGGGTTTGGAGGGAAGACGGTGAACCATGTTGGGAAGGATGGGCCTTGAGTGGGTGGAGAGAATTCCAAGTGAGGTTGTGCTAGATAGAAGAGTGTTCAAAGTGTGTCCCCAAATACTCCTCCTGTGAATGGTCTTTGAGTCAGGAGGCTGGGGTTTGTGTTCCAGTAGGCTGGGAAACTCTTTGTGTTCCTCTTACAGTCCACAGTGTGCATGAGAAGATGAAAGGGCTCCGATGCTCTGTCTCCACAGACATTTCCCGAAGCGTTTGACCCCAGTATTTTTGCCAGCCCTCTGAGCCAATGGCTTGAGGTTCCATGGCCACAGCTTGGGAACTGCTGTCCCAGAGGCCTTTGGAGATAAAGCCCCAGAGTTGGGGGAGAGCTAGCTACCCGAGATGGTTTGGAGAGCCAGCAGGATCAAGGGAACTCATGATACTGAGGCCAGGTCTGTCCCTAGGACAGAAAGCAGAGGGTAAGGTCCAAGGATGGAGCCCCCAGCCAGGCGGCTGGAGCAGAGAGAAGGCCCAGCAGTGCAGTCTGTAGACAGAAGGCTCCAAAAAGAAAGCTGAAGGTCAAGGACTCCTTGTATGTATTGGAAGGCAAAGGAAACATGTCAGAGAGGAAGGGCAGGTTCCTCCACCTGATGCCTTTCTTATTCCGCTGGCCTCTCCAAGTCCTAGTCATCCTTCAAGGCTTGGCCTAAGTCTTCTCTCCTCCAAGAAGCCTTTTCAAACTCCAGGCCGCAGGACTTTCCTGCACTGCACTCCTGAAGCCCTTATCGGCCAGCGCCCTTGATGTCCACATGCTGCTTTGCCTAAGAGTGTCATCTGGTTCCTCAGCTGGGCTGTGAGTTCCTTGTATCCTGTGACTAGCGAAATAGATGCTCGGTACATGTTTGCTGAGTGGATGGGTGGGTGGGTGGATGGAGCGATGATGAGGCAGGTGGCGAGAGGAGAGAGCACACAGGTACGGGGTAAGAACTGAAGAGGGAGCCGGCAGGTTGAACGTACAGAGGTGGCTACGTTCCCGCCAGCTGCCTCTTGGGCATTTCTTGTGGCAACGTCTCCCACCTCGCGGGAAGCAAGTGTGCAGCCCTTTTCAGGGCGGTAAACAGATGGGACCTGGTGAACCAGGAGAAGACGCTTGAGGTTCAGGGAGACTGTTCTGGAAGTGGGCGGTGAGGACAAATATTCACTAAATATTTATTGGGCGGCCACTCGGTGACCTGCACTGAGGACACAGTGGTGACAGTGGGAAGCTGAGTCCTCAGTGGTCGTGCTTCTCTCTGCCAACTCCCGCCCGTGGAGAGGCCCGAGCAGGAGCCTCTGGGTGGTCCCAGCTCAGCCGTGTGACGCAGGCAAGTCGCCTCCCTTCTTCGGCCCCCGTGTTTAATTAGCCCTTCCAGCCCGAACTCGTGGAATGCCCTTCCTCTTCTCTTCTAGAATCCTTGCCCTGCTCCCGCTGCAGACAGCACCCCACAGGCTCACACACCAGACCGGCTCCACCTCTGGGAGGAGGGACTGGTCTCATAGGAGGAACAGGATTCCCACGGAGTGAGTGATGCTGAATCGGGGGGTGAGCTGGCAGAAACAGATTCCCAAAGGCCAGAACATATGCCCAGATTGACCGCCTCCCTTGGCCTGAAGAGAGGAGGGCTGAGAGCAGCCGAGGTCAGCCCTCCAGGCCTGCCCTGGACCTGCCCACCGGCTCCTCCTGTCCAAGGCCAGCCGTGGTCTCCGGTGCCACCCTGTGGTGGTGCTGGGAACCGCCTCCCTCAGCCTCACCTGGGGACCCCTTCGGCCTCTGGCCCGACCCCACTGGCAGACAGACACCGGCCCAGCCTTCTCTCCCTGCCCACCCACTTCCTTTCTCTTTTCACCTTTTCTGCCTTTTTGTTTCTGCTCTGTCCTCAGTGTGTACATATTTGTACACACACGTTCATCACATCAGCACGTGTGTGGGCCGGTCGTGACAACAAGGGTGTATGCCGGCACGCGTGCTCGCTCGTGTGTACTTGTCATCTTTGCTGCTGACGTACTCTCATGCGCCCTTTCTGCACAGCCGTGCTGAGCGTCTTGTGCTCATAGCCCAGCTTGGCTACACCCTGGCCCCCACCCTGCCCTGCAGGGCCAGACTGCAGCCAAGAACCACGGCCCGGGCGTCTGGCACTCACGGGGCATCTACGGGGCCAGCACCTCGGAGCAGATGAAATCAGGCGTGGGGCACCCGGTCTGCTCCAGGCTCCGAGTCTCAGAAGCCAAGGTGTGGTGCTGGGGCGCAGTGACGTTTGCACAGGCTTTCGGTGCAAGAGAATCAACGACGCGTCATTGGCTGATGGCCTCGGACAAGTTATTTGACTTCTCTAAGCCCCGCCTCTTCGTGTGCCGGAGGGAAATTAATAGCACACTTACTTCACGGGGTGTCATGGCGGTGACTGGCGTCTACTGGACCCTGGGTCGTGGGTGGGCTGGCTCCACATCCAAGGAGAAAGTCAGCATGGGGGCTCTGGGGCTACGAGGCTGTCTCTGCCTCTCCCTGGCCCCAGCTACCCACGCTGCAGCGTGTTGGGCTCCTGGATGGGTGGGGTGCTGGGGGGGGCCTTTGGAACTGGAGCTGGCCTTGGGCCCACTTCTTGGCTTTCCCTCCCCTGCCACCCCTGCTGACTCCCCAGGAGCAGACACTGACAATGTCCCCCTCCATCTCTCTTCCTCACCCAGAGTTCCCCTACACCCCGTCTCCTCCCGAACACGGGCGTCGCGCCGGGCCGGTGCCCACGGCCATCATTGGGGGCGTGGTGGGGAGCATCATGCTGGTGCTGATTGTGGTCGGCGGGATCGTGGTGGCCCTGCGCCGGCGCCGCCACACCTTCAAGGGCGACTACAGCACCAAGAAGCACGTGTACGGCAATGGCTACAGCAAGGCCGGCATCCCCCAGCACCACCCGCCCATGGCCCAGAACCTGCAGTACCCTGAGGACTCGGATGACGAGAAGAAAGCCGGGCCCCTGGGCGGCAGCAGCTACGAGGAGGAAGAGGAGGAGGAGGAAGGCGGAGGGGGCGAGCGCAAGGCGGGCGGCCCTCACCCCAAATACGACGAGGACGCCAAGCGGCCCTACTTCACGGTGGACGAGGCGGAGGCCCGTCAGGACGGCTGCTACGGGGACCGGACTCTGGGCTACCAGTACGACCCGGAGCAGCTGGACTTGGCGGAAAACATGGTTTCTCAGAACGACGGGTCTTTCATTTCCAAGAAGGAGTGGTACGTGTAGCCCCGTCTGCAGAGCCCCTGCCCCAAGCCCACACCCGCACGCCCCCTGCCCGCCCCCCACCGTCCACTGCCCCAGGAGCTCGGCAGAGACTCACCCAGCTGCTCGGGGTACCTGGGAGCCCAGGGCACACGACCTGGCTTTGTTTTGATTTCCTCCCTGCCCCCCCACCCTCCCCCCTGGTGTGTGTTCACTGTGGCTTCGGTGTTGCTGGTACCTTTCCTCCCCTGACCCCACCTGCCTCCCTCCGCAGGGAGCCCTAGTCCCGTCTTGTGTACCTAGATGTCCCCTCCCGGGTTTGGGGAGACAGCCCTCCCCTGCCCCCAACACTGGAATTTGTCTGTGTCCTCTCTCTGCGAGTGGAGGGCTGAAGGGGCTCCAAGAGGAGAAGCCCCCTGCCGCCGACCCCAGATGCTGCTCCTTTTTCCCTGGGAGAGGGAACCCGGCACCCCCTCCCCCATCCCACCGTGAGCTGGAGTTCGGACCCCGGTCGAGGCAGCCGTTGCGCCCAAGGGGGAGGGGAGGGGGGTAGCTTTTCTGAAGCATCCAGGGTTGTCTTTGTTTGTTAAGGGAATCAAGCTGAGGTCCCCACCTGAGGCCTTGGGCAGTGTGTTTACTTGGCAAGGTTAGTTTTACATTTGTTTTCCTCATTGGCCTCCAGGGAGTTAAGGTGGCCCAGCTCTGGTGTGTCCCTCCTCTTTACCCCAGTCTGCTGCCCACATAGTGGGACTCCAGGTAGACTCTGGCCCACACTTCCCATACACTTCTACCAACACGTACACACACTTACACACACACACACACACACACACACACACACACACACACGCGCGCCGCTCATGTCTACCCCTGTGCTCCCCGTGGGGTCACATGCCTTACCCAGGCTGGACACTGCCCAAGGCCCACCTCTCTGCTCCACCTCTCCCCCCTCCTTCCAGCTGAGGATGGGGGCAGCCTTCAGAAGCTTCCAGTGAGAGCTGGCACTAGGCCCTTCGGTGCCTCCACCCTAGCATCTCAGGCTGGCTCTGAACTGCTCCTTATAGCGTGGAAGTTTCTTGAATTTCTCCCTATCAATCAAGTGCTAGCAATTCTTGATTCTCTTGGGGAGTCAGAGCTGGGATCCCAGAAGGGAATAACCTCCAGGAGCTACAGGTGAAGGAGGATCAATGCAGAGGGCACCGGAGAAGGAAGCCCGCACAGTAGGAGCTCTGCAAACACAGGCTGATAAGACTCTGCGGAGCGCAGGTAGCTCCTGGCCCACAAAGGCCGATGCAGCTGCTCCGGGCCTGCCAGAAGGTGCGAGCGGAGTGGGGAGCCAGGGATCCTGAGTTGAAGCTCCTGCTCGCCACCCTCCCCGTCCCGCTTCAGCCATCGCTGGTCTCCATCTGGATGAGGTGGGGAACCCTGGAGAAGCTTTCCCTTTGAGTTGTAGATTCCCTTCCTGAATGGGGCTCTGGGTCCCTGTCAATCACCGGAGACTGATGGTCTTCCCCAGGATACCATGGAGGAAGGCCCCGCCCAGCCCCTCATTTGCTCCCCCAGCTCCAAGTGCCTCAGTTCCTCCATTTGCCTACCCCATCCCCCCGGCACTCTAGATGGGAAAGACCCTGGGATGGGAGAGGCAGGTTCACGCCTGCCCATGAGGATTCCAGTGAACTCAGCCCAGGGTGCAGGGGCTCTGTGGGATGGCAAGTGTCGGGGGGAGTTAGGCAGACCACTCTGTGCCCCACGGGCACCAACCCACCCTGCCATAGGCTTCCCAAGGGAGGCGCCAGCCTCCCGCCCTACTCCTCCCCTCCCTGGTGCTGCTATGGGACCCCCAGCCAGCTCCATCTCTGCCCTGGCAACCCTGGACCCGCCAGCTGGGTCACGCTCCTCCCCCCAGCCCCCACTGCCCTCGCCCCAGCCCAGACCACCCAGTAGCCACGTAGCAGAAGTCTGAAGCCATGCCAGCCCTGGGGCGGTACTCCCCTCTCTTGGCATTGGGAGTACTGGATGGGGTGGAGTTGGGAGAAACTTCTGGGGTCTTTCTAGCCACAGGGCAGAGGGGGTGGAGGAGCTGGGCTGCATCTCCCAGCAGTAGTAGTGTCCCCCCCCCACCCCAGGGCAGAGGACCTTTTCCATGTTACATCACTACCCCATCCCACCTCACACCACCCTGGCCCCTCTGCTTGGTCCCCTTGCCCCCCAGGCAGGAGGAAATCCCAGGGGCCTGCCTGATAGAGGCATTCTCTGTCCCCTTGAAATCACAAGACTGAAAGGACTCTTCCTCTGTGTCTCCTTTATCTGCACTGCCACCCCCTCTTCCTCCTTATATGATGGACTTAGGAGGCCCCCGGGCCTAGCCAAAGCACTGAGTCCCCCTTAAGACACCTCCAAGCCCTCCCCTCCAGCAAAGCACAAATTGTGGGGTCCACACCAGATGTGTGGGCCACGTAGAAGGCTCCTGCCTCGGCAGGGACCCATCAGCAGCGCGCCCAGCAAGGCAGCTGCTACCCGGGGTCAAGAGTCGGCACGAGGCCGGGGTCGGCACTTGGGCCTGGGGTGACAGGGTTTTCTGTGCCCCAAGTTTGTGGGGCGGTGGGTACTACTGCTGGGCCCATAGCCACAGCCGCTGGCACAGGGAAGGTCTGGCCCAGCAGAGAGACGAGGACGTCTTGCTTCTCCGTGTCCCCAACGTGAGCTGAGCTTCTGCCTTTGCTGGAAATGAAATAAACTTGGTCTGCATCGTGCCAAGGCCTCCCCACTTGTCATCCTGCCTCTTGTTGCCCTCCCCGTCCTTGCCCGCCCCCCACTCCCCAATACCCCTCTTTCCTTAAGATTTTGATATTGTTCTAATGTGTAACAACCCTCTGAGTCCCCTTTGATCAGAAGCATCTGAAGAGCAGCAGCGTGGAATCAGGGAACACAGGCGCGCACGTGCAGCTGCGTCAGGCCTGGCCCGTGCGTGCACGAGGGCGCACACCCCCCGACAGACCCAAGCACAGGTGCCCCAGCCCCACAGACCTGCCAGGGGGCTGGGCTGGTCCTGCTGAAAGCCCTTCAGGAAAAACTGATTTCCCAGCGCTCGGGCCATAAGAGAGACTCACGGGGGCCCTGTTTCCCAGGCACGTGCCCCCATGCCAACCCCCTCCCGCGTGCCCGAGTCACTGGTGCAATAATTTTTCTGCCGTCCTCCAAGCAGAGGAATTGGGGATTGTGTCAGGTGGTGTGGGCAGCTCACGTGAGAGGAGGGGAGGGCTGCCAGGCCTCCCAGGGGCCAGACGGAGACCTTCTAGGCCTGACTGCCACCAGGAACCCTCAGGTGGGCCCCACCAGGCCCCAGGCCCACGGGGAGACGTGCCCAGGCCCCTGTGCCGTGGCCCAGGCGGTGAGGGCTTCTGGGACCTCGCTGCTGCAGCCCGATTGTACGGCCAGAGGAGCCTCTGCCCCACCCGTGCTGCTGCTTTTCTGACTCCTGCTGTGAGGAATGGGATTCTTGGCCGGAAACAAACAAACAAACAAAAAAATGGTTTTCTTTTTTTGTATAAATGGAAACAAAATCCAGGAGAAGCTGCCCCCTCCCCTCCCCCCCGGAGTGTGATGCACTACCTTTGCTTCAATTTCTTAGTCACTGTTTTCGTCTTTGGTCCCAGGGACGGCCCAGCAGATTCTCCTGGTTCTAACCCAGGGGGTGTTTGCATCACCCCCTTTTACTTGTATAAAAAAAAAAAATGATGGGTTGAAAAATGTACTTTTTTATAAATAAAGTCTTTAAAACAACCCCGGTTGCTTCGTGTCCCTCGGGAGCTGGGCCCTTCCCCACGGACCTGGGGGCAGGACAGGGTACGCGGGGATGAGCCGGCGCCCTAACGCAAGGAAGGCAGCTTCCACCCCGGGCCCCGTTCCCATGGCTCTGGAACACTGACTCGGACCCCGGAGGAGCCCCCTGCCCAGGCCAAAGGAGCCCCAACCCGCCCTCTCGCGGGAGCCCCAAGGGCAAACGTGAGGGTCCTGCCTGAGTCCTCAGCACAGCTCCCGGGCTGCCACTGAACCGCCTTCCACACAAGTGGCACCACCGTGGACAGCTGCATCGGGAGGGGTTGGCCGCTCAGACACAAGCAGGGAGCCCTTCAACATGCGGCCTGAGAGGCTGGGGACCGATGGTGCAGAGGGAGTCCCCTGCCCTCTTGCCCCAGAGCTCCTACTCAGGCCCCTCCAATTCCCCTCCTCACCCCCCCCCCGCCCCCCCACCGTCCTGCTCCTTCCTGCCAAGTCCCCTCCTGTGGCGGTTTGGAGAAGAAAACCAGCAATGTCACACCTGTCGTGTTAGATCCCTGGGGACAGGGCAGAGACGGGAGCTTTATCCTCTCATCTTTTGGGAGGATACTGCCGACTGCATCCCCCACAAGCTCTCAGAGACCCCGCCCCACCTCCCAGGGGGCTGATTGGAAGGAAGGTCTCCTAGTTCCTCGGTTACCTCGCCCCTCCCCGCTCCAGCACCATCTGCTTCCCATCTTCTGGGCTGGAATGCAGGACAAATCGATCCAGGGGTGGCAGTGGCAGGGGCTTCAGTGACTGCCCCCTCCCAGCCACCCCCAGCAGCATCTCCTTTCACTGAAATCCACACCATACACCCCTGAGAAAAGGGGGTGGGGACGCTGGAAGCCTAGGTGGCTGGCCGGCAGCAAGCACTCCCGCCCATCTGGGGCAAGACCACGCCCTCCATACATAGGACTGGGGCGGGCGGAACTGGCGGGAGCACGAGAAGCCAGCAGCTGTTGGCAGCTGGCTGGGTCCCTCACTGGAAAGTCAAACCCAGCACCTTAGACTGTGTTTGGATGTCGACACTCGAGTGAGATGCAAATTGGTTGTTTAAGCGGTCACTTCCTCAGTTCTCTAGGCTGTCCATTTAAGTTAATTTTTAATTTGCACAGGCAATAAATGCTTAATTACATTATTAATATATTGGAAGAGAGCAATGGACAGAATGTCCTAATTGGCATTTAACTAGAACGTTCCGGCAAATTAGCCAAGACTTTCTCCGGCAGCCGAAGGAGGGCAAGCCAATTAGTCCCAGGCACAGCCCCATCCCCCAAGATACCAGGAGGCCAGGACACACGTAGCTTTCTAGTTGAGCTAGGCTTTGGAAGGACCTTCTGCTAGTTAGGCTACTTCTGCCCAAACTTCAACCCTTGCCCCTGTGCTCCACCCACACCCTCAGCAGAGCAGAGGACAAAACGCTGGATGGCTTGGAGACAGGATCCACCTGAGAGGCCAAGGTCCCCCTGGGGTGTGCCCACCATTGCCTTACCTCGACTGTGGGCCCAGAACTGAGATAGCTGGGCAGCCAAAGCTCCTCTCTGGATACCAAGGAGTCCTCTCTCCCATCCTCCTTACCTTACCCTCTGCAGATGGTTAAGGGAATGAACTTGATGAATTGAGGGATTCATTTATCCACTCATGCATTCCTTCATTTGGCCACCCTGGGCCAGGCACTGTGCGACCCTGTGACAGTCCCACCCAGAGTCCCTGGTCTCAAAGAATTCAGAGCCTCCAGGATCCTAAACCCCAAAACAGTGCCATGCTGGCCATGGACTGAAGCAGAGCTGTGTGTAAAGTGCCGTGGTAGCACAGAACGGGAATGACTAATTTTGTTTGGGAAGGTCTGAAAGGCTTGATAGAAGAGGTGAATTTTCCCCTGGGCCTTGAAGGATGTGTAGAAGTTCCCCAGACCAAAGGTGTGTTAAGAGTATTCCAGGACGACTTGGAATTTAGCATCTTATATTAATTCTTCTAATAAAAGAGATCGTTCTAGTCCAACACACTCGTTCAGCATGTGGAGAACTGGAGCCTAGAAAGAAAACTAAGGTTTGGTAACCAGACCATCAGAACGCATGTGCTGAATACCCTCAAGGACAAGGCCATGTCCTGGGAGCAGCAGGAGGAGGAGGAATCCCGGGGAAGGGGTGGCACCAGCCTGACTCCCTTGGGGGTATACTAGATGCGACCCAAGGCTCAGTACCCCTCCCCCACAGCCCCAGAATAGGACAAACGCCCATGGGGTGTAAACTGGGCTTTTGGGAGCCACACTTGGTGTTGAGTGGAACCATCGGTCAGACAGGGCCCATGGGGAAGACTTCCTGGAAAAGGCGGTGTGATTCGGGTCCCGGTGCTGATGTAGTTTTTTCCCACACCACCGAGCAATCAGCTCAATTCTAACAGTATTTACCTGGAGGTAGCATCCGATCTCACAGTTCAGGGCTCAGTCGCACAAGACTCCTCCCACTTCAGCTGCTAATCACGAGTCCAGGGTGTTACCTGTGCTTCTGACTGGCTGGCTATAAATCAGAGGTCCCCGCGACCCCCTCCCTGCGTTCGATTAATTTACTAGCGCAGCTCACAGAACTCAGGAAACCGGTTTACTCGCTAGATTACTGGTTTAGAGTAAAAGGATCCCACTCAGGAACAGTTAAATGGAAGAGATGCAGGGGGCAAGGTATACGGGAAGGGGCGTGGGGCTTCCATGCCCTCCCAGCACCAACCTGGAAGCTCTCCAAACCTGTCCTTCCGGGGTTTTATGAAGGCTTCCTCACATAGGCATGACCCATTAAATTATTGGCCATTGGTGACTGAACTCAATTTCCAGCCCCTCTCCCCTCCGCAGAGGTCAGGGGTGGGGTCGGAAGCTCCAAACTTGGTTCGTTTGCCTGGCACCCAACCCCCATCCTTAGGTGCTTTCCAAAAGCCAGCTCATTAACATAAACTCAGGCGTGGTGGAAAGGGATGTCCTAAGAATGACAAGACACCTCTCTCACTCTTATTCCTTAGGAAATTCCAAGGGCTTTAGGATTTGCGCCAGGAACAAGACGAAGGCCATATATACACTTCCTGTTAGAAGTCAGAATATCACAGGTGGTATCTGCAATGGTTTTGAGGAATGAGAGGCACATAGGTTGGTGGGAAAATGGAAGAGGAAAGGGCTCTGTGAAAGCTGGAGAACAGCCAGGCCCTGCTCCTAGACCCCCTCTGTCCTCTCCCCACAGCCAGACGCTACTGGGGAGCAACGCTTGGGCTCCAGCTTGGTACTGGCGTATAGGGCCCCCAAACCCTATTTTCTGCCTCGGCTTACAGGCCGGATGGCAGAGCCAGGCCAAATCCCAGTCCCCAACCCCAGCATCAACTCCCAGATGAGAAGCTGCAAGCACTGCCCCCTTCCCTCCCTCCTCTCTGCCAGCCACGCCTTCCCTAGCTGGAGGGCACCCTCGCTGCATTGCCTTGGGCCACATCTAAGCTGGCCCTTCTGGCCGGACTCATCCCAAGCTAGGAAAGGTATAGGAATGGCCTTGCTTGGCTCAGGAACCAGCCCCAGGGCATCATCAACCCACACCGCAGGCTCCATTGAGCCAGGGAACTAAACCCTGGACACACAACCCAAATCACCGGGGGATTTACAAAATCAAATATCCAGGCCCCACCCCCAGGCCAATAGGGTCAGAGCTCTAGGGTTGGGACCCAGACAGCTGTATTTTCAACAAGCTACCCAGGAGGTTCCAGTGCACAGCCAGAGTCAGAGCCGCCGGTGTGGAGGCAGAGGCCGTCCAAGGTGTCAATCATGAGGAAGAAGCACGTCATGAGGTGGGAAACTGGGACTGAGGGGTGGTAGTTAGGTGATTCGGTGAGTTAATGCACATAAGAGTTTGGGTACCAGATATGCTCTATATTGTCACCATCATCAATCATCTTCATCATCGCCATCCTCATCCCCTCTGAGATGGGATCCCGGATGACAGTGACTGCAGTGGAGGCCAGTCCCTGGAGGCAAGTAGGGAGCCAGGGTGGACCCGTGATTGTAACACTAACAAAGCAGGTTTTCTGGGTTTAGAACATTCCCCAGCGCTTGGCCTCTGCGCACCTGTGAGAGGGAAAGTGGGATCCTGAGTTCAAAGCTCAGGCAGGCAGTCTCGCAGGCCCGCCCCGAATGGGGATGTCGCTCCTCAGTGATCCCACCTTAGAAGAAGCCAATGGGGTTGATGAAGGACAGTGATAGTACCCTTAGAGTCCAGTTCGGCAGATGAGGGGGGACCCTCGGAGAGAGACAGAGGGAAGGTGGCACACCGGGCCCCGTATGCCCTTTCCTCCTTGCCCAAGGTCTAGCCGAGGGCCCCTCCAGAGCCTTCTCTGAGGAAGGTATTCCATTCCACAGGGAGCAAAGACCTTTGGGGGAATAACTGACTCACAGACCGGCAGGCTGGGGTGCCCTCAGCCTGAACTCCTCCCACCCACTGTCCCCTCAGTTAGTGACCTCAGCCTCGAGAGAGCCTCCATGGATGAGAAAAGAGTCAGCAAGTGATAGGACCACACAAGCTGCCTTCCTGCCAGGCTGTAAGCCCCTGGAGGGCTGGGACCCCATCTTATTCGTCCTCAGCACCCAGCCCAGGGTGGACAGAGTGGGTGGTCAGTAAAGGTTGAACCAAACCGAACTCGTCCAAGTGAGAGTCAAGAGATCTTGCAGGTGGCATGGCCCAACCTCCCCGAGGCAGGGCTGTCCTCCAAGCATCCCAGGTGCCTCTGGAGAGGGGCACCGCACTGCCTCTAGAGCTAAGCCCTAGCATCAAAGGGTAACTTCTCCATTCAGACAAAATTTCCCTCCCCTAAGTTTCACCCATTGGTCTAGGTATTTCCCTGAGAAGCTACATGATCTGGCCTTCCTAGGACAGTCCTTCAGGTATTTGGAGATGATTACTCCCGGCCCAACCTCTTTTTCATATGATTCTCCCTCTGCTCTAGTCATCAGGCCACTTAGCAACACATCTGTTAGGAACCCGGACTTAGGAGTCAGGCAAACCTGGGTTCAAGCCTTGGTGGAGTGACTTGTTGTGAGTTGACTCACATCAAAAATCCCAGTTATCTTTGGACTTTGGGTGTTCATAATGTATCTCTGGAGGTTCACTGATTGTAACAAACGTACAACTTTGGTGAGCGATTTTGGTAGTGGTGGCTGTGAATATTTGGGGGCAGGGGGGTATATGGGAAATCTCTGTGTCTTTCAATTTTGCTGTGAACCTAAAACTGCTCTAAGAAAAAAAAGAGCCTTTAAAAACAACCCCATTACTCCAGCTGTTCCTGAAGAAAACCCATTACCAGCTCCCTCCCGTTCTGAGGGCCAGGGAATACATGCTGTTTCCAGGAACTGATCTGACCAGCAGGCGATGGGGGTGGAGGGGTGGGAGACTCTCTGCATGTCCTCCCTGAACCTGGTGTGCTCTCTCTTACTCTGTGACACGGCCAACCCAGCTGACCTCATGGTGATGGTATGGAACACAGAGGGGCTCCGTTGTGGTGGTTAAATTTCCGGATGCATGGGTGGATGGATGGGTGGATGAATAAACCTTTGAGTCTTTTTCACGTGTGCTGCCTCTGAGCAGACCTCTCTCACCTGCACTTGGGCTGCCTATTTTTCTCCCGAATGTGGCGCTTTTCATGTATCTCTGCTCTGTTTTATCTTAATGGCAAAGTCAGCATTTCAGCCTGTTGGGCTCCTTTCAGATGCTGGTTCTATCATCAGTTGAGTTCACACTCGACATCTATTGAAAACCTGGTAAAAGGAAAGAGGCAGGGCCTTAGGGTCCATTGATCTCCATTCAATCCCTAGTCCTACCACTTGTCCGCTGTGTGAACCTTAGGCGAGTTGCTTGCTTTCCCCCAGCTTTATTTCTCAATCCATGTGAACAGACTGCTGGGATGAATAAAGATAGTTAGAGAGAGAGAAAGTTAGTTGTAAAGCAGATAACACCGGTACCTACCACAGAGGGCTGCTGTGGGGATTAAAGGAGAATCATCCCTTTATAAAGCACTTAACACAATGCCTGGAACAGAGTAAGTGCTCGGTTAAGCTAGGATAATATTAGCTCTTACTATTATTTTCCCCACTGTGCAACTGCCCTTAGCAGCAGCAAATTGCAGCATGGAGACAGAACCTGTCATAGGGACGACATCAGGCACTCGGACTCTTGACAAGGCCAAGTAGAATCCCAGCTCTGCGCCTTCCTGGCTGCGGGGTGACCATCCCCTTAGTTCCTTTCTCCCTGATTTGCATCATCCCACGCAAAGACCCACCAGCTAGTGGGAGGGACACAGGCATCAAGGGGCTGCGATGTGCCCCTCAAGGGCACGGCTTTCGTGGGGATTCCGATGCTAGGTCACCGCCGGTGGGTGGGGGACTGGGGCCAGCCGTGGGAACAGGAGGCCACAGTTACTCCAGAGCAAAGGCTTCCAGCATGCCCTCCAGAGTTTCGTCTTCAGGAATGCCCCAGAGCCGCCTGAGGTGGGAGGCAAGAGGATGGGTCTCAACTTTCCACTGTTTTACTTTCCAGGATTCTGTGTCAGGTTTTAACCCTTTGTTATTTTGAACTTAAAGGAAAAATTGTATTGAGGGATACAAACAGTAAAGTGTCAAACCTTAAGGGAACAGCTCCACATTTTTATAACCATGTTATATGTATACCCTCACGTCATCAGCCCCAGATCAAGTCACGGAGGCTCGCTCAAGTTCCCTCTCAGGCACACACCCCCATTCTGGAACTTCACATAAATGGAATCATGCAAAGCGCGCACTTACTTGTGTGCCTGGCTTCTTTCACTCAGTACGATGTCTATGAGATGTACCCGTGCAGTGTGCCTCTCCTCGCTGTGTAACGTTCTATCGTGTGAATTTGCCACAATGTAGTCCTCTATTCTGTCATTAGTGAATACGTGCGTGGTTTCCAGTTTGGGACAATTATGAATAAAGTTGTTGCAAACAGTCTTGTATGTAACTTTGGAGCACTTAACACTCATTTCTGTTTAGAACGGAATTAGGATTGATAGATACAGCCAAACGGTTTTCCAGTTTATGCCCCAGTGTAAGAGGGTTCTGATGCCTCCACTTCCTTGCCCACACTTGGTATCATCTATCCTTCTAGGTTTAGCCATCTGGCAAGGGCATAGAGGTACCTCGTGATTTAATTTGCATTTCCCTGATGACTAAGGATGTCAACACTTTCATATGACTATCAGAGATTTGGAGTTCTGAAAGGGTCCTAGACTTAAAAAAAAAGTTTTTTTGGAAAATCGATTGTCATGCATTCCCTGGAGGATGGGTTAGTGTCCATCCAGCCACTCTGTGGTCATCTGGGGACAGGTCCCTGTTCTAGGTACCTAGGAGGCCCTGGGGAGGCGGGGACAGGACAGGTAGAGCCAGAGGAGGAGGGAGGATGGTGTGTGCTCTGGAAGAGTCCCAGAGTAGCAGGAAGGAAGGGCCAGCCATTGGCAATCGGGAATTCTGACACAAGACACAAAGCAATGCCCTGTGGCTGAAATGAGCTGTCGAAGTGTCACGATGATGACACTGGGTGGAATTAGCTGGGAAACCTTCATCTGCTCCCCACGATCGATTCCTAAGCAATGCAGTTTTCCTGAAGTTTCACCAAAAAAAGGGCAGGAGACGGTGAGCCACACCCAGATGGGCTTTTCGCTGATGATGACAATGGGTTGGCAGGGAAGTGCAGGTGGTCAGGGCTGGACCGAAGGCAGGAGGCACGTTATGTGCTGGAAAGATGCCTGGACTGGGAATCAGGAGGCTGAGCTCTGCTTCCTCTCTGCCACGTCTCACCCAGTAACTCTGAGCAAAACCCTTCGCCGCTCTGATTTCATGACTTTCTACGTGTGGAACAAAGAACCGGGGAGATGGGAGCTTAGTGGCCTCTCCTGGGCTACCCCTGGAGACAAAGCGGGGCTGGGGTGAGAGGTCCCCTGCAGCCCTGACAGTGATGAATCACCACGCCCCATTCCATTGCCTCTATCTACTGTAATTGATCCTGAGGCCAGGTGTCTGGGGCGATAGTGAGCAGGGGTAGCTTCCAGAGGAGTCTGGCTTGCTGCAGGAGGGGGAATATGGGGGAGGGTGGGCAGCAGCCCCCTCACTGGTGAGAACACCCCACGCCACCCTCCTCTGCAGAGAAGGGACGGATTTGCTCTGCTAGAAGAGCAGGGATCCAAGCCTTTACAAGGGCTGAGCAGAGAAGCGGTCCCCACTGGGAAAGCCACAGTGGGAGTGGGCTCCCCATGTCTCCTCTGACAGCGTACTTAGGGGGTGTCAGCTGCTATGTGTCTCCAGGGTTTTCCTCCGGAGTTCACCCTAGAAAGACTTGGAGTTTCGTTCAATGAAAAGTGTAGGTCCCTTACGTGCAGCTCTTTCAGGAGACATCACAGGCTCACAAGGGAACTGGGGCCCAACGCTGGTTGGTACTGGCCTTCCCGCAGGCTCTGGGTGAGAACGGCACACAGGAACCCCCTGATTGGGAAGACTCACCCTCCAACACCTGCTGCCTCCTTTTAGGTGTTTTCTGCCATCACCTCCCAGCAATCATCCTCTCCCTTCCTGAGCCTGGGTCCTGGGGTGCCCTGCCCTTTGCCCTATCCTTTTGCCCCTACAGCACAACACGTGCAGATCCCAAGCAAGACATCTATCTACCTATTTTAGAATTATAGACCATTAGAGCCAGAGCAACCTCAAAGATCATTTGCCCCAACCCACAACTGGGGAAATCGAGTCCCAGAAGGCTAACAACGGTAAGAATTCCTTACATTTATATAACATTTGGAAATTACACAGTGAGTCAAGGGCTTTTACTAGTAGCTAAGACTTATAATATCACTCACAAGTGTCAAGCACTGTTCAAATTACTCTATGATATTAAATCCTTACCTCAGACTTAGAATTACTATTACCATCATTACCAGAGAAATGAAGAGAGTTGTCCAAAGTCACAGAGTTTGCTGGGCTTCGAACCCAGGCGGTCTGGCCTCAGAGGCCATGCTCTAACCATTGTACCACCCTTCCCACGGCCTGCAGCCCTCCTAAAGGGCAGAGTCGTGTCCTGACAACAGAGTGGGAGAAGAGCCAGGAGAGGGGGCCACACCAGCCTAACTCCTGGGGGGATCCTGGGCCTGACACAAGTTTCAGTACACAAAGAAGCAAGTATCCCAGGCGGGGATTGACTGAGCTTGTGGGAACCACGTTTGGTATCAGATGGAGTCATCAGGGGCAGGCGGGGCTCACAGGAAAAGCTTCCTGGAAGAGATGGTATCAGAGATGACTTTGGAAAACGAAAGTGATCTGGAGAAGATGTAGAATACCCAGTGTGGGGAGGACCTCCAGGTAAATGTTTGCATCGGGAATCAGTTAGACTAGACCAGGCGCTTTGGGTAGCCGGAGGGCACTCGGCACCCCAGGATCCTCACAGCCAGCTGAGGAAGTCAGCAAGGAACCCCATTTAGCTGATGATTAACCCGGGGCTCAGGGATGTTAAATGTTTGGCCCAAAGTCACACAGGTGGCGGGTGGTTGACTCATAACTTGGACCCAGGCCTTCTGACTCCAAGCCAGGTGCTCTTCGCTCCCTACTGAACCTCCCATTGAAAAGAAACAAAATGCCACCATGGTCACAGTTTTACACCCGCTTATAACTTACGAAATGTGTGGCACACACACAGGCCCCTTTGAGGTGGTACTCCGGGACCCCGAAGCACGGCCTAGGCACACGCAAGCATGGGTGGGCGGGCCCAGTCTGGGAGTCATACAGACCTCGGTTCAGTCACCAAATCTGTCTCTTATCAGCTTGGTGATTTGGGGCAAGTGGGGTAAATAGAGACAATAGGCCTACTTCGCGGGCTGCAGTGAGGGGCAGGTGTTACGAGGCACGTGGCCTGCGCACAGGCAATACCATCCCACACCTCCCCCACCCAGACGCCCACCCCCAATCCAAGTCTGACCTCTTCCAGTGTTCTTCCCAAGAAGGACCCAGAGTCCAGGTGTCCCCTGTTTCTTTTCTTGAGATTGTTTTCCCCTCAACTGGAGAGGGGTGAACAAATGTATTCAAATCTCTCGGGCTTGCCATGGTGCCACTCAGAGAACTTGCCAGAACTAGCTGTTCCTCTCCTCCTCACCTCCCCAGAAGGGTCCAGATCCTGAAGGCCTCCAGATCTGCTGCGTCTTCCGAACCCCTGGCCCCCAGCGACCCCAGGGCATTGGAGCTCATCCCCCCCCGCCAAGCCCAGCGCACCCCCTCGAAGAACCAGAGCTCCTCCTGTGTGCGGTGCATTCCCCACCTTGGCAAGGCTCAGAGAAGCACCATTGAATTTCACAGCATTTTAACGTAGAATTTCCATATCTAAATCCCCTCGTTTTGAGTACTACTCTCAGTATATGCTTGATTTGAGAGATCTGCCACAAGGAGAGGGGTCCTGCAGAGGACCCCTGCCCAGGATGGACAGACAGCTAAAACATCAACACCCGTGACTCGCAGGGAGACAGACACAGCCCCTCAGCTTCTGGCTCTTTGCTTCCAGAATTCTAGCCTTTTCAGGTCTCCTTCCCCACCCAGCCCCTCCCAGAAGCCTCAAGAGCCCCCAGTTTATCTGGGTAATGTGTCCCTCTAGAGGTGTTTCCACTCTCCCTGCTGAGGCCCCATTAACTCCAGAATCACCTCCAGCCACCTCCTCAGTACCCTGCAAATGTGGTCCAACCCTGGAGGAAGGGGCAGGTAGGGGGGATGGGCATCCATGAGAGACTGAGTCAGGAAAGAAGCACGGGCGCCCTGAGGGTGGAGCAGCTCTGCCCTGGTGGCTCCACATGTGGGTCCCAGCAAGTGTGGCCTCCACCTCCCTGTGACCTTGGGAGAAGCCACTTCTCTCTTGTCCCTCAGTTTTCTCGTTTGCGAAACAGTGATGTTAATCCTTGCCGTGCCTAATTCCTAGGATTACACCAAAGACTCCAGAACGCCAGCGAAAGCCCTTTTGTAAACCGTGAAGTTCTATGCGGAAGTGAAGGACCATCATTATGTAGTGAGATGTCAAGGTCATTCCCCACCAAGGAAGCATCAGGGCCCTGCTAGAATACCTCCAGTGACAGACCTCACTTCCTCCCAGGGCTTTCTGCCCAAGCTTTCTGCCAGCAGCACTGACCTTCGGAGATTTCTAGTGAGTCTGTGGCTAGATGGTAAATTACCTTAGAAGAAGTAGGTCCTCCATGAACTTGGCCACCCCTGTATGTTTTTATTTCCTATTCTTCTTATTTTCCTAGTAACACTCCTTTTGGAAATGGCTCATCTTGCCCCAGATAAAATAACATGGAAGAAGTTTATCCTCATAGGCAGTGACTGTTGCAGCAGGAAGTTTAGGCAGTAGGTGGGGGGGTGTGTGGGGACCATTATGGGTCCACAATGAGACCCATGGGACCCCTCCCCAAAAACCAGAGCCTGTTCAGAGGGGGAGCAGCGGGGGAAGAGCCTGAAAGACCTGGAGATGCAGCCCCTTCCCCGGCCATCCCTCAAACCGTGCAGGGGAAGTCCTGGGCTTTGTGGGTGGTGACGGTCCCCCTGGGCACCCACCAAGACTGGGACGAGTGATGGGTCCCCAAAACAGGGAGCAGGGGCTTGGACGATAGGCTGTCTCCGAGACCCCGGGCAGCGTGCATGTCGGGGCGGGGAAGGGGCCGTCAGTCTGCTGTCCCCTCCTCCCACCCACCACTGGCGCCCTGAACCAGCTCCAGACCATGCCCTGGGGCTGAGCCTGCTCTGGAATCCACCGGCTACCGTAGCCTTCAGCCCAGCCCCCAGACCATGCCTAGGAATCATCTCAGCTGCCCTGGACCTCACATCTTTCTGCTCCGCGCACAGAGCTGATACCATCACGCCACAGTGGGTCAGGGCCAGACGTGACCCTGTCACTCATGACGTCTCATCCCAACCCCAGGGAGACAGGCCATGGCTGTAATGGCTCCAGCCAGACTAGAAGAGAGAGGAGGCTCCCGCAGGGCCACCCTGACCCCCTGGTCTCTCCCGCTCCGCAAGGGACAGTGGAGGCTCCAACAGTGCAGGAAGTCTCTGTGCAGTGCCCAGCAGCTGAGAGTAGGAAGGGGGCTGGGGAGCCTGCCTGAGACGTCAGGTGACACCGACCCCAGCCCAGTGAGATTTGGTTTCTGTGAGGACAGAGCCCGGGGCCCCTTGCTCTGCCCAGGCTTCCTACTGCTGGGTGCTGGACCGTGGCTCCCGAGGGCAGCAGTGAGGGGTAATGAAGGAATACCTGCTGGGGCTGGAAGAATCTGGAGCTCACCAGAGGTGGTCAGTCCCTCCCCCACAATCCAGGCAAAGGAGGGAACCAACATTGTGCTTCAATGTCGGAATCGCCGAGAACACCACTGATCTTAGAACACTACTATTGCTGCTGCTACAAGTCATAGAGGCCGCTCTACCCCAGGAGCTCCGTGTGTGTTATCTCACTTATTTCTGCCATTTCTCCACTTTACAGAGGAGAAAACTGAGGCTCAGAGCAGCTAAGGTCACAGCACTAGAAATACTGGAGCATCCAGGCCATTATTTTCCCCACTGCTCTGTGTGCCTTCTCAGATTTGTCCTTCTTTCCCCTTCAAAGCAGCCCTTTGTGAGAGAGGGAGGAAGGAGTTAGGAGCTGACAGATAAGGGGAGAGGGCACCCAGGGGGGCGGGAGGGAGTGCCCAGCCCAGCCCACAGGGTGCATGACAGACAAATGGCTTCCCTGTGCCCCCCGGCCCTCCCCAGCTCACTGGGCAATAGCCTCGTTCATCTTCCTCCCTCTGAGAGGGCTGGGGCTCAGGGTCCTGCCTGGCAGGGTCCCCAACAGGGAGATAGTCCCTATCCCCCCAGGAATGTGCGTGAAATCCCAGTAACCCTCTCCAGCTGGGCCCAACTTTGCAGAGGGCTCTGGGAGCAAACCCTGTGGCGAGGAGCGGGCTTCTGGGAAAGTTAGCCTCCCTCATGTTCCTTTTTCCCCTTAATGACAACTCAAGGTGTGATGGGCTGGGTGGGAGGGGCTGGGACCCTGGTGACACTGGGGAGAGCATTCCAGATGGCGGGAATTCTGTGTGCAGAGTGGGAAGTGACCGCCCTCAGCCCTCCCCAAGGAGTGTCACAGTCTCTCTCTCTGTGTCACACACACGCAAATGTAAACATACACATACACCCACATACACACGTATACACCCATACACATATACATACAGACACCCATACACACATAGACTCACACACACATACACTCACACACACTTGGATGTCCTAAGGCTCGCACAGGCCTAGACAGGTTGGCTTTGCAGATCGTGACCAGCAAGGGACTAGGGAAAGCTGAGGGTGGGGATGAGAGCAGGCCACAGGCAAGATTAGAGGAGGGGTCCCAGCCCGAGCTGCCTGGGAGTTGCCCAAGGAGCAGACACGTCCCCTGCCCTCCTTGAACCAATGCTTATTAAGCACTGAGTGGCGCAGGCACTGTGCTGAGGGCTCCGACATGCATTAGCTCATTTACATCTGACAACAACCCTGTTGTGATTGCCATTTTACAGGTGAGGCTCAGAGAATTTGAGTGACTTGCCCAAGATTCTACAGCTAAGTAAGTGGCACACTAAGGAAGGAGCTGGCCTGTCTTCCCCCGCAGAGGAACAGGGAGAAATCCTCATCAAGGCCGCTCGGAGCTCTGCACTGAGGACTCGGACACCTGGGTTCCTACCTCACTTCCATCATCAGTGAGATGTGTGACCTTGAGCATTTTATTAAATTTCTCTGAGCCTTCAGTTAGCCATCTGTCAACAGAGGCAATGGGGTGGGGGCATCAAATGAGGTAATTCAAGTAAAAGCACATGGAATACAGGTATGGTATCACATATATGATAGTAAGCTATGGTGGCCACAGGTGCAATTTGGCCCAGCATGCTAGCTCAGGGAAGAAGCCAGGACTCCAGGGAGGGGAGAAGCAGCAACATCATCACCACCAACCTCATCATCACCACGAACATCATCACCACCATCAACATCATCACCACCAACAACATCACCACTATCAACATCATCACCACCATCAACATCATCATCACCAACATCATCACCACCATCAACACCATCACCACCATCAACATCATCATCACCAACATCATCACCACCATCAACATCATCACCACCAACATCATCACCACTATCAACATCATCACCACCATCAACATCATCATCACCAACATCATCACCACCATCAACACCATCACCACCAACATCATCACCACCATCAACATCATCACCAACAACATCATCACCACCATCAACATCATCACCACCAACATCATCACCACCAACATAATCACCACCATCAACATCATCATCACCAACATCATCACCACCATCAACATCATCACCACCAACATCATCACCACTATCAACATCATCACCACCATCAACATCATCATCACCAACATCATCACCACCATCAACACCATCACCACCAACATCATCACCACCATCAACATCATCACCAACAACATCATCACCACCATCAACATCATCACCACCAACATCATCACCACCAACATAATCACCACCATCAACATCATCATAACCAACATCATCACCACCATCAACATCATCACCACCATCAACATCATCATCACCAACATCATCACCACCAACATCATCACCACCATCAACATCATCATCACCAACATCATCACCACCAACATCATCATCACCAACATCATCACCACCAACATCATCACCACCATCAACATCATCATCACCAACATCATCACCACCAACATCATCATCACCAACATCATCACCACCATCAACATCATCACCACCATCAACATCATCATCACCAACATCATCACCACCAACATCATCATCACCAACATCATCACCAACATCATCACCACCATCAACATCATCATCACCAACATCATCACCACCATCAACATCATCATCACCAACATCATCACCACCATCAACATCATCACCACCATCAACATCATAATCACCAACATCATCACCACCAACATCATCACCACCAACATCATCACCAACATCATCACCACCATCAACATCATCACCACCATCAACATCATCATCACCATCATCACCACCAACATCATCACCAACATAATCACCACCATCAACATCATCATAACCAACATCATCATCAACATCATCACCACCATCAACATCATCATCACCAACATCATCACCACCAACATCATCATCACCATCAACATCATCATCACCAACATCATCACCACCATCAACATCATCATCACCAACATCATCACCACCATCATCATCACCAACATCATCATCACCAACATCATCATCACCAACATCATCACCACCATCAACATCATCACCACCAACATCATCACCACCATCAACATCATCATCACCAACATCATCACCACCATCAACATCATCACCACCAACATCATCACCACCATCAACATCATCATCACCAACATCATCACCACCAACCTCGTCATCACCAACAACAACATCATCACCACCAACATCATCACCACCATCAACATCATCACCACCAACATCATCACCACCATCAACATCATCATCACCAACATCATCACCACCATCAACATCATCACCACCAACATCATCACCACCATCAACATCATCATCACCAACATCATCACCACCAACCTCGTCATCACCAACAACAACATCATCACCACCAACATCATCACCACCATCAACATCATCACCACCAACATCATCAACATCATCACCACCATCAACATCATCACCAACATCATCACCACCATCAACATCATCACCACCAACATCATCACCACCATCAACATCATCACCACCAACATCATCACCACCATCAACATCATCACCACCAACATCATCACCACCATCAACATCATCATCACCAACATCATCACCACCAACCTTGTCATCACCAACAACAACATCATCACCACCAACATCATCACCACCATCAACATCATCACCACCAACATCATCAACATCATCACCACCATCAACATCATCACCAACATCATCACCACCAACATCATCATCACCAACATCATCACCACCATCAACATCATCATCACCAACATCATCACCACCAACCTCGTCATCACCACCAACAACATCATCACCACCAACATCATCACCACCAACATCATCACCACCATCAACATCATCACCACCATCAACATCATCATCACCAACATCATCACCACCAACATCATCATCACCAACATCATCACCACCATCAACATCATCATCACCAACATCATCACCACCATCATCATCACCAACATCATCACCACCAACATCATCATCACCAACATCATCACCACCATCATCATCACCAACATCATCATCACCAACATCATCACCACTGTCAATATGCGTTTATGGAGTAGCTAACAACAAAAATAGCAGCCATTTACTACATATTGACTGTGTGCCAGGCACAGTGCTAAACACTTTCCATAATTCATGTGTGCTGCAGACAGATGACATGGAAGTCAGAGGTGAGGGAGAAACGAGGGCAGGGCTGCAGAGCCCAGAGCTCCCGGTCTCCATCCAGAGGGGCCAAAGAAGGTGATTGCAAACTGACCTCCACCTGAGTGCAGAACCAGAGAAAATTCTGTGGTCAAAGGCTTTCTGCACTAATACTAACCCACCAGGCCAGATGCAAAGCCGAAGGGCAACCCAGCCCAGGGCAGGGGGAATGACCAGGAGCCCACCTCAGGGAAGAGGGAGGCAGGGTCTCCCAGCAGCTCCTAAGGTCAGCCTCTTTGGCCTGTAGCCCAAGGCAAGGAGAAGGCAGAGACCTGGCTGAGTCTGAGTCGTGCTGGCCAGGTAGTCGTGCTGGTTGCATCGGGCTGAGGAAAGGGCTCTGTGACTCACTCAGTTCCAGGCCTCTGAGTGGGCTCCCTCACCACCTGGGTCACAAGAAAGCACATGAAAGGGTGCTCTTCTGTATGGACTGAGCAAGGGAGGAGAGGGATGTATCCCCTCCTGGGCAAGGAGAGAGGATATTCCCACAGTCCCACATTGTGATGGTGCAGCAGCCACCCCACTTGGAGTCATGGGAAGAAAGCATTGAAATGAGAGAGAGACAGGGAGACAGGGAGCTGGAGCAAACTGAACACAAGGACTCGAGTCCCGGCTGCCCACCTCTGGCCAGCAGGAAGGAGCCACTCCCGCACCCCTGGGCTGGAGAAACAGCCAGAGGGACTCTGACCCGGTGGGTGGGCGGGCCCTTGGCAGTGAAATCAGCCCCACCCCCAGCCAATCCTACCTACCAGCATCCGCGCCGAGTCCAGACACCCAGCTTCCTCTGAGCTCCTGGTCCCCCAGAAACACCTCTTCGGCCTGTGCCACAGAAGGCGAGCAGATGGCGGACCGACCCAGGACAGCTTCGTGGGCAGGAGGGCCAAGTGCTCCCCAAGGAGACCTGGAAGGTCAGCCCACAGAGAGCCCGGGTCAGTCCAGCTCCTGAGAAAGCAGCATCTCTGTCCCCAGGCAGGGGCAGCAGGAGAGAGGGGTTACATTACCTATGGATAAAACCTAACCTCTGAGCCAGGTCCACTCCCTACATACCTCTCTCCAGATTCATGCCCTGTCTATCCTCTTTTGAACCCAATTTCCAAGACATAGCCAATGCTTGGAATTTCCCTTATACACCCCACGTCTCACACACGTGTCCCTGCAACACTCCTTATCCTGCCTACAATGTTCTCCATTTATTCTCCTGGAGAACTCCTATTATGCTTTCAAAACCCTGTTCAGAAGGGCCCTCATCTGTGAAGCCAAGAACTCCCAAAACTAATCACTCTCTTCCCTACACCTGTCCTGGACTTTGGACAGACTTCTCTTGGGGCATGAATCATAAAATAGAGTATTTGTATACATGTCAGATTTCCCCCTTAGCCGGGGGTAGAACCCCCAGCAGCTGGCACAGTGCATGGCAAATGAAAGGTGTTGGGATGTGTTTATGGAACTGAGCGGGGGACAACAGGTAGGCAAGTGAGCAGGCTGTGAAGCAGGATGTCTGGGTCCACTGCCCATCACTGAGCAAAGGCTGGGACTCAGGACCAACGAGGTATGGCTGAGAAGGGGGGTGGTAGGGAGAAGCAGACTGAGACTGTTGGACCCTTGGGTGGGACCTAAAGCTCCTCCCACCCCCACCATGGGGCCTCAGGGCAGCGGGCTGGTCTGGTTCCAGGAAGAGCCAAGAAGCCCCTGACTGTCACTGGCCTGCAGCCCCCTTGACAAAACCCAGGTCTGTGTTTACTTCCCAACTGGGGATTTCAGTTTCTCAGTCTGAGGGACCCAAAAACCAGGCACGCTGTCCCCAAGTGACAGGTGAGAGCACTGAGGCATAGGGGATATCACTGGTGTGACCCCAGAGACAGGTAAGAAGGAGTTGGTTGGGGGCCATCCTTGAAGCCTGAGCCAGGGCAGATGCAGACTGCATCTGGGACGCAAAGCGACCAGCCCCTGCTGACAGAGTAGGGAAAAAAGGGACTTCAGAAGTCGACCTGGATCCAATTCCAGCTGTGAAGTTCCTGGCTGTGGGACTCCAGACAACTAACTTAACCTCTCTGAGCCTTTTTAGTAGAACAAAGCCATGTGACCAACCTCAGCCCAGCACCCAGCCTGGCTCACAGCAGATGCTCCCGGGAGGCCCCTTGCCCCCCTCTCCCTCACAGAGATTCCCAGCTCTCCCAGGCCCTATGCTCCAGCCCTGGCCAGCCCCGCTGCCTGCAGGTGACTGGTCCTGCCCTAAAGCCTGTGGAGCTGGGGAACGGATTTGTCCCGGTGTAACCAGAGAGTGTCTGGGGGCTCAGTTCCAGGGCTCCAGCTGGGGTCAGAGCCAGGCCCCCACCTCACAGCTGTCAGGGGGAGGAGGCCCGGAGACAAAGCAACTGGGAGTGAGGGGATAGGTAGGGCTGTGTCTGGTAAGGGAGAGGGGGTGGCAGTTCCATGCATGTGAGGGACCAGGACTGCTAAGAAGACGCCATGGCCTGATTGGGGAATGTTACGCAGATGCAGGTTCCAGGGCCGCTCAGACACTGACAAGCTGGGTGACCCTGGGCGAAGCGCTTAACCTCTCTGAACCTCATTTTGCTCACTGGGAATAGCATTATCTAATGTTGCAGGCTTGATATGAGGATCTAACCCCAAATCAGCCAAGGCGCCGGGCAGCGCCTGACATGTTGGAGACTTCAGAATGATTCTCCTCTTTGCCTTCCCCTTTTCTCTTCCCCATCTCTCATTTTCCCTCCACTAGTATTTCTTCCACCAGGGTGGGGCCCTCCATGTGGAGCAGGCAGGGCCCAGGGCCTCCAAGGGAATTTGCACTTATATTTTGAGAGGGACATGGAGAGAGGGCAATTTGAGGGAACAAACTCAGAGTTATCCACTCTGGCCCTGGCACCTTTGAGGCCCTGCCCGCAGTATCCCACCCTTTTTGGCCCTTGCTTTCTCTAATGACCACGTTAGTGCCTTTACAAACTCATTTGCATATATTAGTGTTTGCACTGTAAGCATGCTATAAGGCCCCTTAGAAGGACGGCTGCCTCCCTGCCTAGCTGAAGTGGCCCCAGAGTCACTGAGGGGGTGACGGGTGAGAGAGCGTGGGAGAGGGCACCCGGGAGCAGGGAGCTGAGGGAAAGGGCTGACGTGAAGCTGTCTCTCCCTCCCGCCTGGATCCCACACGGGGCTGGCCCACCCAGCTGAGCTGGCTATGGCAGGAGAAAAACGTGAACTTCAGGAGCCAGGCAGGGTATGTGCACTTATGCATCTCTGCTGCTCAGGGTCAGAATAGTGCCTTGGAATACAGTAGATCCTCAATAAATGCTTGCTAAACCAAAGGAGAGGCAGAGTCAGAGGCTGCAGGAGTGGATAAAGAAGAGGGACCGGAAGGAGATGATGGTGGGTGCTAAGAAGCTAAGGTTTAGAGAAAAGAGGACAAAGTTTGTTTAATTGATTGCAGTATCCCAGCCCGAGAGGTCTGTGAAAGGAGAGGAGAGATGGGGGAGGGTAAGGGTCCATGGAGGAGTCTGAGGTTCCTAAGTCCCTGTGATACACACACGCAGACACTGCCCTCCCAGCAGGACCACAGCCCACCAGCTGTGGATGGATAGGTGCTGGGCCCAGAGCCTTTGCAAAGAGTCCTCCTTCCAGTCACGGTCAGGAGTCCAGCCAGAGGGGCTGCAGATTCACTGGGAGCCAATCTGTTACGGAGGACTCTGTCAGACAGCCCCTCCTTCAGGGCATTGGAATGGAGCAGAGAGACAGAGACAGAGAGAGGCAGGTGCTTGTCAACCCCGCTTTAGGAAATTGGCTCCGTGATGTTTATTGCAAACTGCAATTTAGCATCTCTATTCAGGAGCTCTCCTGTTTAATTACGTATAATACGTGTGGGGAGGAAGGAGGGAAGGGAGTGCATATGATTTTCTCCTCAGTCCCTTCCTCCCTGGTGTTGGGAAGGTCAGAGGTGAGAAACGGAGCCCAGCAGAGGGAGGGAAGGGAAAGGCCTGGCGTCATCCACGCTTCCCATTCCAAGCCTGGGCTGGCAGGGCTGGCCAGAAAGCAGCACGTGCCCCTGGCCACACGTTCAGTTCCAACAGCTCTGGTGTCCTTGTCTTCAGGGACCTCCCCCAGTGGCCACCCCTCAGGCTGAGAAATCATTCGACAAAACTTCACAACTTCCCAGGCCCTTTTCTTTCCAAGGCCCAGAGAGCCTGGGTGATTTGCCCAGGTCATCAGAGAGCAAGCTGAGAGGGATTGCCACCTACCCCAGCCCCACTTCCCACCCGTGGAGCCAGGGCTCCCGGAGCAACGCCCGGGCGGGTCCAGACAGCGAGGCGGGAGGCTTAGTCCCCTCCCCTTAGACTCCAGCCCTATGTGTTTTTCAGCTTCTCAGGCACTGGACAGACTAGGTTTCCCCCAAGGATCCCCATTCACCCTCAAGCTCCCATCTTCCCCTCCCCAGATCCTCACACTTTTCCAGAGCTGGGAGGGCAAAGCGCCAATTAGTTCATTTGCCTGTTTAATTGGGTAGGAAGGGGAAGGAAATTAAACTCCTCAACAGAGATCTTCCCTGCAGGGCCAGAGATGGAATGAGGGTGTGGGGACCCCCACCCCTGAGCACCTCTGAGCCTGGCCTGTGTTCCCCAGCCCCCATTCCCACCTCCATGCCCCAGATCCCAAGATCAGAGCAGAGGCTGGGATTACAGGGCCCTGGGGAGCCAGCATATGAGGTCTGTCCTGCCCTAACTGGGACAGCCCCCCCACAACTGGAGCATGATGGGGGAGGGGAGCTGCAGGTGAAGGGGTTAGGGCAGGACACCGCCTCAGCCTCTGATTCTTACTTTTTGCCCACCTCTCTGACTCCAAAAGTTTTCTTTCTCTCCCTCTCTTCTCTCTATGTCTCCCTCTGTCCTACTCTCTCATCCTCTGCCTTGGTCTCTTGGTTCCAGAAAAACCCCTCCCCCAGGGGGGCCCAGGAAGTATGGCCAGGTTCCTGGGGTGCACCGCGGCCGTGGTCCTCATCCTCAGTGTGGCTCTTACTGTCTTCTTTCTGTATCACCGGCAGCAGAAGAGCAGGCTGGAGGTGGACGGGGGCGGGTGAGTGCAAACCAGCCCATCCTCTGTCCCCCCAAACCTCCCCCACCCCACCCGCTGCCCACCCCCATGGGCTCCTGCTGAAGCACTCGGACTTGTAAGGGGCTCAGGGCTACCCCGCCCCCCGAGGCCCTGTCTCCTCCTCCTGCCGCCTGAGAGGTGGGAGGGAGACCCTAACCCTCCTGCGGTAGAGCTGAAGCCTTCGGAGGGCTCGCTGCGCACAGGCACCTCCCCACGTCTACGCTGCTTACGAAGATGCATTTTATCCTCTCAGCAGCTCTGAGAAGTACGTGTGCGATTATAATCCACGGTTTACGGTGAGGAAGCTGAGGCATAGAGGTGAAATGCCTCACACACGCTCACCTTCTCCCAGCTGGACCAGGGTGAGCTGAGTGGCCAGCAGGAACTCGCCTCTGACACCAAGTTCAATGAGGCACCAAAAACCTCCATCATTGTGAGAAATAATACTCTAATGCAATATTTTAAAAATATCCAAATGAGGGCTTCCCTGGTGGCGCAGTGGTTGAGAGTCCGCCTGCCAATGCAGGGGACGCGGGTTCGTGCCCCGGTCCGGGAAGATCCCACATGCCGCGGAGCAGCTGGGCCCATGAGCCATGGCCACTGATCCTGCGCGTCCGGAGCCTGTGCTCTGCAACGGGAGAGGCCACAACAGTGAGAGGCCCACGTACCGCAAAAAAAAAAAAAAAAAATCCAAATGAATGCCCAAAATACACAATGAACAAAATATCAACACTTTAAATAAAGACAGGATCAGTAATACTGATTTTTCTTTTTGCCTCAGGCTCTGATATGGCTTGGCGTGGCCCTATTACGTACCTTGTCTTTACTTAAAATGTTGATATTTTGTTCGTCATGGATTTTTGCATTCATTTTGGTTTTTTAAATATTGCATTAAAACATTCTTTATCGCGATGACTGAGACTTACAGCACCCCCATAGGCTTTGCATCTGAGGCCTCAGTCCCCTCGCCTTGGTCCCGGCCCCCGCTGAGGGCCCATGTGGATTTCCCACTGTCCTTCAAGCTAGGACACCTGACTTACTTGGCTCTGGGCCCAGGCTGGAGGGAGGGACAGGTTGGGAAGATGGGCGAGCCTTTCTCAGCTTCCATCCCACTACGCTGAGTAACCATCTCCCAATCTCTGGCCACTCAGGAGGCCACCTGGGCCTCCTGAGCCCGGGGCCATCCTTGCGAGCGGGCCTCCGGGACCAGTAACTGTCAGGTGGCCTGACTGGGGCAGAGACCCCCATGTGAGCCTCATTCTGTTCCCCCAGGACTACCCTGCCCTTCGCCCAGAAGCTGGAGCCTTCTCCCAACAGGCAGAGCCACCTTGCACCTGAGGACATCCAGGTGGGCCTGGGTGGCTCGAGTGAGGGAGGGGGTTGAAAAAATGGGCTCAGGGTGGGGGCCCAACCTGAAGGCAGAGCCCTCCCAACTTCATGAACTCCTGGACAGTCCCAAGTGCACCACTAGCCCTGGCCAGTTCCAACAAGGCCAGCTCCAGGCTAGAGACCGTGGTCAGGGCTTTCCCCTCCTCTACTCTGAGAAATGACACACTAGGACCATTCCTACCCAGGCCCCCCACCACCACCCCGAGGGGAACCTCTTTTTCCACCTCTCAGATCATTCATTTAAAAATAACCATTGATGCGTGGCCCCGGGCTGGTCAGAGAGAGCCTGCAAAGCCAACGGCTCAGGCTGCCCTGTGCCGCCCAGATGCCACCAAAGTGGTGAATGCAGGATGGGGGCGCGTGGGAACCTAGGAGGGGAATCCACGTCCCTCCTGGAGGGCTGCCTGGAGCAGGCCCGTGCAAGAGTCCGTGCAGCCGCTCAGCCCCTTCTCTTCCAGATCCTTCGCCTGGAGCCTGGGAAGCAGCATCCCCAGCAGGAAGAGGAAGAACTGCAGAAGCTGCCTGCCCAGCCCCCCTACTATGGTCTGGGGACCTCCCCTCCCTACTGCCCCTTGGTAAGGACCTCTGAACCTTGAGGATGCTGTCCCCAACCCAGCTCCACCCGGCCTGGCCACAAGCCCAGCTGCCTGAGAGAGCAGGGGGTCAGAGGAGGCTGAGGAGACTGGACAGGGAGGGCACAGGACAGCCCCCCGCTGGGGGGGGGAGGCCCCTCCTTGTTGCACCACCACAGGCACCGTGACGACCAGGGCAGGAGGGTGGGGTTTCCAGCGAGGGCAGAGCCCCAACCTGATGTGCAGCTCTCCCTCCCCCAGCCCCACCCCCTGGTTCGGTACCCTGCACCCCAGTCCCTGGACCTGCCAACGACCACCAGAAAGCCAGCCCCAGCCCTTCCTCATGGTCCCACTCCCAGCTGCTCGGAGGGCCGGCGTCCACTTGAATGGCTGCCACCTCTGCCCAGAGCCCACTCCTTTCAGCGGACTTGGGGCCAGAGCAGTACCCATACAGTGCCAGTCCAGAGACCCAGGCCAGACCGCCTGGGCCCAAAGATAACACGTTCTCTCCTGGCACTAGGGGGAGAGCCAGGTCATGGTCTCCACAGCTTTGCCATCCTCCCTCTCAGTTGGAGGTGCCAAAGTGAGCCCGTCCTGAGATGCCGAATCCTGCCCCCAGGGAGGTAGCTATCCCAGGGTGCCAAGCCCAGAGGACCCACCAGCGCCCCCTTATGATTCTACGCAGGTGGTAAGAAGACTACCAGCCGTTTGTAATTCCTCAATCAACCTCGAGGCTGGGAAGTGAGTTAGAACTCACAGTGGACACAAAGTCCATTCTTCACACAGCGGCTGGACAACCCCTTCCTGTGTGAGGGTGCCCACACCCCCGTGTCCCCGGGTGGACTGCCTGGCCCTGCCGGTTCCAGCAAAGGGAGTCTAGTGACAGTTCTGAGCACGGACTGCGTGCCAGACACTTTGCTGAGACTTTTCAAACACGACTCTGTTTAGCCCTCACAGCAATCAGTGTGATAAATCCTATTATTGCCCCCATTTTATAGATGAGGAAACTGAGGCTCAGTGAAGTGACGAGGTTTGCCCAAGGTCATCCAGCAAGTAATTGTGGAAAGCATCGTTCAAACCCCTGGTCCTCTGGCTCCCAAGTCCAGGCCCTACCACACAGCAGCCACGGTGATGGCCACACCTGTGGGGAGCTTACCTGGAGAGGCTTGAAGAACCTCAGAGTGGGCGCCAGCCCGGGCAGAGCCCTCCAAGGCCCCAGGCTTCCTGCGCACAGCAGAACGCCCAGCTCTGCTGCCTGGCTGCCCCTCAGCTCTAGGGGCCTTGAGAGCCGCAAGGTGGCCCTGAGAGCTTGAGTTTAGAGTCCTGAGTGGGAGATCGGGTGTCACTTTGGGCCACACAACCAGCACCTGGCAGGGTGGAATCTCCCACCTGGAGAGCCTCATCTTACCCACCCCTGCCTCAGGACAGTGAGAAAACACTTTATCCCCAGGCCTGAAAGTGGGTAAGGTAGGAGGGAGTGCGGAGACCCCAATGTTTCCAGAAAAGAGAAAGTTATTCCCCCTCAGGATTCTCCAAATCAGCCTTCCCCTTCCTCAGCGCAGCCCCGAGTTAGGAGTCAGTAACCTTGTCAGAGCCCTGGGTGAAAGGAGAAAGCGGGGGAGAGGAGAAAAAAAACAGGAAAGGGCGGGCAGGGGGCCTGAGGCCTGGGGGAGAGGGAAGATGATGGAAGGGAGTGATTTGGAAAGTCATGGAAGACTCCAGCGGGATCTCCTGAGGAGTGGGCCCAGGCTCGGCATAAAAATCGCCGTGATGTAATGGGACAGCTGCAGCTGGCCCTAATCCCCGCTAACGACTTCTCGGCCCTGCTCTCTGACTGCTGCCCCCTCCGCCTGGCATGCACAGCCCTCCCCGGGGGCACGGCGGGAACCAGGCCAAGCCTGGCAGCTCCAGCTCCAGGACAGCCCCCGCCCACCACCATGACCCCTCCTCCCGCTCTTCTCTTTCATACAAGCCCCAGACCCCAGCACATGGCTCTGACCCTGTCCCCTCCCTGATAGCCTTGCCTCCCCAGGTTCTGCCGTATTGGATTGACAGAAACCCCAAATGAGTTGAAGCATTCGAGACACAAGGCGACTACTTGGGACGAAGAGCAGAGTGGGCTAGTGTCCACCACCTCGCCACGGGCAGGAGGGGCTAGGTGATGGGCACACTCTGTGTCCTGCACCCAGAGGCCACGGGATTAGGGCATCAAGGTGGATGGACGCTTGGGAGAATGGCCTGTGGGGTGGTGTACGCAGGTCAACTCCGGCATCCTGGGGAGGCGCTGGTGTTGTTGCCAAGAGGAGTGTAATTCCTTTTGGCTTACAGAGCAATTGCCGGGCCAGGAGAGGATTTATCCCCGGCGCTCGGGTTTGTTGGCAGTGCAGCTTGTAGACAAGTCACATTATTGATGATGTCATCAATTCTCCTTCCCAGCAAGTAGTGAGAGGGAGCCAGGCAGATAGCATGCGCCATTCACCGAGGCAGGGCTCTGGAGGGGAGGCTGCAGGGGTCTGGGGGGCCAGCAACCAGAGGCTCGTCCCAGCCCAGTGGCCCCAGCCTGGGTGGCCCAGGCCCCATGCTTCCCACACACGCCAGGGCACTAAGCAAGGTGTGACCCTCCCCTCAATTTCTGTCGAGGTTTCTGGGCTAAGAGTCCGCTCAGGTGGCAGGTACAATTTGAAGAGCTGGCTGGCTCAGGACTAGATCTCAGGGAGGACTTCCAGAGTCTCCAAAGTAGATGTCTCGCAGTGGTGGGAGGAAGAAGCACTGCCTTACCTTTAAGGAGAGGGGCTTGCATCTCCTCAGTCTTATGAGGATGGATAGCCCAGGCTAGAAGCAGAAGACCGGGTGCAACAACATTTGGAGGGATGGAGTTCTGAAGCTTTTGTGTTGGTTCAGGTCCCCCAAGAAGGAGACGCCAAGATGGAATCAGACACACAGAGTCATTGGGGGGGACACCGGCGAAGGATCAAGGAGGGAGGAGAAGTAGACGCGGAGGGGGGAAGGAAGGAAGGTTGAGTAGGAAGAGTCTCGAACGGCCACACTCTCTACAGAAGCTCTGGGCAGGCCACAGAGAGCCCTCGAGCCACAGCTGCCATTAGAGGAGCCCCGCATCCCGCAGGGATGAGCTGCACAAGGTCCCCATCACATTCGGTCATTGGTGGGAGCAGGCTGGGGAAGTGTGGGTGCAGCAGAAACGCTGAGGTGGATCCAGAGGGGTGGCAGCTCGCTGCTCACAGCAGAAATCTAAGTCGTGTGTGCCCACAGCTGCCACGGGTCACCCTGGCACCCCGGGGATCTCCAGCTCCATGATTCCGGGGCCTCTCTTCCTGAGGGTGTAGCCCCTATTGCTCCAGTAGATCTCAGGGCCACAACTGTGCACATCCTCTCCTTCCCGAAACCGTTCTAAATTCCCCTCGCTCAGCTGTCACCTGCCTTCATTCCTGAGGCGTCTGAGCCCTCGACGACGACACCCTTCGCAGCCCAGGGCTGTTGCATGTGTCCGTTCACAGCTAAGGCAGAAGAGGCCCAAGTCATCACCCATGCCTGTCACATAGCCCTCCCCGCCTCATGTGTGACAGCAGGCTGACCTCCTCCTGCCCGTCAGGGCCAGTTCCACCTGCCAAGATGTGACTCCTTGCCTGCTGGCCTGGAACACGAGGAGTCCAAGTGTGCCCAGCAGAGCCCAGAGGGGCAGGGATGGGAAGCACACCATCCCCACACTGGGTCACTGGGAGTGATGGTGAGTGGGGTCACACCTGTCTTCATCCCTTGTATTCTTCCTGCTCGGGCCACAGCGCCATGTAGAGGCCTTCCAGAGTATTGCCACCGAGCTGGCATTTCAGCAGGCATTGGGAGCTAGAGCGGGGCTGCCACGTGATGGAGCCTAGGGTGGTCGACAGTGATCCTCTAGCATCCTGTGCGGCCAGACTGAGGAATTAAATGGAGATAAGACAGGGACCCCCATCCCTGCGTTCTTTAGGGCTCTACGACGACACCGATCTCTCCCCGACCTCGGGTACTATATCACTTTTGATTGACTCTCTTGGCGGGGGGGGGGGGGGGTGCGGGCAGTCGCAGAGGTCTCCACTTGGCCCTTGGCCCGCAGACCATGGGCTAAGTGTGGTGTCAGCATGTCAATTCCACTCCTGCACTGGGGAATACCGTATCCCCAGCAGTGAATTTGCCCTGTTCTCTGCGGTCCTTGCCAGGCTGTTGAATCCCATATCCTGAGAAAGTGTCCTGCAGGTCAATGCAGTCTCGTTTATCCCCCCAGATCCCACCCAGGAATGCTCGCCTGGCTTCTGCTGGAACGTGCTAGAAGTGTGTGCCACCCCTTGCTCCTTGGGTGTAATCTCTCCTCCCTCATCAGGTCCCGCTGTCCCCAGCTTAGTTATTAGCCTGGCAGCCAGGAACACAGGTGGGGGCAGCTCTCAAGGGGGGCACCTCTAGCCCTGCAGGGCAAGCCTGGAATGGTGTTAGCCCTTACAGGGAAAGGCTGGGCACCTCCATGTGCTCTGAGGGACACATCCTCCGGCAGGGTGGGGGGCTCCTATCCATTTATCCTCAACACAGTTTCAGAGCTGCAGATTTTTCCAGCCGGAGCTCGCACTTAGCATAACAAAGCCGGCGTGCCTGAGCATCTCTGGGGCCCTGTGATTCCCGCTCTCAAATCCTACATCTGCTCCGCCGCTATGTCCACTGCTCCACAGCAGGAGGAGACGGGGCCTCTGCGGAAGCTACCTGAGAGGGTCTCTAGCTCTCACATTGAGTCTTTAACGGTCAATGGCCCTCAGTTTCTCATGAGCCCTCTGTAAGTGCCAACATCACTAAATAATAACCAGCCAACTCTGCCGCCCCTCCGGCGTCACTTCCCGGGCATCTCAACGCCTGATTCACTGTGCCTGAGAGAGCGTCCCCTCCACCATGATGTCCTCCCAGGCCCCCGCTGGTGGAAGCTTCACCACTGGGCTGCCACACTGTGCCAGGGACTCTCCGGGCCCTCCTTTCCACTCAAGGTGGGGCCTCCTTGCTGCGAGGCAGTGAGTGAGCCAGGCCCAATCTCCACTCTCCCTTTTGCATCTATTTTCTCAGACACTTCTGGTACCACTTTGGATCACCCGAGGCTTCCAAGAAGAGACAGCAAGACGAGATTTGATGTACAAGAGCTTCCTTGGGGGAAACACCTGTGACAGATAAAGGGGCGGGGACAGGAGAAGGCGGGGCAGGCTTCTGACCTCCACACAGGTCTGGCCCTGAGAAAGGAGAGGGGAAGGAAGGAGGGGCCTCAGACTTCAGCTCAGCTCTGGGAAGCTTGCCCCGGGCCAAAGGGGAGTCCTCAGGCCAGCCTCAGAGGAGGCCTGCCCTTCAGGAATGGGTCTCCACCAGGACAGCCATGCTCGGTCACCGGAGGGAGGAGCCAGGGGACATGAGGCCTCTGCAAATGCCATGGTGGATCCAGCCAGGCGGCAGCTGGGTTGTTGTTCAGCCACGCTCCCCACGGCAGATCTGAGCGCTGCATGTCCATGGCTGCTCCAATGACAAAGCGGGGAGTATGGGAACTCCAGGGCAGGAATGACCTTGGGATGGAATTGATGGTTGAGTTTGCCAGGGGCCAACTCAGGGTGAGACTTCTACCAGTTCCCCAAACTTATACCAAGAGGTGTGTACCTTCTGGGATGAGATGGGGAGCAGAGCCTGAGAAAAGCTGGTGCCTGGGGCCAGAGACACGCCTGGCCTACAGGGTGCTGACTCCCCGACCTGTCGCCGAAGTTCCCCCAGTCCAAGCAGGAGTCTCGGGGCACTCCTCCCTTGCCTCTTTGAGATGGATTCTTTTAAGACAGAAGGCAACGTGCCAGGGCTTCCAGGGCAGCCCCACCTGCCCTGGAGAACTCCCCTCCACCCACCTGCATGAGATGGTCCCAAAGCACCTTTGCCATCACCCCATAATCTCCCAGGCCTCTGTGGGGATCAGAGCCGAGTCTGCTCCATACAGATGGCCCTCAGTTGGGAAGGACCCATGTAGAGAAGTTACTGGGCCCACTGCTGGTGGTCTCTCAGCAGACAGCCTCGGTGGGGATCCCCCTGAGGGGTCCCTGCCTGTGTCTGGCAGCCCCAGGACACCCCCGGCCTCACATCCCGCTGAAGCACCTGTCCACAGGCAACCTCATGTTGATGGGAAGGTCAAGAGGTGGGGTCCGTTCATCCTGCCACCCCTGGGTGTGTGGAATGAGGACACCCAAGGTGTGGCATCCGTCCCCAGCCTCCGCAGGATGGTCTTCACACCATCCCAGAGTGCCAGCCACCCTCCCACCTTATGGGAGTCCCGACTTGTGGCGTCCACGCTCCGCCTGCCTCCAGGGCCCCGCGGGGACAAAGCGAGTCAGGGCTTTCGCCCTCAGCAGCTCCTACTGACATGCCGCCCTGCTTGCCTTGAGCCCACGTGCCCAGCCCTGGGCCACCCTCATCGGCCCTCCAATTCATGGCTTGGGAGACAGACCTCCCATCTGTTCAGCCCCCTTCCCCTTCCTCCTACCTCTGGCCTCTTGTACCTCCAACCTCCTCCCCCGGACCCCTTCCTCCTGGAAAAGAGGTGTTTCCTCCACCCTCACCTCCAGGCAGGCTCTGGAAGCACAGGGGGCTGAGGAAGGAAAGGGATCAGGGCGTGACTTTCACTTCTGAGAAATCAGGAGCTAATTGCTCTAATCTTAGCCCAGCCACGTGTTCCTGACTGCAGTCACGGATGGGCACCAGACAGGCGCTGCTGAAATCAGGACACTTGCCCTTCCTGCCATGCAGGCAGCCCCGCCAAGAGGCAGAGAGTGGGCACCAGCCTGGGTCACAGGAGCCTGCCTCGCATGACGTGGAGCCCTCCTCCCTGCCCTCCGACCTGGGGAGAGCCCTCTCTCCCTCGGCCCCTGCTCTGCGCACAGGTCCATCCGTCTGCCTGCCTAAACGTCGGCAGTGAGCTGGGGAGAAGCTTGTGAGGAATGGTCCAGGGCTGAGAGCTGGAAGCTCCTCAGAGGTCACGGATCACTTTGCCAAAGGGGAAACCGAGGCCCTGTGAGGGAGAGGGGCCAGGCACAGCCATGGCAGGGGCCGTCGGTAGAGCTAATGCCCACGCAAGGCCGGGAGGGTCTCTGCCCTTTCAGCTTCATGGCAGCCCCTGCCCTCCGAGCCCTCTTATCCAGTAATTTCCAAATCAACTTAAGATCAAGTAATACAGAGCCGCCAGAGAGCTCAGGGGGGAAGTTGGAGCTCGGGGTTCTAACAACAGTGATTCACGTAATGAATTGTTTTATTGTTTTATTTATTTAGGCTCAGGTGGGTTGAATCATCTGACCAGCCACAGCAAGTGGTCCAGCTGCAATTCAAAGCCAGGTCTTCTGACTCCAAGCTTGACTTTATGCCACCGCTGCTCTGCCAGCTACTTGCATGTGACCTTGGAAGGTCGCATCACTTCCCCCCTCCTGGCCTCACTCTCTTCCCTCTGCAAAATGAGAGGGGTGGCCCAGATAGTCTCCAGGAGGCAAGTGCAGTGGGCCCAGGAGCGGGACCCACCCTCCTCTGCCCATCCCCACATCAGTCCAAGGGGACACAGCGTAGCGGAGCATATACAAATGCTTGGGGTGACTGATTGTTTTTCTGGTTCTCTCTCCTTCTCTCCATACTGTGCAATCCTCCCTGGTTCCCTTTTCTCCTCACGCACCCACCTCACTCCCACACCTCCCCATCTCATCCCGACTCCTGGCCCTGGGGCGCTTCTTCTGGTCCTTACTCCCCTCCCCCACCCCCTCCTGCCATCTCTCCCTTCTGCCTCATTCCTAGGGCTCTGGTCCAAAGAACACTGACATCCACTATGCAGAGCTGGACACATCAGCCCTGGAATTCATGCCAGGGCCACGGAGCACCATGTTAGGGTCTGAAGAGGTTGTGGAATATGCCACCATCTAGCTGAGCCCACCCTAGCACATGACCCCTAGCGGCCCACCCTGCCTCTGGACCACAGGTACACGCTGCCCACTACACTTCCCAGCAGTGCAAATGCCCAGCTGCACAGAGGCCTGGAGTGATGCAGAGCTGGGGCCTTCAGTGATGGATAAAGGGGGGTGGGGGGGAGCCAGACAGGTGCAGGAGAAGGAATCCTGGACCAGGAGCCCAGAGGTCTGGAATGTAGTCCCCTTCTGCCACCAATGTACTGTGTTACCTTCATTTCCCCTTTTGGAACCTCAGTTTCTCCACCTGTGAAACAGAGAGGTTGGAAATAATCTCTAGGGCTCCTTCCTGTTCCAGCGGCCCCCATTTATCCTTCTGCGGGTCCAGTGGGAACATGCCTCTCCCAGAAGTGGCCTCACTCCCTGCGACACTGACGCCCCTTAGCCATCATGGGCACCTGGGTGCCACATTTTATTTTCTTACCATGGCTCAAGGCTGCACCCCCACATTTCCTCCTGACCTTGACCTCTCTTGGCTCAGCTGAACAGTTTGAGGCAAAGTTCCTCTCCCCTGAGGGGCTCCCAGCAAAGTGACAACCAGGGCCCCTGAGCTGAAAAGGGACCAGCTGGGCTCTGCAGGGCGCGGTGAGCAGGCCTCTCTCTGCAGCATGGATCCTGAGTCACTCAGAGGCCACAGGGTTGAGAACTCAGATATTGGCTTGGGGAGATGGTGAGGTCAGAGGGGTTTCAGCAAACACGTGAGCCTTCTTGAGGGATTAAAGTAAGCTGAAGGCCCCTCAAGCTGAGAAAGTAGAATCATAGGGCTGGAGACTTGGGTCAAAGGGTCCACACACACACACACACACACACACACACACACACAACCCCCCCCCCCCCCCCCGCCCAGCTACAGATGAGGAAAGCTGACCTTGGGGCCCTGTACTTGAGATGGCTGGGGTATGAGCAGGGTGGAAGAGGATAAAGAAAGGGGCAGGAGGGAGAAAGGAAGGATCAGCCAGGAGAGACATGGCAGTGCTGAGTGTGAGAAAAGTCCCACGAGACCTGTGAGGGCTGGCATGGGGGCAGGACCCAGGAGGGACTCACTGGCGGCCCCTGCAGACCGTTCCCCACCGACTAGGAGCCAGCTGGGTCCTGGGACCCAAGAAGGGCCAGGACTCTGCTCCCACCCATGCCACCCATCTCCACCCCGCTGCCTCTCAAGCTCTGTGTTCCTGCGACACATCATCCCCCAGCCGCCTCTGCAGATTGATTTCCTTGAGCCTCAAACCCCCGCAGTGGGTATGGAGGAGTGAAGACCCAGAGGGATGCAGGGACCTCCCCCAGGGCCCTGCACAGCCACCCTTGGAGAACTTGCCGCTGGGATCGGCTGTCTCCCTACTCTGACAGGGCCTCCCCCTCGCCAAGGAAAGGGTGCTGCGGCTGGCGTGAGGAAGGGGCTGGGCGCCAGGCGGGGTTTCTGGCCTCCCCCCCTCCCCCACTAACCAAGGGAAGCAGCTCAGCTATTGCAGAGCCTTCTTGTGAGGTCTGGGCCCCGGGGAGGGCCCCCGCCACCGCCCGGGAGGAGGGCATGAGGCTTGCAGTGAGGGAGACAGGCAGGGGGAGGCAGAAAAAAGCCATTAATCCCATAAATCCTAATTTGGAAGCCCTCCCGGCCCCTCTGAAGTACAGGGAGTTGGGGTGGGTGTAATCCTGGGCGCAGCTGGCAGAAACCCAGGAAAGGGAGGGGTTCTGCTGCCTTTCCCCTCCCCCACTGCCCACCCCACCTCACCCACATTCCCACCGTCAGCAGAGCTAAGGGTTCCATCCTGAGCCCCGGGGAGACCCTCTTTTTGGGTCCAGGGTCTGAAAGGTGCTGGACCAGGGTGCCCAGGACAGGGGAGAAGCTGTCACGAATTGACAGCTTCCAGGGAGGCTGGGCAGTGTGGAGGGGAGGGAGCGCAGAGCTAGGGCCAGGGTCGGGTGGGCAGGGGCCTCCGAGCTGGTGGCTTGGTGGAGCGGAAGGAGGCTGCCAGCCGGGAATTAGCTGGCCCCCCGCCCCTGGCCCCTTCCCACCACGTGTTCTTACTTCCCCTCCCGGCAGGAGGAAGGAAGATGTCAGACAGGAACAGGTGCACGGGCCGCAGGCAGAACACCACCCCCAGTCTCTCCCCACCCCCTTGCCTGGGCACAGGCCTGAGCCATAAACCCCAGGGAGATCCCCTCCCCCTCACTCCATCCCTTGGGCCATCTGATGCCATCAATGAGGCCTTGGCCAGAAATTTGTTGGAACCTCCAGACCATTAGACACCGACAACTGGCGAACTAGTCTGAGAGAGAGGTGCCTGCCCTGGAAGGAGAGGGAGGATGAGAGGTGAGGGACCAGTGGGCCCCATGGCACAGGCTCACCCCGTAGCCCAGATTCCCGGGCAGAAGAGGCTGGAAGCTGGGACCCCGGGATCCGCCACTGCCCCCAGGTCACCCTCTCCCACGCCGCCTCCTTCCTGCCCCACGCAGCCCACTCGGCCCTGTCTCCTTTCTCCGCCCCAGGACTGGCCAGTCCCTCTCTCTGCCCACAGCATTTCCTGTCCCCCAGTCCCTCTTCCCCACCGGCCTCTCACTCTCCCTTTCACCAGCCGCCTCACCCCCTTTCTCGGTTCACATCTGTTTCTCTCTCATGTCTCTTCACGGCCCCCCACGCCCTCCCTTGTCTCTCCCACCCCGGCTGCCTCTGCCCTTTCATCTCCCCCTTCCCTGGGCCCTCCCCACTGAAGTTGCCGGTTCCAGGGGCCGTAACTTCAAAAGGAGATCAAAGCTGGGCTCCCCCATCAAAGACCAGACTCTCCAGGAGCGCACCCCCCCCACAAAGACTGTAACTCTTCCTGACAGGCCAAAGTCCTGCATCCCAGCACCCCGGGAAGCACATTCTCAGCCAGAGCCCGGTGCTGGAAAGGCCATTGTGTTTGAAGGAAAGCTCCCAGCACTTGGGATTCAATAAACAAGCTGGAAAACTATAACAGCCACCCCCTTACTGGCTGTGTGACCTTGGGCGAGTCACTGAACCTCTCTGACACATAGCTACATTATGTGTTACACGGGACTATAATCTACTTTATGGGATTGTTGAGTGGATTAAAGGAGAGAATGCAGGTGAAATATCTAGTACTGTCTTGCAGCTGCTGGTCAGTAAGTTGATGCTCTTAATACTACTGCTACTACAATAGTACTCCCAGGGCTGGAAGTGTGTAGAGACCAGGGCAGATGTGCCCAGGGAGTAAGGCCTACTGCTGCCCTGTAGGACAGGAGTCCTAACACCCCCAAGGGGGTCACAGGGCACACGGGCTCCACCTGAACCCAGACCTCTGGGTCTCATCCTCACCAGGACGCAGTGGCCATTTGATAAGCCCCCTCCCATCACCCCCACCAGACACTCAGCTCTATCTCCAGACTGGGCTCTCCTGCCCGGCGGCCACTTCTCGCCAAGCCTCTGGCCCAAGTCCTCACCCTCAGCTTCGGCCCAGCCCCACATCCCTCAAGGGGATGATGGCGTCTAGATGGGGTGGGGGGTGGAGCTGGAAGGCCGAGGCTGCATTTATGAAACTTTTCTTGGCTCCAAACATCGGGGAACTTCAGGAAGACGTGACTTGAGTAAGTCCCTAAACCTCCCGAAGCTTGTTTTCTCATTTGTAAAATAAGGGGTTAGCGGCCTCAAATCCTCCTTTGGCAGCCGGCTCTGCATGCATTATAATTTTAAAGAACCTAGGAAGTAGAACTCAAGGCCCTCTGAGGCCCGCTCCGGACGGGGAGACACGGCACAGATCTTCAGTCTGCACGGCTTCCCACAGCCAACAGCCCTGAGCTCTCAGCTCACCGGAGCCTCCACTGGTCCTGCTTTTCCAGGGAGTGACTGAGGCTCCGGAGGTGACGGGACCTGCCCCCAGGCCACACGGCCAGCCCTGGCCTCTCTCAGGCCCCCATCCCTACACCATCTGATGGGAATTATTCTTCCCAGGTTGTAAATGCGCACATGGGGGCTCAGAGCCTAGGTACACAGGCCGGGCTCGACGTTGCTGGCCTGCCGCACCCGCTGGGACCCGCTGGACCCTCCCTTGGATGTCTGCCCCCCTTCCAACAAAGCCCGTCCCTGACTCCCTAGCCCCAGGGCTTCAGATGGCAGCACCCCACCCTCCAGATCACCTGCCCCCCCGAACACACTGTGAGGAAATCCTACCTGCTTCCTGGCTCAGTGCCCCCCACACACCCCAGGGCCCCCATAGGACTGTCTGCGCTGATGGAGGTGCTCTGTATCTAAGCTCTCCAGTACACAGCCACCAGACTCGGACTTGGATGTCAGTGTAATCTTATTTTTCTTTTTAATTTAAACAGACACACACGGCTAGGGGCTGCCACACTGGACGGCACAGACAGAGGCGCCACCGAAAGGCCTGGCCTCTGCCCGTCTCCTCCGCACGCGCATCCAGCAGTGGAGACTTTTGAAGTGTGTCTGTGGAACGTTTAGGGTGGCGAGGTGGACAAGGGAAGTTCCTGCCCCCGGGCTCCCCACGCCAGGCCAGCCTCCTCGGTTGAGCCCCGATGGCCCAGATGCGGCCAGGCACGGGGCACGGTGGGAGGTGGAAGGCGGAGCGATGCCCGGGGAGCCAGTGGCCACCTTACCCGCTACCCCCAGACACACACCCGCAAATCCCTGCAGGGGGTGTGCAGACTGAGCAACCTCCCAGGCCCTGGTTGCTCTTTCCTCCCCTTCCCGAGGACGGCCTTTTCTCCCAGGACCCCTCACAATCTCACATGTTCTTCCTCCCCTCTAGGCCTGGAGGAGGTGGGAGGCCCAGGCTTACCCCTGGAAGGGGCTTGGGAGCCGAATGGCCAAAGTCTTTTTCTTTTTTTTTTTTATAAATTTATTTATTTATTTTTGGCTGCGTTGGGTCTTTGCTGCTGCGCGCGGGCTTTCTCAAGTGGCGGCGAGCGGGGGCCACTCTTCGTTGCGGTGCACGGGCTTCTCACTGCGGTGGCTTCTCTTGTTGCGGAGCATGGGCTCTAGGCACGCGGGCTTCAGTAGTTGTGGCACATGGGCTCAGAAGTTGTGGATCGCGGGCTCAGTAGTTGTGGCGCACGGGCTTAGTTGCTCCATGGCATGTGGGATCTTCCTGGACCAGGGCTCGAACCCGTGTCCCCTGCATTGGCAGGTGGATTCTTAACCACTGTGCCAGCAGGGAAGCACGGCCCAAGTCTTATGTCCAATCTCTTGGGAGGCCAGGAGTTGTGCAGGCCAGGCAGGTCAGGGAGAATAGGGCCGGGGAGCCTCCCCCAGAGCCGGCCAGGCTCCTCCACTCATTGGCCTCAGCTGTCTTCAGAGGGCGGAATGGAAGCTGCTGCATCGGCCCCTCCAGCCCTGTCAGACCCTAGGAAAGTGGGCTGGTGGGGCAGAGCTCCCCCTGCTGGGCAGCCCTGGAAGCGTGCCACTGCAGCCAGGGAGTCCTCAGCCCCAAGGTGAGCTCCCCCATGGAAGCAACTGGAGGACTTCAGGTGGGAGTGGGAACAGAATGGAGTGACTGGGGACCCCGAGACATACTGGCCAGGGCTCAGGGTCGCGGGGATCCAAGTGAAGATCAGTTCAGGATCCCAGTCACCCCATTGCTACTCACTTCTCGCACCAGAGAGAACGCCCTTCTCCTCCTTCCCCCGCTCCATTCGTCTAAACCCTCCTCTGCAGCACGGGGAGGTCAGCCCTGGACAGACCTGAGTTCAGGCCCTGCTCTGCCACTTACTTGCGTGTGGCCATGGGTGAACAGGTTAACTCTCCCCCACCCAACGCTGGAGTAGGGAGAATAACGACCCCCTCCCACATTGCGGGGAGGAGGGGATGGACTGGGAGGTGCCCAGTGGGCGGCACACCCCGTTATCACCCGTTCTTTTCCCTGCCCTCCCTCTTCCCCTCCTGTCTTTCCCTGGAGCTCCAGGATGAGACCTGCCAGGCCCCTGGCCCTCCAGAGCTACCCTTTCCTCTGGGAAGACCGCTACCTGGAGCTGGCCGCCTACCTGACCACTTCCCCAAGCCTCTTTTCACTGACCTCCCTGGGCTCTGTACCCGTCTCTAATGGCCATCCATGTAGAGGACACTGTCCCCTCTCCCATACTCATCCCAGCCCCCAGCTGCTGCTCTGGGCCAGCCCAGGACAGAAGCCTCATCCTGTATGCCTGTCCCCTCCCCCCAGACCTACAGAGCCCTCAGGCTCCGCTTCCCTCCGGCACACAGGGGGCTTTTTTGTGAGTCAACAGTAGAATATTACTTAGCCATAAAAAGGAACGAAATTGAGCTATTTGTAGTGAGGTGGATGGACCTAGAGTCTGTCATACAGAGTAAAGTAAGTCAGAAAGAGAAAAACAAATACCATATGCTAACACATATATATGGAATCTAAAAAAAAAATTGTTCTGAAGAACCTGGGGCTGGACAGGAATAAAGACGCAGACGTAGAGAATGGACTTGAGGATACGGGGAGGGGGAAGGGTGAGCTGTGACAAAGCGAGAGAGTGGCATGGACATATATACACTACCAAATGTAAGGTAGATAGCTAGTGGGAAGCAGCCGCATAGCACAGGGAGATCAGCTCTGTGCTTTGTGACTGCCTGGAGGGGTGGGATAGGGAAGGTGGGAGGGAGGGAGACGCAAGAGGGAAGAGATATGGGAACATATGTATATGTATAACTGATTCACTTTGTTATAAAGCAGAAACCAACACACCATTGTAAAGCAATTATACTCCAATAAAGATGTAAAAAAAAAAAAAACCAGTTGGTTGAATGCATGGAATCTGGCGGAGAGTGAGCGGGCATGCCGAGTGCGTACCTCTCCCCTGCACCACACACTCCCCATCCTCTCTCTGATGCTTCCAGACAGAGCCCCAGCCCTGACTACTCTCTGCCCCCCACCTCCCTGAAGCCAGGGCCGAGACTGCTGCCTCTCCTCTCCTGCTGGGGAGCTGACCGTTAGGGTCACAGGAAGAGGACACTAGAGCTGACCCCATGAGGTGGCTCCCCCAGGTCTCCAGCCCCCCACAAGTCACCCCCAAACTCAAATA